>NW_024542812.1:0-628000 GCF_018151105.1 Drosophila obscura | reverse complement strand
CAAATTTTGTGTGAGGCACGCCTCGAATGAAATTATTGTTGGCATTACTTGAAGAGCCTGCCCCACCAAGCAAAAACAATTGGCATTACTTATAAAAGAAATGTGCTCTTCAGCCCCGCCCCACAATCGCAGAAACCCCGAGAACGAATAAGGGAAAGTGAATTTGCCGCAGTTTGGGGAAAAGTTGCTAAAATCAAAGTACGAGTACATAAGCAGCAACAACAAATAAGCGCCGTTAAAATAAAAAAAAATGTTCTCGTTTTCTTTTGGGGCCAGCTCTGGCTTTGGCCAAATGACAAAGTTAAATAAAGGCAAAGAGATGGGGTGGCTGGGGCTGGGGCTGTTGGTGTGGGGGGTTGTTATTGCTTGTTGCCAAGACTGTCACACTTTGAAAAGGATCCAGCGCACGAAATGTGGCTTTGAGCAGCTACTCTTATCGTAATACCCATCCAGAGGTATTCTGATTTTGGCCACAGCACAAGCCATTCATGGGTATTATTTGGCACTGTTCTGCTTTTGAATATATATTAACTTCCAGCCAAAATACAGCCAATATTTAATCTATAAGAAAGATGAATACAATCCTGCAGGGTATCGGAATCTTCGAAGCGACTTTTTTTGCTCTGGACATGTGTGGCGTCTGGCTTCGGTAAGCACATCTGAGTAGACCGCAAGACATTCTTAAAAGAACAAATAACAGCCAGCAAAGTCCATTCCCTCCCCCGTATTCTGCTCTCCATTGGGTGCTCTGAAGCACCACCTTGCCCCAGAAATATGCAAATTTGCATGCGAACAAATTGTGCAATTGTTGCTGAGAGGAAACGAGAACGAGGCATTTAACACGTGTGGCACGTTTTTCATTTTAGAGGCCACTGCCCCAGCTTAAGCCAAGCTGAGCTGAGAAGCCACGAACCTTGGGCCTTGCCGCAACGAGAGCAGGACAACGGTCGGCTTGAGGGTGAAGGGGTTTTTTGGGGGCAAAAGATGAACATGCCAGCATCGGGAGGCCCATAAAGACAAAGCAAGAGTGTGGCACAAGGCCCTAGACCCCCAGACCCAGCAATGCAGGACTCGGGGCGTTTAAAACTTCATTTTCCCGGCTGACTAGGTTAAGGCCTCATCTCTGGCTTTCCCTTCTTAGTAGGGGTTTTTTTTTTTTGGTAGGATTTTTGTGTGGCCGTTTTTATAAATTATTCCAATCCATTAGGACTCGGCTTTGACGCTGTTTTAAATCTGGAGGCGACTGGAAAGTGTGCGGAAAATATATACCATAAACCGCTTGTACTCGTAATCTGCAACAACATTTTTTATGGCTCTCGCCAGCTATTAGATACTGCTCACCCACGCACACTCACACTCCAACACAGAGGGATACGTGGACGCACACAGATACACCCACGCAGGCAAGCGCATAAAGGCCATTGCAAATACCATCACTGCTGGCGGGGCGGGTGTTCTGTAATTTTCTAGGGATTCCGCCCTCTCTGTTGAGCTATTCCTTGTTTACAGTTTGTATTTATTTGAAATATGAGCTACTTCCCAGTGCACTCACTAGATAAATCAGCAGAAAGTGCACTCAAATCGCACCGCAGGAGACTTTCAGTCGGACAACAAAAGATTCTCGGAACTCCAATGGGCTCAAATGCGACTTCAATAAAAAAAATAGTAGATTCAATCAAGCGTCAAACGAACTGAATACGTTTATGAATAAATCTCTTCCTGGGCTAGATGAATACTTGACTGTTTTCAAATAAAATCCTTTGTTTTTATATCCTTTTACCTATAGTCCAATGAATAAATCAATTTAATTTCCCAACTTCCTTCAAACGAAACGTGTTAATCCATTTTTATGTTCCTTGCAACGCTTTGGTCCTTTTCGAACAATGAATACAACCCGTAAAAACGCTTCCACGAAATCCAAAATGGGCACCTCAATCAAGGGTATTTTCCATTTATAAGCCCAGCGACCGACTCTTGCCGTAATCCACAACAGAAACAGAAATTGGAAGCCCTTCTGCTCCGTTATTTCATTTGCAACAAAAGCGGCAAAAATCGGAAAACGTTTCAATGCATCGTTTCAGTGAAATCTCTGAATGAATATCCAACTATTTGCGCCATGGCTGAAGCTGGGGGGGGAGTGTGGGGCGCAGCTGTCAGGCACTACACAAATATTTTTTTAGACATATGCCATGGGAATGGCAATATTTTTAAAAATGCTAAAAGCTCTCCAGCCAAATCCCACCAACCGTAAATTGGAGCCGTGGAGAGCTACTAGATGAAATTCGAACGAAATGCCATTTAAAGCGATTTCAACGCGAACTGTTAAGGCATACCAAATTTTGATTTATGCTCTATTTGGCCGCTTTCATTTGGCACTTTATAGGGGCCTCAGCCCCAGCCCCAGCCCCCGCAGTTCTTTCAAATGAATAATTGATGCTGTTGTTGTTTGTTTAAAAACGGCCAACAGAAATCAAAGAGAAATTTCCGCATAAATCAACGGAAGATCCAGAGCTCTCCGCAAAAGGGAAGTGCAGATATGTGGATGCCACAGGGTTCGGCCCTATGATGATTTATGTGCCTAATAAATGGATGTTTAAATATAAAAACAAATAAACGCCACTACATAGCATAGCGATGCGATGCAATACTGTACCTGGTGCTCGGTTCCGTACCGCTGAGCTCTGAACTTCGATTCAGCTTTTTGACAGCCAGCGAATTGGAAATCAGCAAACAAACATTTCATTACTCATACGTCGTGTGGGTCCATGCACACACACACACACACACAAAGAGGAAAAACCATCGTGTGGGGCCGGGGGGGTGAAACATCGTGACATATGCAGACGGCACAATTTCGCTTGGCTTCGTTCTTTTTTTTTGTTTTCATACAACACAACTGACGGCGATCCGTCAGCATCGAAAACATTTTCCGTGCAGAGTTTTTCACAATGCGTTGTGCGGTCCACGGCACTTCACAGCTGAGTGCTAAAATAGATGCCGTAACACATGTAACGGTGTACCACACACACACACACACACACACGGCAGTACAGTGAAATACATTTTCCCGTTTTACGAGTCTGCTCTGCCTCTCTTTTTCCCCCTGCTACTTGGGCGCTGTTTTTATTGCAGTTTCCTCTCGTTCGCTTTTATCAAATGCAATTTACGGATTCCCTCGCATCGGACATTAGCACGTGGTGGGGGGGTTGGAGTCAAAGTCGAGTCAAGCTTACTTAACGCACCACATCCCTCCCACTTCTATATCCAACCCCACTCCCCCTCCGCAGCTCTACGATATCTTGCAGCAACTTTTTTCCCGGCTATTTTTCGCCTATGGCACTTTACGCACGTTTTTTTTTTGGTTTTTATTGCTAATTTCTGTTATTGCCAACGTTTTGCGTGAGTTTCGCGCATTGTCGTAAAATATTTTTATGGTCACAGAAGGGCGCCCCACACCCAGCACAGTATGTGTGAGTGCCACGCCCCTTCATGTAAGGCGGCTTCTACCAGCTAGAAAGTATGCTACGCAATATTATCCGTCGCAATTTTCCATCAAAAAACGTTAATACTCGTAGCTATTCAGAGTAACGCTTTCTACTTGTATCACTTGCTGTCAGTTCATCAATTATGTTTCCCCCAAACTTTCTGCCATATTATTGCACATGCCAATCGAACAAATAGCTCATTCATTAGATCACTGGAGCACTGGGCCAAGTCAATGGCTCAGGTAGCATAGCATCGTTAAATTTAAGTGGAACCTTGCCCTTACCTTACCCTCCTCCGCTCACTCTCCCGCTCTCTCTCTCTCGACATCTTTTTTATGGCTATAGCCAGTTAATAACCAAATTTGTCTGCTCAGCTTTGGCATTAAACTGAAAATACCTTCAGATGAGTGAAGTCCCCAAACAGAACTGAGGAGCAGTGTTGAGTGATGTGATGTGATTTCATGTAATTTGTGTAATAAATATAAAACTCTTATTATTTATCCCTGTGCCACAATAGCCGGGGGGATAGAGGGTGGTTGGTGGGAGGTCGAAAACTCTTGTGGCAGCTGTCATAAAAATGCTTTTAGATCGATGCCAGCGAAAGTGTTGTGCACCCACTGGAGAGTGCATTCAGCTTCACCCTCCTTTGGTGCTCGAACAATTTGCAATTTCATATTATATGCATGTTGTTCGTTCAGAATACGGTACTTCGGATGTACAGTTGTCGCATCTGATTTTAAGTGCAGTCAGCAATTTGCCTAAACGGTAAGCTTTACAGTCACCCATAGAGCGCATGAGTGTGAGTGGAAGAGTGGAGAAGTGGAGGAGTGTGTGCTTTTTGGGGACTCAATTGAGTGTGGCACAGTGTCTCCTGCTGCTAGTCATATCATGCGGACACGCCTGATTGCTGCTGGGATTTCATTCGGCACTTCTGCCCCTCTCGCAATCAAACATCTCTACTAAAAGGGCTGGCTGCTGTGGGCTGGCCATCGGTTGGGCCATTGTTTGTTTCAGCCTCAGTGCATACATCGGTTTGCGGCAGGACCAGCCGCAGCAACACCTCCTGTTGAGCAAATGTTAGCCTATGTTGGCACAAGGCCCCCCCTCTTTTGGTTTGCATAGCAACTGCACAAAAACAAAGCAATGTCGGGGTTGGTACAGAGCCTGAGCTTCATTTGTTGATTTTCGGGTGACAAAATTTGAATTTCTTTTACAGTGATACTGACCAGATATGGTTCACTGGCGGATTTCAGTTCAATAAACTCCAGCCAGCTCTCTCCATACCTCTGCTGATCCCCCGCCTGCTTACAGGCTGACCATTTTAATATTTCCATGAAAATCGCCCGCCAGCAAATTAAATGGGAATAGTAGATAAAGTACATGTGTGTGGAAAATACAGTCCGTAACGGCACTTTAAGTCGGTCTTGATCGTTATTTTTCATCGAAATAAATCAATCGATTGCTTAAATAAGCAATAAATAATTTCAATAGATAAAGAGAAGAAAGCTCACGACTCAATACCACTGAATGACACTCCTGGTTTTATCCTAATGTTCCAAATATTTAAGTCTTTAAGTCTCCCAAATGGGAGCCAAATGGTAAAGAGGGGAAATAAATAATTATTATTTATGGAATAGCAAGCAAAAGAAAGCAGAGACCCGCCATTCTAGGGGATGAAAGAAGAGCCAAAACAAAAACAAACGAGCAGTACAAATAATAACTGTTTCCCTGCTTTAAGCAATTGACTTAAGTCTGTGAAACGCACTGCAATCTAGCAGTTGGAAAACCAATTAAATTGCAATGCAAACGGACTGCAAAACGCAAAATGCTTGTAAGGGCGGCGGGTGGCACAACCACATGCATTTTGTTGGAAACATTTATGAGATTTTCAAAAGCAATTTGATGGACGCACGTAACACACATATTTGCAACTTTTCAGCCGACGCAACTCCAGTTGCATGCAGCGATGAGTGAGCAAAACAGCAACAGCAGCAGCAGCAGTGGCAGCAGTGGCAGTGGCAGCACTGCAGCGATTGCTGAAAGTGCCGCAGAAAGCGGCCCGGACTTCGATGCACTTCGCGCCGCGTGCAATGCCCGCCTGAATGGGAGCAGCAGCCATCTGCTGGGTGAGTATTTCAAACTGCAATTTTCGTGTCCATTATTCATGAGTAATTTTAAACTTAATATCCCTCCGTACCCTGCGATGGCTCAGGACCCAACTCCGCACCCGCAGCCGGACCCGGACCCGTTACCGTTCCCGGCCTTTTCTGTCCAGGTACCTTTGATGGCTGGCTTTGCTGGCCGGATACGGCCGCCGGCACATCCGCCTACGAGCTCTGCCCCGACTTCATCACGGGCTTCGATCCAACACGTAAGTACAGCCCACCAGGCGGACTGGGCGGGGCAGCTGGATGGTTGTTTGTTAAGTTCCACAAAGGAACATCCGTTTTTGGGGTCAGCTCGAGGTTCTGCATATGACAGAGAAAAAAAAACCGAAAACGAAACAGAAAGCCGAAAGCCGAAACTGCCGACGGAAATTTGTTTGCGCAAGCAGCCTCGTTCACCGGTGGAATGAGACACACGGCAGCCCTCTAATTGGCCTCCAACCTGAGCGCTCTCTCTTCCCGGCCTTATTCCTTCCAGGACACAGCTCATCTGCAGATTTATATGCATATGAATAAAACAGAATACGAGTTTATGTGTATACGCTCCCAGCCAGGACAAATCAATTGGAAAGTTGTTATGTTTGTGCTTTGATTTCGTGCGTCGTCGTATGGCAACATAATTTCTGGCTTGAGGAGCCAAAGTCTCAGCTCCTGGGGCCACTAAATTATCCAGCAGGAGAAGCAGGAGAAAAATGCTAAAAAGTTTTCGCCTGATTTGCCAACCAAATAAACAGGGCTCTCAGAGGGCATTCAATTATGTGTGTGTGTGGTGTGTGTGTGTGTGGCTTCTAAGTGGAGCTGAAGTGGAGTCGGATAACTGAGAGAAATTTAAAGTGGGGCGCAGCAGAGCTGACATTACCAGCTTTAAATATGTGAGTTGCTCTTTAATGCAAAGCGAGTTTTATGAGCACACATAAAAAGGTCCTGGTCCCCTGATGATACAACAGAATACGTATTAGAGAAAAGAATCCTTCAAACCGAAATAGTTTTGTCAACTCATTTCTGAACCATTAGAAGAGGCTCCGAGATGGCAGCGGTTGCACGTATCATTCACATGTGTCTGGCAGTTTAATAATTAATTAGATAATGAGTGGTTCATGAATCATTGAGGCGTTTTCAAGCGAACAGCTCTCGATAGAAAAACAAATTAATTATGCACACATTATGCATGGCCGAATGATAATTGGCTCGAACATTACAAACAAGAAAATAACGGGAAAAAAATTAAAAAACAAATTGAAAAATCAAAAAAGAAATGAAGAGTCTAGAGGAAAATTAACTTGAATAATGAATATAGGAAAATGTGTATAAATATTTTAAGCAATTTATGGAAATAAATCATTTGCCGTGCGCTGCATGTCAATTTGCATTTATCGCGACTGTGTAACATGGGGCGAGCGAAGAACATGCGACATGCCACAAGCCACCCACACCTCCCACACCAGACCTCCCACTGTGGCCGTGACCAGGACAACACTAAAATAGCAAAAGTTGAATGACTTTTTTTGTGGCTGTGTCAAAAAAAAACAAGGGCAGTGTAGGAAACCAGTCAAAGGCCAAGAGGCAGAGGGTAAGGAAAGTGCCACTTTCGCTACATTTAGCCTGTGGTTGCCCTGCCCCGACCGACACTCTGCCACGCCTTCCGGGGTCGCCGCCAGCTCGTACAAGATTATGTGCTCTGGCACTGCGTCGCCATTAACTTTTATGGCACTTCCGGTCGACGGATGTCGATGTGGTGCTGCGCTTAGTCGAACCAAACCAGACCAAACCGAGCCGAGCCGTGCTCTGTGGCAGCAGCTACTTATCTGCCACACGGAGCGGAGCGTATACGTGACAACTGGCAATAAATGAGCTTGGCCAAAGATCATCTCGTATAAGAACAAAGCGAACAAAATACCAGAAGAAAACACAGACAAAAAATCCAATTTGAAAATTCCTTTCCGGCTTTAACAGAGTTACAACTGCATTCCAGTTCCTGGCTGCACTTCCCACAACAAGTGGCAATGGGATTGGTCATCGAACAGCCAATAAAATTCCTTCATTGACTGTGCCACACATGCCACAAGCAAAACCAAAATATTATGTCACAAATTCTGTATTTGATTTTTGTTTACAAATCAATTGAAATATTTCCCTTTCACAAATAAAGGTAAACATAACATAATCCATTGGCATTTACTCAGTGTTGGCCATAATCCTAAATATAAATTGGATTGTGGTCTGCCAGTTCTCTGTACTGATTAATGCTATTTGATGCACAAAAGTACACCCAGAGAAAAAAGCACTGAGACTCGAAGATTTGCACTTAGATTCGAAACAGTTTAAATATGTAACCCACAAATTGTATTTATTCTATTTATATTTATGCTTCAATCAAAGTTAATTAAATTTAATTTAACTATGTTTGTATTTAAAACCCGAATGATTAATTTAAACCTGGATAGGTATTCTCTGAGTGTACTTTTGTTGCTACAAAGCACTGGAAATGCACACGAAATTCCTGAGAGTCTGCAATATTTATCCAAGAACAGCAAATATTTATTGATTGCAAATATTTATCTGCTGCATGCACTGCGTAGGCGACAACTTTTATAAGCTGGGGAAATTGTATTGTTTTACGAGGATGGAGCCCCAAAAGTTTCCCAGTTCCCGGGACTGTTTGCATTTAATATACGTAGAAATATGTGCAGTACTTTAGTATGTATTGTCTTTGTGTCAACAAAATTAATCCTTTATTCGTTTCTATGCCGCAGGATATGCGCACAAGGAGTGCGGCAGCGATGGGGAGTGGTTCAAGCATCCGCTGAATAACAAGACCTGGTCGAACTACACGACCTGCGTGAATCTCGATGACCTCGAGGTGAGTTCCATCCACTTGATTTACTGACAACAGCCTGATAAATCAGCAAATGCACTAACCCCGCTCCGCAGTGGAAGCACAACGTGAATCTGATCTATGAGGTCGGCTACGGCATCTCTCTTCTGGCCATCCTACTCTCGCTGGCCATACTCGGCTATTTCAAGTAAGTAAGCCACAGTTCATCCTCATCCCCCACAACATTTCCAATGCAAACCTCCTTCATCTTTGCATTTGCCCCAACTTTAATGTCACAGCATGGAAAACCACTCAGGGCTAATGAGGTACTACTCCTGCCGTTGACATTGCCGTTGTCATTGCCGTTTCCGGTTATGGCATGACTGGGCGCTGGACTGTTGGCGCCACACAAAAAAAGAAATGTACTGGCAAACAAATGCGCCAATGACTTAATCATCTGTGAGCCTGAGGCTGTGGCTCCTGTAGCAAATGTTCATTGTACTCACTTAAAACGGAACAATTGGTGTCGGAAATGAGAAAATACTTCGTCTTCTTCTCGCTCATTCATCCCCTTTTCCATCTCTCCCTATCTCTCTCTCTCTCTCTCTGTCCGTGTCTCTGTTTCTATCTGTCTGCGAATCCATCAAACTGAATTGTGTCGACTTCAAGCAGGATATCGATTAATTTCCCTGTAGTGTCTGCAGCACAATTAGTTCTTTCGTTTTGTTTGCCATCAGCTCGGGCAGATAAACGTGGAGATAGAAATGGAGATGGAGATGGAGACACAGAAGATGACAGACAGAGGAGGACGCAATGGCTAAAAGTGTTTTAAATTGTGTGCCAAAGCCAAAGGAACGAGGGCCAACGACGTGTGAGAATTTCAGCTGCCCTAAAGTGGGAGAATTAAAAGTTAATTACCAAACGAACGCAGAGAACCAAACTTTAATGAAAAACTCCAGGAATTTCAATTAAAAATTTGTAGGGAAATCAATGAATTGAAAGGATAAACCACAAATGTGCCATTGGCAGGATAATCGATAGAAAAGTTCGCTACAAGCTGCAAGAAGTTTGATTGGGTGCCCCTCTGCCGATAGGATTATTTATGCAGTTAGTCATAAAATAAAAACAATATAAAACAAATGAAATAAAACCTAGCCTAAGGTTGGGTATGGCTAAGGGTGTGCTTCTTTTTTCTTTGCCAATTTTCTCTGCGTGGCAGAGCCCATGTGGCATGGGTTCAACTACTAAAATTCCTCTGGGACTAAAAAGGACTGTTGCATTGAAATGCAGGCAAGCAATTGAGAATGACAACGAATACATTTATTTTGGCTGGCAGCTATAGATGAACTTTGCTTTTTTCCCCCTCCTCAGTCCCCTCCTAGCAGGCGAAGTGCAAAATTCAAAAACTAAGAATTGAAGATGAAAACTGAATTTTGGGCCAATTCCAATTCCAGTCGAATAACTGCTGATGCTGATGCCTATGCTGATTTATTCAAATATTTCTGTTCTCTTGCACAGAACACTGAAATGCGCCCGCATCACGCTGCACATGAATCTGTTCGCCTCGTTTGCGGCCAACAACTCGCTGTGGCTGCTCTGGTATCTGATGGTTATGCCCAACACGGAGCTGCTGCAGGACAGTCCGGTAAGCTGGCACCGACCCCCACCACCAACCAATGTCTGCATATTAACTGCTTTTGTGTCTTTTCCAGGCCCGCTGCGTGGCCCTGCACATCAACCTGCACTACTTCCTGCTGACCAACTACTCGTGGATGCTGTGCGAGGGCTTCTATCTGCACACAGTGCTGGTGTCCGCGTTCATTTCCGAGAAGAGGCTTGTCAAATGGCTGATCGCCTTCGGCTGGGGCTCGCCGGCCGTCGTCATATTCGTTTACAGCCTGGCCCGTGGTCTGGGCGGCTCCACCGACCAGAAGATACAGTAAGTGAATGAATGATGAGTGTGCTGGTTAGCCCGTTCCATTTGTTCCATCAAATCATCGATAATTGAATCGACTCTTCCTTCCCCTTCCCCTTCCCCTTCCACTCTTGCAGCTGCTGGATGAGCCCCACTGACTACGACAACATTCTGGTGGTGCCCGTTTGCATATCGATGTTCCTCAATCTGCTGTTCCTGTGCAACATTGTGCGCGTGGTGCTGCTCAAGCTAAATGCCCCGGCCAGCATCCAGGGCAGCTGCGGTCCATCGCGGACAGTCCTGCAGGCGTTTCGGTAGGTTTTTTTTTGCTCATTTTGTTGGATAAACGGGGCGAAGAGAAACGCTGAAAACAAAGCGGGAAGACGCGACTCGACGTACCGCTAGCCCTCGGGGCGTATGCGTAATTATGTTTTCCTTCACTTTTTTATTTACTTGGAGTGGAGCCCATCCCCTCCCCTCACTGCCTGTGAGCTCTGCTCTCTTATTGCTTATTCGTTTTGCACTTGGAAGTTTGCCTCATTTTACATTTTAAATTACGCATACGCCGCGCCGCGCCGCGTCGCGTTGGCTTGCATGTTAATACCTCCATTCCATTGCCGACGAGAGACGAACAAAAAAGACCAAGGCTTTATACATCGCTCCGTTTTGCTCCTGCAGGGCCACGCTACTACTTGTCCCGCTGCTTGGCCTCCAGTATATCGTCACCCCGTTCCGTCCTGCGCCAGGACATCCCTGGGAGAATACATACGAAATCATCTCAGCGTTTACGGCCTCATTCCAAGTAAGTAAAATGTTTTCCCATTCCCATTCTTGTTAGCGCCTTTTCCGGCTGCTTTTGTTTTTCTGGCATTCATAAAATCATTTTACGACTGCGAATTTAAGCCAAAAAGTTATGTTCTGAATTTAGTTCAGTCTTCAGTTCAGTCCCGTGGGTTAGCCATGGATCGGCGACTCCATGGCCACAGCAAAAGATTGGGAATGCAAATAAGCCAACTCGGGCATGGCTTCAGGCAGGAATTACTAATATGCCATGGACCCAGCTCATTAGAGGGGGCGGGGAGGACTGAAAATCAATAGGGGAAGACAGAGCAAGCATATGGAAATGCGGAAATTCCTCCTTTGGCATTTTCACCAGCTGCAGCATATTAAATTTCTGGCAGAGATTGAGACATCCTGCTGCTCCTGCTGCCGTTGCCAGCCAGCAAAAATTCGTTTAAAATGCATTCCCGGTTGGATCGCATAGAAATACAAATAACCCCCCAAGATTGTCTCTCAATGGGACGTAAAACAGCATTTATTAACGATTAACATTGAAGAGCACCAGAGATTACTGCTTTCAGTCTGCTCTCTGATACATTTGCCTCATTAGTTGGGTTCCCGTATTGCAATTGCAAACAATTTCAGTTGCGAATCGCAGAGCTTTCGGAACGTTATCCGCTGGCCTTATGGTCAACACGAAACGAGAAGCAAACGAAAACAACTTTCATTGCTATGAAACCTACCATGAGGATTATAGGTACCTTTTATACCCTTGTGTAAGACCCTCGGGTGTAGAATTATTTCCGAAAAAGAATGGTTGAGTATCTTAATTGGAGCAAATACTCGCTGCGGACTGAACAAGCATCTGCAATAATCCAAATAAGACTACAATCTTCCCTCTGACTGAGCTCTCTATCGCGAGTCCGCCTAGTGGCAAATACTGCATTCTAGACACATGCAACATTGAAATCAGCTTACAGTAACAACCGATAAGATGAGGCAAATAGAAGAATCGAATTGCTTTTGTGTGCTCACAACGGCGGCTGACTCTAAAACAAAAGCACTCCATTCGCATTGGCATTAATATAAAATCCTCCTAAGCTTCGGTGGCGTTGTTTTTTCAAGAGCCGAAGAATGGAATGTTGAGCAGGAATCTGTACAACAAAAATGTCACCTCTGGCTGAGCCGTTTTTATCAATGTCAATCGATGGTTGTTGTTGGCTGTCTGACACAATCTCTCCCTCAAAAGATTGACTTTTTAAAGTCAGCTTGTGAGTGGCTTTTCCGCCCGTCATTCACTCTGCTCTTTGGCTTATTTTTTGTTGCATGCTGGGTGTATCTGCTCGGCAAATTGCAAAGTTTTTACCCGCTCCGCACTCTGTGGCACTCTGAGGTTGCATATAATTTGGATTTATTGTGGCAGGCAGCTGTAGGAATGCTTGAAGTCGTAAAAGACTTTCCACAAGTTTTAAGCTCCGTAAAGAATATCAAAATAATTTCAGCTGCACGTGCGGTGGTCGGGTTGAGGGGGCTGCAGTCGAGGGGAGTGCTGGAAAAAGCCAGCAGATTCCTGGCCAAAAATGAAATTTTATATATGTATGTAAGCGCGTTTATTTATGTAGTTGCTTTTTCTTGGGGCCACACAGCAGGAGCGGGGGAAAACTCGCTGCAATTCGCATTTTGTCAGTTGCAAAACATTTCCCCAGTGTGTCGCCTAAGCCACTCCCAGCTCTTGGCGAGATGTCTGGGACATTTTCAGCTTAACAGATGGGCGACAAAAACACATTTAACTAAAATTGAATTAAAAACTTCCGCTTGGCAGGGACAGCAAACAACAGATGTCAACAAAAATCATCGTGATATACGAGAGAGTATGCACGGTCTGAAGTTTCCCGGCTGGAACTTGACTTTTGCCCGACAAATTTGTCTACTTTGCTAATTGGTTTACTTGGCCAACTATTTAGCTATATTTCACTGCCAAGCAGAGCATCTTGCTTATCCGAAAGGAGCCATCGGAAGTTGATTATATTATCTGAATGACAAAGGGCGACCCTACAGGAATGCCTTCAGCCAGAGACTTTAACTTCAGCAAGAATCTAAGTGTATGTCGCTCGGTTTTTGATACTTTTTGAGAGCAGTTTTGATACTGAAGGAACGGATTCTGTTCCGTTTAAGGTAAAATTCTGTGCATGACGAATGCCAGAATGACAAACGCAAACGGCTAAGGGCCACACAAAATTCCACTTCAAGTGTAAGTAACTGCAAAGAGAGCCTCAATGCAATATGCCGAAAGCCAGCAAAAGTGGAAGTTATCTGCGATGTGGGGGGAAGTGGAAGGTAGAGCAATTTGGAAGCCTTGGAATGAATGGGCAACTGCGGCTGATTGAGTCCATGATGGGCCCTCGTGAGTAGTGGCAATCAAAGGAAGCCCCAAGCAGAAGTGCGAACAAGAAATCCCGACAGTTCCCACAGAAGTCCTCTCCTGGCAGTCCATGCACGTACCCGGGCCGCAACATTAAACATTTACATAAGTATATACGGGTATGGGTATGTGCGGGATGGCCGCCTGCGACAATCAGGCAGGAAAGTGGAGAAGAAAAATGGCAAACAGTTCGACAAACCCACGGACGAACAGGCTGTCTGGCAGCCTGAAATGAATATTGAGTCCGGGAGCCAAAATGGATAGATAGAAATAAGAGGAGAATATACAAAATTGTATTATGGGACCATCTGCCAGCTGTAGCGGAACTCTAACAAGGACAAAGGACAACTGCGAAATGTGCACGAGAAAAACATCTCCCCCTAACGTTTGCTTCTGCTCTCTTTCTGTGTCCTTGCAGGGTCTGTGCGTGGCCACACTATTCTGTTTCTTCAACGGGGAGGTGATTGCCCAGGTGAAGCGCAAGTGGCGGATGCTGTGCTTCAGCAATCGGCCGAGGACCAACTCCTACACAGCCACTCAGGTCTCGGTAAGATTTATATTAAAAGCTTGTCACGCTTTTTTTATCCCCCTTCCAACCTCAGCCTCAAGCATTTTCTATTAATTTTGTCCCACGGGTTACGGCGCGTATGAGTAATGCACACACACACAAACACACAAACACACAAACACACTGACATCAGCTTTTCATTCACCTGCAGAATATTGGCTCTTAACAATTGCACGATGCAAAATAATCGCATGCAAAAGATACAAAGATAAAGATACAGAAATTGAAACTGAAAACTGAAACTAAAACTAAAACCAAACGCACCGTTGCCACCACCTGCCAACCACCATGATAGCAAATTCTCAGTTCTTTTGATTGTAGTTCGTGCGCTGTGGACCGCCCCTGCCCGGCGAGGAGAAGGTATGACTAAAGGACCTGTCGGCCAAGGCCAAGCGACGCGCCTCCTCGGCACCACACCATCAGCACCAGCATCAACAGCAGCCGCAGGACCAGAGAGCTCGCAGCCAAAGCATGACGGGTAGCTGGAGTCTTCTCGAGAGCTGGCGCAACAGAATCCCCTTCCGGCAGCGCCGGCAAACCATTGACAACTCGCGCCAGCAGCAGCCCCTAATGGAGGAGCGGGAGCCAGCCTCCTGTGTGGCTCCGGCCGCGGATGCAGTGCTCGTGGCAGGCGGCGAGGCAGATGTCGCCGGCAGAATGCCGACACAGATGACGACCATAGCGGAAGATGCAGCAGAGATGCCAGCAGGAGAGCCCTGCCCGAATGCCAGGGGCATTGTCATTGTCCGCATGGAGGGAGCAGCAGGCCATCAACAGATGGCCGATGAGGCACTTTAAGTGAAATAGCCACCCCACCCCACCACACCCCCACAACATCTCATAGTCTTAAGCAGCTGAAACTAAACCAAATCATCAATATCGACTAACGCTAATCGATTAATCGAGTAATCTTAATTACCCAGACAGGCATAGCTGAAATGAATTTCGCCCAGAGTCCAGGTGCAGTCTCCAGCCTGCAGCCCACCAACTTTTATCCCAAGTACCCAAAGTACCTCAGTTAAGTTTACAGTCATAAGTCTCTGCCCCAAGCATTCCTTGGGAAATTGATTTCAGCTTATGCGGGCATGCACATATTTATTGTACGAGTATTTATGAGTGTTAGATTTTAACGTGGATATCAAATATCATTGTTGTCTTAAGTGTTAAGTGTTAAGTGTTAGGTGTACCACATACATCCTCTCCTGCCCCGCCTCTGTCCCTCTCCGTGGTAAGCTGAGCTTTCTGGCAATCGCTTTTAGTGTGCTATGTACGTACGGAATAATTAAATGGAATAAAAATTGTAATTATGTGTGTATCTATGCCAAGAAACCTTTGTATTATTTTGCCAATTAGTCAACTTTTGACTTTTGTTTCATGGATCCACGCGCCATCAACAGCCACAATGCGGAGCAGCATCTAATGCTTATTTAATGAGTGGGCCCTCTCTCCAGCCACGGGCACTGAACTATGCCCAAGCTGTCCTGCTGTGAGGAAAACAACACGAACATGCTATGGTTGTATTTCAGACAATTTCTGGTTTCAATATATCTTCAGTTGACATTTAGCATTAGCTTAGCTTAAAGATTCTGATCTGCAAGGATGAAAAGTATTTCTTTTTATATCTTCAGCACTTGGAGTTACCAATACTGATTGCACCTAAATAATTTGTCAATATAAACAATACATTTATATTTAAATCCTCTTTTCGATAGAGTACACAGAATTGCAACGAAACTCGTTCAAATATTCCACAATAATCATAGCAAATACTATTCCGCAGGCTGCAAAGTTTGTTTATTTTAAAGCCGGAACTGAGTTGAAGAGAAAAACATTTAAAGAGTAGAGCATTCATTTATAGCATTCAAGTTTCTTTGCTGTTGCCTGTTTTAATTCTAAGAGTCAAATGGTATATTTTCGAGTGTTGGCTTTCATCCCTAGAGCTTTAAGTGCGTCAAAACAGCACAACCCACAGGTAATCACAGTCAAAGTGCCCCTCGTGCAAACACGAAATTCCAGTGCCGAGCAGGTCCGGTCCCACTGCGCTGCTGTTCAACATTTGTTGACATTTATTGAGAACAGAACTATCCGCTGCGGTGTGGCTCTTGTTTGGCCATTTCCTGTTGCCGTTGTGTGTGTGTGTGTGTGAGTGTTGCTGTGTGTGTGTGGTTTCACTGCAAATGGCATACGACGCGAATGGCGGCGAGTCAGTGGGTGGTCGCTATTTGTACTGTATTTAACTTTTGTGCCGTGTAAAGTTGGTGCATTAAGTGGCATTTTATGGCCGCTTCACGGCTGTAAGTATCAGTTCCAGCTACACGTGAGCACTCACTCATTGTTCGCAGATTATTTGCGCTCTCAAAAGCACACAGAAAACATGAAGTTCCTCTTCGCTGTGCTTTAATTTGCTCTGCTGAGCCACGGCGTCGTATCGCATGCAGCTGCTGGATCAAAAGAGCGGCAGCAACAGGCAAATAAATGAGCTGCTTAATTTACGTGTCAGCTGTGTTTTTGTGTAATTTAAGTGCTGGCAACCTTGAAAGTGCATTTCTCTGAAGGAAAACATTTGCGCAAAGAGCAATAAACGAGTGTATGCCATACCAATGTACATACATACATACGAGTGGGTGCCAAGAAAGGACATTTGCGTTCCTTAAGGTGGAAACATAATGGAAAGCTTTTCCCAGTGGCTTAAATTTAGCTCAAAGTGTACATAATAATCAGTAAAAAAAAAAACCCCATCCATCAAAAAGTACTTAACATTTTTTAGTCGATAGATAATCCGATTCCCAGCAATCTAAATTGTGCTCACAGTATTATTTAATTCGTTTCCAAGAAAAAGAACACCTGAATAAATTTAAATGTCTTTACTAGCAAAATATACTTACAGAAATAGGGGAAAATATTAAACAAAGTTGAATAAATTCCAAGTGTAAGGGAAACAGAAAGCAAGCAGCAAACAAAACGCATTGTCTGTGCCCCCGAGTGGCAAGAACGAGGCACACGTTCAGATGTTTTGAGGGATAAGTGCTTCTGGTTCAAATGTACGTAACAGATGGCCAACATAATAATGCACAAGCCTTGCCAAGAGTGGAGCAGCAGCAGAAGCAGGAGCAGGAGTGAAAATAACATTTGCTTGGCTTGGCTTGGCTCGCTCTGGGCTTTGGTTTTCCTTTAACTTGACTTTCGCTTGGCAGTCATTTTTTTGGCATCTGGGAGTGCACTTTAATTACGAAAGATCGACAGGGCGGAGGGAGGTGAGTGCGTGGCAGGAGCGAATAACTTTGCATCAAGTTGTTACACATACGCCCTGGTGTGCGGCTGTGTGGCTGTTAATTGAAGTGTGCTGCCTGCTGCCTGCTGCCTTCTGGCTGATGCCTGATGCCTGAGTCAGTGCTGCTCCTGTTGTTGTTACATAATGAACTCAATTAAAAGTTGGATGCCTCCACACTCCAATCTCTCCGCACTGCCTTTTGAACTCAAGCTAGAGTCGGGACTACTGCTTCTTCGCCTTGAGAAGCAACTGCATGCGCTGTCCGACCAGTCCCAGCGGCTTGCGGGGCACCAAATGGCATGTGGATTGCCTGCAGAGACACGGTTGAGAGACCTGTGTTGGGGTGGGGGTGCGGTTGGCGAAGCCAACTAACTCACTTGTATATGATTCTCTCACGGTCTGCCCAGGGCCAGGAGCGCTCCAGCTTGTCCAGCTTGAACAGCAACTGCGTGTGGTGTGTGTGTGTGTGAGAAATCAGCCATTAAGCGCTTAACGTAACTCTAATGATTGGCATTACCTTTTGTGTCTGCCCCTCGGCCGACTCCTGCGACGGTGCCTGAGGTGTGGGTGTGGCAGGACGCACCTTTGAAGTGTCAGCCACAGATTTCAGCTGCTCCTCGTCCTGCTGCTGCTGCTTGTTGCGGGCCCAGCGTCAGTTTAGCATTGGTTTCATCGGTTACCTCAGCCTCATCGTTGATGCGCAGCTTGGGCACGTTGCGAAGATTCCATGTGTAAGTGGTGCTCAAAAAGTCGCTGTCATCGTCATCGTCGCCGTCGTCGTTGGTTTCGGAGCCACTGCTGGGATAGGAGGTGGCATCTTCGACTGACGCTGCAGGCAGCTTCATAAAGAACACCGCATTCCCAGCCGCGCTCCCCTCCACATCCTCCTGGTCCTCCTTCTCGGAGTCATCGCTGGCATCGCTTCCATCATTTGTCGGGTAATTGGCTTCCGATGCATAATCCGATTCCGGGGTGACATCCTTCAGCAGCTTTGATTGCTTCACACCGCCCTGTACCTGTACCAGTACCAAATCATCCTCAGCACTGTCAACACCCTCCGTGTCCGTGTCCGTGTCAGTGTCAATGTCGGTGTCAGTGTCACCCACCAGATCCTCGTCTCCCCCATTCCTCAGCTCGTAGTCAAGGGCATCCTCGTCGTAGGAGCACTTTCGCTGTATATAGGCCGCGGCCTGTGCCTGTGCCTCCTCCTCGCTCATTCTGCCAAAGCTCTGCGACACCGTGGCCAGGGTGGAGGACAGAATTTTGGGTATTTCGGCAATGGCCGACAGCTTCCGCTGCATCTCCAGCAGTCGCATCTCAATGGAGCTGGCCTCAATGCGTCCTGCAGGGTAATCCATCAAGAAAGCTAAAGGATTTTCACTCGTTTAACTTTTGGGTTTTGTTTGGGGTTGTTGTTGTTGCGGTTGGGGGTTCGTTTTATTCAATCGACACGACACAGAGGCACACGCACACACAAAATAAATTCCAAATAATGTACATAATAGAGTGGGCTTTAGGGGGACTGTAGCGTGGGGGGCGGGGCTTCTTCACTTGGTCTTGGGTGCGCTCGGCAGGGCCAACAGCATATTTTCGATGGTGCTGCTGCGCAGCTCCTTATTGTCGCCGACCTCCGAAAAGAAGCGCCGAATGTTCCGCATGATGCGGTGATGTGGCAATTCCTGTCACATGCAACAGGTGACGGATTGGCGGATTGACGGATTGTCGGATTGGCGGGGGTTGGCGGGTGGAAGATAGAATGGGTTAGTTTCGCTTTGCAAATGTTGTTGGCATGCAATTGTGTGGGTGTTGATTCACCTGCTCCTCCTCGTCCGAGGACTCGTCCTCGCTGAGTTCAATCACCACCTCGTTGCCCTCGTCATCGAGCTCCGTTTTGGTTTTCTTTTTCTTGGGCTTTGGCGGCTCGGGCGGGTCTTGCCACATGATCGGATGCCAACAACGTGAGCCAAGCAGGGGGGTTGGGGTGAAGTCTACAAAAAATAGATATACAAATCCAAGTGAATACCAAGAAGTGTAAGCGGTGGCTGGAGCGGGATTTGGGGTGGTTGGTCATGCAAGTGGACTAGTCCAAGAGAAAACACTCACTAGGCGGCGGCATCGGCTTTGGCACTCGCATCACAATCGACTTCTCCTCGCCGGCCTCAAACTGGCCCATGGGATCGTCCTCCTCCATGCTGTGGGGTGACATGCACACAGACATATTATTTTTGTCATTACATAATTAAAAAGAGCCTAAAAGTAACTCAGACACAGCACACACACACACATAGATGACTATCTGGGGCAACCTACTTGCGCAGCCGGAAATGTATCTTCTTGGGGGAGGCGTTGATTTTGTCGTGGGCCTGGGTCAGCGTCAGCTGCGTGGCGTCCTCTTCGTTTATCTCGAGTATAATATCGCCCAGACGTATGCCCGCCTTGTCAGCCAGACCATCGGGTGTTACCTGCGAAATCAGTTTAAAGTTTTGATCGTGAAACTGTCCAAAAGTCCTTTTGGACTTTCCGCTGATCAGAGGAGCAAACACACTTGAACCGTGCAATAAGACTGTCGGGGCGCAATTGACCAGAATGCTGCGTAAGTTTAGGTCTCTGGTTTAGGTTTTGGGGCAGAAATACGCGATATGAGAACGACAGATACAGATGACATGTACGTGCATACTCGTATGTACATATGATGTACAGATGCCTGCTCTCAAAAATAAAAACAGCCAGAAAAAACCAAAAAGGAAGCTGAAGGCAAAGCAGACACGAAACACTTCTAGAATGCGACTTGTGGCGTACCATGGAAAATGCCTACTAAAGCAGGAAAATTCGTATTCTTCTAGTTTATTGTTTATTTATCCCTTGCCTGGCACTACGTTATTTAGGGACAAATTAATTAATAATTGCTGCAAGCATAAAATGCAACTTGATTAAGGATTTAATCGATCTTCAGAGCAAGTAACATACCTCCCAAATGGCCTAGCATACCCTCCCACCAGCTGGACCATTTTTCAATTGTATTAAAAACAAAACAAAACATTTATATATATATATTTTTCTTTTAAGCTAAACGCGAAACGTCAAAAGTAAAATGTTGCAATACAAATATATATTTTGGGCTATCATGAGAACAGTGCGTTTCATAGCTGTAGCACGGAGCATGCCATATTCTACGAAAATCATACGAAAAGACACTAATCGATGATTATAATCTGAAATATCAGATACAAAATATTTACTTTGGTCTCTCAATCGATTTATATGAGTGAAGCGCAATGTACGAGGCACATGTATGCACTATGTAAAAGAATAGAAAGCAGCCTTTTGTTAACCCAAATATTGTACATTCACTTGACTCAAGTGAGCCAAAGAGAGGCGGAGGGGAGACGCCAAACGTGGCACGGCACGGCAGCTGCAGATGCCCCCAAAAACGCTGAACGGGGAACGCCCAACGCGGGCTGAAACAATCAAATGTGCCTCTCTCTTTTAGGGGGGGGTATGTAGCCCATTCAATTTACATTGGATGTGACTTCGTCATGGCTTAATTTGAATTCAAATTTGACTCCGAGTTTCGCTTCTTGGCACTCGACCAACAAATATCGACAACGAACTAACGAAGTTTCGCTCCGAAGGACCGAAGCTATTAATACACTTGGAAAGTTTTAAAGCGTATTATTACGTAGTTTAAAATATATTTAAAAGACTGCCAAGACTGATAAAAAGATTACTTCAAGACTGAATGCCTAGCTGCCAAGTTTTGTGGGCCTCCGTAACGTTTTCTTCTCTGTTTTGGCCGTAATTTGTTGGAAAATCATAAGACCCTCTGCAATGGGGTACGGATACTCGTGTACGGGCAATAACGTAGCCCAAGTGCACCCCATCAAGCAGGGGCAGCAGCTGGTAGGTTTCCCAGACTGTGACCCACTCACCTGGAACACTGTCAGCGGCATGTGGAACTCGGCGCCACCGGTTACCAGGAAACCCCATTTGGTGTCGTCCTTGGAGGCATACGCATCCGAATCGACATCGAAGGCGGGAAAGCCATCAGTGTCGCCGATGCCGCAGGACATCTTGATAATGGGCGCATTTTTCTTTGACTCCGGCGTCGACCACTGGAGACCCAGTTGCTCCGGCATGTCTCTCCTTTGTGTGCGTTCTTCTCTGTCTCTTTCGTACACACTCTTTCACTCTCACTGTCTCTTTTGTGGCTGTCTTCCACTGGCACTCTCTTCCTCGCGCTGCTGATTTTATTTTTTATTTATAAATTTGTGCTCTTGCTTGCGGGCACTTGTTCTCTTCTCTTCTCTTCTCTTTTCTTATCTATTCTCTCGCTTGCTCTTTTGGCTTGCAACACTTTTATCGCTGTTCTTTTAGTTGCCGCTGCTCTTTTGCTTGTTTTCGTTTTTGCTGTCAAAATTGCACCCGTGCAAAAATATTATTTGTATTTTGTGGCTTGCCGGCTTTTAAACGAGCGTCTTTTTCATTTTCCACAAATGCCAGAGGCGACTTATCGCAGATTTTCCACTTTGTTCGGATAAGCAACTTTCAATCTTTTCCAATTCTGCGTGTTATATAACCAACAGAGCGGTGCAGTGCAGTGCAGACGGATTGTGCAATTTCGGATTTCGTTTTCAATGGAAATCGCCTGCAGCCCACCGGATACTACCGGAATGATTGCCTCCTGCTTGGCGAATATTTATGAGAAATGTATTAACACTTTGGCGCTGGTCCTCCTTCTCCTGCTCCTTCTTCTTTCGCTCTGGCTTCTCCGTAAAACTTCCACACGACTGCACTGCACGACGACTCGGGCAACTAAAATAATTTTCGAGAAGTTTTCCTTTGTGCCTGCATTCAGGTTTTTTTTTTGTTTCTTCATTCTTTATGGCCTGATCGCCTGACCGCCCGCCCGGCCGCCAGCGTCTCCCCTTTTAGTATATTTCATTTAGTTTTTCCTGCCTCTCTCCATCTCTCTCGCCTCTGCCTCTTTGCTGCGTAGCTGGGATGCCTCACAAAATGTTGCACTTTTTGCCGAGTTCTTTGTCTACACTTTTTACCCGCAGATTATATGTATGTACATCGGTTGCAGAACTAAGCGAACATCCAATTTGTGTGTAGAATGTGAGGCTAACAGTTATTTAATTGAATCCCCAGCGGCCCGCCTGCTGCTGGCTGCTGATGGAAGAAATAGCAGAAGTCGATAAATGTCGATCTAAGCATTAGTACCCGTACTAACATTCCACCTAGCATGGATTATATAGTAAATATGAATATTAAAATATTCTATTAATATATATTTCATGTTTAAATTAATTTTGAATTAAGTTATTCTATTTATTTAAAAATGTTTTATGATTAGATTAAGTATGCGCCCCGTATTGAGAATACTTTAAAATACATTTATGCTCAAATCAAATTGAATTCTGACTCATTCCACTATGTTTGTGCTTAAAAACATAGTATTCAATTTAATTACTTGAATTTCTCTGTGTATAATATTTCACTTTAATTTGAGAAAGCTAATTAAATAAAGAGCAATAAAAAATTCGTATGTCGTGGGCTGCTGTGACGTCAAAGAGCTCTACACAGACACAGATGATTGTCATGCGGATGGTAAATTTGATTATGAGCAAAATAGTTGTCCCACAAAATTGGCAGAGCCGAAAACAGAACACAAACGAGCTGAGCAGAACGTGCGCCCTATCAACCGAAACATGAACAGCAAAATGAAACATGACCACCAAAAGCAACAGCAGAAAGGCAATGGGCAGGCAACAGGCACTGACAACCAGGAGACAGCCCTCACAAAAAGGATGTTGCCCCAAAAAGGAAAATGGTGAGAAAAGAGCAAAGTTTTCAATGGCTCCAAATACCAAGTAACGAAAACAGCTGAAGGCATGGAGGGATTACTCGTACCCGAGACCAATACCCATACCCATACCCAATCGAGAAAGCTTTCTTCGGGTGTGTCGAAGCCTTAGATACCCTTGCAGATCGCTCTCGTTCCTCTGACAACTCAGAAGCTGGCAAACAGCTTGCTGCTAAATGGAAGGAAACGTCAAGAGTACAGCTACAAATATCTCATAGAAATTCCCAGACAGATAGAAACTGCCATAAATTTAGCTTTTGCTGGTGAATGGTGATGTAAAACCATGAGTATGGAAAAGTGCATTCTTCTTTCTGCTGGGTGTCCCAATACCCTCTTTAAGAGTACACACGTACAAGGCCCTTATCAGACTGGCACATCGCATCATCGCCACTGAGCTGCGACGACATTGAGGCGACGCCGTTGTCGTGATAAGGGCAGGCGCGGGCGCTGATAAGCTGCTCCCCACAGCCGAAGAAATGTCAAAAGTTGGAAACGCCTGTTCGGGGCTTTTTCTAGTTTATTTAAATCTACTTTATGCTAAATTTGTGGACTCATTCGACGTAGGTTGTCTCGTTGGCCTCCTTGGAGTTCACCTCCATCACCTCGCATCCTTGGGCGTAGTCCTCGATGCTGGTGTTGTCTGGTGGAATGACGGCAGGTGCAGCACCATCCTCCTTCTCAGCCTGACTGCCCAGATGGAGCGGATCCTCATCTCCATCGCCCTCATAATCGACAATCTCAACGCTGTGCGGATCCTTGATGGTCTGACGCCTTCTTTTGCTGCTTTTCTCCGGCTCGGGCTCAGCCAGTGGCTCCTTTTTTTTCGACTCCTCGGAAGATTCGCTGGAGCTGTCCGCCTTGGCTTTGGCCTTGTCCTTTCCATGCTCCTCCGAGGAACTGCTGGCGTCCTTGGCAGCCGCCTCAGTGGATCTTCTTTTTCTCTCCTGTGTTTGTTCGTGCTGATCCTGTGCCGGCTGCTCCTGCTCCTTCTTCTTCTTCAACTCCTCGGAAGATTCACCCGAGCTATCTGCCTTGTCTTTGGCCTTGTCCTTCTCCTTGTCCTTTCCATGCTCCTCCGAGGAGCTGCTGGCATCCTTGGCAGCCGCCTCCGGTGATCGCTTGACGACAGTCTTGGGCACAGTGCTTTCGCTGCTATCCCAGCCCGTCTTCATTATCTCCTCGCTCTCCACACTCTCTGCCAGCACCTTCTCCATCTCCATCACCACCTCACTCTCCATCTCACTCTCCAGGCTGGATCCCCTCTCGGCGGACTCCTCTACACTGAGGGGCATGGCAACTGCCGCCCCAAAGACGAAGGCGGCCAGCGCCAGCAGCAGCAAGGATTGCTGCATTGTGAGTTTGCTTATAATCCTGATAATTGATACTCTGAAATGAAATTGACGCCCTTTTGCCGCTAGATCTCTGTGTGTGAACCTCGCGCTGCCACTTGTGTTTTCTCACTGACTGTGGGTGCCCTGAAAGGTTTCCCACGAAACCTCAACAAATTTATTATCGCCACGAATCCGATTGTCCGTCTTAAGTGTAATTAAAGCATCCATCAAGCAAGTCGTCCCGCCTGATAACGGCCCCATTGGCACAGTCATCCATCCCCCGTCTATAAGTAGTGGAGCTAAGCTGCTGCTGCCGCTGCTTCTGCTGCTGCTGCTGCTGCATATTGCAGCCAATAGATTGCCGTCGAATATTCAGTATTCCCCTTTGCAGACTGCGCAATTGCCTGCCGGCTTGTGCCAATTGCGATTTCAGACTTAGTTGCATAATTCATAAAAACAAATTGAGTGGAATGGTGTGTGGGGGGGGGGTGAATGAGGACCCGTAAACAGCACCAAGCTGATAAGCCTCCGTTCTGAGAAGCGAGACCAGCTCAGATGCGGATCATGAGAAGATCAGGCCGAGGCGTAATTTGTAATTATCGACGCGTTCCCAGAAATAAAAGCAAAACACTGCACAAATACACGTATATGTAAATCGCTGTACACGGAAGCCGTAACTGGCCACAATTGGCGGGCGAAATAAATTATAGTTTCGGTAAGCGGAACGTGCCGAATACTCAAGTTCAAGTATCCACCAGCTAGCGTCCAGGCTTGGGGCGGAGGCTGAAAATACCAGTTAAGGCAGGCAAAAAAAAGAGCCGAAAGGATATCCATTTGGGTCTTGGGTCGCATGATAAATAGCAAGTGTTGCCGCACTTTAAGACAAGAACAGAACGTGAGCGGCCTATCGAATCCACATGACACCGCCTGACGAATGTCCACTGCAATTATTCCGTGACTCAACTGTTTACTCGGCCATTAAAGGACGATAAAGCACTTTTATTCACGTCCATAAAGTCCAACTGAAACCGCGCCCTGAACGAAATGAAAGACAAATTTATTTGGCAGCCATCAAAGGGGATTGGATTGGATTGGCCCTGGGCGGAGAGGAGACCCCCAATACGCAAACTTCTTTAACTACCCCGAACGGACCGGCTTATTGAATATGATTCCCAGATGTCCTGGACACATCAAAGGCCGCGCGAGTTAAGCTTGAGAAAAAGTCTCTCCCGCCGTCTCATGCATAATTTAAGTGAGTTTTGGATTCGCTGAGTCCCAAACCAACGCCAAAACAATAAGATGTAAAGTATTAAGTGCCGAAATCCACTCCAAGTGCTGCAGCATTTTCTATGCAAATTACACTTTCGAACAGTGCAGCACTTTATGCAAATCCCAAGCGGGCAGGCACCTGATGCCGCAACAACAACAACAACAAAAAACAATACACAAAATAAAACAAAAAGTAAAACCGAATAAGTCGGAGGGGGGTAGGGGGGGGATGTGCCACACGCCTCGTAACATTTTGTCATATTTATTAAAAATTTATCAATGTCATAAAGTTTGCCCCCACAAAAACACACGGACAAAGGGAACGATCAATCAAGTTTAAAGCCGCCCCAAAGGACACCGCAAATGTGACTCGAAAGGTGAAGCTTTAATTTAAGTGGAGAGCTGGGAAGAGAGATGTAAATGCTAACTTTCAATACACCTCCAAAAATTTAAGAGCTGTAAGTAAGTGGGACCCAAATGACAATTGTTTTATTTGGAATGGAAATCGGACTGGGGAAATTCGAATTTAAAAAGCGCGCCACAGTAAGTGCTGTGCAGTGATGTTTTTTTTTAAATTTATAGTATCGCGCCAACGCAATTCGCAGCGGCCACTTCTTGAACTAAAAACGATCGTACTGCATACATACTCGTATACTGCTGTAGAATTGCCATCCAATGTAGCGAAGCATTGAATTGCAAACAAATTTACAGATTAAATGCACTCACAGCACTGCCAAATTATAGGGAAACTCTTAAATCAGATCCCTATTTACACCGAGCTATGTAAAAACTGTAATTCTGAGTTTACTTTGTTTTAGTTGTCACTACCATAGATTCTACACTGATTCTTAGTACATGTGCTACGAGCAGCTTACATAGGTACACCACAAACACTAAACAAATAATTCACAACAATTAAACATACATTAAAAATGGATCCCGAATTCAAACCTATTTTAGACAACACCGATACTGATATCATAGAGATCGCAGACGACCAGCCCCAAGATAATGATAATGCTGCCGCTGAGGTACCAGCGTCAAAGGCACAGGACCAGGAGGAGCCCGAGAAACAAGGCAAGTTTGAATCGATTCCCCAACCGCGAACATCAGAACAAGAAATAAAAGATGCGGAGCAGAAGGAAACTGATGCAAAATTAGACATTTTACCGGACGGAGAAGGTGTGAAGGCTGCGGAAGATGGCGGGGTGCCATTGTATATCTCGCAGGAAGATTTTAAACGGAAGAAGAAAGCTGAGCGAAAGCTGCGAATGAAAGATGCGGAAGAAAATCGTTTAAAGACAAGCGATTCGAGGGTATCCTTTGATGTCAGGGCCCTGAATGAGGGACGACTCGCTGACGAAGACGAGGCGGGCCAGGCATTCCGCGAGGAGCGCAAGCGGGAGGAAAAGTTACGGGCTCGCCACACGCTGCTGCTAGAGGAGGAATACGAGGAGGCGGTGATCCGGGATGTGGAGTATGAGGAGGACGCCCAGACCCTTTATTCGCAAACTTCTTCCATAAGCATCGCGATGAGCATAGGTACAGACACCGTTCAACTGAAGGAAGACTTTCTCAACGAATTCGATATGCCCAGTCTGTCAGACTTCTCCGAGGACGAGAAAGAACCTCTTTCAAGTGTTCTCAGAGCGGAATCCTTCGTCGAGATGGCGACAGCCGATGTTGGCGTCTTTGTGGACCCACTAACTGGCGAGGTTATAACCAGCTCAAGCAAGATCTCGCTCGAAGAGGCCCAAGTGGAGGCGGAAGAGGTGGCTCCAGACGTGGAAGATGAGCCGGAGGAATGCCCCGAGATTACTGATGATGATATGCCAGCCTCGATAATTGATCAGGACGACGACCAAGCTTTCGACCATTTTCGAGAAACCTTCGACGTGCAGGATCTGGTAGAGAAGGAAGACATCGATGCCGAGGCCAACATGCAACGGGCCGAGCTCCTGATGATTACCCAAGGCTTTCTTCAAGATCTCATCGTTGCGTTGGTCAAAAAATCCGAGGCCATCGGTGTGGACCATTTCATCAGAGCTCGCTGCGACAAGAGCAAGCTAATGGAGGAGCTCATCACCGTCACGAACACCTTCTACTTTGAGAAATTGGACAACATCTTCCTGCATGGTCGCGTCGCCGAGTACTACAAGCGGGTCAGGAATATGCGGGTGTTCTCACGACTGGACCATAGCGACGAAGCCAACTACATAAAGCGGTACCTGGAGGCCCTGGATCAGCTCGACTGTGTGAAGAATCGATTCACTGCCGCCAAGAAGAAGAGCAGCTTTCTGCTGAACAAAATTTTCATGGAACTGTACTACACGCAAAACAATGCCTCGCGCTGTGAATCGCATCTGGAGCAGACCGTACGCTATTATCTCTCGCCCAAGGATTCTGAGTACCGCAAGCGGCTGGTCGATCGTGAGCTGAGACTTATGGCTGTCAAGCGGAACGAGATCAGCGACTCGCGTCTCGTTCTCATTACCATGAAGCACACCTTGGCTCGTTTAACCACTGTAAGTCCTTGCACCTTGCACCTTGCACCTTGTGTTTGTGTGCGGTGTCCAGTGGTTCACCTTTTGCTTGCTTCTTTCCACACAGAAAATCAATCAGCTGGAATGTGTGGGCGAGGATCTGTACATAAACGACTTCATATCCATTCAGAATAAGGTGATCACTCTGGACAAGAAAATCGAGGGTATAGCAAATTATTTTAGCTGTGGCTCATGCCATTTCTAATCGTGCTATCCCCCAGAACGGAATATTGAAGAGAAGAAGCTGCGTTACAAGTACCAGGTGGACCTGCATTTGACTCAGCACAACCGAGAGAAGGCGCTGGCTCTCGCCGACAAGCTGCTTCACAGTCAGGCCTCCCTTACACAGCTTCTGGAAAAGCAGCACGCCATGAGAGAGCATCTTTATCGTGTGAAAATGGACCGCACAAAGCTACGCAAACAGCAGAAGGATCTGTCGTGCCAGGGTGGCATCTTGTCGATGCCGTCCCTTATGTACGAATACGATAAGACAGTGGAGGGGCTGAAGGTGAAGCGAGCCAGCGTCTTCAAGCTGAGGGAGACACTGAAGAACCTCAGTCGTCGCATCCAAGAGTATGAGTCGTACTCCATCTAGAAATACTCCATCCACCAAATACTGAACCAATCAAGATACAAAAATAGGATCGTTCCTTTGCCTTCTTTTTACCCCTTTGAAAACGATGAAATTCTGAATAGACCAAGTGATAGACCAGATATTATCACAGCGAGTGATGGACACATCCTCCGTGAGTGGCTTGTCAACCATAGCCCGTTTTCCCTATCAACATTCTCCAAACGACATTATTTATGTGATGAAAATTATGAAAGAGGCAAAATAAAGAAAAAAACACCTGATTATCTACAGGAATACTCGAGACTTCCTACTTATTGTACATACATATAAGCTTGCTTATGCATTAATAATAACCCTGAATTGGCACAGAAAATCTCTTAATGAACCATTATAAAAAATGTATTTCCCCATTATTTTCAGTGTCAAGTTTGATATTTATTTGCTTGTTTTTATTTATTCTTCACCACCCCTCTAAATACATACATACATATATGTATGTACAATGTACATATTCAACACAAATAAAAATAAGAAATTTCTTGTTGGAAATTTCGGAACTCTGGTGAAATAATAAAAATTCAACATTTTGCGTGCATTTTCCCCCATTTTTGGTTTGTTTATTGGAATTTATTTCTATATAGGATATATATATGTAAATGCTCCAATTAGCTTAAAATAATTAAGCAAATAAATCACTTATGAATACTCAGTACAAAATGTCAAAAATTAGAAAATGGGCAGCCTCAAATCAAAAATACTCTTTCTAAGTGACATGAGTATCATGAGTGCCAACTAGAGCCAAGAATATAGAAAATTGAACATTGCACATAAATTATATATCTGCTTCCGTATAAAGTTCAAACCAATAGTACGTGAATTAATTACGATTTCGATTGTATTCCTTTTTGGACTGCAAACTTCCCGACAAAGTGTTTATACCTCCTGCCAACAAATAATATGTACAATGTATTTGATTTATTTACCTCTTAAATAAATGAAGAAATCATGAGAAACAGCAGCGGAGGAGGACGTGGAATATGCTGAAAGCCGTCTGGCCTTTCTCATTTTTGGCACTCTCTCATAATTGTGGCACCTGCAATATACATATTATATATATACATATATGCACCGACATCCATAGGTATAGGTATGCTTATATGATAGACTCATTTCACGCCTCGGACAGGTGAGAATTTGATTTCGTTCTGGGAAATTCCTGCCTGAATATATGTATCTATTTGAATATATGTATATATACCAGATGTACATATATCGAAGCTACGTGCTGAATCGGCCCCTTGCTGACGCTTTGACCTCGACACGCTTCAGTGGAATTTATTTTTTGGGCTGTTTATGTTTTGTTTATAACGACGATATGATGATAAATATATACCCAAACCGAATATATATAAAAGTCATTTATAGAACGGACTCTTGCGAACATTTGGTGTCCGTTGGGGCAGGGTGCGAATAAATAAAGACAACACCCACACAAAGCAAAATCAAAAGCAAGAACACGATCGGAGAGCCTCAAGGTTATAGAGGTGATTGAATAGTGGTATGTATCGAAATTGAAATCGAAATCAAATTCAAACTGGTAGTGGGAATCGAAATGTGGGTTCTTTTTCATTACTTTATTGTAGTATATAGATTAACTTAGGCGTACGAGTATACATACTTAATATAAAGGCTCTTTAAGGGTTCTACAAGCCTTTGCGTTGCTTTTGTGTTTTGTTTTGTGTGAGTGATTTTTGTTGTTGTTGTTTTTGTTGGTGAGGAATATTTTTGTGTTTATGTTTCATATATAAATGTATGCATTATGTGTGTGTGTGTGTGTGTGTTTTCTTGTAAACCTAGCATACATATAGATATATATTGTGTAGAAAAAAACCAAAGACAGATAGACAGATGGTGGGGCATCTATCGTATCGTTCGTCCATCATCATCCTGCTTCCGTTCGCAAAAAGAAAAGCAACCGCTTACTTGCCGAGCAAGATTTTGCGGCCAGCGCCAAGGTTCTGGCCGGCCTGGGTGGCACCCTTGTTGGAGCCAGCCTGGAGACCGACAATGGTCTGGCCGGCCTTCAGCTGCTCGTCGGTGAAGTCGCGCTTGCACTCGTCGGCGGGCTTGGGGCCCAGGAAGGGACCCTTGAAGTCGGCGTGCTTGTAGGTCTGAGAACAACGAGAACAAGTCGCGGTCAATTATATCCACAGAGCAGGTGAGCAAGAGAGAGAGAGCAGAGATCAAGGATCAGGGGTCAAGAGGCAAAACTTACAGCACGGCCGAGGGCGAAGATGGTGTTGGTGACATTGGCAATGTCCTTCTTCTCGTAGAGATCGACGGTCTGGAAGACATCGATATCGGGCACGCCGTACTCCTTGAGGGCCTTCTGGAAGTTGTTGATGTTCTCCATGAACTTGAACTGGCCGCCGGAGGAGTTCACCTTGGGCACGGAATTGGGCGACAGGATGTTGATCAGCTTGCACAGCACCTGGCCGTCCTTGAGCACATCCTCGTAGGCCTGGCCGGCGGGGAACTTCTCACCAATGATGGACTCCACCCAACCCTGGGCCTCCTTGTCCATCTCGGGATTGCGCTTGCCGGCAATCTATGTGGATCAAGCGAGGATCAAACGAGAATAAACAAAACTTTAGTAACTGCCGCACAGAATTTTCTTTCACTTTTATCATTATTTTTCTATTCAGTTCATTTTGAAATTAGTTTTTTCTTTTTGCATTCTTTTAATTTTCTTTGTTTTTCCACTGCTGGTATTCACCTTGGCACGAACGGCACGTTCAAGAGACATTTTGTGTTGGTTTTTTAGGGGGGCTGTCGGTTTCTGTACTTCTCTAGAGCCTGTGCAAGCTAACACTGATGCCTGGCCACGGGGCGTATGCGGCTTTTAAAGCGCGAGAGAGCGCACTCCCGCCGTACGAGTATCGTTCAAGAATTTTCCAAAAATATATCCGAATTCGGAGTCGCCTGCGAGAATTCTGAGGCGTGGGCGTTCCCCTATACCTATACATCTTTTTGGTGCGATCAGGCCTGCTGCCCCCATGAGTCGTGCGTTATAATTTTAGAACATCATCAGAGAAAAGCAACAGAAAAACGAAAAATCCATCCATAGCACCAACAACAGCAAAGTGCTTAATAATTTTCAAACACACACACACACACACACACGCGTCTTGCGAGTGTGTTAAAGTTGTTCTAGTTGTTGCCCTCTAATTAATAGACATGTGTAATTATGTATGTGTGTACCCAAAATGCGTTGCTCATCTGCATTTTTTCGGACTCTTGCTCGGACACGGAGCCGGACAGCCCGCTGTCCTGCTGCCGTTCTGCGTTCGCTGTTCGGTCTGCGCGTGCATTTGTTGCTCGTAATTTCCATGCGATTGGCATGCATTGGGTCATAATTAAAAATGGCATTGGGTCGATTCGACATGGACACGCTCCAGTGACATTGTGACATTGGCTAAGGGAGTCACAGTCCCATTCGTGTGGAATTTTTCATCAGTTTTATTATGGTTAGATCCTAAAATGGATGCCTTTTTCTGGTTCCGGAACTGTGTTTATGCTTTTATATTCTAATAATACGATTTTGGAAAGATTTTTGCAACGCATAGATGGATCAATTCTATTTTTTTTAGTTTCGTATAATTCATGACCAAAAAGGATCTATCGTATAGCTATCGTATAGGATTAATTAGCCGTCAAACAAATACTTGTAAGAAAAAAATGTATGGTTTTCTCCATAGATTGTGCAAGTTGTATTCAAATTTGCTGATTATATTATAGCTAACAAAAACTAAATCAATATGATAGGGTATCAAAAGTTCCAGATTAGTTAATTTCCTTGTTTTTGTTTCATCTGAAACAAAATATGTACACTGAAGAGTTATTTATTAGCATTCAGATTTTACGTGGATTTAAATATATTCTTTTTGGTCTATAGATTTACTCTCACAAGCTTCCTGAAAATTACTCAAGAACCCATTCGAATTAAAGTCATTCCATTTCTCCTATCATTGGATTCGACAATCCAAATTAACATTAATTTATAACTATAATCTGTGAATACAACTCAATAGAAATTCACTGGGAATAACAGAATGAGAGAAGCATTTTACATTCAAAATATCCATGGCCGGAGCGGAGCTGCTTTAATGTCCAGACAATTAATTTGAATTATGCGCTGTGTGTTATTGAAAAACACTTTGTGTGGGGAGGGACAGCAAGCGACAGTACTGTCTGTTGCTGTCCAAAAATGTCCAAATGTCACGACAAGACGAAGAAGACACGACAAGGCTGCCGCGGCCAAGGGGCTCTAACACAGAATCGAGAGTACAAATAAACAGAGACCGGAGCCCCCATCCCCCACCCACCTACACTGAGAGTGGCGTGGCATTCGCGATAAACTATTCCTAGGGCGGATACAGTTTCGATAACACTCGGAACCCGGCAGACGTGCACGCAAAAGGCTCGACAAAGTTGTGCTCTGGGTAGTATTTGATTTGCTGCTTATTTCTGTCCCACTCCGAACAGGTGGACCCAAAATAGTGTGGCGCTGCGTCAGCATCGAAATTTTCCAGCCACCACGCCACGCCACGGTTTGTTTTCGCTCTCAGTTTCTTGGGGGTCTGGGTTGGTCGTCTCATTCTTTTATTTTTCTCACACTCGGGCCCCACTGAGACACAGAACAGAGAAATTCTCGGGCCATGGCGTGTTGGTTTATTTTTACCACCTCCTTGGCCCGCGGCGACGGACAACGGGAGGACTCTTCTTTATTTTTTAATGAACAAATATTTTTAACGAGTCGCAAAAAAAGAGACCATAATCATTTCGATTAAGTGAATTAAATTTGCCTTGGGCCATGGTCGTCCTGCTTTGCCTATTGTCTTTCGCAAATTTAATTAGTGCCCCGCCCAGCCCCGCAGATGTGTGTCAATCTTTCACACCAATTAAATTATTGTAATTTTATTGTGGGGACCGCACCGAATGGCGCTTTCCAATTAAATTACGATGGAGATATGCCAAACAATCCCGGTCCAGCCACCTGCAAATGCAATACAAACTGAATCTTTGCATCGTGGCCGCCTCTCTGAGATGGCCTGTTTAATGTTATATCCCCTAAATGGGTGAGCCGGTTCGCCGGGTCATGCATTCTCATTCCCCATACCCCATACCCCATCAACAGGACATCGTTGGGCGGCCTGCAAATTGCATGTGGGCGGCTTGTGTTTGCCTAGGAAAATTCGATTCTAGTGCGCAAACACATTCGGGAGAGCAGCAAGCAAGTTTATCCAGACGCACTTGACGCTAAATTCGTGGGGATTATTTTCCCATAAATCAGCATAAAAACTCCACAAAGGCCAGCGAAAGGCCCGACCGCCCCCCATCCCATCAATTCGATCCCCTGAAATGGCCAACAACCCAAAATTGGCCGACGCGTATCCCAAATGAAGTCAGGCGAAAATTAGGTCTTTGGGTTGGGATATAGCGGGGCAGCTGGAGCTGGAGCTGGAGCTGGTTGTAAAGCGGTTGCCTGAAACAGGATCTGGGCGGGGATCCAACCACTTGCTGGCATTTCTGGCGCTTCCGTTGGCTGCTCACAGTGGAGCAAGGCGGAGCGGAAACGGAAATTGAATCGAGCATTGTCCTGCCATCATTGTATTTATTAACAAACTGAAACGGCAATCGGGCCTGCGAGTGTCCGAGTAAGTTGCTTCGGCCCAGAATAGCAACATTATTTATTTAAGCCAAACATTTAATTGGAAAATCACGTCCAATGTCGTCATTTGGCCAACAGAAATAAACAGACGGCTCGCATTGGTCGGCGGGAATAGTCGCAGTTATTTATAAGTTTCCTCATAATTTCTGTAGACATTTTCCCTCATCGCATCTTTCCGATAAAAGCAATTAAATACATTTCACATTTTCACATTGTCCCAGCGCTAGCCAGCTAAAAGTTTTCGACAAAAGCTGAGTGCTGGGAATATTCTTTGCCATTATTCATACCTTCTGTTTACCATTTGCCCAATTTTGGCTCTAACAATTCAAGCGAAAATTGCGAACCGCAAACGGCAGAGCGTCTCCTGGAGCGACGACTTTTGGCTAACCTTTGGATTCAATTTACATTCGTTTATTGACACAATTTATTTGTATACCCTAGAAAAGTATATAGATGGCAAGGTAAAGCAGAACCGTATGAACTTAAATTAAATATGCGGTTATTAAATATAAAAAAAGTGAAATTACATAGAATTATCTTTGATTTAAACTTAAATGTATTCGAAATATTTACATTACTTTGTTTTCTTTAATTACCACACTCGTCGCAAATCTCTTGGTATACATTTTCATTTTTAGTTCCAATTGTAAATATTAGGACTCTTCAGGACTCTTTCTCTGGGTAACTTCATTCCAGCGTTGCCCTCTGCTCGGAATTAATAAATAAATATACTCGAATATCCCACCTGCCTGCCTTTGTTTTCATGAGAGTATTAATGAGTCTGCCAGACAACAAAATAAAATCGCCTGTCTGCCTTTTATTTGAAATTTTTGGCTCTGCAATTATTCCGATGCGGAATCTTTTGAACTTCTTTGTTGCTCGTTGGATGTTTGTTTGGTCTGTTCTATTTGGCTATCCCGCCTCGTGAATATCATTTACTTGAAGTGTCTGTCTGTTTAATCTGCAGCCGGGTAGGTCTGATAAATGATTCCGCCGCAGCGGTGGGCCGGCGCCCAACCTTCAGCTGAAACCAAAAAAGGTTAATTAGAAATTCAGCAGGACCGCAACAGAGATAGGGAGGCACTTAACCACAGCAAAAAGGTCTTCGTCTTGCCAGAATAAGTGTTGTGATGGGCCCAAAGGCAGGTGAACATAATATATATATTAAATGTGCGGGTATGTCAAGGACTAGCAGAAGAGCAGCCAGCAAACTCGTTAATCAATAATTCAACTGTGACTGGGCCTCCACTCAGCAAGGACTCTGGTCCGTTGTCCAACAACCCGAAATAAAATCAACAACAAATATAGCTACGAGTAATAATCGAATGCCGAGGCCGAGAACTAAACCCAAAATCGCTTGTCCCAATGGTAAAAGGCGAAAACTTTGTCAATATTTCAGCCTCACGCATGGCTGGCTGAGGTCCTGAGGTGGCCCCTGGAGTCGCAGAGACCAATCCTGAATGTTGAATGGCGAATGGAGAATGTCGAATGCCTTGGCCTAATTGAATTTCCCGGCTAACACTTTAAAGCTTGCTGCCGGGCTACTTAATAGCCGCTTGTAATGAGATTTCCAGGCACTCCCACACAGCCCTCGTCTAGCGAAAAACTTTCCATTTCAACAAATTGACTGACGGGGAGCCGACTTCAAAGCAACATTTTCACTAAATCAATTTGCACAAAGTATTTGCCAGCCGCCTTGGATTCGAGCAGCTTCTGGACCATTCTTCTGGCTCCCCAGTCGCTGGCAGAGAAAAGTTTTAGCTGGAACAAAAGTCGTTGTCTGTCATGTCATCCGTAACTCGATTTGTAGCATGCAATGTGTGGCACATTAGGGTTCAGTTCTGAGTCCTGAGTCCTGAACCCTGAACCCTGAGCCCTGAACCAGGCAGTTCCAGTTTTTTCAGCAGCTATGCTAATTCGGCGCCCATTATGTGCCTAATTACAGCATGTACGATATTGTACCGAATGTCAAATACCCATTGAGTTATAAAGTTTTCTTTCTGCTTCTTTGGCTCTGTAAAAACAATTTCCTGACATTGCTTACAAGCACACAAAATGAAATTGGTTGACATTGCTCCGCTGTTAAACATCCGACAGTTGGAACTGTCTTCTAAGTCGCTTCATGCGAGTACTGGCTTCAACCCGAAATGAATCCAAGATACTCTGTCACTCGGCGAGTACCCTGTGGGAAGGGCTGCCTGCCAGTTGTCTGCTTTCAATTTCAATTGTTTTCGCAAAGTTTTTTCCTTGTAAATGCTGCACGTAATTTATTCGGAATGAAAAAGTATCTGCCAGAACGCATTCAAATTTTTTGTTCCTATCATAATAATAACAATAATTACAATTTAAATGAATTTCATCTTTGCCCAGCACAAAAAATATATGCCAGCCACCCACCTTATTTTTTGGTAGCAGTTGCATCATTCGGTGCGGTTCGCTGTGACGATGGAACGCCAATAAATAAATTCGTTCTTTGGGGAGGCCAACGTGGCCTTTAATCAAATTCAACGTGACATGCAAACCATTAAAAATATTCAGGAACGAGCAGCATTTTCCCGAGTCGACGCGAAGTTCCTCTTTCCCACTCCAAAGATTGACTGATAGGCTAGACCGAGAGGAAAGGGTAAAAATGAATTTCAATTCGCTGACCTGACAGTGCCCAGGTATATATGTATTTACTGGCATGTGTAACTCACATATGACTTGCAAATCGATGCAAATCGGAGACCATAGTGGGTTATACTCTCCGCCAGAGAAGAGCAACTCCAAGCGGATGTGCTGCGGGGTCCAGTTGCAGAAAGCTAAAATGTCGGGCCATCAGAAAATCTGTACAAAGGGCAGGTTAAATGCTGCTGAGACAACGCTGAGGAAAATTGAAAAACTTGCAGAGCGAAAAGTTTAGTTTGCTGCGCGTGCCACAAAAAGCAATTGCAAGCCACGCAGCTCCAGTTGCTCCACTCCCGCCCGACAGATGACAGCGAAAAGTCAAACCAGCGAAAGCGCTGCAGAATGATGAGAAAATGCAGCGACCAGGTGCACGTACCCATAAAGTGGTCGCGATGCCCTGCTGGGAGGGGGAATGCGTGCTTTAAACTTTTTTTGAGCTGGGTGTCCTGGTCTCCGCCGCCGTGGCATGGCATTGAATTACATGTGGTGGGCACTCAGAACTGGGTAGAGCAATTAGGGCCGCCGCCCACTCAAAGGATTACCCATCTCAATTTAGGTGTACTCGATACGGCTATTAGGCCGGGATATGCTGTCATTAGTATGTCAGACCCAGAGCCGCGCCACCAAATATTTGCCAAACATTTGAAGTACAAACTGCCGCCGGATCCCAGTTGGTTGGTCAACAGGCTGCTCCAACCAGCTCTCCATCCGAAGTGTAGGGGCATGCTAATGCGTTGGTCTTCCACGAAATTAATTTGAAATCAGCCAAACGTATGTCCATCCCCTTCAGCAGCAGAACAAACATCGAATTACGAGTACACCCCCCTTCCACAGACATGGGGCTGAGTAAACACGCGGTTTTAATAGTCATTAATTTCTAGTCCGCAGCTGTGTGGGAGACGGGGAACTGAAAGTCGCCGATCTGCTCCATGGTCTGACGCAGCTTTTCCAATCCCGTGCAGTTCGCCGCATAGGCGTCCATCTGCTGCATTGCGGCAAACCAGCGCTCCAGCCGTGGCCAGCGCGACAGGCGAAACATGAGATGCACCGTGCTCAGTGTGGTCACAATGGATATGTCGGCGAGTGTCAGCTGAAAGCCACAAAAACCAACAGCGTTGAAACTCTACTCTCCTCGTGATCGAATCACTGCCAGGGCAGGGAATCGCATTAAGTGCTGCGGTTACCTGGTCGCCAGCCATGTAGTCGTGCCTCTCCAGATACTGCTCCATGATGCCATACGCCTCGGTCAGCTTGCGTTCGTGATAGCCCACATCCACATTGGCGAATCCCTTGCGTGCAATTTCCGACTGTGAACGAGAGTGAATGAGAGCATATGGCTGGAGGCTGGAGCCTGTGCAACTACGCAACGCACCATGAAATCGCTATCACGACGGAACAGGAAGGAACATTCGAAGAGCAGCCGATTCAGCACCTGCATGCGGGCGCCGTGCTCCTTGGGCCAGAGTGTGCCAGCCACATCGAACTTCTCCGCCAGATGGATGAGTATGGCATGGCTGTCGGTCAGCACAAGTTCGCCGTGGACCAGCACGGGAACAGAGTGCTGGGGATTCACCTGTGGATCGGACTGTTATCAAATATAACTACACAACATTTTCATGGCTTACGGCTAAGAAATCTTTCTCGAACTGAGCCCCCTTGAAGAGATCCACGAAACGGAGCTCAACGTCAATGGCCAGCAGCCTGATTAGAATCAAACAACTGCGAACCGGCGGACTGCGATCGTCATAGTAAAGAATCGGCTTGGGTTCAGACATAACGAATAGATCAGGTAGACAAACAAAGAAAACGAAACGATCGTGTTCAGAGCCGAAGAACAACTAAGAAAGAATCAGGTTGCTGCTCACAAGATAAGCTGGGATATGTACATACATATGTATGTATGTACATAGTAAAAATACGTTTGCTTCTTTCGGTCCGAGAAAATTATTAATTTTTAATAAACAAATATTTTTAACCGAATCAATTTTCTATTATATTTAATATTTATTAAAATAGTTATTCACTGAATTAATCATTGATGCAGGAATTTATACATGAATTTTACATAAATCAAATTAAACGATTTTTGCGCCCACTTTGCAGTGTTGGATAATATAAATATATTTGCATGACAACCACAAGACATAGCTGTATTTGCCATCAAATATGGCCCTAAAATAGATAAAAATATATTTTAAATAGACAAATTTCCGTCTAATATATATAAGCAATTTTCTAGCCAGTACTGGCTTTAAAATTTGAAATCAAATTTAGTGCTGGTAAACCGCCAAAATCCAACAAAATATCGATATTGCTTCTCTCTCAAGACGTGGTGGTTTTCAAAATTTTCGTTTTATGCTCTGGCTGTGTTTTTTTGAACCTTATTTTGTAAACAATCCAATTAAAAGGAGTTCTGAAAACTAACCAAATCTTGTACAAAATTTATAAATGAATTGGATAAAATTACTTGTTTAGGGCTGAGAGGGCTAACTATCTAGTAATATTAAACCGAATTTCAAAACCGAGAAATATCAACGCATCTTGTCAGTATATGTACGGTATATTAATGGTATATTTCTGGGGTATTTTTGGGATCACAATGGAAACGCAAAAACGAGTCGGGAGAGAATTTTGAGTGCTCGCTTACGACTGGGTCATGGCAAGGTATGGCCCCAGTATTAAAACGGCCAAGCTTTTTTAAGGGCCTCGTAAGGAGCTCAAACTGGCCCCGAAGGACTAAATGTATCGTGGGAGCCGAAAGCTCAAAATAGCCCACGGTGAGTTATGTGGTGAGGTGCGTTTTATCCTTGAAAATTTCGGATTTTGTGACGTCATACGTCACACCTCATATCCTTGCGGCGCAATCAAAAGTTCAACTTCAAGTTCTAAGCTTGACTACCGCGAAATTACAAATAAATAAAAATAATAATTTTACGGTATATTTATGGTATATTTACGGTATATTTCTGGGGTCGAGGCGGTATATTTTATCGATAGTACCATAACAACAAATCCCACGTGCGGCGCAAATGGAGCTAAAAAAAATGAAACCTCTGAAGGATGCCACGGATGAATCCACACCCACACCGAAGGAAGCAGGCGAGGACAAGTCCAAGAAACGTCGCAATCCATTCAACACACAGCGCCTAAAGGAGGAGAAGGAGCGGAGACAGAAGAAGCGCGCTCGTCTCATTGTCCGGAATATCAGCTACAAATCCACGGATGCCTCACTGCGGGAATACTTCTCCCAATGGGGGACACTGGAGGATGTACACATACTAAAGCGAGGCGACGGCAAGCTGGTCGGCTGCGCCTTTGTGCAATACGAGACCATAAACCAGGCCACAAAGGCTATACTGAAAACCAACGGAAAAGATCTGCAGGGAAGAAAGATATTTGTGGACTGGGCGTTGGGCAAAAATGAGTATTCGGCCAAGAATCCCAAGGATGAGGAGCCGGAGGAGAAGAAGCCAAAGGTGGAGATTAAAGACGAAAGCGAGGAGGATGAGCCCAAGGTGGAAGCTAACGAACAAGCAGCCATTAATGATGACAGTGAAGAGGCTGAAGGAGAATCGGACTCTGACGCAAATGATGATGAGGCAGGCACTGAAGGGTCCGGTGAAGATGACAACGGCGATGATGATGATGATGAAGATCAAAAGGAAGAAAAGGATAAACTGGACATCGATAGCATTAAGAAGGAGAAAGTAATATCCAACGATGTCCAACAGGGCTGCACAGTTTTCATCAAGAATGTCCCATTCGATGCCGAGGACGCGGACCTGCGGAAGGTGTGCCGTAAATTTGGGCTCGTCAACTATGCAATTATCAATCGGGAAGCGGTTTCTGGCCACTCCAGGGGCACGGCATTTGTCAAGTTCAAGGCCAAAGAATCCGCAGATCTCTGCCTGCAGGCAGGGACTGAGTTCACGCTGATGGATGAGGTGCTGGATCCGCATCCAGCTCTCAGCAGAGATGAATTGAAGAACAAGCAGTCGCGGGAAAACAAGGATGATGACACTGGCAAGGATTCGAGAAATTTGTATCTGGCCAGAGAAGGCCTCATCATGTCTGGCTCTAAGGCTGCCGATGGCGTTACTGCCTCGGACATGACGAAGCGCCATGAGCTGGAGCAGATGAAGACTCAAGTGCTGAAGAACTTGAATCGGTAAGCCTTGTTTGCCATTCCCCCCATTCAGATCAGATCTTTTTTCAACCGTTCGCCATTCTTGCAGATTCGTTTCGCGGAATCGTTTGTCCATACACAATCTTCCCTATAACTATGGCGACGAAAAGCTGAAGCAAATGGCTCAGACCTACACAGGCTTCCGCCCCCATGAATGTCGAGTAATGCGCGAGCACAAGATCACGCCCGAGCATCCACAGGGCAAGTCCAAGGGCTTTGGTTTCATCTCCTTTGAGACGCATCAGAGGGCATTGGCTGCACTGCGTAAGCTGAACAACAATCCCAACATCTTTGGCGCCCAACATGTAAATATTTTCCATCATAAAAGCAACGATTACAATCGAATGATTTCTCTCAATCTTCCAGCGTCCCATTGTAGCATTCAGTATAGAGGATCGTGCGGTTCACAAAATCAAGGAGAAACGCGATGAGCGCTCCAAACAGAATAATCCCACCTATCAGACCAAACTGCAGCAGAAGAAAGAGCGTCGTCAGCAGCAGCGAAGTGGGCAGCAGCAGACCAAGGAAAAGCCACCACAAGCGGACAACAAGACCAAGCTGCAGAAACACATCAAGAAACTGGAGGCCACGCGAGCGGCTAAAGCAGAAGGCAAGGAGAAGGAGCAACAGCAGCTCACCGACGCCCAAGACTTTGAGGGGGCGGCCGCCAAACCGGGAACTGCGTTGCGTATGCGCTCCAAGAAAAAGATTATGGAACAAGCCCAGGAGCACATGAAGCGCGTGAAGACCGAGAAACGCAAGACCAAGAACAAAAAGATACGTGAATCCCATCTGGCGGAGAGAAAGGCCGATAATCGGCCCAAGCAGGGACGCAAAAAGGAGATGGATGACCTGAAGCCCCTAATCGATAAGTATAAGAAAATGATTACTGGCAACCAGGATGGCGGCGGTGTCAAGGGTATCTTGGGTGGTAAAATTAAGAAACCCAAGCGCACAAAGTGGTACGCAGAATAAGCTTCATCCTGTCTAGGCTAAGAATAACGTTAGCAATAAAACTGTAAATGAGAAACCCAATCCAGGTGCCTCCTCAATCCTCAGGTAAATGTCGCCATTTCTCCATATGAACATCTGCCGTATAGGCCGCCCTACAAGTCAAGAGATTCTACCTGTCCAATGAGGTATATATATTTGTAAGACATGGTCTGCTCTTCAGTATTGCCTAGCAGTGTCTGTGAAGCGTTTCGAGCGCTCTAAATTTGAATATGGCTCCGCGTGAAAAAGTTGAATTTGTTTTGGTGCGCCTGTCGTATGTGCCATATATGTAAGTACCGATAGCCCAGATGGCAAGCTTTGCGAAATGATCACTAAGCAATTCCCATCCACAGCCATCCGTTGTATCCACGCATCAGTTATCAGATTAGAAAACATCCTCCAACAGGATCAATTATACAAGTCCGTGATTGGTTCGAGCATGTAATGCTAAGGGAACATTCGAAACTCCCACCAGGTGTCAATTTGCGCTACTCCGAGTGGCGCATCATCACCGGAGACGTGGACCTCTTCAAGGTGCAGGGGTGCTGCTTCGACAAGATTATGCTGGTGCTCGGCGAGGAGAACATTTCATGGGTGTTCTATAACAACATTCCAGTGCATCGACGCATCGAGGGAAGTGCCTGCCTGCCGGTGAGCTACTGCGGCTGCTGCCTCAACAATCAGTACTTGCACATTATGGAAAAGATTAAGCAAACTCTGTCGAGAACGAAAGTGCGATAAAATAAAATAAAATCTCATTCGACTACTAATGGAAACAATAGTTTATGTTAAGATGAACGCTTTCAATTTCACTATACAAAAGCGGCGGCTGTCTACTCCAGCCAGTGGAAGCGGGAGCCGTACTTGGCTGGTGGCTTGGGGTAATCCTCGGGCAGGCCGGGCGTGGCATCGGGATACGATTTGATCTCCTCCTTCTTGGGAGCCTCGCGGGCAGAATGAATGACCTGGGTAATACATTTTTACGTGTTACATGTGCATAAGAAATATGCTTTTTAGGATTATCTTACTTTGGCCCTGGAAAAGTAGCCATAAGATGGACGCTCCCAGTCAAAGTTATCCTTCACACACTTGTCAAACACACCTTGGGTCTTGCGGCACCTTAAATAAAGTAGCGAATGATTAGCATTTATCCGTACCAAGAGCGCCGTAAACTCACTGTCCAAATGCCATTGTGCCGCTGCTCTTGTCCAGGCAAGTGGCGTACTGCATAAACTCCTCATGGCAGGTCTTCTTCACCTTGCGGAAGAAGTTCAGGGCGCAGCTGGTGACGGCCTTTCCCTCCCCCAAGCAGGGACGCGGATCGTCCAGCTCTTGCCTGCACAGCATAAACTCCTGAAATTTCCATGGGAATTAAACGTAAACAAACCCAGAACGGTGGGGTTTTGAGGTTAGGTTATATAACTGAAGCGGACCAATTTCAGTGTCCCGACTGCTCCTAATTAATCTTTTAGTTGCACAGCAGCTAGGCACTCATATATAGAACTAATGTGAAGTAAGTTAAATGCACTAACGTTATTTTCCTGTTCGCATTGCTTGCCCAAATGGAAGGCGCCCGCACGCATAGCCGCTGATGAAAGATTCAGCTCTTGGACATTGAGCTCAGCCTCCTCCGGCAGCGTTGTGTTGTTGGTTATGACCATGGCGAAGCTTCTCTTCTTCCCGTTGTTTCAAATGTCTACAATGGGCCGTTTAATTGATATTAAATTAAAAATGTTTCAAATTTACTTTTGCCAAACACAACAGCTGTTCAGTGTGACCGCGTGCTTGTCGCCTGACCCTCCGAAATATACCGTAATACACCAAAAAACCATTATATACCGTAAATATACCTACGATGTCAAAATTTATAAAAATAAAAGTATTTTGGATTTCAAAGTACGGCAGTTACAATGATTTCCTATATTTCATATTTTCTTATATTTTATACCGCCACTGCGGATAATTTAAAGGTTCTCAACTACCAGAACTCGGCAAAGACAATCGTTCAAGACCTCATAGACAACTGGCAGTCCCCGATTGGTTACCTGGAGAGTCGCGGTTACCTGCCCAAGGATCTTCAGTACGCTCCCGACCTGAATGTTGATAATGCACAAAATAACGCACCCCAAGACTTGCCACAGAACGAAATATCCAAAAAACAGTTCCAAGAATCTGCCTCCGAAGCCGAAGCCAAAGCGGAAAACGATCGACTAGTCCGCTCCTTTGACAAGCAGAATTCCGACGACGTGAAGAAAATGTTTCGCAGGCTTTTCTCATCAGAAAATGACGATACCATATCCGATGAACTCAAGTCCAAGCTGGACGTATCCTGGGACATGAATCAGTTGAGGGCCACTGCCCGCAGGGAAGCCGAGAAATGCTATGAGAAATTCTGCAAGAAACGCACACAGAATGATGCAACCCATCCGACTGTCACGGACGAGCAGTTTGATTCCGATATCGATGCGGAGATAGCACAGCTCTATCCCTCTGTTCTACCCAAAAAAAAAAATAATGTCAAAAAGAAGGAAGTGATGGCTGCCACGCCACACAAGAAACCCTACCAATTAGCCAAAGGATTTGGCAAAATTCTGTGCAACCGTCAACTAGGAGATGCGGCGATGTACAAGCACTTGTATTCAACAGCCCAAAGACAGGAGCAGAAGGCCGCTCAGGGCACGCAGTGACTTGTTTAATTTGAAATAAATTTGTTTAGGAAAAAGGCAACCAAACGACTATTAAACTCTCTAGTTAGGGGGGGAGGGCTACCGAGGCACGCGTCACCGCCAGACTCGATTGAGACGAAGCCAATTTCATATTCATTAGCAGATGCGATGGATGCAAACCCGTTTGGTAGAGCAACTTTGTCACAGTATAAAAGGCGGCCGTCCACTAGCTCATTGTTTCACATCTATTTGGTTCACACTAGAAATGCTGAAATATGTGAGTGGGAAGCTGAGGACAAAATGTTCGACCAAACTAAACATTTCACACTCAACAGACTCTGATCTTTGCTTTGGCTGTGGTGCTGGCCAGCGGCACCAGTGACGACGATCGCAATGCGGAGCTGCTTAAGTCGGAGAATCTGCAGAATCTGGACGGAGCCGGGCAGTTTCAGCACGAGATCGAGACCAGCAATGGCATCTCGGTGAAGGCCCAGGGAAATGTGAATGGCATACAGGGCGAATACTTTCTGCCGGGTGAGGATGGAAAGCAGATCCGTGTGACGTACACCGCGGATGCCACCGGCTTTCATCCCCACATCAACTGATCAGCAGATCACCAGATCAGATAAATGACCTTGACTATATATACATGGTACATATGTACATATTTATGAAATTGTATCTGTTTGTTATCAAGTGCAATTAAAACGTTGGCAGCATTTTGCTCCATTTAATTTATGACTTCACGGGCGGATCTGCCAGCACAACACTCTCCCAACTGGTTACACAGGAATTTGGAATTTCGGCACTCGAGAACGATCGATTGAAAGTATATAAGCCTTAGGCCTTGTTTCATTGACCAACAGTTTGCTTTCACAGACATTTTCAGAATGTTCCAATACGTAAGTGGAGGCTGAAGCCCCAACCCAACCCCGCTGTATGTTCATTCAAAGCATTTGTATCCCAGCTGGCCCTAATCCTGCTGGCGGCTGCCGCTTGCACTGCCATCGCCACCAACACCAACGCCGACGACGATGCGCATGCCCATGTGGAGAAGCAGTACAAGAAGGAGGACGGACACGGAAAGTTCTCTTACGGCTATGACATAACCAATGGCATCGGTGCCGGAGAGGCTGGGGACGAGCATCAGGTCCATGGCGAATATCACTTCACCTCCAAGGAGGGACTGCCCGTTAAGGTGTCGTACACGGCCGACGAGAATGGATATCATCCGCAAGGTGATCTCCTGCCCACGCCACCACCCACACCAGAGGCCATTCTCAGAGCCTTGGCGTACATCGATGCGCATCCACGCAAGGAGGAGCCACCACGCCCTGTTCATCCCCATTCCCAGCCACGGTTGGTTCATCCCCAGCCAACGCGTCCCCATCCAACCAACCCACAGCCAAGCCGTCGGCACCACTGAGCATTCCAGAGTGGTCCATCGTTCTGCTCTTCTCCGTGGAGTCTCCACTCCGTTGGCGCGTTCAAAAATTAAAAGTTTCCAACGCAAAACATTTCGTTTTTATACAAATGCATTCGAAATCACGAAAACAGGATAACAAAAGGACAAACAAGAGGCGGCTCACAACTTTGCACTGCCCACCGGCAGACCGGCACCAGTGCGCGTCAGTTCCATGTCCACCGAGGGCTGACTGACCAGCTTGCGTATCACATCGAATTTGGCATTGTTCTTATCCCGGACAAGATCGAAGATTACGCTCTCACTGGTGGTTATCACACAGCCTGCCTGCCGCAATCGGTCCAGGGCCAAGTCCCGATCTTGGTTTAGCCGGGAGGAGCAGCAGTCCGCCACAATGTACACGTTGATGTTCTGCTCCAGAAGATCAATGGCGGTCTGCTCTACACAGATGTGTGACTGTCAAGGGAATGGATAGGCAGTTAGTTTACGGATTAGGCTAAATTTGACTAAGAACCAACCTCCAGTCCGTACAGGACCACATCCTCCGGCTTATCGCTAAATATATCCTTGATTACTGACTTCACCTCGGGGGTAACCATGCTGAAGAGCGTCTTACCGGACACTAGCTTTGCGTGGCTTACATCCAGCTGGGCCACAGTCTTGCCCAGCTTCTCCGGATAATGTTCGGTCACGATCAGTGGCACATCCAGAGCTTTGCCCGCTTTGGTCTGCAATGGAACTTGGTTAATCTCGACAGCCCCGCAGATAAGAGCGCAGTCCGATGCCCAGTCAAAGTTCAAAAAACTCACCAGCTTGTCGACATTCTTGATCATGTTGTCGAAAAGCGGCATGGCAGGCCGAAACTTTTCCTGTATGTCGCATAGCAGGAACAGGGTCTTCTTCGGATTAAGATGACAGCGTCGCAGGGCCATATTTGCTAATCGGAGGATGTTTATTTAATTTCTGATTGGAATATTGCCTATTAAATTTGCAGCGAACAGCTGACTACCAGGGCGGAATGATTAACGGTTTACTGATACACTTTTGCCAACTATCGATTAGCTGCTATCGATATGGCGCGATCTTCGTCTGATTTTTTGAATAGTGTGAGGCAGCTCAAGGTTTTTATTAAACTTACACCACGAGAAGATCACAGTGCTTCGTGAAATGGCGTCGCATCGAATTCAGTATTATTCACAGTATTATTGAAATTTTAAGCTACATTTTGAAAATGATTTCTTATTGTTGGTTCCCTATCGACTGCCAGTAGCAGGAGTTTATCTATTGCACTACCTAATCAGTCAGAGAATGCTCGTGGATATCCGCATATATTCGCACTTTGTCCCACAACTATCATTTTGACTTTTATGAGTCATGCAATATTTTATCTTTTCGATACTGATTTAAGCCCTAAAGCGACTTACAGGCTTGGAAGACATCAAAACGGCTTCCAATGAATCTCTTCCCCAGCTGACTCGAGTGACCAATGAATAAAAGCATGCCAATCACGTGATCTATGCAATAATCAATGGGTATCGGGAACAATAAACAGACAGCGACAAGTCGATTTCGCCGATTCATCATGGGGGCATGATTGAATATGGAAACTTCCTCTTCCCAACCATGGAGTAGAAAGTTCTCTGCTAAATATAATAAGCATAGAAAAAAGTGTACCGATTTCTATTAATATATTTATCTGCTGGTTTAAATACCCTAAAATCAGGTGGGGGGGGTAACCGAACTTTGGCTAAACGGGTTTTGCGTTTGCTGTTCTTTTCTTTCATATTCTTTCGGCAGTGACTTTTGGTGGTGTGGTGAAATGTGTGTCATTCTGAATTGGTACTTTGAACCCTCGATCAGAAAACTTTCCACATCCACACCAGAGACACAGACACAGAGACAGCATTAGAAAAGTTTCAATTAACGTTAAGTTTACTATTTCAATTGGAATTTGTTTATGGGCAAATCAATTGATTCACATGGGGAAGGCAACCTTTGACGTCTCCAATTGCCAAACGAATTGGCTCTCAATAAGACTTTGTGCCCGCATGGCTCAACGCAATAGAACAGCACAGCCAAATTGCAAAGGTAAACCGGACAACCGGAGTTACGACATTCAATCCAAAATAGAAACGAATGGCCAAGGGAAAGCCTCACGCAATCACCGCTGATAGCGAAACAAATTTGCTTATCGGAAGGGAAGTTCTCTGCTCTGCTCTGCTCGACTAATCGGGATTTATAGGTGCACGCGTTTCGATTTGGAGAGTCTGTTTTGAGAGTGGGTAAAACACATTGCCATATCATTGAACACTTCGTTTTAATAGTTTTTTTCTATTCGCTAATACAAATACATAGTATTATTCAATAATTGGTGGCGACACGACACAGTACGCATACTCGTACTCGTACTCGTATCTAGTATTGTATAGTTTTGTACATTTGTGTATATAGATAGATATATGTATATGTATGTGTTTGTATGTATAAATAGGTCACAAATTGCCCAACCTCTCGCACATAAATCGGAACATTTCAATAACTATTAATAGGGGTGTCCACTGTAGTCCATTTATAAAACCCTGATATTCACCCGAGCTACTCTCGGCTTATAAAATATATACCTACACGCAGTTAGATTATAGAAACCCTGAACTTATTGTTATAACTATATATGTTTAACTGAACAATAAATAAAATTAAGTATATTGGTAAAAAACGAATGTTAGGCATTGTGACTGTCAATGCTTGGCATTCAGAACAAAAGGATCGGCCAGCACTTGGTCGGATTTCAAACGAGTTAAGGGGTTCCCAATATATAACAATCTGTTGATTATGCCAACGAGGTAGTAAATACATGCACATGTAGGCGGCAAGCGTGAACATATGTGGCGCTGTAATTAACAATTATTATATGTAATTATTTCTCTATGGAAGACTCTGTAATGGTCGCATCTGCATGCTGGCTTTGTTCACACAGGTCACATTGTTATGCACTTTTAGGTACGACATTCAGCATTAGTAATTAGACCTAAAACCCTACGACTAAAGCGGTTTTCTGAGTAGGTGAGTGATTTTTTCAATAGATTCTACTAAAGCTATCGCGACGGCACACTATTGCTCTGTTAGTTTGGTGAATGTCTCATCCTGGATGGACTGGACCCGTTCCTGCTCTTGGCGCCGCCACCGGCGGGACAGTACAGGAGCAAAGAGGTCGTAGTCCAGCTGCTTGCCGTACTTGTCCAAATAGATTTGTGAGTTGTCCGCCCATTTTAAGTACGTCAGAACTCTGCTGGCACTGTAGCCAATAACCAAAGCGATGAGGAATCCGAGGACACTGAACCACATATAGGAGAGGCGGTAAAGCCACATGTACTGCTGCTCTGGGGCAACCGGACTGCTCTCGGTGGCCAGGCGTAGAGCCTCTGCGACAAGAGTGGTGGTTGTGGTGTTTCCACATCCTGAAGTGCTGAACGAGAGCGTCTGTGGTTGCGGTTTGGGTCCACCGAAGCCAATGAAGAAGGCAAAGACTAGCGACAGCATGAAGCCCAGGAGCACGCCGCGTTGATTACTGCGCGTCGTGCAGACTCCCAGTGTGAATACTGCCAGCAGAGGTCCACCCACGACACCAAATATGGTAAGCGAGGCCTGTAGGACACTGCCCAGGGAGCCAGCGCCGAACGCCAGGCCAATGCAGATCAGGCCATATATAAAGGCCACAACTTTGGTGGGCAGCGTGGACTTGGAGTCGATTAGAGTCCGCTTAAAGATGAGCTTGTACAATGGCTTGAGGTAGTCCTCCAAGGTCACGGCCGACAGAGACGTGACTGCTGATGAAATGCTAGACAGGCTGGCGGAGAATATTCCCGAGACAAAGAGTCCACACAGGCCGGGATATTGACCTAAGGCAACAATAAATCAACTAGAGCAGAAGCTATGGATATAGATGTCCAGACAACTTACCCATGGTGTCCACTGCAAACAGAGGCATCAGCTGATCCCGCGACTTGATGCGTCCCTCCAGCAAGGGATCGCAGTCGCGGTAGTAGTAGAAAATGGACAATCCACTGAATATGGTGCTGAAGCTTAGCAGCCCCAATATAGGTAGATTCCACCAGAGCGCCGACTGAGCACTCTTCAAGTTGTGGACGCTCAACAGCCGCTGGACCTGCGTCTGATTGACGCCATAGAGCGACAGATAGGTGACCATGCCGCCAATGATAAGGCACCACCAGGTGTGCCGCACCGTTGGATCAAGTGAAAATTCGGTGAACTCGACTCGGCCACGCTCCGCGGCCACCTGCCATATCGCGCCCAAGCCGCCAGCCTTTATCCCGCAAACAGCTATCACCGCAAAGATGGCAGCGAACATGAGAAACGACTGAAAGACGTCCGTGATCAGAACCGCTTTGAGGCCTCCCAGCGTCGAGTAAAATGTGCAGACTAGTCCAATAACCAATATGGCTGTATTCCGCGATATGCCGGTAACCGCCTCCAAGGCCAGCGCTGGTGCGTACAGTACTATGCCCATGTAGAGGATCATTTGAATTGTGAACGCCAAGGAGGCACACAGACGGGTGGCCTGGCCAAAACGACGCTCCAGGTACTCGTACACACTGGTCGTTTGCATGCGATAGAAGACCGGCAGAAAGATGTAGGCGGCAATGGGCGTGCTGATCCAATAGGCGATGTTTATGACACAAAACATGGTCCCGAACTGATACGATTCATTTGAGACGCCCATCAGGGAGATGGCGGACATGAAGCTAGCCATCAGGCTGAAGGAAACAGGGAACGTCGTCATGCTCCGGTCCGCCATCAGGTACTCCTTTGTCGTCTTCTGCTTGCCCCCCGTGTACCGATAATAGATTCCAATCAGTGCCGAAATGATCAAAATGCTTATCAACACGGCCGCATCCCACGCATCAAACGTTCCCACAGTCATGGTGCCAACTTATTTCGTCACGCGAGTGAATTGATTTTTCCACAACACACAACAGCCGAGGCTCCTCCGCGTAATGACCTTTTCCGTAGTCAATGGTGTTCTAGCGCGCCACAAACCGCAAAGTACGCCGTCCGAAAACAACAACGTGCGCTCGCGAAAATAAATGATTTGAACGTCCGTCCGTTTGTTGTTTTTATTTCGTCGTCCATGAGAAACTTAACCCACTCAGCACCCCTCTATTAAAACAGATGAGCAACTTGAGTTAAAACGTGGAAGCAAATACTGTTTTGATAGGTTTTGTAGTTCCTCTTTACTTATAAAAAAATATTATAAATATCTTTCACCTGAAATGCGTAACAAAAGTTTCAAGTTTGATAATATTCGTGCGTAAGCTGAAATAGTGGGTCGACAATGGGCTAATTGTTATCTGTCCATGATCAGAAATCATATTCCTCGATTTTGATATTCGCTTTAATATTACTAGCAAGCAAAAACTCTCAGCCCTAAACATATCATTTTATCCGATAGATACATAAATTTTCTACAAGATTGGCAAGTTTTCAGAAGTCGTTTTTATTGGATTATTTACATATTAAGGTTCAAACAAAAACAACATAAAACGAATGTGACGTCGTTTTGTGGCGTTGCCAGACTCGTGCACTTCGTAGTTACTGCGGGCTGCCATACCATGATATTTTGTGATATGAAATTCGTCAATTTTGATATTCAGTTTAATATTACTAGCTAGTTGGACCTCTCAGCCCTAAAAAAAATAGTTTTATCCAATTCCTCAATGAATTTTGTTTAGGATTGGCTAGTTTTCAGAACTATTTTTAATGGGATTGTTTAGATAATAGGGTTCAAACAAAAACGGCCAAAGCATTAAACGTAAATGTTGACTAAATGAGACGTCAGTGTTGCTGGTCAACCAAGTTTCTTCTATGCGTATGAACTTTTGTATACCTTATTCCTTTGAATTGATGTTAAATGTTTTGTTCCAAGCTCCATTGAAACATTATTTATGATTTTATCATAGATTGACATGTTTTTTACCTCTTAATGCATATGTTTGTGTTTTATATATACACTTATCCCGGTTCTGATACCTATTATTGGAACCCGTGAGCTGCAAAAATTTCGTTACTATCCTGAAAACAGAGACTGAGTAGTTTCTGCATTAATTGGAGCCTGAAATTACAAACAATATCTCAAGTCCATAATATCCATTTTCCCAAGGTATGCAGATTGTTGCTCATGCCGTGCCAAAGTTGCTCAACAATGCTGCTACTTCATTTCCCCATGTTGCTGAATTTTTTCCCATACACCAATAATACACTATCGAATCGATACATCGAATCTTTGTGAATTATCGATGTTCAGCATATTTTTTGTACATCTACATGACAACTACATACGTATGTATACATTTATTTTCACATGATTGCACACAGCGAACCCTTCTCATCCTGCGGCTCACTGAGGCCAGAGAGTTCTTTTTGTTTAAGCTCTAGATACGTGTTTTTATTGCGCTCTTCCAGCCATTCCGGCAGAGGCTTGGCCCAATCTGCTGGCGGCTGCTTGCGCTTCTCCCAAATGTTGTTGGCATAGTGCGCCCGCAGTCGGGTTTGGCGGCGTTCCTCCTCGCTTTTGACGACAGCGGCACCGGCCGCCACATCGTTGCCATTTGATTGATGATAACGTTCGCAGTTTTTGTAGTCTGTCAGCCACTGGGAGCAGTCGGTGTCCTTGCCGAATATGAAGTATTGGTGGAAACGTGCCTTGAAACTCGTGCAATCGTCGTACTCATCCTTGTACAGATGACAGGGTCGGATCTAAGGGAGTTATCCATTAGTTTTCTGATCATTTGCAAAGCCTGTTACCTACCGCCCACGCATCATCTAAATCTGTTTGGTTTTTTGGATCTTTTGTGTCAGAATTTTCCTCTTTCTTGCCCATTTTAATTACATAAAAAATTCGTGCACCTCAATCAGCTGGTTGTGTTTATATTTTTGGATGTATGGGCTAGAGATGAGGCGATGTCGCACTATCGCGACCGGCATGAGCCCGATATATAATAAATTATAATTTATTAGAAATAATTTTGGTTATGACCACAAGGTTATACTTTTTCTTGGCATCAAAACCCAGATAGTAGTTTTAATTTTAGATGGCCCCTTGGCCAACTTGATGGAAACAACATTGTGGTTAATTTTCAAATCTGTTCCGTCTTTTAATACAAAATAATTGCACAGTAAATTGATTGCAATTGAAAATTGTTAGCAACGAAAGTTGCTGGCAACTATTTATATTAAGTATATCCATATAAAGATTGTAATATGCGCTCACTATGTAAAATGGTTTTTAATGACGTACTTGTTTAAAGCATTTCAAAGTATCTCTCAAGCGTTTTCAGCATATTACAACAGAACTTAAAAAAATAATATAACGTATCTGCAAGTACTTAATTACATCTAAAACCCGATGGCAAGTTACAACTAAATCGTAGTCAAAAATTTACATCGCCGCGTAGGAAGTGCTTCCCATTGTTGTTTGACAAATGCTACGCATAATTTTATAATCGGTTTTTTTCATCATTGTTTTTGTTTTTACAGAGCTGAGAACTGGGCACGAATTGAATCGATCCTGGGGGCCAACTAAGCATATAAATATATATATGTTTGTCTACGTCTGGGTTAAGGGAAGTACTATTATGATCTATATATGTATTTATATATATTTGCCGCAGGGCTTAAGGTCTAGTTTTAAACTTTAGTTTGACTTTTAATAGTTATAACCTAGAGAAAGTAAACGCGCACGAATCGCAAGCGTTCGTGTGTGTGTGTTTGTATGTGTATGTGTGTGTGTGTGGGGGGTGGCTGCCAGTTATTTTGATCTCAGGACAAGACACTCTCCAATTGCAGCAGCTGAAGCAGTTGTCGGTGACCGCCGCCCGATAGTTAGTACTTGTTGTGCTGGGCCAGTAGCTGCATGTCCGTCAGATACTTGATGATGTGCACCTTGGCCTCGGCTTTCTGTCGCACGCCCAGCGTGTTGAGCATGTCTGTGACGACCATGCCAAACGACTGATCCTCAGCGCTGACCGCCTGGGAGACAGTGTTCTGGAAAATCTTGATGGAGTTCAGCATGTTGTCGCTGTGCTCCTCCTCGCCGCGCTCCCGCTTAAGCGGAGGCTCGTAGAAATATGGCTTCTGCTCCTTGCCCACCGTAGTCGTCAGCTGTGCATCACTGGTAACAGTGATTTCTGCAAATAATTTCGCAATTTAAATAACTTTCAAATATACATATGGTAGAAAGTCGTCAATCCTACCGTGCGGATGGGTCAATGCCCCTGCCGAGGTCGTGGCGCTGCCATTGAATGGCTGTGTAAAGATGTCCACCACGGCCTGCTGTTGCTGCTGCTGTTGCGGATCAGACACCTGGTTGCCCTGGCTGCCGTTGGCACACTTTCCGAGCAACGACTCCCGGTACTGCCTGATGGAGTCCACAAGGAATTGCATTTGTTTGAAGTAGCGCCAGCGCGATTCCTGGCACAGCTTCATCTCGCGTGCAAACTTGTCGCGCAGACTCTTCCATCGCTTTGTACATTTTTGTTCTGTTGGGAAACATGAAATTAGTTTATTTCTTCAATGAAAATGCATAGTAAAAGTCCAGTTCCAGGTCCCCCATCAAGCCCCCACCAAATACTACTGACCCCGGCGGGTGGTAGCAATGTCACTGCATGTGACAGGTGGGGAGGGAAAAAAAGCATCAAATCACAAACCAAAACAAACCACAAAGCGTCGCGACGCGTTGCCACTGCTGCTGCTGCTACTGCTACCACACACACTCACACTCCTGCAATTATGTAGCAGCTGTTGAGCAGTAGCAGAAGCAGCAGCAGTCGCACCGCAGCAGCTTCCAAGCTGCGTCAGCAGAGGCGTTGACGTGATGTCTGACGGTGACGTTACTGCCGACTTCGACTACGAAGTCGGCCCACCACCCACTGCCAAAGACGAAGGAAACCTGTGGCATTGTCTAATTGACTGTCCCGGCTTAAACTTTTCCATGTTGAATGTCTTGCATAATCCGTGGAAAAAGCTCACAAAAAATGCGATAAAAGTGCATCATATATACGAAAATTAAAATCTTTCGATTAAAAATACGAACAGGGAGGGTGGAGTGGGGATGGGGGTGGTTGTACGGTAAATTTTGTTGGTATACTCGTGAAAAAGAAACGAAAGCTGCCTGGTCGGTAGCTGTTTCTGTGTGCCGTTGTGTTTTCGCGTGTGTGTGTGTGTGTGTTTGTCAGCAGATGCAGACGAACGGCGCTGTGGCAGAGTACAAAAATAAACGCCAGCGCAAGCAGAATAACTGCGAGTGCGACAGAGACAACTACTGCGACGCGACGGCAAAGTACAGCAACTTCAAAAATATGGACTGCGCACACTGCCACAGAGGCCTTTTACACCGACAGAGAGAGCAGGGGCGGAGCTAAAGATTCGAACGAGGGTCGTTAAATGTTGAAAAACTACCCCTGTTACGCTGGCTACGCTCCTGTAATTTCTTAAACCGTCTCTGTCGCCAACGTTCACTTTTGCGTCGTTTTCTGTACACTTACACTTGCTTGCCATTGCTGCTGCCTCTCTGCCACCGCCTCCGTCTCAGCCACTGTCGTCGTCGGCTAGCTCACCCTCTGTCGACCCCCTCCACCTCCCCAACCCACCCACCGTGCAGAATTAATCAATTTTGTTGTTGTTGGGGCACCACCAGTCGCGACGTCTCTGCCCCATACCGTATCTCTAGTGAAATATACCACGGACCGACCTGGACCTGGACCTGGGACTGGGAGTCGAGTCGAGCAGTCGTCGGACAATAACGAATTTCACTTACCAGGCACTCCGAGCGTTTCGGCGATTTGTTTCCATGTCTGGGCTTTGCGGACAAAGTGTTTGTAGTTGTAGTGCGATCTGTCGTAAATGACGGGATTCAGTTTGACAGCCTCGATGAGATTCAGATCAAACTGCTGTTCCAAATTGGCATCCAGCTTGTCCATCTCGATGGCAGCCGTTAGTGTATGCACTGGGGACGGGTGGGTAACAAGACTTGAGTTATGGAAGCTGACCACTCGAACTCGTTGGAAGGGGGGCAGGGCGGGGGCACACTCACTTTGCTTCTTACGCTTGCTAATTGTTAATAAATATTTGGCGCGAACGCACGCTTAGTGTTTGTTTTTATTCCGAAGGGGGTTTCTTCTCCGAGGAAGGAACGGAACGTCGACGTTTCAATTTTATTTCTCAGTCGCTGCCAACAGTGAAATTTTTTCCCAAGAATGCAGTAGCAGCGCGTGAAGCAAGCAGCACAGCTCTAGTTTGAACGCAACGCAGAAATAAAGCGAGTCGACGTAGACGGCGGCGCTGCAGTCTGCGTTGAAAACGGCAGAATATTGCGCTCTCTCTTGCTCGTGTGTGTCGGCCGAGCAGTCTGTTGCTAGCTCTCTCCCACTCGCTCAATCTCCGGGCAGTGTTGGCAAATGCCCAAAATAGAGATGCTCGTGATGACGAAATATCACGACAGTGACCCGTGACTCTTACAAGTAGTTTCGATAAATATAGTTTATTTATTTGTTTTTGGTTAAATGGCGAATTAAAGAGGCTAAAATCGGGCATGGCGTGCCATCGGCATATTTTGAAAATGACGTTTCTGAGGTTCTGGTCACACTTGACAAAACAAATCAAGTAAAATATTTATTTTTGAACCCTATTATCTAAATAATCCCATTAAAAATAGTTCTGAAAACTAGCCAATCCTAAACAAAATACATTAAGGGATTGTTATTTTTTTAGGCTGAGAGGGTTTTCTTCTTCCTATTTGCGGAAAATTTATCTTCTTCATTTTTTCCTACTTTTGTTGTTAGAGCTGCCAGATCGGTTCAAAGCGAATCGGTAATGAAACGGGTAGCAAAATATCATGGTATGGCAGCCCGCAGCAACTACGAATTGCACGAGTCTGGCAGCGCCACAAAACGACATCACATTCGTTTTATGTTGTTTTTGTTTGAACCTTAATATGTAAATAATCCAATAAAAAGGACTTCTGAAAACTTGCCAATCTTGTAGAAAATTTATGTATCTATCGGATAAAATTATATGTTTAGGGCCGAGAGTCTTTGCTTGCTAGTAATATTAAAGCGAATATCAAAATCGAGGAATATGATTTCTGATCATGGACAGATAACATTTAGCCCATTGTCGACCCACTATTTCAGCTTACGCACGAATGAATATTATCAAACTTGAAACTTTTGTTACGCATTTCAGGTAAAAGATATTTATAATATTTTTTTATAAGTAAAGAGGAACTACAAAACCTATCAAAACAGTATTTGCTTCCACGTTTTAACTCAAGTTACTCATCTGTTTTAATAGAGGGGTGCTGAGTGGGTTAGGTTTCTCATGGACGACGAAATAAAAACAACAAACGGACGGACGTTGGAGGGAACGTAAACACCTCAATATATCTTGTATCCCAATCAATCTAGCCTTGCTCAAAATGCTAAAGGGCAGCAAACTCAAAGTCCTGGACGTCAGAATCCTGAGGCCCCTTATTGAAACAAGGTCAGCAGGTAAATGCCAATTACATAATCTCAACAACAAGGGGAGAGTTGTTATTTTTGGCTAGCAAAATTGTCTGTGTCACTGAGAGCGTGCTTTAACCTTTGCAGCTGTCGCCAGCAGCGCAGTTTCGCCAACAGCATCCAAAGGTCCTACATAACGTTCAATGATTTCCGCAGCAAGAATCGTTGGTACACCAAAAAGGAGCTTGTGGGGTAAGTGCCACCCCCGCCCTGAAGCAGCGCCCTAACAACTGTATGTATCCACAGGTACTCCATGCAGGACATGTACACAGTCGTCGCCGATGTGAGAAACTACTACAAATTTGTGCCCTATGTGAAGCGATCGCACGTGCACTCCGTAATGAAATGCGGTGGCGGCTTCAAGGCCGACCTCATTGTTGGCTTTCCACCACTGAACGAGGCGTACACATCGATGGTGACGCTGGAGTCGCCCAGCCTGGTCAAGTCCGAGTGCCACGATGGACGATTGTTTAACTATCTGCTTAACGAATGGCGTTTCAGTCCGGGCCTGAAAGACATACCCAACTCCTGCGTCTTAGATTTCAAGGTGTCCTTTGAATTTAAATCGCTGCTGCACAGCAACGTGGCCAACATATTCTTTGACCTGATATGCGACCAAATGGAGAACGCCTTCATTGCGGAAGTGCGTCGTCGGAATGGTCCGCCCTCGATTCGTTCGCACGTGCTGACCTCCCAGAGATCCTGACGGTGCCAGGCCCAAACGATTACCTCTTCTCTTTAATAACATAAGTTGAACGTGTATTTGTACATTTCATTGACACAGAGTCGTTTTATATTTCGTTGTTAGTCAAATTAACCAAATTGTAAATAAACATTACGCAAAGTCGTTTTGTGTGCAAATAACATGATATACCCACACGACACTTGGGGTGTGTAGAAGACGCTCCAGAAAGAATTTTAACGTTGGCACCATCGACCACACACACATGTGAATAGTGCCACGTGCGAGTACACAAGACATAAATTAAGTACATTAAATTACATTCACTTAACACAATAGACAAAATTAATAGTTGGCTTTTGTTAACAGTCTCGTATTTGGGTTTAAAAGTATACAACGGATAACTGATCCATTCTGCTCAGTGCCAAGGTGAAAACTTAGGTGTAACGATTAAGAAAGATAGATTCGGCATGCCGAGGCTATAGATACCCTTGCAAATTGATTAATCCTACCGCCTGTACTGCCTGATGGACCAGACAGATAGACATGGAGTCGGAAATGAACTCTCTGCCAGGGCATACAAATTAAAATGAATAGTGGAATGGCATCGTTTAGGTCGAGATGAGTATGAAAATATCCTCAAGTGGCCTACGCTACATTAACTTACATGCTTACCATATAGAAAATGGTTATTATCGTATGTATCGTGCACTTATGTATGTTCAACATTACCTCTTCCGCTTCCGGTAAGGAGGAATATATGTGGCTGGTAAGAATACCGAATATGCATCCAAGTGATACTATCTACGTACAATATGGGGTGTCTATCCATTCTACAACTATAGCGCTAAGCTCTCTACACATTACTTTATACAGGGGAGGAGGAGTGTAACGAACACTACTTAGTTTGCGCAGTAAAAAAGTCTCACTACGAAGGTTAAGTGTAAGTTTCTAATTCATTTGATCGATATTGTCCAGTGAAGTACGCGTGCATCTAGTTTTTTTTTTGGGAATTAATTATGCTATCAAGATGGGTCAACAGATGATTTCAAACAGCAATCGAAGCTAAAGGTACATTAGCTTAACATTAAAGATTAGCTTAATACATACAACGAGTTCATAAATCAAATATTAAGCACAAGGACGAGGTAAAAAATCATAGAAGCGATGGGCGAAACAATAACCAAGTCGGGAGTGTGTGGGGATGTGGAAAGGGCAAGCCACACAAGATGCAACCATTTAGAATGGTTAAGCATAGTGCTTAAGCCTTACAAAATATCACTTTTTCGACGACGATAGGTCGCCAGTTTCCTTAGTTCTCAGTTGTGCTTGGCCCGCTTGCCAAACATGTAGCCCTTCCAGCGCTCAGCGGTCTGTGCAATCAACGGGTCGCTGTCAATGGTGGCCAGCAGTAGCAGCTGATTCACATGCGTTGCATGATAGTCCCAGCGTGCCAAATTGGGTGCCACACCCAGGCTGAGATGCCGCAGATCGTAGCTGGTGCCGGAGCCCGTGTCGTATAGCAGAAGCATCTTCTTCAGCGAGTACATGCCCTGGGCAAACAACTGGCCTGCCTCGCGGGCGATTTTAGCTGGCGCCGTGCTATTCAGATCGTAGAGACCCAACAGGGAATAGATGAAACCGTTTAGCACATAGGATGCCGGCGTTGTGGGATATTCCTCGTACCTATTGATACGAAAACATCACATTAGAAGCCGAAGACAGATGCTTGTGGACAACTCACCAATAGAATTTGTCCATGAACTGCGACAGAACGCCGCCGTCCTGCGAGAATACCCTGTATGGCTGGAGTCCTGCTGCAGCTGCCTTGAGATACCGCTCATCGCCACCGGAGTGCCAATACGCTCGCGCCAAAACGGATATGGCATGGCCCTGGCCCATGGCCGAAATCCAGCCTGGACGCAGCTCAGCAAAACCATTGAGACTACGGCGCACCGGATTCGTCCAGCCACCTGACTTGGGGTCCTGATTGTGGACAAACCACTCGGCAGCATCATAGAAATGTGACATATGCTCGCTGGTGGACAGCGTGATGTTGTCGTAGAAGCCGATGCCCAGGAAGGCGACAGACACAACTTCCAAATCGGAGCGGCGTACCTTGAGCGGTGATCGCTTGTCCCCGAGAACGATGCCCTTCTGAACATCGATGTGCAGATCCCGGGTGATGTGGCGCCATTTGTTCAGAGCCGATGCACCCAAGCCATAATAGATATTCGAGTCCTGCACGCTGAGCAGAAGATCGGCGGGAATATAATGGAGGTTATAGCTGTGCTTGGTGTCCCGGTTCTGGACCGTGACCATAAGGCTGCTGCTGTTGGTAACCAGGAGCAGATCCACGCTCAGAAGTAGATCCAGTGTCTGGTTAAGGGCAATGCTGATGGCGCTCTCGTAGCCAATGGCCGTCTCGAACTGAACCACGCTGGTATTGAACTTATGATGCCAGATGCGTGTCATGTTACTGGTCTTGGGCGTTGTCCAGTCCATCTGATAGCCATCGCCATCCTCCAGAGCGTGCACTCGGGGAGGCTGCTCCGTCAAATTCTTGCTGTAATGCGAGAGGGCAAACTGGGCTATTTGCGTGGGATAGAAGTAGCCACGTTTCTCCCACTGCGTGCTCACAGGAACTCCCTCGGCGGCGCTGATGCACTTCACCCGATCGCGCACCTCTACATTGTAGTTCTCAAAGTACATGAACACGCCACGGGCATCGTATTTGCCCTTGGGCAGATTAACCTTGGCTGTGCTGTGCATCCAATTGAATTTGGCCACCTCCGTGCCGCTCGTTGTGACTGCTCCACTGACATCGAAGTAGTTGCGCAGGAACGAGAAGGGCACGTACACCTCGTTGGCGTTCTCATCTCGCTTGCAGTGAACGCTGTACTCCTGATTGATGGAGCACTCAATGTCCTGCAGCGCACTTAAGGTTAGCGCCGCGCTGGAGGCCTGGCTCTCATGGTGCCGATTAAACTGACGCACAAAGTCCGGTGAAAATGAGAAGGCGGCACATCGCATATAAACGCCTAAGGTTATCACCACCACGGCCACGGTTAGAACGAGCATCACAGCTTTCAAATTTAATCGCATTATGAAGAATACGAATGGCTCCCGTTGCTGATCCGTAGAGAATAGAGAGAATCAGATAAGGTCTGGTCTGGCTGATGCTAACAACAATGCCAATAACCTACCTTATTACTTTGCGACTTGCGTGGATCCCTAGTGTCCCTGCTCGGTATTAGTGGGTGCGCGGGCAAGGCGATGGCATCACTATTCGTTGTCTGATACTTGGACATTGGAGGCAGAGCTTCTATCTAACGAGATCGCAGAGCACTCCCCACTTGCTGACCATGAGTCATGCTCTAAATATAGGCACGTGTGAAGCGGCTTTGATCTGGCAGATGCATCGCCTACAAATTAATAATATTGCACCAGTTTCCCACACACTCTCTCTCTCTCACTCGCACTCCCCTCCGACGCCCACTCTCTTAGGGAAAATTACACCTGCAATGGCTTCGATGGAGGCTGTAAGCTATCCGAGTTCATCCCTAAGTACACCAAAATAGCCTCACTGGCTGGTTTTAACATTTCTCGAGCACATTTTAACTAGTTTTCCACGATTAAAGTCCGCACAATACAGAAGTAAAGTAAATAGAGATGAAGAATGTTTTTGCCCGTGCGATACCTATCACCATATACACTTAGGGATGGCATATATATATCGTATATTTCAATACCTGCGATTCTGTAAGGTTCAGTTCTAGGCAAATGCTAGCAGGACGAATATTTGGAAGAAGTTTCAAGTGCCGCGGACAGCGGCCATTTAAATAGTGTATAAGCAATGCCTAGTGTTAATTATTGTGCAATATTACTGCTGCTGGTCGGTGCCATTGCCCTGGGCCATGCCTCCAATGGCGACCGTACTCAGTTCTTTCACAACTGCCGCCAGAACTGCGAGCGGCAGAACTGCTCTGCGGGTGAGCATAATAAATTATTCAAATCAACAGCATAGATTGCACCTGACCAGCCTTCGTTCTTTTCGCAGACGGCCTGGAAATACAGGAGCAGGCTGTGAATTTCTATAAGCAGTCGATATTCGATCAGATCTTTCAGTGGAGCTGTGCAGACGAGTGTCAGTATGGCTGCATGTGGAGGACGGTGGCTGCGTTTGCGGAACGAGGCTGGTCCATACCACAGTTCTATGGCAAGTGGCCATTTCTGAGAATGTTGGGAATGCAGGAGCCAGCCTCAGTCATATTCTCAATACTAAATTTCATTATGCATCTCCGAATGCTGAGCAAATTTCGCCGAGAAGTGCGTCCAGATAGCCCATGCTACATGCTCGCTCACATATTCGGAGTGGTAAGTGGTGGGGTGTACTAAATAGTCTACTATTAGCACTAATTAACGTTGCATTTGCAGACGTGTCTCAATGGTTGGATCTGGTCTTCAATATTCCACACGAGAGACTTTCCCCTGACTGAACTGCTGGACTATGCCTTCGCCTATTCCATAGTGCTCTGTACATTCTACTGCATGCTGATGCGTATGCTTCATCGATACTCGCTGTTCCTACGCGGTGTGATCACGCTGGCCATTGTCTCCTACTACATTAACTACTTTGCCTATCTGAGTGTCGGCAAATTCAACTATTCCTTCAATATGAAAGTTAATATTGCCACCGGAGTGCTGTCCGCCGTCGGTTGGTTCATCTGGTGTCATCGAGTGCGCACCCGGCGGCCCTACTTCAAGAGGATTCTTCGCTTTTACGTGCTGTTTGCTCTGGCCATGAGCCTCGAGCTGTTGGACTTTCCGCCCATATGCTGGATTCTCGATGCCCATGCGCTGTGGCATTTTGCAACTGTCCCTCTGGTGTCGCTTTACTACGAGTGAGTTTGCAAATCTCCCATACTCCGTATGCTCTTCTTTAATATTATTTATTATTTTTCAGTTTCATGATCGAGGACTGCAGAACACTGCGAAAGGAGAAGGTCTTGTCGGGCGGCTATTCGTCGTACTTCAACAAGGACATTTAGAAAATAGCAAATTCGCTTCAAGACGCTTTGTTTACAGACACTGTATAGCAACATTTATTTATTTATACAAAATCCAAATACCAAAAAACATCCATTCTACATCTGTCCGCATTGCGAAATCGTCACTGGCAGCTTGGGCTTATTGTTGGGCCCCGTGGGAACATTCTCAATTTTTCTCATAATCAGCAGGCCGTCGAGTACGCGTCCAAATACCACATGCTTGCCATCCAGGAAGTTGCATTTCGCACAGGTGATAAAGAACTGGCAGCCATTGGTGTCCTTGCCGCTGTTGGCCATGGCCAGCAAGCCAGGTGAGTCATGCTTCAAGGTGAAGTTCTCATCGGCGTATGTGTTGCCATAGATGCAGGTAACGCCGGTGCCATCGCCCTGGACAAAGTCACCGCCTTGTATCATGAAATCCTTGATTACTCTGTGAAAGCTGGCGCCCTTGTAGCCAATGGGCACACCATCTGGTCGATACTCTCCTGTGCAGAATTGGCGAAAGTTTTCCGCCGTCCGCGGCACTGTGTCGGCAAACAGCTCGAAGATCATGCGCCCGATTTCCTGCATGCCAAGATGGTTAAAATAAATATGTTAAACAATCATACATATGTATGTCCAATCCACTCACGGTTGTGCCCACGGCTATGTCGAAAAAGACGACTGGATTGTTGGAGCTGCGCAGCTGCGACTGAATTTGGTTCCAGTTGGGCATTTTAAGTTATTTAAATGGAATTGCTTAACAAATTTAAGAAGTTCGCGTGCCGGCAGCGTTTTGTTTACGTTTTTGCGATGCATCGATAACGACAGAAGAACAGAAATACCGATATTTCTGTATCGACATATCGATAGCCCAAAAAGCCGGTCATATCGATGGTAATCACATGTTGTGAAGTTGAGTGTGTTTGTTTATATTTTTGTGGTAATTTAACTTATTTTAAGCACAAAAAACCAGAACGTGGTAAGTCATCCAATATCACCTTCCCTGGCATACATACCATATCTAGAGCCCATTTGAAAAGTTTAAATAAGAGATTTCCATATCAAATATACTGTTTGATGATTGAATGCTGTTCAATCAAATCCTTCGCCCCCAACAAATTCAATTTTCCAACTACGAAAGACAACCCACAGGAGCCAATCAATTACATGATTTTTTGTTTTTTTTTTTTAGAAAATGTGCATATCAAATGCCAGTAAATGTTTATAAATAAGTGCTTTTGTTCATGATAGTTCACTAGATGTAAATACAAAATAATATCAAATACAAAATGGTATGACTTCATAGTTGAATCGAATGAAATTCAGCGGCGAAACTTAGGCTCTAAATGCATAAATAAGTGTACTTAAATTCAACGTTCAGCAACGTTAGGTACTGGCCTCATCTCAGCTCCACACTCACACGCACACACACACACAACTAATACTATCTCGAGGTAAGTCGGGAAATCCTTTCCAGAGGCCACCCACTCAATTACTCGCCTCATCGGTGTCCACATCTGATATATCTTTGAGCTTCGCATTGCTGTTGGCGGTGTTCCCGTTCTTAATGTTATTTAACCTTTCGTTCTCCTCTGCCGCCTTCTGAAAGTTCTGCTGTAGTGTTTTTGGGTCCACCACGAGGATCGGTGTAGCGCCATCACCGAGATGCTCGCTCTGATTCTGGTACTGTTCCCGCGAGATGCTGCGTGTGAAGGAGAAGCGCAGCGACTTGGTTCTCGTCAGCTTCTTCTTGATGGGCGGCTTGCCGGCCACAGGTGCCGTCGGCTCTGAGCTGGTGCGCTCTGCTTCTGGTGAGGCCGGGGCAGAGCTGATCTCCAGCTGATTGTCGCGCAGGATCTCCTCCGCAAAGCATTTGATTTGGCTCCAGGCATCGAGGATGTCCTTCTCGCAGGCGTGCTCATAGGTGACACAGAAGCGGATTACATAGCGGCCATTGAATTTGGCCGGCGTCATGTGCATTTTCCCCGAATGATTGATCATGGCCAGCAGCGTGTGATTGGGCTCGTCGCCAGTTCTGCAGTGAGCAAGGAAATACGGAGATTTTATAAGGAATTCTTGTGGAAAGCCTCAGTTTTCTCAACTTACCGCATGCGGAAGCAGACCAGACCCAAGTGGACATCATTGCGCACCTCAAACCGATCGTCCTTCCTCACCAGCATCTCGAACTTCTTGGCCAGGGCCATGTGGTTGCGTATGTACTCCTGCAGGCCCTTTACGCCGTAAATGCGAAAGACAAACCAGAGTTTGAGGGCCCGGAATCGTCGGCTCAGCGGTATTCCATAATGTCTGTAGTCCACGCCGCTCATGTGCTCGTGCCGCAGGTAGAGCGGATTCACATTGAGCGCACTCTTCAGATTCATCACATCGCGCACCCACAGGGCAGAGGCATCGAAGTTGGTGAGGAGCAGCTTGTTGGGGTTCGTGTTGAACGAGTCGGCGTATTCCAGGCCAGCTGAGAACACGCGCATCTCGGGCAGAATGAAGGAGTTGCCTGCATAGGCGCCATCCACATGCAGCCAAATGCTGGACACCTGTCGGCAGACCTTGCCGATCTCTGTGATGTCATCGAAGGCGCAGCCTCCCGTGGTGCCCACCGTGGCCACCACAAAGAAGGGCGTCAGACCAGCGTTGACATCATTTTGTATGGCCTGCTGGAGCAGATCGACGCGCATGCGTCCATGCACATCCGCGTCGATGATGCGCAGCTTGACCAGGGCCATCTTGGTGGCCTTCTCCACGCAGGAGTGCGCCTCGCGGCTGGCATAGGCAATCAGGTTGGGCAGGAAGACGCTGTCGTGCACAGTGGTCTGACCCTTCAGCTCGTTGATGGCTCGAGCTCGCGCCGTAATCAATGAGACGAGGACACACTCGGAGGCCGAGCCCTGCAGCGCTCCACCGCCAGTGCTGCCCGGTGCATCCGTGATGAAGGCCTTGGGCAGGCCCAGGGCCTTGGCGTACCAGTTCATCACAATCGTTTCCAGCTCGGCGGCTGCCGGACAACTGGCCCAACTGAAGCCGATCGATCCAATGGCACTGCTCAGCATGTCCCCCAGGACGGAGGGAAACGAGTTTCCCGAGGGGAAGTAGGCAAAGAACTTGGGATGGTTCCAGTGTACGACGCCCGGCATGATTTTCTTCTCAAAGTCCTCGAGCACATCTTTGAATGATTCCGACGATTGTGGTGCGTCCGCTGTGGGGATAAACAAAGAGTCAGCCTGGATATATGTATATATATTGGTGGTGCCTACTAAATATTTCTTTTATCACCTATAAAGACTAGCAGCAGCGGACCGGCAGACATCAATATTTATGGTAAATTTGTTATTTTTGGCAGTGAGTTGAATGATCAACAAGTAAGTCCATATATCTACGAGTAGTACGAGTAGTATAAGGCCGAAGGTGTGTGTTTGCGTATGCATAATTAATTGATTTGTTTAGTTGAACCCGGCGTTGAATTGCGGCGTCCATTCGGGCGTAAATATTTAACTTAACAAACTGCGCGGAATTCGGCAGAAATCTCCTCCGCTCTCCTCTCCTCTCCGGCCCTGCCCTGCCTGACTGCTGTTGGCCTGCCTGCCACAGCCTGCCAACTTCATCGAAGACGGCTGCTGAGTGTGTGCCCCAATTATGCTTTGGGTCCCCACCGCCCACGCCCGCGCCTCTCTTGTTGTTGAGGCATGTATGTAGTACCCCGTGCTGTACGTGGGTGTGTGGGATTGCTGGGGATTTTCGAATAGTTTATATTCGTACATTATTCACTTGCCGTTGCAGAGCGAAGCAATTAGTCAACATGATTTAACAACAAGTTGGCTTTCGAGTGGTTTCGGTTTTGGCGTTTCGACTTTCTTTAATTATTTTGTGCGAAGCGAAATATTGTAGGTATTTTCGGATTCATTGCCAATTTATTTAGGAATAGTTTGCTAATTACTGTATACAATTTATCACTTGCTCTATAAATAAGCCCTTCATTCTGATGTGCAAAGCACAAACTCTTCACAGTGTAAGCAAAATAGTTTTGAGAGTTTTTGGAATATAATCCAGGAAGAATTCTATTTGAAATCCGTTCAGTTACGCGAGATCCACCAGTGATTGATTTCCAATTCAATTTTCTGTTTTTGTTTTCTGCTTACCTGGGAGTAGTTTTTTCAGGTAACCCGGATCCAGTGTTGGTGCCACATCGCGCTCCTCTATGTTGCTGCTATACTGGCATATATAATCGATCACTTCCTTGCCATATTTGCGAAATTCTTCCACATTCATTTTGGTAATTTAATTAACACTTTTTCCCCTGTTAACACTGTTTGGCACCTCGTTCGCTTTGGGTGTATGTATGTACTGTTATTTCTTTGGGGGTTGGTTTCAACACAATTCAAGAGCGCACAAACTTTTCTCGATCACTGTACTATCCCGTTATCACGTGGGTGCCTTGCTCGCATGCAGCTTCTGCTTCCTTTGCGCGAATGACTTGAACACCGATGCTGCATTCGTCTTTATATAGAAACTGTACTACTGGGAGGCTTCGTGTGCCGCTCGCATCGTCGTGTACTCTCGGCTCTTGACTGTTCGCTCTCTCTCTCTCTCCATTGTTTACCTGTATGTAAGGTGCTCTATTGACGTTCACTGTCTCGTGATCACTCTCAAATTACTTGCACGGAGATTTCAACTTGGTCGATCCGATCGGTTGGCTGGGAAACCCGCTTTGGTCATTATGCCGCCCTCTTTCTTTCTTTCAGTTCTCTCGCAGTCGCTTCCAGCGGAACGCCTCAGCGGCGCTTTTGCATTTGATTTGTACAACAAAAAAGTCCCTGGCCTGGCGTGAAAGGGTTTTTTAGTTTTTTGCCATTATTATTTTGGTGAGTGATACGCCATTTGCTATATAATTTGCCACATTAACGAACTCTGATGCTGTACGAATGGGCATTTATCTTTAATTGTATGTTTGTTAGAGACCAGAAATAGTTTACACCTTAGGGGTGATAGAAATCAATGATGTGTGGTGGGGAAATCAAGGGAATGCATGTACCATATGATGAGAGTAGGTGGAGGTGCTACATATATGTGTTATCTCTATCTGATTTAACCCTTTTCTTTCTTTATTTCTTGCCTACCTCAATACGCTCGTTCGTCTCAAATTAGCGTTGAATTTTTATGATTTTTAAATTGCTTTTGAGCTGCTTTTATGTCAGCCGAAACTGAATTAATTTTGTGGTTTGGGTTTTAGGGGAACTTTCGAAGCTGTCAGAATTATCCAAATAGGGGGAAAAAAAAGTCACGTGCAAATTTGTTCTTTCCTCTCTCATCTCTCTTTCCGCTCTCCCTTAAGTCTCTAGACAATGGCCAAAATTTTCCATCGGTCGATGTCTTTGGGCAAGCATCAACCATGGCGCAGGGGAATCACTCAAAGTACTTGCTCAACAACTTGGCAAATAATTGTCCAAATATTGATCAAATCTGTTAACGGAAAGAGGTGTTGGCACGGAGCAGGTGTTGCATGAGGCATGAGGCATGACGAATCCCTGGCAACAGTCCTCACTTGTGACGTAGCCGTGAAGAACGCCCATTGTTTCACGGAATCTCCTGCTAGGTGGATCATGATGAAAACAACAAACAAACAAATAAACAAATATTGCAAAATGAATTTGAGTTATTTTCTCTGATATATTCAGGGTGCAAGCAAGCGAGCAAGTGGGTGTGAAAGATTATGAGTGTGTGTGGGAGTGGGGTGAATGGGTAGAAATTAATGAATGGATTTCCCTGTCATTAGGTGGAGGCAGGCGTAACTCCTGGCCACCACAAAATCTTCCATGTTCTAATAACTTTTAATAACAATTTCTAACTGCCAGTGGCTATTGACTCCACATGGTGAGAATTTGCGATTGATTGAGCTGCCAGCAGTAGATCCGGCCACAAAATGGAAATGGGTGTTAATTGACGTTGAGCGAGCGCCCATAAATAATATTCAGTGATGCGCGCAAAATATATCCATGAGGATTCACAGCCCACATTTGAGCACACTCCTCATCTGTCTCTCAGAACTCCACTCCACCCTAGCTGCAGCAGAGCCATGCGAGGCGATGATTCATGCGTCGCACGCGCCAGATCGAAGCGATAAAGAGAGCCGAAGGAAGACGAACTGTGAGAGAACGGTGTAGAGACACCATGACTTGGCGTATTTTGGCGCTCTTATTTTTTTTTGCGGCTCGAAGCTTTGCCTAAACTTTCATTCACCGCACCAGCGCCATCGCCAGTGCCATCGCCAGTTCCAGCCGCCAGCTTCAGCTCCAGATGACGTCGTGCGTCTAAATATAAAAATATATTCAGTTTACGCGGTCACACTTCAAAATGCTTGAGGGCCATTGCCATCATCCATCCATCCGCCTTCTGTGGGCAGCCTCTGCTGCTGCTGCTGCTGCTGGCTCACACTACGTGCGGCTTGGGATGTCTCTGTGGAGAGCCCCGGCTAACGCTTTCGGTGTTTGGCTCTGTGTCTGTCTGTGTCTGCCCCTGCCCATGCCCATTAATTATGGCAGTTGGCACAGCCAAACACGAACCATTCAATGATCGTTCCAAAGTCTCCTCTTCTCTTCTCTTGAAAATTGAATAAGCACACGCTTGACAACAGCTGACGGATGTTGCATAAATTTTCGGGCGTCTTCTATACTTTTGGCAATTTCGTCTGTTTGCATTGGTGGCCCCATCATACCTTAGGCATTTCATTCATTCTGATTCGGTTTAGGCATGCTAATTTGTTGTTGTCATCATTGAAATGCAAAAGTTAAGCGGCGCTCTTGATTGATGTTTGTTTAAGCCTTTTTTTAGACAGGTAGCAGAAGATCGTTGGGTTTACTGGGCGAGTGAACTTTACGATATGGATAGTAGTTTGAATTTCATGATGTTGCGTTTTACGATGAATTGTTAATGGCGAAGATTTAACAGGGTTTTATTTTTAGCCTGGCTTTGACTTTGCTTTGAATGAATTTCCAAAATAAAATCTCAATCTGTATAGCTTATCAAATTCCTTCCATCCCAAACTGTTTTGAGCCCCGACTGCCATGCGACTTTTATTTTGGTAAATTTAATAATAATATTCTCTCCCGACTATTAACCATCTAAAACGGAAATCGTACGCAGGTATCTATTGGCCTACAGTGGCTTGGATACGGCCAAGAAAGTCAATGCAGAGCGCACGGACTTGAGGAAGCTGGGCTTCAAAAATTCCTACGATAAGGTGGTTCGGGACCTGATCAAGAACTGGGAGTCACCCATTGAATACCTGCAGGGACATGGCTACATATCAGTCGGATTCAAAGACACATCGGTAATCAAGCCCGGTCTGGATGCCATCAAGGAGCGCATCGAGACCAAAAAACGTCAAAGAAAGAAAATGAAACGCGAAATGCGCAATGCGAGGGGCCTTCTGCCCCGAGGGACGCATGCGATGAACCAGTTGGATATAATGCTGGAGAAGATAAAGCAAAAGGACGCCACCAGAAAGAACCGACTCGTTGATAACAACAAACAGAGCATGATATATCCCGGTGTCGGTCTTCTGATGGCCATGGGGCAGACCGGACACAAGCAGGACGAACAGGAGCGACAGCTGTTGGAGATGAAGCAACGATTGGTCTCAATGCCAGCCAGTCGGCTGAGGCAGGATCAGGCAGCAGCAACATCAAAGCCACCTGGCCACCGATTTGACAAAATGCTGCAACAGATGATGAAGCAGGCAAGTCCTCCAATGCAACAGCCGGAACAAGCGAGTGCTGTCGACCAGGCCAATACTGCCACACACAACGCGTTCGGGGCAAATCCCAATGCCGAAGAGGCGCCACAGCTGACACCAGCCCTCAAGAGTGGCAGTACGTATGGAGCGGAAAGCATTCCCAATGTCCTCCCCGTTGATACACTCGACCCGAACAGGGGCCAAACTGGTCGATCGGAGGATGAGAGAGCTGCAGGCACTCAATTGACATACGGCAATCCTTCGAAGGACGTGGAGGCGCCAAGCTATCTGAATTGGGACATTGAGAAGAAACACTTCATCCAATACTCGCCCGTCGTCAAGGAGGCCTATGTGAACAAGCTGGTCAGAATGTTCGTGGAGAAGGAGAAGCTCCGGGAGAAACAAATCAAACTGCACACCGCACCTCCATAGCAGATGCCACACTTTACCCGCCCCCTCCGAGTCCCCGTATGCACACACACATATTTGTTTTTGGTTTTCTCAAAATTTCTTAATTGCCTTTGCCTTTAAAAAGTTCTCTTGTGGGGCGTTCTCTGAGTCATAATCCATTTAATAATGCCCATGCCCATATTCACTCAAATATTCATACGAATCCATGACGATCCGCCAATCCTACGTCATATCTATGGCATCAGCAAGATGAGATTATCTTCGCGGTATGTTTACTTCGCGAAGGCAAAGCGAAAAGCGAAAAAAAAAATCACAGGATAAGTGTGTTTACCGCGTATACGTTTCGTATACTTTCTGTTCGTTTTTGTTAGCTGTTTGTGGCATCTTCCAGGTGGATTCGAGTCAGTGACACACATCCGGAAAAAGCAGCAGAAAAACGGGGGAACTTTGCTCACAAAAAATATATTTTTAAATCAAATAAAGATTCTTAAGACAAATTTGGTTCAATGATTTAACAGATAGAAAAATACCAATGAACTAATTAAAACCCAAAGGTTGAATTTTTCCTGCATTTGGCTTACCTTTACTACGAGAACCTGCAACCTTGCCCCATTGAGATACCCCCCCAACAGAGTTTACGAATTTGAAATGAAATTTATTGCCATTCATTAACAAGAAAGTTATTCGCGTGTTTTTGTTGTCTGTTTGTTGGTTTGTTTTGCTACGCTGGTATTAGAGGGGGGAGGAGATCGTGAGAAGCCTGGGGAATATTGAATTTATGTCTTACTAGATATCGTAAAATTGTCTACAATATAATTCAACTAAGCGCCAGGGATAAGGAGGCGCATATACTCATAATATATATATATATATATTTGATATTCTTAGTTGGGATTATCGCGGGTGGAAGAGGCCTTGCGCATGACCATGGGCGACCTGCGTGGTGATTTCTGCTCCTGCTGGACATTCCCAAGCTCCAGTTCGTTCTCTGGCGAGGGCGAGGACCCAGCCCCGGAGTTGCGGCGCGACGATGAGTGGCGCACATTGGTGTCCAGATGTCGGAAGCTGCGAACAGGAAGGGAGCGAGAGGCAGGTGGATAACCAATGAAAGTACTTCTGTGGGTGGAGTTATGGTACCCACCGCAGCGAGACATTGTTGCCCTTGTCCTCGTTGTTGCCGCTGTTGAAGAGGAAGGCCAGCGGCCAAGATATCCACGAATTGTGATCCACAGAGCTTTGGGTGCGAATGATGGGTGCATTCCCGCGACTCACCACCGGCGATGGCAGCTCCATGGACAGCTTCGGTGTGCCGGCCTTGTTGATGGCTGGATTGTAGATCTTCGGATCGCTGACCATCCGCACGAAGAACGACCGCTTCTGGGCCAGAGTGTCCTGCTTCTTGCGGTTGATGATATCGGACAGCTCGTCGTGCTGCTCCTTCTCCAGCAGCTCGTTCGAAAAGTCCACAATAATGTCCCAGGCATAGTCAATGTCCTCGGCCGTGGCATTCTGGGCCACAGCGCAGAATCGTATGATGTACCGATCGTTGACACTGGCCGGCACCATGTGCAGCTTGCCCGACTCGTTGATGATGCTCAGTAGCTTTTCGTTGAGCTTGTCGCTGCCCTTCAAGCGGAAGCACACCAAGCCAAGCTGGGGAAATGCTGAGATTAGCTACCGTTGTGGAATCCATTAATTGATTGGGAGTGAATCTAATCTGAAACCCCAGAGAACCCCCTACTCTAGGTTCAAACTGTCACCTATACACCCAATGGATTGCAGTATTTTATCCAACTGCAGCTGATTATCCCCTCCATCAGCATCTGAAAGCATCCGTCAGCCAGTAGCTGCCCGACTGGGCACTCGATGAATCACTTAAGTGCCTGCGTGTGTGTGTGTGGCCTGTCTCTAAACTATTTTGTTGTGGCAATTATGCCAAAACACTTCAATGGGCCACAGCGAACAGAAAGAAATCAAATCAAATTTTTGCGCTGGTCTCTGCTGCTGGGAATTTAGCGTGCTATTCCGCACGTTTGCTACTATTCGTAGTAGTAATTGGCTCTGGGTTTTGGGTTGCGGGTGCATGGATTTGTTGGTGGCCACTGGCCAGACAACGTTTAGGCACTCATATTTGCGTCACTGGCAAATCAATTTCCAAATTTCGACTGGGCATTGCCGAACCTTTGCTCTGCCCCCACACCCCACACCCCACAAATAACACACCCACCGGACGGACGGACAACTTGCCACACTGAAAATCCCAGACACAGCCCACACACAGAAACTGTTGGTGTTTGTACACAAAAGAGCTTTGAACCCAGACATGAGCATGATTAATTACGAGTACATTTAAAGGGAAAGAAAAGAAACGAAGCGAAGCGAAGCGAAATGAAAGCACAAGCCACAAGCCGAATGTAACTCACCTTGACTTGGTTACAGATCTCGAAGCGTTTATCTTTGAGCACCAGCTCCTCGAAGCGTTTGGCCAATTTGATATGGTGACGTATGTAGTGCTGTAGCCCGGAAATGCCATAGGATCGCAGCACAAACCTGCAAGGAAACGAAATGGACGACGGGGATAGATATCCGCCAAAAATACAAATTAAACTGATCCGACAGGAAACCATTAGCAGCCACACATTTGTTGTACTTATAGTATGTGTGTTGTGTGTTATCTACGTATTGATTCATCTCATTCGGATAGATGCCATTCCCGTGGCACACAGACGACAGACCTTTGGACTGTGTCAAGACTGGATTTTAATGTTTTTACAACTAAATCGCAAGCAAATAATGAGCGCGGCGGCGTCGAGCGTGACATACATGACAGGCAAAACGTGGCCAAAAAAGTAAGGCCTAAACAAGACACCAGGCCGGCGAGCAGCGGTACACACTCCACGCGGCCAATCGACAAAATCAATTCAGTTTTTGACAATAGTCAACAAACACTCATTCACACCACTTGACACTCGAGAGGGTCTTTCGGGGCTCGGGGCTCGGGGGGTACCAATAATGATGATTATTATTATTATATATACATTTTTTTTTTTTTGCTCACATACCAAAGTTTCAGCGAACGAAAACGCCGACTGAGTGGAACTCCCCAATGACGATAGTCGATGGCCGCATCCGAGTAGCCGTGCTTGAGGTACAGCGGATCCACGACCAGAGCTGATGTCAGACGGATGCGATCCCTCACCCACAGAGTCGAGCAGTCAAAGTTGGTCAGCAGCCACTTGTTGGGATTCGTGTTGAATGAGTCGGCGTACTCGATGCCCTGCAGAGCGGATATTGCTGAATATATTCGATGCTGAGCGCCAGGCTACGCGAGGATACGCTCACCTTGAGGAGCGGCTTCAGCTCCGGGCAGATGAAGCTGTTGCCCGCATAGGCGGCATCCACATGCAGCCAGACGCCGGGAAACTTCTGCAGCTGCTTGCCAATCTCGGGCAGATTATCGAACGCACAGGAGCCGGTGGTGCCCAGGGTGGTGGACACAAAGAAGGGCACCAGGCCCTGCAATTCGTCCTCCTCCATGGCCTCGTAGATCGTCTGGCCACGCAGGCTGGCGTTCTCGTCCGGCTCGAGGATGCGCAACTTCACGAAGCAAATCATGGCCGCCTTCTCCACGCAGCTGTGCGCCTCCTTGGAGCAGTAGGCCATCAGCTTGCACAGCAGGTGACCCTCCTCCACGAATGGATGCTGAGCCTTCAGCCGCTTCAGGGCCTGTGCCCGGGCCGCCAGCATCGTGACCAGCACACACTCCGAGGCGGATGTCTGCGGATGTCGATCGATCGCAAGATGTAAGATGTAAGGGCATGTAAATCACGGACTGGTCGCGGACTGGTTTACCTGAATGACCCCGCCGCCGGTGCTGCCCTCCTTGAGGGCCAGAAAGTGGTCCGGCAAACCAATCGCCTTGCCCAGCCAGTCCAGCACAATCGTCTCCAGCTCGGTGCAGGCGGGACTGGCTGCCCAGGAGAAGCCAATGCAGCCGATGCCGTCGCCCAACATATCGCCCAGGATCGAGGGGAACGAGTTGCCCGCCGGGAAGTAGGCATGGAATCTGGGATGCTGCCAGTGCGTCACCCCAGGCATGATTTTGTCCTCCACATCGCTCATGATCTGGTCCCAGTCCTCCGGCTCTTGCGGTGCCTCAGCTGTGTGCGAATATAACCCAGAGGGGACATGCAGAGGATCAACGGAAACCCCCAAGCAAGCAAGATTATGGATTGGAATGGAAAACTGTTTGCTTACATGGCAGCAAATGCCTCAAATAGCCCGGCTCGACGCTGGGCGTAACCCGGCGCTCGTTCAGGGTTTCCAGATAGGTGCAGATGTACTCGACCATTTCCATGCCACGTTTCCGAAATTCAGTGCTATCCATCTTCGATCCGTTTTGTCCAATTTGTTTTTCCCAAAATTTTTCCGCACGCTGCGCTTGTGATGGAAAATCATCAATTAATTGGAGAGGCGTTGGCGTAGGCGTGTTAAAAATGTTTTTTATATTTATACAACAAAATTAATTTCAAAATAAATGAATTTCTCGAGATGTTATATTGCCATTTCGTATTTGAATTTATTTAACGACGGGAATTTTAAATGATTTGAAAAGGGAGCAGCAGCCTGCAGCTAATTCTTTTTTGTTCCCATCTATTATGTGTTTTTTTAAACCAATTTGTATTCCGATTACCCAACAATATCCATTCAAATATGTTGTGCAATAGCGTGGAAATTTCTGCACAATTAATTAAGGTTTTTCTTAACTTATAAGCTTTTATTTTTCGATTTTATTCGATCACATTATTGGGGTTTTCAAAGCATTTTACAGAAGCTGCTTAGCAACGTAATTTTCTGTACCACCACAGCCTTGATTTGGTTGTTTTTCCTTCTACCTGTTGAACACATTTTAGATTGAACTTGATGAATGGAAACTATTGATAGATTTGTGTACTTATACGCTGCTGTGCTTTGCTGTGGATAAACTCTGTGGTATCTTTAATGCTTAGTTGGTTTTTTTGTGTAAACAGATTTTTTTTTGTATTTTGTTTGTAATTAAACTGCGGTTTTATCGCCTTGAAATTCACATATTTCAGGCCACAGGTTTAACACTAATTTCACTCGCCCAGTGCCTTACTTGGATATCGGACGAGAATCGCTGTATTTTTTTCTTCCGCTTCTCCTGAACCGTTGGCCACGGCCTGCACAAGCAAAATGATCCTTGCTCTGTGGTTTGGCCAGAAGCTAAGCTCGGTTGGCTCGGCCTGCTGCCACGAATCGGGCGGCTGCTGCTGCTGCTTACCCGACTCCCGTGGCATGTCTAATGAATGCATACTTCAGTGGGTTGGTGGTGGGTGTGTGGCATGTTGTGGTGCGATTGAGATGGCAAATAAATGAAATATTTGCGGCGCTTCATTCATAGCTCGGCCCACTTCACCCTCCCCATTCTGTGCGCTGTGCGTGAAGATATGCAAAAGGAGCTGAAAAGAGTGCCAAAGAAAACGCTCTGCGACCCCATGTAAAGATGCAACCTTTGCGTATACTTGATATTGCGTATACGCACACAGAATTGAATTTTCAACTATTAAATATTTAAGGACATTTAATTTTCTCTACCCACAGCCCAAGCCAGAGCCAAAGCAACAGCCAGAGCCAGAGCCACAATTGGGTAACCGTTCGTACAGTTAATTCAAAGTACGTGTTGTCAGAAACACTCGTGTGGGCACATCATCAGCGCATTGATAGGACCAATCGCTCATTGCCGTCAGCGTTGCTCCCACTTGTGCTCGTCTTGGGCTTGGTGAAACGTTTTATTAATAACATCCGCACCAAATTGAATTATTGTTCAAAACGTACTTGATAGGAATGGCGGCGATGCGATGCCGGATGATGATGGCGTCGGCGTTGGCGTTGTCGTTGGTGATGACGATGTCAATGGGACAGGACAGGACAGGACAGGCAGTGACTGAAGCAGAGATGGAAGGAATTTTCAGGCATTCCTTTAGGAACATTCCTTTCCCGTTTCTCTTCTAGTCTACCCTGCGAACGCTTTGTTCCTCATTTTCTGCTGCATTGAGCCTTGAGAATCGTCTGCCTCGTTGGCTCTGTGTAGGACACGTGGCATTATCTCTGGCTCTGTGTTCTTGGGCTGCCTCTAGTTCTGGTTCTGGTAGTTGCTGGGTAGTGGGAGGGTGTAAAAGTTCATTAATAAACTTTCGTTGCTGCTGTCGAATTCAGTTGCAGCTACCCTTGTGCCGCCATCCCCTGTCCCTGCCTCCTGCCATCCTGCGCTAAAATGTTGCTTGGCCCCAGCCTCAACAAGTGGCATCATGCTCCTTTGGCTATCATCATCCCTTCCTGGCCTTCTTTTTCCTGCTTGCTGCCGCCATCGTCGTTGTGTTCCTGCCACTCGTTGGTTGGTTGGCTGTTGTCTAGTGCCCCCGACCCACCAGCAGCAGAATTCTATTTAATGGGAAAAACGCTGACGCTACTGCAGGCGCGGACATTTAATTGCTGTTGGAATGCTTTTTTATTGACTTTTACTTGAACTCCTCTTCAAAATGCATTTAGTCAAAGGAAGGGGCTGGGACTTGGGCCCATGGCCCTGCCAAAGGGTTTGTCTTTCCGATTTTAGACGGCAAATTCCGACAAGTGAAAGCAGAAAGAGAACTTTTTCTCTTTGTTTCTGTTGATGTGTAAATTTTCTATTAGTTGAATATTTGGGCAGTTATTAGTTTCCCCCATTCATGTAGTTTGCTTGAGATTTTCTTGGGGCTCGAGTCTCTTCCTTGCCGTAATGAATGTAGGTTACAATCGTTGTCTCTACAGCTGGTCCCCTGCACTATTCCCAGCTTTTTCTTTTTCTCTTTCTCTATTTTTTTTGTTTGTTTTTTGCCCTTGGTCTCTCGGCTCATAAACCAAGCAATTATTCAATTTGCACGGACTGTACCAAGGTGGCGGCACGGGGCGGGTGCAATAACTGCTCAGGACAGTTTACGATGAGCGAAGTGGTTCGCTGTCGAGCTGGCTGTGCACTCGGCACAGATTGGGCCGTCAAGGTTATGCTTAAGGGCTTCTACCACATAATTATATTCCGGATGGCATGAAGTAATTCCCGTTTCCCATTTTTTTTCGATCAGCAGCGGGAAAACACTCAAAATGATGCACTACCGCAAGGCGGAGAATGTTGAGCGGGAGCTGAGCAAAAGTGAATTGCCATTTGATGACTGCATGCCCAAGACCCAAAAGGATTTCCTCTGGATGCAGGTTAGTTTGGTACTCAGCTTTGAATACAGTCAAAATGTGCTTTAATCCCGCCTCCAATTGTAGGTCAAAGGCGGCACCAAAGTGAGCAATGTGATTGAGTATGCCCAGGCAGCGCTGAACAAGGGCGAACACCGCTCTCTAGTGTGGAGTGGCTCTGGTGGGGGAGTGGTCAAGACCATATCCTGCGCCGAGGTGCTCAAGCGCAGCCACCCCCTGTACCAGGTGACGCGCATGGCCTACAACAGGTGAGTCCTGCCCTTCACAGCAGCCATTCCACATCGTTGCTAGTAATTCTCATTAAAGTGTGGAGGAACACTGGAAGCCACAGATGGAGGGCCTCGAGGAAATCATTGTCAATCGCCAGATACCCAGCCTGCACATCCTCATGAGCCTGGACGAGCTGCCCGAAGGCGTACAGGGGTAAGAACAGAGTTAAATAATCAAAATGAATGAGACTACATATCCGTTCGTTTACAGAGTGCAGAAACCCAACACAACCAGCGATTACTGGCAGGATAGTGCAACGCCTGCTCGTCCTCAGCACCGCCAACAGCAGCAAGGGGCAGCAGGTCGACCAAATAAACGCCCCAGATATGGACGCAACAAGCAGCAGCAAGGAAACCCAGAGCAGGTCCCTGTTGCTAGCCCAAGTCAAGGCCAATGATAGATATCCTAGACTCCACCTGAAGCTTTTCTTTTACTAATCTAATCGCCCAGTATGCTTGGCTTACCCTTTGTAAGGATATGCAAATTAAATATAATTTATATTTATAAGGCGGCGAGCGCCCAGCCATAATTGCCAACAATTGAAGATTTGAAGCAGCTGGCAAGATAAGCAAAGCTTGTTTATAGCTGTGTAAAGATTGTACTTGTCTAGTTGCGGCTCTCGTGTGGGGCGTTCTATTTACTCGGCACACAAATCTAATCTGGGTGGGATTCAATGCCGCTTATCAGCGCTAGTTGAGATGCAACGCACACCGTCGCGTCGGTTAGTGTGAAAAATGCTGCCCCTTGGACGAGTTCTGCGATCGGCTGCCGCTGCCGGTGCCCTGCAGCAGTTACGCTGTCTGAGCAGCAAGGCCTACGGCGATGCTCTGCCCAACAGCTGTGATGTCCTGATCATTGGCGGCGGCGGCATGGGAGCCTCCTCGGCCTTCTGGCTCACGTCCAAGACACGGCAGCGGGGAAAGAAGTTCAATGTGCTGGTGGTGGAGCGCGATCATGGTGTGAGTAGGAGAGACTAGATTGCGGCTTGATTACTGATTTCCAACAAATTTCCAACTGCAGTACACGAAGGCCTCCACCGTGCTGTCGGTGGGCGGAGTGCGGCAGCAGTTCTCGCTGGTGGAGAACATACAAATGGGACTTTGCGGCCACGACTTTATTATGAACAGCCAAAAGCATTTGGGCGATGTGGATCTCTGTTTCCAGCCGCACGGCTACCTGATCATGGCCACCGCCAAGGGAGCAGAAATCCTCACACGGAATTCCAAGCTGCAAAACGAATTGGGTGCCCGCAACAAATTGCTCGGTCCGGAGGCCCTGCGCAAGCAATTTCCCTGGCTGTGCACGGACGAAATTGAACTGGGCTGCTATGGCCTTGACAAGGAGGGATGGTTTGACCCGTGGGCTTTGCTGATGGGTTTCAAGAAACAGGCGCGTTCCTTTGGCGCCCAGTTTGCCCACGGGGAAGTGGTGGGCTTCGAGTGGAATGCCGCTGGGGCTTTGTCTGGAGCAGTGGTGGATGCTGGCGATGGCATTCAGCGCACTGTGAAGTTCGACACCTGCGTACTGGCGGCGGGAGCTCACTCGGGTCAGGTGGCTAGACTGGCAAATATTGGCAGCACCCAGGCGAAGGAGGCATCGCTGCGCGTCCCCCTGCCGGTGGAGCCACGAAAGCGCTATGTCTATGTGTTCAGCACGCAGGGCAACAATGGTCCTGGCTTGGCCACGCCGCTGACCGTAGATCCCGATGGCACCTACTTCCGACGCGATGGCATGGGCGGCAACTTTCTCTGCGGACGCAGTCCCTGTGACGACGAGGAGCCCGATTGTGATACCTTGGATGTGGATCATGGCTACTTCGACACTGATATCTGGCCTACCCTCGCCCACCGTGTGCCGTGCTTTGAGGCCCTCAAGGTGCAGAGCAGCTGGGCCGGCTACTACGAACACAATACGTTCGATGCCAATGGCATCATAGGCAGGCATCCACACTACAGTAACCTCTTTATAGCGGCTGGCTTCAGTGGCCATGGCATTCAACAGACGCCGGCGGTGGGACGAGCCATCTCTGAGCTGATCTTGGAGGGCAGGCTGAGCACTCTGGATCTGTCGCGCCTGAGCTTTGATCGTATCGTGAAACAGCAGCCAATGTTCGAGGTTAATATAGTCTGAGAATGGGTCTGAGAGTGGCGCGATATATAATAAACCTATAAGTTATCTTTTTGTTGTGTGTATGTACGTTCTTTTATTGCAATTTTCTTGTTGTATATATGGTTATTTTTTTGTTTGTTTAGTAAAGTTTGTAGTCGTTTGTAGTCACGTATTGTTGTGTGTGTGTGTGTGTGTCTGTGTGTTTTGTCAAGAGGAATTGAGTTGAAGGAGATTTTGGTCTTGGTTCGGCCACAAGAAGAGCTACACATAATTTATTTAAAATAAGATGTTTAACATAATCGTAATATAATTTTACGGAATAATTGCGGACTTAAGATCAGGTGTTTCTAGCATGGGGGAGTGGGCTAGGGAGGGGTGGGCCTGTTATCATCTGTTATCATTTTTGCCTTTGTTACTTAGTTATCGCTATGTAGTATGTGTGGCTTTATATATTTGACGTTTAAACTACATACATACATACAAGATTTGCGTTTGCATTTGAGTTAAATCCGTTTTCATCGGGTTAAGCAAAAACAAATGTTCAAGCTATTAGTTAATATAAATAAATGTGTGTGTATGAGCGCGCCTACGCGTGAGTGTTTTTTGTTTTTTTTTTTTGTGTTTTGTTTTATGAGAATGACTGGATTGCTGATGCCTAAGCCTCGCTCTCGCCTGGTGCAGCGTTCTCTCCGTCGCTGATGGGCACAATCAGATTCTCCTTCGACATTAGATTGTATTTTGTGACGAAATGCGTAAATCGGTGGCATAGATACGTTTCTGCTTCGAACTCGTCGAAAATGCGACGATGGTGAAAGAAAGCATGCGAGAAGATGCGATAAACGCGCCGACACACCGACCCCAGCTTGGTCACCGATGACTCCTTTATGGAAACTCTGTGGGAGACAGTTGATTAACAATTAACAATTTCGATCTGTGTTCTCACGAGCATTTTACCTGCTTGGGAAATATTTGTTGCTGTTGAGCAGACAGGCAGCTCCGTCCAGTGTGTGACGAGTGTAATCGATCGCTGGACACTCCTTTGGCGTCTTGTGGGCCGCACACAAGAATATCCACTGGTCGGTGGCCGTCATCTGTGTGCAAGTCGACGGCGAGCACTCCTTCTGCAAGCGCACAGCCAGACCGTTCAATTCCATGCAAAATTGTCGCAAGTGCTCGTACTTCCAAACCCCCTCATCCTGTGCCTCTGGCATGGTCAATATAAGCTCGACATTGCTCGGATCTCGCTTGATCAGTTGTTGTATGAACTGCTGCACAGCCAGCGTGCTGTCCATCTCCTCCAGCGGCTCATCGGGCCAGCGACAGAAGTCCTGCGCGAAAACGACAGCGTTATATACGCACAGGGTTTCGGAATGGTATGTTTTGTTTCTATGTGAGCTCACCTTTGATGTTGTACCAGGTCGGTTCCTACGCAATATTGTCGAGCCGTCAGCCATCTTCATGTTTCACCTTCCTTCCAGCCGCGATGATCCACAACGCCTTTTGCCTACCCTGCGCCTGAGACGAGAAAACCAGACAGTAGCAGGCCACACAAAGTAACTTCGATCCCGAAACACAGCTCCCGACTAAATTGTTTCAGTTGTGGGGCTAGCCTAGCTTTGTGCTCTAGGCTCTACAATTTAAGTGGGCTTCTGTTTACACATCGCGTATCAATTAATTTAAATTTAAAAAACACTTCGCTTTGTGCGAGAAAATTTCTGACAAAATTCACATACATACATATAGGGATGGGCAAGGCAGCGATAGCAGTTTGCTATCGATACAGAAGTCAGATCGGATTTGAAATACTCCACTGAATAGTTTTTGCTGAATAAAAGTTGGTGAACTTATATTTTAATCAGTTAATTAGGTCGCTGCTTAAGTTCGTTCGATTTTTTCTTTCTAAATTGTTCAGTTGCAGTTCAGTTGGAGGTGTAAAAACTTCCACACAATCAATAGTTTCGATAGTGTCTCGATGTTTTTTCCAGCACAATGATGAACAGAGAACGGTTAACCCATTGTTGACCAGAGGGTATTTCAATTTACCCACGAATATTATGAAACTTGAAAATTGTTTAAGCTGTTCAGGTGAAAGATAATGAGCATTTACAGTAATATTTTCCGCAGGGTTAAGTTGGTTTTTTCCTCGGTATATTTTCGGTGTAATTAGAAAATGAGAAGGTATATTTCACACTGGACAGCACCGAAAAAACAAATCAAGTCAAATATTTAACTTTCAATATATTAAGATACTTTTAAAATGACCGCCAAACTCCATTTGGCGCACAAAAACTACCGACATGTTTCGCTCTTAAATCGTGGTGGTTTTTCAAAATTTTCTCTCACAATCAGTCAACATTTACGTTATATGCTTTGGCCGTTTTTGTTTGTGCCTTATTATGTAAACAATCCAATGAAAAACAATTCTGAAAACTAGCAAATCCTAAGCAAAATTTATTGAGGAATTGGATAAAATTATTTGTTTTGGGCTGAGAGGGCCAACTAGCTAGTAATATTAAACGGAATATCAAAATCGAGGAATATCAACGTTGAATGTTTTGAAAAAACAATCGATACTATCGTTATAGTATCGGGCTCAAATAATTATTAAAAAAACACTGAAACCTTTTAGGAACTTGTCCATTGTAAAAATTAGATGCCACCTGTCGATTTGTTTACAAATTTGTCTTCGTATTTTAGAGCAGCCAATCCAAACATATCAAAAGCGCAACAACTGTAGCTCGATACTATCATGATAGTCGCAAAACCGTCGATAGTAGCGGATAGCAGCAAAACATCGATACTATCGATAGTGCCCTCGATGGTTTGACACCTGTCATCATAAATACGAACAAAACTTACAAGAATATTGCGTATTAATTGTAAAATTACGAGATCTTAGTTTAAAAGAAGTGTGATCTAAACCAACCAGCTGCAATCATGTCCTACGCATATTTGTTCAAATACATTATCATTGGCGATACTGGTGAGTTGGGCAGTGTGGACTGAATAGCCTCCCATATAGTGGAAAAAGTTGCCATTTGCAAAAAATTGTGGGGCAACTTAACAACAAAACAAAGGTAGACTCACAAAACAGTCAACTGCGCATTGGGCTCGGGGTCAAGCCCCCAAGAGTCTAGCAATCAGGAGATGCATTTATGCATTTACAGTCGCTGTGTTGTCCAGTTCCAGCTGCCAAATAAAAATATCCAAGGAGTCGGGCAGCCAAAGGAAAAATCAATAAAACCATAACAACGCCATAGAGGCAGGCGGGCGTTTACTCTGCACGAAGTTAACAGTGTGCGGGGGTTGTAGCAGAGGGGCGCCTGCCACAGCCCCACGCATTGAAAACCCTGCTGCTGACTCAACCAACAACCCCCACTGGTTGAGAGATTTTGCCAATGACTCGGTTGCGTTGCCCCCCGCCCCACATTCGCTTATCAGTGTGGATTACAAATTACAGGATATCTACCAGCTGTTGTTGTCGGTTATTTTCCTGCAGTGCGGCAGTTCAGGCTCCATATGCAAACTTTAATCTCTTTTAGTATACAAATAAATGGAGTGTTTTCACCAACTTAAAGGCTAATTACGAATCACATTCGACTTGGCAGACGAAAAACTTTCCCTTTTTGCCAATTAACTTTTCTCTGTTTTCTTCAGGCGTCGGAAAATCATGTCTGCTGCTGCAGTTCACGGACAAGCGCTTTCAGCCCGTGCACGATCTGACAATTGGCGTGGAGTTTGGAGCACGCATGATCACCATTGATGGCAAACAGATCAAGCTGCAAATCTGGGACACAGCAGGCCAAGAGGCTTTCAGGTGGGAGTTCCCAGAACAATAATCATCCGCATTTGTTATGCAATGTGATGTGACATCATTTTTGGCATTCAACAGATCAATCACCCGCTCGTATTATCGTGGTGCTGCTGGGGCCTTGCTGGTGTACGACATCACAAGGCGTGAGACCTTCAACCATCTGACCACATGGCTGGAGGATGCGCGCCAACACTCGAACTCAAACATGGTTATCATGCTCATTGGCAACAAGAGCGATCTGGACTCGAGGCGTGAGGTAAAAAAGGAGGAGGGCGAAGCATTTGCCCGCGAGCATGGACTGGTCTTCATGGAGACATCAGCGCGCACAGCGGCCAATGTGGAGGAGGCCTTCATCAACACCGCCAAAGAGATTTACGAGAAGATACAGGAGGGAGTGTTCGATATAAACAATGAAGTAAATATTCACGGCTTTTAATTGTTGCTACCACTTATTCTAAACACGTTTTTTCCACAGGCCAACGGCATTAAAATCGGCCAACAGCATTCACCCACAAACCCCTCGCTGCCTGGATCTGGCGGTGCAGCTGGCGCTGCAAACAGTGGCTGCTGCTAGGAGTAAGCGGCAGATGCCTGCCAGCAACCTTTGGGGATAGACGTAGCCGCTTGTGTAAAAGCTACTCTAGTGACTAACTAATAGGAGGTACTAGTTGAGACACGGATATCTTGTTTTCTAACTTCAAAAGTAAACTAACCACAGGCAAATCAAATAGCAAAGACAAACACTAAGCGTAATGTTTAAATCATTCAAATTCAACAGCAAAACTACTACACTACACTTTAGCTACGTTTTAATTAAAAAACCAAACAGGATGCAAAAAACCAAAACGAGAGAATCGAAACAAATAAACCAAAACAGATAACAGATAACATATAAACATTTGTATGCGTAAATGTGTGTCGTGTCGTGCGTGATTTCTAAATTTTATAAACTTTAACAAGACATGCATATATATATAAATGTTTTTGTGTACTATATTAAAATTAGTTTGCTAGTTATGTTTGTGTAAGGACAGATCAGATGCATAGTTATACACTGGGTAATCTGTAATATATATAGACACACTGAAAATATGTGAATTTCTCTCATTGTGATTTGTTTTCAGTGAGGCCCTGCAACGCCGCGCCACGTCCCGCCCCATTTTGCAATGGGTGTCTGCCGCCTGCCGTGCCCTTCCTCCCATCTAAATACCTACATAATTATATGCATATTTTTTATATATTTCCTTCTCAACGCATTTGCTTTGTTTCGATTTTTTTGTGCAATCGGCTTTACATTCATAAGTTTAGACAAAAATAATAACAAAAACGAACGATAACAGAATATCCAAACACTTGTGAGATGAAAGGGAGCTATTTAAACGATATTGATACATTTAACATGCATCAAAATGGGATAGAAGTAAACGTAAAAGCTGCGATTCAATGATCAATTTAGTATTCTACGAGGTTTACATATATACATGCATAAATACATACATATATTAAATTAAAGACGAAACACAAAAGTAAAACGAAAAATATACAACTGTAAACGTAAATCAAATTATTTATAATATTTGTATTTGCCGAAAAACCCAATGCGGAATCATGAATATACATACATAATAAATATTTAAAAACAACATAAAACGCGGAACTTTACCTTGGCCTGAATCTGCTGCTCCCCCAACCAAGTGGAAATATTAATGCATTGAGTACACAAGTGATTTCGTTTCAAAAATTTATTAGTATGGTGTCATTAGATAATTATTTATTTCTTGTAAATATTTTATAATTGCAATTTACTTATGTGTGTGTTTGTCTGTGTATGTACATATTTGCTAGGGTTCGAAAACAACAAAAACTACGCTATAGTGTAGGTTCTGGTCTGCCTTTTACTCTATTCTAAACTGAAGTGTGCCTATGTTTAAACACAAAACTGTTCTAGCCAGATTTCAGTGTGCTTCTTGGTGAGTTTTCTTTATATCTCCATATCTATAAATATGTATTTTTCTTTTTCAATAATACTTGAACTTTCTGCATTTCCAAGCGAGACCTTTTCGACTCTACTCGTGTGTGTTGTGATTTATAATTTTAGAACAATTCAATAAATTCAATAAATTTCTAATGGTATAAAATCGTTGCCTCACTGCAAGAGCGGGTATTCGGATTCAAAAATGTTTAATTTGTATGCCCAATTGATTGTTGTTGGGCAGGATCTCTCCATCCTAGCCTTGAAATATATATAATGTTTATAGTTGATTGATTTCAAGATTTAATGTTGTTTTAAACATTAAAGACAAATGCGCCAAAGACTTACGAGTAATTAAGAGTTTTTAGGTCGATTGGAAATTGTCGTTTATCGTTTGTTATTGCATACATTACTTATGTAGATTGGTTGTTGTTGTCTTTGTTGTTAATTGAGGGTTCATTCTTTTTTAGGGTACGGTAATCAATATTCGTACGAAATTTAAGGCAAGTAAATCTAGGCAATATGTTGGTATATTTTTCAGTTTTTTACCTTTATAAAGAAGACAATTGAGGGGACCCGTTTGCACCTGGCAGTGATGCACTGCATTGATATTGATTGAAAATTGAACATTTTGTTTAGATGTGATTACAACTGGTTTGATTAGTAGTTGCCCTATTGCGGCTAAAGATTTAGGTATACATATATAAGGTGTATATATAATTCTATATATAGCATGTATGTTTTTTGTATTGTGTATAGCTATTACTATTTATCAAGTCAATTATTGGGCTTACACGCTAGACAATCTTATGAAATAGGCTTAGTTTCAGTTACAATTCTGCACGGATTTTATGGCTGCAAGACCATTTGACATAAGAAACTCGATAACATTTAATGCTAATGCTTTTTTGTTGTTGTTTTAGGCTACAGCTTATCAGAATTCAAGTACCTCCAGCAGTCCAGGTCCTGATCGAGGTTTAGGGCCAAGTCCGCCATCGGTTCAGGTCTAATTAATAATCTAGTGTAAAAGTTGAGCTTTTTTAGTCTCTGAGACATCACTATCACTCTCCTTAGGTGCTTTCTTCTCACAGAACTCGATCATATACGAGCAGACGCCGGAGAGTGCTATAAATATGCCCGCATAGTAGAAGGAGTCATCCCATCTATAATGAAATTTTTCAATTATAAACAAATAAGTCATGGATTGACTATAGTGGCACATACCTTCCCACAGCCTCGTATATAAGCCCCGCTATGGGTGGGCCGGCTATCATGCCCACACCCTGCACCATTAGCACCAGACCGTAGGCACACGTGAAATCATCCAAATCAACAATACTGACCAGTATACTGGGCGTAAACGAAAAAGAGCTGGCGAAAGTGAAGCCAAAGATCACGCACATGGCCATCAGGCCATTGTAGCTGGTCATTAGCATGGGCATAAAGAACACGGAGGCTCCGCACACTGTCAACGAAAGATTGAAGAAGATTGCTTTAGAATTGATCCTTGATTAAAACAAGCATCCACCAACAACTTACCCAGCATGCAGAGGGAGTAGCATATGTTGATATTCATCCAGGGCTGGTCGCCCACATAGCCGAGTCCTATCATGCCCACCGTTTGGGCAATGCCAATTGCCGATATCAGAACGGCACTCACATTCACATCGTAGTTATATTGCTTCATGTAGTCGGGCAGATACAGATATGGTATAATGAACCTGCGGTACGTGCCCAGAAATGGAGATTAGAAGTGTTATCAGAGAAAGGTTCCGATGAATTGGTTTGAATTGATTTCAACCAGTTTCCCTATCGAGATTCTACATTTATGATCTGAATATGCTGAATATCGATAATATTGATTATGCGAGTACTATTCATATTTAATGGCTGATCCATTTGTTGCTCTGCGGTTAATTAAATCATTGTATAGCAACAACATTTTGAGCAGCTGCCAAAAAGTGTTTTTGCGACATCTGCTGGCAACTGTACAATTATGGCGCATTCATCTACATAAGTATTAATTTTAGCATTTGGCTCTCCTTCGCGCTGTGCGCAGATTCGAGGCCTTCGCTAATCTGTAGGCTTCGTGTGGGTAGGCTAGGGTAGGGTTGAATACTCACCAAATGAATAGAAACAGTGTCGAGAGGTTGAAGAGGGCGAACTTCAGATCGAGAAACATTGAGAAATCAAAGACGGACTTCATCGTGTCCACAAAGCTCTCGTACCAGGTCTGTGGAAAGGGAAAGCACAAGCAGAACCAACATTTTTCCTTGAGGGTTTTTCATTATGTAAATAGAATGTAGGCAGTACGGAAGCCTAACTGGACACCTTATCAGGCGGCGTAGTACGATGTTTGTGTAGTCCAATTATGTACAAATATAGAGAGAGAGTGGGAGAGTGGGAGAGAGAGAGACGATCGCGAGTGAGCGCTGATAACTCTCAATAGGCAGCTGACTGTTGTCAAGCCAAGAACCGCTGATAAGGGAGGCCCTGGGAGAGGGAGACTACTGCTAATTACATCTACTTACATCTTCTTCTTCCTTGGCGATGGTGGTCATCGAGTTGCGGTAGATGTTGGGGCAGGAGGAGGCCCGCAGCCGGTACCGGTGCGTGTTGAGCATGGCCCCGCGGTAGTGTATGGAATTGCGATGGATCCGTATGTCCTTGAGGAAGTTGGAGTTGCGAATCGAAATGTTGCGGCGCAGATTGGAGCGGTGCTGGCTGGGCTTCTTCGACCTGGACAGCCGGCGGATGCCAGTGATGCTATCGAGCCGAGCGCGACGCAGAGCCACCTCACTGTTGGCCGTCTGTTCGCGTTCGGGCATGGCTATCACAGTGGGGCCGGGACGCCGGCCATGATCCAGCAGGGCGAATGTCTCGTCCTTGTAGTAGCAGTGCATATCCTCGCTGAGAATGTCCACCGAGTTGTGGCGCAGACCGTTCACCTTCAGGTTGGAGATGGACGGAGTCGTGTGCTTGGCCATGAAGAGATTTTCGTTGAGCGAGTAGCGGGAGCTGGCGTGCTTCTGGGTGAGATAGCCCTCGTCCGAGGAGCGTATCGAGCCGGCGGGACTGGAGCGCTTCTCCGATGGCGACAGGGTCTCGATGGAGGCCAGATAGCTCTTCTTGGCCGCCTCCATGGCCTCGTGCGCTATTCCGCCCATTAGGGTGTCGTCTGGCGAGCCAATAATGGCCGTCGACGGAGGATATCCGCCCGCTCCCGATGACATGGACAGAAGATTCTCACGCGACGGAGCCTCCACACCCTCCTTGTGCCTGAGGGAGCGCCGACTCAGGCTCTTCACCTCACAGATGCTGTCCAGCTCCTGGATGCTCAGGAATGTCGGCAGAAAGATCTCGCTGCGATAGCGCTTGAGGCCCGTGTCCAGGGGATCGTCAATTTGCTGGTTGGCTTCCGTGTTGTTCTTCGTGACAAGACTGTCCAGAACGGCCTCCTTGGTGATGCCCGTGTCCAGCAGCTTCTTGATCTCCTCCAGGCACACGCTCGAGTTTGAGAAGGTGGTCACGCTCTGGGAGCGGCTCTCCAGACGATTCTCCTCGATCAGCCAGTCGGGGTCCCGCATCAGGGCGCCGCAGACACAGGCATTCAGCATGGTGCCCCCCAGGATGAGGGTGGCGCCGCGCCACCCGTACGACTCGATGAGGTATGAGGTGAGGCGGGCGTACACAAACGTGCCAATGCCCGTGCCCGAGGCTCCGATGCCTGTGGCAAAGGTCCGCTTCTTGTCGAACCAGAAGGCAATGGAGACGACGGCAGTGACATAGCCAATGCCCAGTCCCAGGCCCGAGATAATTCCAAAGGTCACCATCAGCATCTCGATGGAGTTGCAGAAGGCGGACATGGAGAACCCCACCGCTGACACAAATCCCCCGATGATGGTCATCTTGCGGCATCCGTATTTGTCCACCAGATTTGACCAGATGGGCCCCATCAGCAGCGGAACGGAGAAGAACAGCGACGAGATCCACGCCGTCTTCGAGGTGGACTGCCCAAAGTACTCCAGCAGCTCCGCATTGATCAGGCCGAACGAGAAGGACAGCCCGTCCGCAATGAGGGAGACCACCAGGGAGGCGAACACCACCACCCAGCCGTAGCCGCCGTCGGGCATCTTCGGCGTCTTCTTCTCCGTCGAACTGGAGTCTATCGAGTCGCCCGACTCATTCGATATCAGCCGCTTGCGCTTCTTCACCTGGCTACCGTTCATCAGGCAGGTGAGGTTCCCCTCCCCGTCGATGGCTATGATGCTGCTGCGCACCACACGGCTGTGACCGGCCCCATCGGCCAGCTCCTCCGCCGACAGATTGCAGAACGTCACCTCCGGGAACAGGTCGTGCTTGATGGCACGATTCAGGGGCGTGTTTGCCGGGGCCGGTACCGGGCTCTCTGGCAGGCCCTGATAGGCTCCCCCATTCGGCTGGCTGTTGTTGTTGGCCGCCTCCGCGCTATTATTGTTGGAGGAGACGCTGGAGGCCGTCGCGGGCTTAGCCATCTTTAGGCCTTGATAAGTGCTAAGTGTTTTGGTTTTGGTATTTGTATTGATTTTTGTTTTGGATTAATTTGTTGCCGTTCTAAGAGTAGAAAATCTTTGTAAAAAATGTTGCACTTTATAGACAAAGCAATTATTGGGATTTGAACACGGTTTGTTGCATTAGATTTCAGCATAGATTTCACTTGAATTTTCCCTTCCTTTAGTTTTCCTGCAGTGCGTAGTGCTGGCTGTTGGGGAAACATAAACATTAACAGCATTAATTTTATAATTTTATATTGTCGTGGAATTTCCTATCTAAACTTCACCTAATGCACTTAGTTCCCTCCACTTTCGATGGATCACAATATTTATAATAATATTAAAACAGAAACAACAACAAGTACTAGTACTAGAATACATTTCGTTTATAAAATCGCGCAGAAACTGGCATTTTGGTCATTTGGCATTTACCCCAGACGAACGGATCCGTTAATCGCCTTCAACTTGACCTCAGAGCAAAACAAGAGACAGACAGAGAGAGAGAGAGAGAGAGAGACCCCAACTGGGGAGAGCAGTGCATTCATTGCCATTGAGTGTATGTGTGTGTGCGCGTCACTAGACAACAGCTGATCCCCGAAAATAATAATAAACAAAACTACACCAAAATATAATAATATTTTCAATTTAATTTTTGGACTGGTTTTGTTTGGTGGGTTGGGGGGTTTGGGTTTTGTTTGAGTGGCCCGTCAGTCGGTGGCTAATTTTAGCCCCTAAATTTGGTGAGCACAGCATACACACACACACATTGAAATGGGATGGGGGGGGCGGAACCTTCCCACATTCGAAGCGGACAGAAATTGACAGAAAAGCTATTACGGAAAGATCAAATGGATTCTAGGCTGTCATGGAAAATACTATTTTAAGGAGCTTTCGTTTTTACTTACCTTTTATCCTGCAAATCCACACAGAGAGCCGAGAAGAGCGTACAACAACTACGAACGTTTCACTTAGTATTTCCCGTAGATTTTCACTGACACTTATTCCTTTTCCACACTGCGATTACGATTACGATTGCGAGTACGAGTATCACTGCCGCCAATTAATTCACCATAATTGCACAGATCTTCAGTTATATTCAGTTCGCTGAGGGTGTAGCGACTACGATTCAAGGGTTTATTGAGGGCGGCGGTTCGGTGGAGGATTCTTAGTCGCGGATCGCGTGGTATATAGTGGAGAAACACTTTGTTCGATTTGCTGCTGTTGTTGTAAGTACGCGGATTGTTGTTCTGGCTCTTGTCGCACGATTTTGATGCGGCTGCTGCTCCTCCTCCTGCGGCAGATGTCGTTTTGCTGGCACGATAAAATGACTTGAACCGAATGTCATTCATTAAGAACGTTAGGGGGCTTATCACAGGCCAACGGAGAATATATTGAACAATAACTGATGGCAACTGTGGCACGCTGCTACCGATGATGTTGTTGCTGTTGCGGCAGTTGTGGCTGCCAGTAAACGGTTTATGCCTTGGCACCTTCATGCGGTACCGTACTGCAGTTTCTCTTGGGGGAAACCAAACAACACTTTTCGTTGCCAATTAAAATGAACTTTGCAACAGCAAAACAAAAAGGAAACAAAACTAAGGGGAATGCCTATGAATGATGCTGTAGTGCTGCTTCTGCTGCTACTGCTGCTACTGTGGCAGGTGGGGCTGCACGTGCACGTGCCTCTCCTGCTCTGCACTCCACTCCACTCCTCTCGTGGGGCCACGTGGGGGGGTTTAACGCGTGTCAAGTGCGCGGCGCACAGTGCGGCGGCGGACGGGCGAACATATTGACGACGGCTTTTCTCTCAGGGCTAACGCGGCGTATGATGAATAAGTCCTAAATATTATGTAACTCAATCGCTGATGCTTCTGCTGCTTCTGCTGCTGCTGCTGCTCTTACTGCTGTTATTGTCCTTTTTGTTATTCTTTCTTCTCCTCGTTAGCGCGTGATGATGATTTATGGTCTTTGTTCTCGATTAGCAGCCAATGCTGGTCGTTGCTGCAAAGAGAGGGAAACAGAGAGCGTTAGTCGAGATGAATGACTTAAATCGGAGCACAGGGCAGACAATGCTTTAACATATCTCATCGCTTTCAATACGACAGCAATCGTTGAGTAGGCCAGAGCACAGCCACATAATAAATTTCAACAAATGGCGCCGCCGCATTCAGCCACACAAATCACCATACAAATAGATGAATATATGTATGTACATATATACATATGTATGTATGTAGCATTCTCCTCATAGTATAAAGCAATTCCAACTCGTGAATTGCCAAACAATGCAAAATACATACATGTTTCGAGTGTTTCATTAATTTGGACAGCGGCAGGGTAGACGATGCTCAGATATGTACCATGGAAACGCCACAGACATTCTATAGCATTTCTTCAATGATAGCAACAAAAACTGCTTGTCTATCCATCATTTTCATCGCAGGATTTGGGAGTTTTAATCGTAAACTAGTTCCAATATGGTTTAAGGCAGCTTTAAGCTGCATCCTAGCTCTGAATTTTTTAAGTAAATGCCACTTCCTCTTGAACAGCCCGCAAGCAAACCAAACCTAGAGATACGCGCAGCAGATTAGAGACACAATTTTGCAGCCATTCATTGCATTGGTTATTGCACATTGACCAACTTAATGGCGCCGTCACTGAGAATTGCCAAGTTCAACGCTCGATAGGCGAGAGTGATTAAAATACTCGTACTATAGCCAAGTACCCCAACTGCAGGCGGAGCGGAGTGGAGTGGAGAAAAGCAGAGCAGAGCAGAGCAGACGAAACGAAACGAAACGAGAAGTAAACAAGAAACGGCGTGTGTTTTGATTGCCGAGATTTTCAGTGCTTAAATTGCGAACCGTCTGATTTCCGACTTAAGCTAGACACCGAAAAGCTCCCCTTATCAGAAATCAAATTCGTATTTCTAGTAGACGTTGCAGTCCCCCTATAAATACGAGGTAGAGTATGTACATTATTTTGGTAGAACTGCTGAGCGATAGGTGCTCTGGTACTGATGGCCAAAAAGTGCCTTCTGGTGTGGCTTATCTTTACAATATAATTGACAGAAAATAATATTATATTGTGGGCAGGTGATAAGCCAAGAGATGTGATAACGATAGAGAACCAGAGAAAGAGAGAGAGAGCGCGCGCAGTGGGGGGGGAGAGTGAGTGTGAGTGCCTTGTCTAGCTGAATTTACAAGTTTATTATCCGAAATGAAACGACACGGTCACGTGATCACCTCTCTGCGCAGTCTCCGAATAGAGATGGGGCCTCATGGATCTTTTAACTTTGATAAATCAGAATTTGTTCTCCCTCAACTTACATTTTCGACTAAAAAATTATCACAATTAATTCAGCAGTTTCAGCACACGCTTTACATACATATGTTCTGTGCTGGCGCCTGTTTGTATGCCACACTTTCGAAATTCACTTGTGTTTTTTGACGTTGCACTTTCACTTTGTAAAGCAAATCATGCTTGAAACTTAAGACCCACATCTTGTTGAGTTTATATCAACACAAACAGCACAACAACCGAACAAGCCAAGCCAAGCCAAGCCGCCAAGCCAAGACAAAGAAAGTAAAATATAAACTTGTAAGTTACAACAAACACAACAACTACAAGCACATTTTGAGTGTGGTGGTTCGCGTTTCTGTAAAGTTTGACTCGGAATCGGACCCCGGATTGACCGTCGGTCGTCGTCGTCTGAGCGACTGAACAGAAATGGGTCTGAGATTGAGACGGGCACAAAGGCACACGGCCACAGCAGAACGGATTGGAACGGAATGATATGGAACGAAACGGCGACAAGGCTACCCGAGTGTCTGTAATCGCGGCAATAGTTTGCCTTAATCTAATAAATTTCTTATCAAAGCGCGTCGCTGCTTATAGTATTTAACATTCTTTTTCTATGTGTTACATACATACATATGTATGTACATACATACATATGTACATCAGCACGCGTTGGCGTCTGTCAACTTGATAGCCTTTTGTGAGGCGACGCTCTTCTTCGAGTCTCTCATTTGGCAGGGGGGGTCTATGCGTAGATCTACAGATTGATATATGTACATATATGTATGTATGTATTCAGATCAAGTCAATCATGCGACTGAGCGTAATTGGTATTCTAGTAGTTAGAAAAGCAGAGTATACGCCCGCAACCTTGGGGAACTAAATTTATGAAGATATATTTCTCTCATGGGGGGAGGGGGTAACTTTGAATATTCTCAATCAATTTGTGGGCAAACAATATTAACCAAATATATTCCAGAGCTAATTAATTTTAATTTGAATAAATACAAAAATAGAAAATACGAGTTTATAATGCATTATGGATCGAAATTTAATTAGAACTGTTGAATAGTAAAGTATTTTTCTCTACTTAAGATGAATTAACTTTGATTAAGCTGTTACATAAATAATTTTAAGAGCTACACCGTAGAGTAAGAAGAGTTAGAAAGGATCCAATCCAAGCCCCCTAATCTTTCTTTGTACTCCAATTGTTTTATGACATTTTAGTACACAAAACTTCCTACGTCAAATGATAGCGAATGGTTCATAAATTCTTGCTAGTCGTTAATTGTGGGGTAATTTTAGAGCTAGACGGGTTTTTCGCGATAATTTTCATAGACCCAATTATGATAATGAATTCTTTGGTGGCCGAACTTTTAGTTTGATGCTGACCTAGGCCAGTTAATGTGGGTTTTTCGTCTTATTATACCTAATATTGCTATATGAGGGGGTTCTATAACTTGAAATTGGGGAAACTTGAACTTGGGGAAAATCATGAAAGAAATTGCGCATTAATTGAAGTTTGGCTATTGGGTATAGCTCAGGGAAATACAATTCAGCCAAATCAATTGTTTGTTTCCATCAGCAGCGATGATGCGCTGAGAACCAAAGAAATTGATTTAATTTAATTTGCCTTCATGTTTTAATTGATAGACTCAAACAAATTGATTGAGCCAGCTGGAGCCAGGGACAAGCCGCTCGCTCACCTTGAATGGAATTGTGTTGCTGCGTTTTCCTATGCGCTTAAAGTATTTTCCAACCCGGGCACCGTGCACCAACCACCGCCCAACCCTGACCTTGCAAAAGTGTTTGTTTAGATGGACAAAGACAGCAGCAGAAATGCGTTCCCTAATGGCATCACACAATACATCCCATCCCTAGTCCTCTGCTCTGCCCGACGTCCATTGAGAGCTCAGGAGCACTCACTGGCAGTCTCAAAGTTATCCGATAAACAGACAGAGGCCGGCTCTCATCCTGTTTGTTTTTGTTTTCGTTTTGCTTTGCTCAGTCGCCTTCTCTGCTGCCAACCGCTTAATTGACGTGTGTAATTGATAGTGGGTACAGCCAAGGTGAGGCACAGGGTTAAGGTTTTGTTGCTGAATCTGCCGTGCTTTGATGATTGCAGTCTCGGCCACAAACACAGCCAAAGGAATATGAGCTGTCTCTGGATATGCCCTACCTTATATTAATGCACCTTGCTGTGCACACAGCTAAGCCCTCTGCCGCCCCTCCCGTCTGGCACGCATCGTAAGTGTCAGCTTTTAATTGATTTGCGGTATTTACGTTTTGTTTGCGGTTGTCAATTGAATTGTGGGTGAGTGTGGGAGGTGCACCATCAGCCATACAAAGCTACAAAGCCACGTTTCTGTTGCACTTGCTGTTAGTAGGGATTTAATGCTTGATTCCCCTTGTCAGCCGTTTGCCAAATTGCCCAAATGAAATGCCAGGGTCGAAAACTATTAATAATTATAATAGACAAAATGAGAATAGTTTTGCTGTTGAAAATATTGATTTTCAAGGTAATGTGACTGACTAAGTGACTTGCGTTTAATATGGGGCTGACAGTGCAGGACAAAGTTTTTCATCTCGTTACCGGATCCGCCCCCTTTGCAGCTTGACAGCTTACGTCACTGAAAAACTTGTGTTAACAAAGCCAAAGAAGAGAAAAATTACAAGAGCGGCAGCTTGTGCATTGCATACAGAGAAAAAAAAGGTGTCACCATGGTAAATGCCACACCATACACACACTGGCACACCTGCGGCATCCTTTCATGTTTTATGTTTACTGTTCAGAGGACACCGCCGAGCACTCAGGGCTCAAGGGACAGCAGCAACAGCGACAGCGACAGCAGCAACAGCGGCAAAAAAAATGTTATGAAGTGCGTATAAAAACAAAATTGGCGACTGCATATACACACTCCCCCCACACATACACACACAACATATGTACTACAGTTACCGTTAGAGCCGTTTTTGTACGCTACAGGATTATTTATGCTTTTTGCCTTAAACTTGACTAACTTTGCGGTCAACAAATACAAAAAAAAAGAAGAAAAATCCACAGAAAAAAGGGGTTTATATTGATTTTTTCCTCTGCTGCTGCTCTCGATGATATTTCTTTTTCTCTGTAGTGTTTGTGTGAGAGGAGGAGGACATGCATACTAAATGAGATTTACCGTTGACATGTGTCCTTTTCTTCATTTTCTATATGGTGTGTGTTTGGGTCAAGCAAAAAAAAAGAGAGACTAAAAACTAAGTCCCTGGCGAGCATGTGTGTGGATTGGGAATATTGCATTTTCAGATTTTTATTTACCTCAGAGCTCTACAAAATAAGCCCCCCCCGTTACTAACACCTACATATGTATGTACATACATAAACTAATTACCACCAAAGAAATGTAGTTTGTCAGCACAAAAAAAGATTGAAAAAATTCTGAAAAACAATTTCCTCTTCGTCGTCTCTTTCTTAGGCCTGGGCATGTCTGATCACATTGGATGCGGTTCCACTTGAAACCGAAAGGAATAATTCACAAAAAAACTTAGAAAAAAAAACGGACCAAGACAAATGCCTTTGTTATTCCCCATTTCTAGTGTTCTCGTTGAGTTTTGAAAAGGGCAAACTTTCCGTTGAACGGAACGGACCTTTAGCTCTGTGCGTGTGTAAACAAGCCTCAAGGCTAAAGGCTAAAGGTGTTTTTTTTTGCTTTCTAATTTCTGCTCTTGACATGGGCTCATGCAAAGTGCAAAAAATGCAAATTAGAAAATCAGCTAATAAAAATAAACATACATTCATATAACGGTGGGTAGTAGGTGTGCTTTAGAGTGCCTGCAACGCGTGCAACGCGACTCTAGATAATTCTATGAATTCGAATTGAAATTGAAATGGATGAAAAATGGATGAATAATTCATTCTCAATTAATTATTTCAGCACACTTATTTCTGTGATTAAAGACAAGCGAGTCTATTACACTTTGAGATAGAAAAGCAAAAGGCTAGAGAATATTAAAATTTAAAAATTCCATTTGCTTGCTTGATTTATGCGATGTCTGGCCGCCAATCTCAAGATAAGTCACGAAGGACATATTTCCCGGGAGGTCCTGGGCAAGGTCGCCATGGCATACATATGATGTAATTATACCCAAAGTTGCCTTCGCGGCTAGTTACCCAAAGTGAAATCTGGCGCGTCACACAGTCTGCGGAGGGGCTTGTGCGGCTGTTCGTTTGTTTTTTGCCAAGTTTTGTGGCATTTGTTAGTGCCGTCGCTGCTCATGTGACACAGCTCGAAATGAACGAATCGTTTCGTTGTTCTGCTCTTAATTGCCACTCCACTTACCCGGCCAATGTATCCGCTGGCGATAAATTCGTTTCGTTCGTTCGGTCGCTGTTTGTTTGCATTTTCCATTCCATGCCCCCAGTAGACTCGCATAAACAAGAACATCAACATCAAGAGCACAGCACAGTAATAATCAATTAAGAACAACTCTGCAGAGCAATGAATGGCGGAGGCGGTGCTTGGCTTGCATTTCCTGTTGCTCTTCGATCTAATGTTCTTTGATGGTTTTTCTTTTGTTGTTGTTGCTCACTCGAAACTCAAACTACGAATGACGGAACGGTTTCCTCTCCCATCTATTCCTTCTTCATCATCATCTTTATTCCTTTCCATATCTTGCTCACACTCCCTCTATTTCTCGTTCTCCCCTTCCAGTTTAGGGTTTCAAAGTGTCGCATTCCCATCCCTTTCACTAATACTTTGTAGTCTCCCTTCCCACCATTACTCTTCTCTTTCGTTTTGTTGGGGTTTTCGTGACGCAATGGAAATTTACCAGTTTTACCAGAGAGATCATTAAATTCCACGGCATGTCTTCAGCTCTCTTGAACAATCTTCCCCTACCCAACCCTTTCCATGTGGAGTGCATAATAACCAGGAACAATATTTGTTTATTCCGGCTGTGTTAGGACTGATCTGGAAAGCTGTTGTTTGTGATAAGTTCCTTAATTACGTTCAGCGCTTTCAACTTTGTTGCACACAAAGTTTGATAACAATTTATTACACATTCTTCGCATTAATTCGTGGCTGGTGTGAGTTATTCATCCTTTCTTTTGATGAAATAAATTAATGGTTTCAGTTTCCACGCTGAGTCAAGTTGAAGGTTCGTTCTACCACAAAAGATTAATGCTTAAATTGCATGCTGCACAAAGTTGGAAGGTTACGAACAGAGGCACGCGATAATCTACAAAATGCAAATGGAATTGCAATCAGCAATGTGTCAAGTATTGTTGCTATATTCCGTATGCAAGTACAATGTACATTCATAGTATATTTAGTGCATATGCAAACTGATTTAGCAATCTATTCAGTTTTAAAAGTAGATATGACAAACAAACAATAGAAATCCTCGAATGATGTGAGTTAAGCTGATCTAATATTTGAAAATGTCCACACGTAATGAGAATATGAGGGACGGGGGACGCATTAGATAAGATAAAACAGTTATTATTACTTAAAACAAAACAATAACAAAGTGGTTATTCACATGACTGCAAATGTATGAATATTTAAATATGCATAATTTTACAAAGGATTAAACTCTAGAAAGAGTATACAGACAATCCTGAAACTTAAATCGTCTTGAAGGGGCGTTCCCCTTGGTTAATTATTAGAATAAATTGCCCTCCTTCTCATTCGTAATCTGCGTGTGTTTATAATGATTATCGCTATTAGCCATAATTAGCACAATTTATGCCTGAAGTTCCCACTCCGCAGACGACAGGTTGGAACCGGTTCTTGCGTTTGTTTTTTTTTCGATTTGCACGCAATCAGCTGTTTGCTCTTTGCTACCTTTAACATTCGCTGCTGACACACATTGTCTGACAGACAAATGCAAAGAAAAAACAACATGTCAGAATAATATTAAATGCACAAAGGCCTTACCGGTTCCATCAGCTGCTCTCGAGAGTGGTTTTACTGGTTCGTTCGTTAGAACTGCAACTGCTGCATGGTGTAGTGTAGTGGGAAGGAATTCGATTTGGCTTATACATGTAGGATATACAAATGTTCAGTGTACAGCAGTTTGAGGTCAATGGCTTCATAGAATCAGATACATATATGTATATGTATGTAAGTACACTTGCCAACTCTAAGCACATTACGACTTCCAAATGCACAAAATCGAGAGCTCAAGGACGCCAGACAAGAGAATGGTTTTCGATTACACTAAATCAAATTTACAGAGCCACGAAGCCACGAAAAGCAAAAAAAAAAACCACCAAAAACTGAAGCCCAAAAAGAGTCTGCCCCATGTCCCATCTATCCCATAGGCACTATCCGCCCCCATGTGTGAGGGAGGAAGGCGAGGCAAACACAAAGCCAATAAAACCGAAATGAGTGGTAGTGCAAAATGGCAGCGCGTGTGTTGTTTTGGTATGGGTGGAAGTGGTAAGAGCGAAAAATGCCAAAACTGTGCTACTGCCCACTAAAGACAACAGCATCTCTGTTTTCGTTTTTTGCCTCCCACACTATTACGGCTTATGTAAATGAAACCACGGACGATAAAAGAGGAGCATTGCCAGAAACTTTAAAGCTGTTCTTTCCTGGGTATATGCGAGCTATCTTTCCCAGCGATAGGGTACTTTTAACTTACAATTTATTACATACCACTATGTACATACATACAAATATATTTCCAGTCAAAGTACAAAGTGCTTACTATCTTTCTTATCAGGGCCTGTGAAGTCAGTTCCTTAAAGACACGTACTCACAGTGCAGCTCTCAGCATAAATAATATAACGAACTACATATGTACACATAAAAAGTGTGTGAGTGTGTATCTCAATAAATATATTTATAATGATTTCAGCAATCGTGCCCAAATGCTGACCTATAAATAGAACACACGCTCGATCACACTCATAGCCGTAGACATTTCTCAAAGATAAATAAATAAATGAATTATTGTTAACTCATTGCGCCTCAAAGTAACAAGCAAAGCAAACAAAATAAGAACTTATTTATCAGAGACCATAAGACCTGGGGCTATTACGCATTTGTGCTTGGCAAATATGGAAATACAAACTTATCAATAAACCAGCAATGAGGTCAATAAACATTAAAAATGTAAAACGCTTCTCACCTGAGCGCTTTTTCAAGCAGTACTGATGGCGGAAGCTCTTCTGGAATCGTGGGGGTTATATTAGTTAGATTACAACCATTTTATTATAACTGTTCTTTCGTCATTTATGCCGTTTAAATTGCAAGTTGAATGATTTTTTCTTGTTCGTAGTTGAGGTGCGGGGCGGTGATGCGGTGCAGGTGAGTCTTTAAATAAACCGTATAAGCTCGTTCTCTCCCCTGCTTCTCTGCTTTTTGTCGTTTCTCTTTGCGTCAATGATTCTGTTTGCCGTTGTTTTATGAATTTTTCCCTCTGCACAGTGGAACGAAATTGTGCTCGGCGCGTTTCAAATACGGCTGTGTCTCTGAATTTTAATTTCGCGTCAAGAGCTTTAATGCCAATGGATGAACTGAACGAGTACGTATTACTGATTGTATAAAATTGCACAACACATTGGGGACGTTGGAGGAGTGTTTATTATCGCAGGCTATTTGACAGTGACGGTTTCTGGGGAGCTGAGGGTCGTCGCTGGAGTTTCACTGTGCGTGTGTTTCGATTTTTTTCCCAGCACCCAAAACTCTAAGGGAAGTACGAGAATGGCAATGGACATCAGCACCACCACACAACGGTACAAGTTCAACCAACAGAAAATGAGAGGCGGTCGGAGGTTGGAGTAAACAAATGTTACAACACACACACACACTCATACAATACACAAAGAGTGCGTACAATTATTATGTACTATGAATGTGCACAGGAAACGGAATAAAAGTTTGATTTTTTTGGCACTGCTAACGGATTCGTATTTAATTAATTACATTAAACGTTCCGGCGAGAGCTAATCACAAAAAAAAGTACGAAAGGCGCCTTTTATTATTCAGATTATCGAATTTTTCTTTACAAAACGCAAAGCGACTGAAAACTTTCTGAATTTAGGCTTTTCGAATCCCTAAAACCTTGAAGCACCGATTGACAAAAAACACTTTTTATTCAAATTGAAGCACGCTTTTTACTAGCTTTTGTTTTAAAAAATTGCGTACAAAATAGCGCTCTCACGACACGTTCAACTCGGAAATTGCCAGGAAAAAGAAGGTATGGAAACAGCAAAAACGACCCAGAAAATGCAGTGCATGCAAGGTAAAAACCACCCCTTTTGCCTAATATACCATGCATAATTTCATGGCATATTGCTGTTCAAACACGGTGAGGTGAGGTGTGACCCACAGAAATATACCGAAATATACCAATCATAATGACTGATGACACTAACCATACATTAAATAGAGAGCCAGTTCATACAAACAACTAACTGTCCAAACAGACTAAAAAAACTAAAATGTTCACAAACATTATTTTTTTTCGCGGTTCCACTATTTAAATAGGTCGGGATTCAGTGGGTTATGTTTGTTTTTTTTTCTCGGTATATTTACAGTATATTTTGAATATTATAAGGTATATTTTAGTATATTTCTGAGGGTGAGGCGGTATATTTTATTGATAAGTTCGCGGTCGCACTGAAAGGCAGACGCCACTTTCAAAAAAATTTACAAATTCTGATAGATAAAAATTGAAATCTAAATACAATTCAAGTAAGTGAAACTGGTGCAAGCGAAAGAACGGCTAAGAATATATTACCCCTAGATGCACGGCGATGACAATGGCCTCCAGACAGACAATGTGCCTGGAATTGCGCGAATCGCAATTGGCAAAACTGACAAATAGTTTTGAGGAGATACGCATGCGGGCCCTGGAGCAGGTCGAGACGCGCTTCATTCGCTGCCTGCTGCTTGACGAGAAAATCAGCGTGAAGCCAGTGTTTATGCTCAAGCAGTTAATACGATGGTTCGGCTGCAAGCCCCTCCTGGCCGCCGACCGTGTGCTGGCCATTCTGCTGGAATTGCTGCGCTCCGAGTACGCCGAGGAGGTGGTGAAGAAGATACCACACGAGCGGCTCTCGGCCGAGTTGGACAAGATCAAGAAGATCGTACGGTCCCTGGAGTCCAGGCGAGCCATGGAGTTGCTGGACGATTTGCAGCAACTGCTGCCAGATATATATGACATCCATGTGCCCCCCACGCCGTCGCCCTCCTCCATCAGTCAGACCGTCTCGACGAGTGAGACGGAGTGCAGCTTAAAAGATCAGCTGGAGTCGATATTCCAGCCAGAGGACTTTGAACCGGCCTGGACAGAGCCGTGCAAGGAGGACGAGCTCACCATGAAGACGATGATCGACATGGAAGATTCGGAGGCCGAAATGAACGAAAAGCTCATCAATTTAACCATCAAAATGGGCGACTATCCCAGCGAGTATTTCCTGCAGGCGCCACACATTTTCTTCAAGCTTGTAAAGATTCAGCAAAGGGCAGACGCGAATCAGCTCAATGCGAATCGTGTCCTCATCAAATATCTGCTGCAGATGCAGAGCAGCATAGAGGTGAGAAGAGCCACACTTGGGTATTCCTGCAACACCGACCCACCGGCCACGCGCCGTAAACAGCTGCGTGTGGACAGTGCCTTGGGCTTTCTGCTCAGCAGCTGCACCATACTGTTGGAGCCGGTTCTGCTTCAATTTACCAAGCAGAATTGGCTGATCCTGGAACTGATTACGGAGGCTGTGCGCACCTACGGCGCTCTGCGTGCTCCCGTCTCATATTTATTCATAGAGCGACTATCGGGTCTGATCAAAAAGGTACAAAAATTATGCCACAGTGCAGCAGGCAAAGACGTCGCACAACTTGTGGATATGCTAGCGGTGCCCCGCTTGCATTCGCTGATCTGCAATGGCCTGCTGCATGATTCCATTGCGTTGAATATAGTCAATGACAAATCAATGATCGCAAATCAAGCCAGACTACACCTTCTACCTGTCACGATGGACATCGCCTATCTGATGTGCATGCCAGACCGCGATCTAGCGATAAATAGTCAATTGTGTGCTGTTTCAGCGCCCACATTGTTGGATAAGGAGCTGCGCCGGCTCCACTTGGGCTATAGTATGCTCATCACTCAACTGAGGGCGACCAATAAGACGTCAGCAGAGAACATAGTCCTAGCACAGTGTTTCATCTGCCTGGTGCTCGACCAGCTGGGTAGCAAGACGTTCGTGAAGGAGCTCTTTGACGCCGTTGTAAGATGCAATCAGCTGTATGGCAAGAATCCCAAATTGCGTATGCATGCCGAGATCTTGATCGGCAATCTGATGAACCTTCCCGACCCAGAGCTGCGTGGCTACTTCTATAACCTGATGCGGCATCACTGTGGCTTGTTCTTTCACGCAGTCGCCCAAAAGAGCGTCTATCTGAGGGGCTGCACTAATATGGAGTTGATACGTCAGCGTATCTTTGGACTGCCGCTGGACACAAAGTTGCTGCGTCAATTTGTTTTGCAGAGCTGGCAAGACGATGCACCGGAGGAGACCCGAGCGTGGTGCTTGCAGTACCTGGACTTGCTAATCAACCTGACCAATACCCTGAAAGCAGACGACTTTCGTGGAATGTACGAATTCCTGCAGCCCGTGATAATTCCCCTGATGATCTGCCGTTCCGTTACGTGCAGTTCCCTGCACAACAAATTATGGCAGATGGCCTGTCCGGACGAAGGAGATGTGCTGCTTAAGCTGCGCACGAACGTCTGCTATCTATTCCATCCCGATACCCAGATAAGAATAGAGGCAGCGACTCGAATTGCATACATCCTGCAGTACCAGGACAGGCGCGACAAGAAGCAGAAGATGCCCAAGAAGAGAATAAGCACTGATTTCGGTTTGGTTCAACCACCACGGCTGTACCAAAGCATCTTTCCGACGAGCACCGATGAACCCTTTCAGGGGGAGCGCAGCTTGGACGCCCTGATGCGGCTACTGGAGACCAAAGATCTGAGGCCTGCCATCAGAAAATCGACCTTTACTCAGCTAAATGTTTTGCTGCAGAACTGGAAGGCCTGCGGCTACTTTTTGAAAACAAAAATGGCCCTATTGATGGTTATGCAGAGTCTACACATTGCCCTCGAACACATAACGAGCGCCGAGCATGTGGACAATGTACTGCCAGCTCTCGGTGTGCTGATCAAAATCCAATTTTACAACAAGGAGTTTCTGCAGGAGTCGGGGAGAGCCAACGAAATGTATCTAATTATGACGGAGCTCCTCTTTGAGACGACGCAATATCCGGAGTTGCGCGAGAACGTCCTCATCTGCCTATTCCAAATGCTCTGCCACGAACATATGACGGCCAGCGAAACGAAACTCGTCTTGAATGTGGATTTGAGTTCGCTGATTATACCCATAACCTATGAACTGGACCTGACTGAACCGCCTTACGCCGTCCGGGAGGGACTGGAGCTGGAGCATATGCTTCAGCAGGCCCATTTCGGTCAAGATGCCGTATGGGCTGCCCAGTATTGGCGCCTAAAGGTGGCGATTTCCATATGCGATACCCCGGAGAACATTACGCTGGAAGCCGTCCAGGCACTGGACATCAGGGAATCGCTGAAGCTGACTGCTCCGGATCTAGCCCTGATCCAAACATCGCAGGTCGGACCGCAGCTGCGTCGCCAACTCACGGCAGCCAGCAACTGCAGCAGCCACGAGGAACTCAAGGAGATTGTGGCAAGAATCCAGACACATCTGGTGCTGCTGCGCACTGCTGTACCCGAAGATGCTGGAATCAGTCTGTGGAACTTGATGCACCGATATCTGCGCGTAGCACCGGCCAACGCAGCCGATCGAGAGGTGTACATGTCCGTGTCGGAGCTGTGCCTGAGCTGCATGCGCTTCTGTGTGCCGCATGTTTGGAACGGTCTCAATCAGGCTCTGGAACTGGACCCACACCACAGTTTTCTGCTGCTACTGCACGATCGCACCATCGGCCTGGACATGCTCCAAGCGATCTGCCAGATCTTTGTAGCTCTGCTCGGGACCCAGACCAAAATACCCGCCAACATGAGCTGGCACGTCAAGTTCTTTATGCAGCTGAGTGCCGTGGCCAGGACTCACTTTGAGGTGCGTCAGCTGCTGCACGTGCGCTGCCTTCTCACAGTTCTCCATCATCTCAGCGAGCGGGACCTGCGGCTCAGCGAGCCCCAGCTGATGGTGAGTGCCACAATTGATTCTACATCACTTCGACTAAGCTAAGATACGATCCATTCCCATTGCAGTACTACATACGACACTTTGTGCAGCTCTCCTCCGACCTGATGAGCCCCACACAGACTGGATCTCAGTGGCAGCGAGACTGTTTGCACATTGCATGCCATCTGCACACACGGTGCATGCCAACGGTGACTCCCACAACGGTTGCCACAGCCAACGACAAGGGCCACATAGCCAACAAGATAATTGCGTATCTGGTGGGACTGTGCGGGCACAGTGACGGACAAGTGCGCTCGCTGGCTTGGGTATCGATGGCCAATGCGATATCCAATAGTGGGCCCAGCGTGAACAAGGTCTTGGCGCCCATGGACCATCCGCCTGGTGGACTGATTGAATGCTGTCTGTCAACCATGCTGCATGTAGAGGAAATAATGCTGGTCAAAGAAATGGCTGGCCGCCTGTTCGTAATGCTGATGCCGCAAAAGGATACGGAGGAGATCATCGAAATTCTGCGGCGTCATGACTTCCTGGAAGAGGCGTATTTCGCTTTGGGCTCACTGCATGATACACCCTTGCTGCAGATGGACACACACGGAGAGCAGAGCTCCTGTGGACTGATCGGCTGTTACATAGCCATCTGCTCGCTTCTGGTGACCCACAAGCCGTCTTGGTGCGCCCAGCTCTGTGGGCACAGATTCATGAACTGCCTCAGCGATGTGATTAAGACCTCCCTGCCATCAAAGCCGTACATGGAGGACTTCCTGGAGCTGTGCGCTGCCATCAGTGAGCTCTACGCTCTGTGCTATTCCACGAACTTTGAGTTCTTGCAGCGCAGCATTTGTCGTGACTCCGCCCTGCTGCAGAGCTTCCTCACGCTGCTCAATACTGCTATAAAGGACACCAAAGAGCCCCAACGCTACTTGACGCGGTTCATTAAGCTATTTCTGGTTTTCTGCAAGGACACCAACGCATATGAGTTTTTGTTCGGGCAGCTCAACACTCACACCAATGTGTTCATCGAGATCTTTCTGTATGCCACGAATCTGAAGCAAATGGGAACACCTATGCAGCGGCACACTCTCTCGGCTCTGACCATGGTCTGCCTCAAGGCTCAAAATGCACCTGAGAATCTCAATTTTGTGAAGAAAATGGACAACTTCAACTTAATGATCAGTATTAATGCCAAAGAGGATATGGGTAAGAACGAGGAGAACAATATGAATGCATTGAATAGCCAACAGAAGCCGATGTCGAGTCGAGCTGATGGCTCAAATGTAGCCAGTTCTGTGGCGATCCTCGTTCAGAAGTTGTACCGTCTCTTTGATCATTACTTCCCAGCCAAGACATTCAACTTTTTGCAGCCTCCCGGAACGGGTCATGTGCAGATCGGTGAGGCGCTCGGTGCATTGCTGAAGGTCTCGCCCAGTGCCATTAAGGCCGCTCAGAAGCTTAAGCTGCTGGATCGGGTTTTGGGCCTGCTCGACACCTTTGTCAGCGACGTGGACATTGGCAACGCCAGCACTTATGTGAAGCGTGTGGGCGCCCACAAGTCGCGTGATATACTGAACAATCTTTTGGTGCTGCTCAACATGCTGGTGCGGTGGCACAGCTCGCCTCAGTCTGCGATCAACGATGCCGCGGTGGCAGCCACATTTGTGCGTCTGCAGATCCGCATTTGGCCCTGGCTATCGCACTCTGCGCACCTCAAATGTCTTTGCGTGCAGCTGGCCATGTTCCTCACCGAGCACTCGCTCGAAATGTGCAGGCACAGCTCCGTGGTGCTGTCCGGACAATCCACATCGCTGCTCCAGCTGATGGTGCGGGTGGCTGACTACGAGACCACCAGGAAGGAGACCCCCAACACTGTGCCCCATCAGTGTCTGGTGCCTGCCTTGCGTGTGATGATCAACTGCTGTGCCTGCGGCGAGGCTCGTCTCAGTCTCTCCAAGATGCATGTGCTGGACATTTTTGACACGATTCTGCCCGCCACCGTAAGCGCTGCGCATGCCTCCAAGGTCAGTCCTGCAGCTCTGATCGCCTGGCTTGGCTTCTGGGAGGTCTACTCGCGCTATGATGTTGGTTCCAAGATCTGCCACTTGCATGGTCTCATCACTGCCATCCAGCGCATGCCACCGCTCAGCCAGGGCCGGATTCTCTGCCTTCGCATCCTACGCAACATGAGCTTCTCGCAGGGAAATCGCCTGTCACTGGTGGGCAACGCTGACTTTATGTCTATGCTGAGCGCCGTTGTCTCCCAACCAGTGAAAGATGTGGGCGGCGACGGGGACGGTGACGGCAGCCTAGAATCCTATGAAGAGCACAGCTTGGTGGTGCTGATTCTGTGGAAGCTCTACTGCTTCGTAGCCAAGTACCAGGCCATTCTGCGCGGCACCAAATTGATGAAGAAGCTGTCCGGCCTCCAAGAGAGACTGAGCGTCGTTAAAGATGAGCGTCCCGAATTGTTTCAACAGCTCTCCCACGCACCAGAGCTCGAGGAATTGTTGGGAAAAGTAATTGACTGTATGGAGAAGTAGCCCGGGGAATGTCCAACCAGTAACTGGATAAAGTACAAAACCCATGACATGTTATCTGCATTTTAAGTTTCATAAATAAGAAAAACATATTTGCCATTAACCTTGGATTTTAACGACTCGGATATATCACAGTCAATAGAAATGCCCCCACCCAAAGAGGTGCAAGATACGAGTGCCTGTCCTGCCAGGCACCCCCCGGCAGGTTACGTGCCCATTCTTATCACTTTTGATTTATTGCGATTACTTCTCGCATAATAAAACTCAAGTGTTAATATGGTTGTTCGGGCTTTCCGAGCTGTAAACAATATCTCAATGTGATTTACGCTGAGGACTCGTCAAAGTACCATTCACTCCAGACTCAGTCCATTCAACTCGGCCAACTCAGCCTCTGTACATGGCGGGAGGAATCTATAATGCTTTGTTGCCTCAATAAGGGGATGTACTGAGGTAGCGAGAGGTGTACAAAACTTAATAAACACAGCAACCGTCTGGAGACATAAAGATAGCGACTGCCATGTGCAGCATGTGGCCATTGGACACAAAAAAGCGTGCCAAATAATCATTCCTTAACTTTACCGATTTTGAAGCGTTGTAAAGATTGGCCGGGCATGGCGGGGCAGGGCATAAATCTGCCATTATTTAGATATCACATTCCCCCAAGGAAAACTATGGGGGTTGGACACATCCGTCGTTAGTATTGAGCGATAAATTGCATGTAGGAACCGATTTATCTTTATGGGATTCAAAGTGCGAATCACTGCTGATAATATCCCTGGAGCTCCAACCTCAGGGGCCCAAGGCAGACATATTCAGTCTTCCGACGACTGGACAAAGACATTGTTAGACCATACCAAGCTCTCGCCAAGGACGCAACGACATGAAGCTACCCAGCGGGAAGGTATGTTTAAATGTGTGAATGGAGTCCTCATTGCTTTTCATTTATTTAACTGGCAATATTTTATGTAGGACTCCAGCAAATCCAAACCTCAGTCTGATGTCAGTCTCATCCGGTTGTTGTCACAGGAAAAGCAGCTAAAATCAAGGCTGCCCTGGTACTATGCACCCTCGTTCCTGCTCCTTTGGGTGGCGCTCTTCTATGCTGTGGTGATCCCGCTTTACCATCGGCTGCCAGACGCCATTAGCATAGAGCAGGAGTCCCTTAAGCCCGGCGAGTTTGTGTCAGAGAGAGCGCAGAGATGGCTCTACAAATACGATCGCATTGGACCCAAAGTCGTCGGCAGTGTGGCGAATGAGGTGACAACGGTTGGCTTTCTCGTAGATGCAGTGGAAGATATTCGAACGGAAATGCGCGCCAATCTGTACGATCTGGAGATTGATGTTCAGGCCCCATCAGGCGCCTACATGCACTGGCAAATGGTGAATATGTACCAGGGAGTCCAGAACGTGGTGGTCAAGCTGACCACAAAGAGCTCCAACAGCACAGCGTACCTTCTCGTGAACAGTCACTTCGACTCGAAGCCAAGCAGTCCGGGTAAGTGATTCACCTGCCCTTCTATGAAGTGATCTTCTATGGGCAAATGCGAACAGGTTCCGGCGACGATGGCACCATGGTGGTGGTCATGCTGGAGGTGCTGCGCCAAATGGCCATATCGGAGACGCCCTTCGAACATCCCATTGTATTCCTGTTCAACGGCGCCGAGGAGAATCCCCTGGAAGCCTCTCATGGCTTCATCACCGAACACAAGTGGGCGTCCAACTGCAAGTAAGTGCCGATGGAATCACAACTGGGCTTCGCGGCTAAAGAGAGTCTTTTTCTATAGGGCCCTGGTCAACTTGGAAGTAGCTGGCAGCGGGGGACGTGATCTGCTTTTCCAGAGCGGACCAAATAACCCATGGCTAATGAAGGTACACAAAAATATGTTTTATCTCGCATGTACATACATACATGTGTACATAGACGTATGAGAACACGAGGCAATGACCAAAGCTATTGGCAGTTTATTAGCATTGTAAACAGTCATTGCCACAGTCGTCTGGATAGCCAAACGCTTGATTGCCGCAATTCAGTTGCAGGATAAAAGTGTGCCGAAAAGTTACATGGCTAATTGTCGTTTTGTTTTGTTTTTTTTTTTTGTCGTTTTAGTACTACAACCAAAATGCCAAGCATCCGTTTGCCACTACCATGGCCGAGGAGATCTTTCAGTCGGGCATGCTTCCCTCGGACACAGACTTTCGAATCTTTCGGGACTATGGCCAGGTGCCGGGTAAGCCTCACAATCTGCATATGCACTCAACCGATTGCAAACGCCACTTTATCTTTGATAGGTCTGGATATTGCTCAAATCAGCAATGGTTATGTATACCACACGGAATTTGACAACTTTAAGGCGGTGCCCGGTGATTCCCTTCAAAATTCTGGCGACAATGCACTCGCCCTAGTGCGCGCCTTTGCCAACGCCAGCGAAATGCATAACCCAGAGGTGACTGATCTATTTTTGAACTATATACTTGAGTGCAGTCCATCCATCAATGTCATTTAATTGCAGGAACACAGCGAAGGGCATTCCGTGTTCTTCGACTTTCTGGGCCTCTTCTTTATATATTACACGGAGACCACTGGCAAAATCCTGAACTGCGTCATTGCCGTGATCAGCCTGGTGCTGGTGGCAGTTTCCCTGTGGAGAATGGCCCGCGTGTCTGAGGCGACAATGTGTCGAATTGTGATTTGGTTTGCCATCATTCTGGGGCTCCATGTGGTGGGATTCTTTCTCAGCCTTGGCTTGCCCCTCCTAATGGGCGTGCTGTTCGATGCCGGGGATCAGTCGTTGACGTACTTCAGCAACAACTGGCTGGTGATTGGCCTGTACATCTGTCCGGCTATAATTGGCCAGGTGCTCCCCTTGTCCCTCTACTACACACTGAAACCAAACGTAAGTTTGCGCAGATCGAGCTGTTCAGGAGAGGCGAACTAACGCGGAATTTCTCCCAACAGGATAAAATAAGCCACCCGAACCACCTGCACATGAGTCTGCATGCCCACTGTGTACTCCTCGCCCTGATCGCCATCATTCTCACGGCCATCAGTCTGAGGACGCCCTACTTGTGCATGCTCTCGCTGCTCTTCTATGCCGCTGCGCTCTTGATCAATCTGCTGAGCACCCTGCACGACCGTGGTAAGTATCCCGTCGAGACCTGTCTTCCGCTCTCTAACTTTCTGACTCCTTCGAAGGCTACTACTGGGTGCTGATTGTGCAGGTGCTGCAGCTGCTGCCGTTCTTTTACTTCTGCCACCTGTTCTACATGTTCCTCGTTGTCTTCTTTCCCATGCTGGGGCGCTTCGGGAACTCCACTAATCCCGATCTCCTTGTAGCGGCGCTCTGTGCCATGGGCACATTCTTTGCCATGGGCTTTGTGGCGCCTCTGATAAACATGTTCCGCTGGCCGAAGCTCATACTGCTCGGCCTGGGCGTCGTCACGTTTATATTCAGCATGATTGCTGTCTCGGAAGTGGGTTTTCCCTACCGCGCCAAGACCAGCGTTATGCGGCTGCACTTTTTGGTAAGTCAGAAGCGTTTGCCTGTAATCGATCAAAGTCTCATGTTCCATGTCCATGTTCCTGCAGCACGTTCGTCGCATCTTCTACGAATACGATGGCTCCGTGAGCCTCAACGACTCCGGCTACTACTTTGACTTCCAGGATCGTCGTCTCTATTATCCGCTGGAGGACTCCTCGCTTAATCTCACAGGTTTGGTCAGCACGGAGTCTGACTGCAGCAAGTATCTGATGTGCGGCGTGCCGTGCTTCAATCATCGCTGGTGCACGACCCGCTCCAGCAGTCATTGGCTGCCCCGCGAGGAGCCCGTTGCCATACCAGGTGCCACATCGCTGCAGCTCTTGAGCAAAACCGTTCTAGACTCGGGCACCACCGTTCGATACTCATTCGAGCTGTCCGGTCCGCCACATATGAGCCTGTACATACAGCCCCTGGATGGGGTCACAGTGGAGGACTGGTCCTTCATTCGGAACATGCTGGACGAACCCCAAAAATACTCGGCGCCATATCATATATTCTTCGCCTATGGCAAGGACAGCAGCCCGCTGAAGTTCCACATTGATTTTGCGGTGAGTTGGGGGACTATTTTGTTTGTTTTGATTTTTATTTTGAATATTTAACAGAAATCCTCTGGCGACTTTGATGTGCCTGTCTTTGAGCTGGGATTTTCGGCGCACTTTGTCAGCTATGACTTTGATCGTGATGCAGCTGGCCTGAAATTTATTTCTGACATTCCGAAGTTTGCTCATCCCATGGAGTGGCCAACGTTATTCGAACGCTACTTGTTCTAAGTCCCTGAAACTATTGTGATTGTCTCTTATTTCGTTATATGCTCTAACTAGTTAGATATTAGGCTAATAGATTTTATGTAGTTCAAGATTTTAGAAATATTCCCAAGTAAAGGAAACAAAACTCTAAGGCAGAGTGTGGAAAAGTCGATCATTACTTTGTTCTCTCCCAAACGAAATGGCTCGCTCTCTCGCGTTTTCTCTCTCTCTCTCTGTTTCTCTCTTGATTGAAGATTTAGTGATTAGATTTGCAGCAAACATTAGAAGCGCATTTCGATTTGGAATCGCTGATAAATCTACCACCACTTGGGCCAATCTATGGGAACTTGTTGTTTGCCAAAGAGTTTGCCGTTGGCTTCGTTACAGAGCGAACAGAAGCAGTGCGCCCCCCACGACAACATTCAGTTTCGAAACACGCGGACATCGGCAAGGTTCGGCCTTGCTGCGGAGAGTTTTGCAGAAGAATGGAATCGAAAGCCGTAGGAACTGATAATGTGAGTGCATGCATATATTTATACATTTCTTGGATGTGCATTAATCATCATAACATAATTTTACTTTACAGGGGAACTACTCGGGCACAGTACTCTACAATGTGCTGTCCAAGGAAAGGGCACTCAGATGGAGACTCGCCTGGTACTATGCCGTGGCCTTCCTGCTGCTCTGGGTGGCACTCTTCTACGCTGTCGTTGTGCCGCTCTTCCACCGTCTGCCGGATAGAATAACCCTTGCACAGGAGTCCCTCAAGCCCGGCCAATTTGTGGCGGAGAGAGCGCAGAATATGCTCTACCACTTCGATCGCATTGGACCCAAAGTGGTTGGCAGTGTGGCGAACGAGGTGACAACGGTTGCCTTTCTCGTAGATGCACTGGAAAATGTTCGCAGGGATATGCGCAGCGATCTCTACGAGCTGGAAGTGGATGTGCAACAGCCAGCGGGGGCCTTTACAATTGGAACTATGACCAGCATGTATCGGGGCATCCACAATGTGGTTGTCAAGCTCAGCACGAAGAGCTCCATAAGTTCATCGTATCTCCTGCTCAACAGTCACTTTGACTCGAAGCCAAGCAGTCCAGGTGAGCAATTCATCGTTTCGTTTATGGCGTCCATCAAGCCGATAGTAACACACTCGAACAGGTTCCGGCGACGATGGCACCATGGTGGTGGTCATGCTGGAGGTGCTGCGCCAAATGGCCACATCGGAGACGCCCTTCGAACATCCCATTGTATTCCTGTTCAACGGCGCCGAGGAGAATCCCCTGCAGGGCTCTCATGGCTTCATCACCCAACACAAGTGGGCGCCCAACTGCAAGTGAGTATAAAAGCTGCCGATCTGAAAGCTTTACTGAATTGCTTGCCGTCAGGGCCGTCATCAACCTGGAAGTGGCTGGCAGTGGGGGGCGTGATCTGCTGTTTCAGAGCGGACCCAACCATCCCTGGCTAATGCAGGTAATCTTTCCATTGATTTTGATTAATAGAACGATAAGTCATATCTGATTTATGATTTCAGTACTACAAAAGTCACGCCAAGCATCCGTTTGCCACCACCATGGCCGAGGAGATCTTTCAGTTTGGAATGCTGCCCTCCGACACTGACTTTCGAATCTTTCGGGACTATGGCCAGGTGCCGGGTGAGTTGCTGCCCTTGCTGTCTTTATTTATCACTCATTTCGTGTTTGAAGGTCTGGATATTGCACAAATTGACAACGGTTATGTCTACCACACTGTCTTTGACAACTTTGCGGCCGTTCCAGGGCGATCCGTGCAGAGCACCGGTGAAAATGTCCTCGCACTGGTACGGGCCTTTGCCAATGCCAGCGAAATGTACCACACAGAGGTAGGTCATTGACACTTAACCAAATCTTATAGCTAATTTATCCACAATTTATACTAGGAGCATAGCAAAGGACATTCCGTCTTCTTTGACTTTTTGGGTCTCTTTTTTGTGTGCTACACCGAGACCACTGGCATAATCCTGAACTGCGTCATTGCCGTGATCAGCCTGGTGCTGGTGGGAGTTTCCCTGTGGAGAATGGCCCGCGTGTCTGAGGTGACAGCTGGTCAGATATCCATTTGGTTCGGCATCATTCTGGGGCTCCATGTGGTGGGTTTCGCGCTCTGCCTGGGCCTGCCCCTGCTCATGGCCGTGCTGTTCGATGCCGGGGATCGGTCGTTGACGTACTTCAGCAACAACTGGCTGGTGATTGGCCTCTACGTGTGCCCGGCAGTCATTGGTCTGGTGCTCCCCCTCACCCTCTACTACACACTCAAGCCAAATGTAAGCAGAAAGCATATCAGTGGAGCTTTGTCTAACCATCTCAATGCCTTGCAGGGACAGTTGAGCCACGCCTACCATCTGCACATCAGTTTGCACGCTCATTGCGTGATCCTGGCGCTCTTGGCCATCGCCTTGACTGCAATAGGCCTGCGTATACCATACCTGTGCATGATTTCGATGTTTTTCTATGCTGCCGCCCTGCTGATCAATCTGCTGGGCTGCTTACATGAGCGCGGTAAGCTCTCGGCAGCGAGATCTATCAACTTATTGCTTAAGTGTTTGTCTTATTTGCAGGGTACTACTGGGTATTGACTGTGCAAATTCTGCAGCTCATGCCGTTCGTGTACTTCTGCTACCTTTTCTATACATTCCTCGTGGTCTTCTTTCCAATGATGGGCAGAAATCGCGACTCCGTCAATCCCGACATGCTCATTGCCTTGATCTGTGCTCTGGGAACCTTTTTTGCTCTGGGATTTGTGGTAAGGAACGCCTTTGGCATTCGGTCAGTGCCAGCAGCCAGCAGCCACACCCTCACTTTTGTTCTTTTCTGTCAAGGTTCCCCTGATAAACATGTTCCGCTGGTCCACTCTCGTGCTGGTTGGCCTGGGAGTTGTCACCTTTGTATTCAGCATGATCGCTGTCTCGGAAGTTGGGTTTCCCTACCGCCCCAAGACCAGTGTGATGCGAGTGAACTTCCTGGTACTGCGATTGCACTCGTATCTGCGGATCTCTCAGTTTTATATGCTCTTTTTTTGATAGCACACTCGTCGCATCTTCTACGAATACGATGGCTCCGTGAGTGTAAATGATTCTGGCTACTACTTCGACTATCAGGACAGGCGAGCACTGCGCCCCCTCCGCGATTCATCCGTCAATTTGACTGGGCTAACGTCCGTGGAGCCGTACTGCGACAGGTACGTAGTGTGTGGCATGCCCTGCTTCTGGAGCAGCTGGTGCAGAGCTCTGTCCAGCGCTGCCTGGCTGCCACGCGACCAGGAAGTCATACCAGCCGGCAACTTGGCGTTGGAGCTCTTGGATAAATCAGCTATTGGGCGGGGAGGAACCGTGAGGTACGCATTCGAGCTGGTGGGACCGCCGCACATGAGTCTGTTTATACGACCGCTTGAAGGGGTCGTTATCGAGGACTGGTCCTTCATCAGAAACATGCTGGACGAGCCGGAGAAGTACACGGCGCCCTATCAAATATACTTCTCATACGGCAGCACGGATATTGCGCCCATAAAGTTTCACATCGACTTGGCGGTGCGTAGAGTTTATTTATATTTATAAGATGGATGAAGGCTATAAACGTTTCGATTGCAGACATCCGATGGAGATCGGGCTCTCGATGCACCGATCTTCGAGCTGGGAGTTGTGGGCCACTACGTTAGCTACGATTACCAGCGGGACGCAGACAGCTTGAAGTTCGTGGCGGATTTCCCAGACTTTGTTCATGTCATGGAGTGGCCGGCATTATTTAAGCGATATATATACTGAAATCTTGGAGATCTTTATAGGCGTAGATACTAGATTATGCATTATTATTTATTGTGTCTTCCCCCAGACGCCTGGAGTCGCGACTGAGATAAGAATTATCGGCATTAATATAACAAGCGAGCGTCAAGTGTCAAGCGTCACTCTCATCGGACTTTTGGCTGCTGCCAGTGGATGATGACTAAGCGGTTAATCGCTGCTCTCGTGCCTCGGATTCTCTGGCTATTTTGAAGTTGGGGCTGTAAACATCCTCCAATTAAGATACCCCGAACGGGCATGGGCACTGGCACATGCACAAGCCGCCTGTGTGAGGTGCGCCTTAAGACACAGTGGCCAGCAGATCCATATCTTGAAGCAATACACGACCGACCCTATCTTTATGGCCTTTTGGGGGTTTTGGGGGTAAGCTTCAAGCCGATCTGCCCGCGCCTCAGACGTTCAGTTATGCGACGGCCGGACGTCGAAAGGGTTTGTTCCACTTGGCTCCCATCAGCAATCTCTCGCTCTCGCTCTCGCTCTCGCTCTCTCTCTCTCTCTCTGCATAAATAATGGAAAAAAAGACTGATAAAGTGAGTATTGAATCTTCGGATTCGGAAAGATTGAACTGATTAACTTAGGAGCGCCGCCCTATCAGGACAGCTCCTGCGACATTGCGCTCGTGAAACTTCTCTCGGGGCCAGCCGGAAGCTCACGCAGACGCAGACTGCCCTGGTACTATGCGCCCTCCTTTCTGCTCCTTTGGGTGGCGCTCTTCTATGCCATTGTGATCCCGCTCTACAACCGACTGCCAGACAGAGTGACTGTGGCCGACGAGGCCGACAAGCCCGGACAGTTTGTGGCGGAGCGAGCCCAGCGGCAGCTGCTCGACTTCGATCGCATCGGACCCAAGGTCGTCGGCAGCATTGCCAATGAGGTGACAACGGTCGCCTTTCTGGTGAACGAAGCGGAAAAGATTCGTGCCGAAATGCGCAGCGATCTGTACGAGCTGGAGGTGGATGTCCAATCGCCGTCGGGCGGCTACGTATTCGTCGACATGGTGAACATGTATCAGGGCATCCAGAATGTGGTCGTGAAGCTGAGCGCCAAGAGCTCCCCGAGCGAATCCTATCTCCTGCTCAACAGTCACTTCGACTCGAAGCCAAGCAGTCCGGGTAAGTGATTCACCTGCCCCTTCTGTGAAGTGATCTTCTATGGGCAATTGCGAACAGGTTCCGGCGACGATGGCACCATGGTGGTGGTCATGCTGGAGGTGCTGCGCCAAATGGCCATATCGGAGACGCCCTTCGAACATCCCATTGTATTCCTGTTCAACGGCGCCGAGGAGAATCCCCTGCAGGGCTCTCACGGCTTCATCACCTATCACGAGTGGGCCAAGAACGTCAAGTGAGCATTGCTGGATGAAAGCAACCCCACAATATCTTTACCGAGTCGTTTACTGCAGGGCATTCATCAACCTGGAAGTGGGCGGCAGTGGGGGGCGTGATCTGCTGTTCCAGAGCGGACCCAACCACCCGTGGCTGATGAAGGTGAGGCATAAATATATTTTTCGGACAAATGCTTATGGCAGGCCACAAAAATTCCGTTTTGGTGCCAATTTTATTGCCTATTTTATGGCCAATTCGTGAAATGTCGGAACGTTGAAAGGTTTGCTTCTTCTCCTCAGTACTACAGGCAGCATGCCTTGCACCCCTTTGCCACCACCATGGCTGAGGAGATCTTCCAGAGTGGAATTTTGCCCTCTGATTCAGATTTTCGAATTTTCCGGGACTTTGGAGGTGTTCCCGGTGAGTAACTGAGTCACATACATATCCCAAAGACATATGCCAATCTATAACTTGCGATCCGTGTCTTGCCTCAGGCCTCGACATTGCCCAAGTGGACAACGGATACGTGTACCACACCGTCTTCGACACCTTCGAGGCCGTTCCCGGACGCTCTGTGCAGAACACCGGCGAAAACATCCTAGCCCTGGTGCGCGCCTTCACCAATGCCACCGAGATGAACAACCCAGAGGTGGGCTACAACTCAATTATGCCCCCATCTGTGGAGCCGAATAACAATCGTCCCTTTTCATCTGCAGGAATACGAGGAGGGACATGCCGTCTTCTTTGACTTTTTGGGTCTCTTTTTTGTGTATTACACCGAGACCACTGGCATAATCCTGAACTGCGTCATTGCCGTGATCAGCCTGCTGCTGGTGGGAGTTTCCCTGTGGAGAATGGCCCGCGTGTCTGAGGTGACAGCTGGTCAGATATCCATTTGGTTCGGCATCATTCTGGGGCTCCATGTGGTGGGTTTCGCGCTCTGCCTGGGCCTGCCCCTGCTCATGGCCGTGCTGTTCGATGCCGGGGATCGGTCGTTGACGTACTTCAGCAACAACTGGCTGGTGATTGGCCTCTACGTGTGCCCGGCAGTCATTGGTCTGGTGCTCCCCCTCACCCTCTACTACACACTCAAGCCAAATGTGAGCAGAAAGCATATCAGTGGAGCTTTGTCTAACCATCTCAATGCCTTGCAGGGACAGTTGAGCCACGCCTACCATCTGCACATCAGTTTGCACGCTCATTGCGTGATCCTGGCCTTCTTGGCCATCATCCTGACCGCCGTTAGCCTGCGCACTCCGTACCTGTGCATGATGTCGATGATGTTCTACTCGGCCGCGCTGCTGGTGAACCTGTTGAGTACTCTGCATGAGCGTGGTGAGTGCTGATCGATGATGGATATGCCGTGGGTCTGCGCGGACTAATGCGATACTTCTGCAGGCTACTACTGGGCCATTACCGTGCAGAGTCTGCAGCTGCTGCCGTTCTGCTACTTGTGCTATCTGTTCTACACCTTCCTGGTGATATTCTTTCCTGTTTTGGGCCGCAATAACAGCGGCACCAATCCCGATCTGATCATCGCCCTTTTCTGTGCGCTGTGCACCTTCTTTGCCCTGGGCTTTGTGGTGAGTGCGAAGCTTTCCGCTTGGGCGAAATACATCTGCATGTCTATCGCAACACAAATCACAGGTACAATTGATCAACATGTTCCGCTGGCCCAAGCTCATATTGCTCGGCCTGGGCGTGGTCACCTTCATATTCTGCATGATCGCTGTCTCGGATGTTGGGTTTCCCTACCGCCCCAAGACCAATGTGATGCGGGTGAACTTCCTGGTACGTAGGACATGTTAATAGACTGCCAGAGTCTCATAGTTTCATGGATTTTGCAGCACACACGCCGCATCTTCTATGAGTTCGATGGCTCCGTGAGTCACAGCGATTCTGGCTATTACTTCGACTATCAGGACCGGCGAGAGCTGACTCCGCTGAAGGACTCCACCGTCAATCTAACCGGTCTGGCCCGCGTGGAGCCCGACTGCGACAAGTACGTGATGTGCGGCATCCCGTGCTTCTACTACAGCTGGTGCAGTCAGCGCACGCGGGCGGGCTGGCTGCCCCGCGAGACGGAAGTGGTTATGCCCGGGGTGGAGCTTAAGTTTGAGCTGCTGGGCAGGACGGTCTCAGAGTCGGGCCGAACGGTGCGTTTCGACTACGAACTGTCGGGGCCGCCACACATGAATGTGTTTGTCCAGCCGCTGGGCGGGGCAAAGGTTGAGGACTGGTCCTTTGTCCGAACGATGCTGGACGAACCGGAAGAGTTCTCGGCACCGTACCAGATATTCTTCTCCTACGGAAAGGACGACACGCCATTGAAATTTTACATCGAATTATCGGTGGGTTTGCGGGCTCAAAGAGTATTCAAAATTATTCAAATTAATTTGATTTATATTTCAATTAATTGCAGAAATCCGATGGAGATTTTGATGGTCCCACCCTCGAGCTGGGGATTGTGGGTCACTACGTGAGCTACGATTATGCGAGGGATGCAGAGGCTTCGCAGTTCATCAAAGACTTTCCCGACTATGTCCATGTCATGGAGTGGCCATCGATATTTAAGCGTTATATATACTAGAATTACTATAGCTATAAGTGAGCCCATACCCATACCCCCATACCCATACCCATAGCATCGAAACATATCACAATAAATCGCGAAGCGATCCATAACCTGCCCGAAACTGGCCACGAAAAGTGTTCCCCTTTCTTCGTATCTTGATTTAGAGAGTATAAAACCGATAAATGTATACTAATAGCCATGATATACATATGTACCCACAAGGTACAGTTTATGAACATGGCTCGCAGCAGTGCTCGCAGAAAATAAATCAATGAGTTCGACTTTAGCCCTCGAAAGATTATAAAATCTATATGCTCGTGTGCCGTGCCATAAATATCGGTCAGGGGGGGTGCACGTGTACGGCACACGGTACTCGGTACTCGGTACTCCGTACTCAGCCCAGCAAATCAGATCTGATAAAAAGAACTTCGCATTCGTTAGAATTTTAATTCAAAAACTTTCCTGCCTGAAGCTACCTTTTGGCTATCAGCACACACACACACACACACACACACACTGATCTGATTATAAATGTTATCTTTATATGCCATTTGATTTAAGGACTATAAAACCGATATATGTATATAGTACATACCGCAGAACCGCAGAAAAAGCAACTGGAGAAACTCAGAGACTTTCACTCGATAAGATCGGTATCTTGCGTATATCTGCATTGCTGTGCAATGAACCAATAAATCAATAACTTCACCTTATTAAGATTGAGCCGAGAGGCGACTTTGGCCCTCAATGGATCGTAAATCACTCGCACACTGAAGCACTGAAGCACTGGGTAAGCTGGGGCGTGTGTTCCATGGGCCGTGGCTATGGGATACCACACGATCTCGCCTGCAGATAGCAGCATATCCAATCTGATAAAAGAGAACATTTCCAAGAAGTTTGCTCAGTCGTGCGTCGCTTTTCGACGTGATTTGGTGCAGACAGCAGGCAGCAGGCAGCAGGCAGCAGGCAGGGAAGTGCAGGCAACATGGGAGCCAACAGTACGGAAAACACGGTGGAAGGCGCTGCAGAGTACCCGGATTCAACGAACGGATTTAAGAGCACCATGCAGCTGATGACGGATACGCAGGAGGGCGAAGACACAGACACGCGAATCCACCTGCAGGTGAAGGATCGAACACCCAAGCCGCTGCCCTGGTACTATGCGCCCGTGTATCTGCTGTTCTGGGTGGGGCTCTTCTTCGCCGTCGTCTATCCACTCTTCAACCTCCTGCCCACGGGCGTCAAGCTGGAGGAGGAGTCCGCCCAGGCAGGCACATTTGTGGCACAGCGGGCGGAGAGTGTTCTGCTAAAAATCGATCTGATGGGTCCAAAAATCGCTGGCGATTATGTGACCGAGGTGCTAATGGTGCAGTTTCTGCTCGAGGAGATAGAAAAGGTGCGACAGGAGATGCGGCAGGACCTCTATGAGCTGGAAGTGGATGTGCAGCGAGCCCAGGGCGCCTTTCTCCACTGGCAGATGATAAACATGTACCAGGGCATCCAGAATGTGGTCGTCCGGCTGAGCGCCAAGGGCTCCAACAGCACATCCTACCTGCTGGTGAACAGCCACTACGATTCCAAGCCCAGCAGTGTGGGTAAGCAAACACCCCTTTGAGAGTCCTTCCCGCTCGATTTGTGAGACTCCCACTCCTCCCTCCTCCCTCTTGTGTCCTGCAGGCACGGGCGATGCCGAGTTCATGGTGGTGACCATGCTGGAGGTGCTTCGCCTGATGGCCATATCTGACGACCCCTTCCTACATCCCATCGTCTTTCTCTTCAATGGAGCCGAGGAGCAGCCGTTTCATGGCTCGCATGGATTCATCTCCCAGCACAAGTGGGCAGCCAACTGCAAGTAAGTGGAAGCAGCCACAGCTCGGACTGCATATCCTCTCTACATGCGCCACTTTCCATCTTCTCTCAGGGCTCTCATCAACTTGGACTCTGCTGGCTGTGGGGGTCGCGAGATCCTCTTCCAGGGTGGTCCCAACCATCCATGGCTAATGAAGGCAAGTCGATATCGTGAATATTATCTAAATTGGTGCTTGGCCAACTGCTTAGCAGGCCTTCCACCTTCCCCGTGTCTCTGTGTATCTAATCTGCACTTTATGGCACCCTGCCCCTGCCCCCGCCCCCAATCTGCTCGCTTATCTAATGAAAATCGCGACCTTTTTTTTTTTTTATTCCAGCACTACAAAAAGAGTGCCAAGCATCCGTTTGCCACCACCATGGCCGAGGAGGTCTTTCAGGCGGATCTCATACCCTCGGACACAGATTTTCGCATGTTCCATAACTTTGGGCCGGTGCCAGGTGGGTTTCGTTTCCCCGACTGGTACTCACACAAGCGACTGACCTGTAACTGTGTCTTCTCCAGGTCTGGATATGGCGGGCTGCTACAATGGATTCGTATACCACACCAAATTCGATCGCTTCAGTTGTGTATCCAGAGACTCGCTGCAGAACACTGGCGACAATGTGCTGGCCCTGGTGCAGAGCATCTCCAATGCTGAGGAAATGTACGACACTGAGGTAAGTAGAGGTGATATACCTCTTTGTAAAGGTATTACTGAGCACACTTTTTTCTCACACCTATTTTCTCAGGCACACTCTGAAGGCCATTCGGTGTTCTACGACTATCTGGGCCTCTTCTTTGTCTACTACAAGGAGGCGACGGGCGTGGCACTCAACATTTGCTTCTCCCTGGCGGCCATCATTCTTGTCTGCCTCTCGCTGTGGCGCATGGCCAGGGTGTCGGACCAAACCATTGGCACCTATGCCGGCGCCTTTGGCATTATGTTCCTGCTGTCCATTCTGGGATTCCTCCTAGCCCTGGGCTTGCCCCTGCTCATGTCCGTGTTCTACGATGCTGGCGATCGCACCATGACTTACTTTGCCAACAGTTGGCTGGTCATTGGCATCTTCATCTGCCCCTCCCTGATCGGCCTCGTGCTGCCGATGACTCTCTACCTGTCGCTTCGGCCAAGCGTAAGTGGAGCGGCACATATGTTGTCCATTCTGTTACTTAACGTGTTCCTTTTCTTTGGCAGGAGAAGATTCCGCACACCTATCACCTGCAGATCGCGGGACACGCCTATTGCGTCTTCTTGGCCGTGATTTGCATCCTACTGACGGTGGCTGGCATTCGCACTGCCTACCTTTTCCTGATCTGCATCTTCTTCTACGTGTGCGCTCTCATTATCAACCTGCTGAGTCGTCTCCACGATCGAGGTAATCCGTGATCGGAGGAGGGGCTATCCCTTTGGCCTACCTTACCTAATGCATTTCGCTTCACTCACGCAGGCTACCTTTGGTCCCTGGTGCTGGGCGCCTGCCAGATACTGCCGTACCTGTACTTCACCTACCTGTTCCACGGCTTCCTGGTCATCACCATACCCATGACCAGTCGCAAGGGCATGGAGACGAACCCGGACATGTTGATTTCACTCTTGTGTGCCCTGGGCACCATCCTGTCGATGATTTTCGTGGTAAGCAAGTGATGGCTTCCTGTGGGCATTATAGACAGCGTTGAAGCTCTTTCCAGGCGCCACTGATTAACCTGTTCCGCAGACCCAAGAGCATGATAGGCGGCCTGGCGCTGGTCATGTTCATATTCTGCATGATCTCCGTCTCAGAGGTTGGATTTCCCTATCGGGCCAAGACAAATGTGATGCGTCTGCACTTTCTGGTGAGTCGGCGGCTGAGGACGCGTCGCATCGTTGAAGCCCCCAACTGAGCTGCTCCCATTTCAATCCTTACAGGAGGTGCATCGAAAGTTCTATGCGTACGACGGATCGCTTAGCCTGGAGGACAGCGGCTACTACTTTGACCTGCAGGACAGACGCCTGGAGGAGCCGCTGCGTGACAGGATCAACCTCACGGGGTTCACGCGCCTCGACGAGGAATGCAAGAAGGAGATGAAGTGCGGCATGCCCTGCTTCAACCATCGCTGGTGTGCCGCCGTGGAAGATGCCCGCTGGCTGCCCCGCGATGAGCCCGTCGAACTGCCCAGCCCCACCGTCCTGGAGCTGCTCAACAAGACGGTGCTGGTGGGGGAGTTCGATACGCGCGTTCGCTACGACTTCAAGGTGTCGGGTCCGCCCCGGATGAGTTTCTTCGTGCAGCCGCTTGCTGGTGTGAAGATCCTCAAGTGGTCCTTCCTGATGGGCATGCTGGACAACCCGGCCATCTACAAGCCGCCATACCACATCTTCTTTGGCTACGGCAGCGACGACTCCCCAGTCGAATTCTTCTTCGAGCTGAGGGTTAGTATTGCAACACGCTCCCACCTGTGGGGGGACTTTATCTAATCTTCCCTTTGCCACATGCTTGCAGAAGGACGATGCCAACTTTGAGGTGCCGCTGCTCGAGCTGGCCATCGCCGGCCACTACATGAGCCACCTCAACAAGCGGGACGCGGCCAGTCAAAAGTTCATGGATGATCTGCCCGATTTTGCCCATCCCATGGAATGGCCGACCTCCTATGAGCGATATATATTCTGAGAAAACTCTGTGTAGAGCTACTACACTGAGCGAAATGTGGCATGGTAAAAGAGAAAGACACCCGTATTTAAATTAAATTAAATATTCGGTTTTCAAGCAAAAAAATAGTGAAATTAAATAGAATTTAATATGTATTAAAAAACTTTTTAAAAATTAAAAATATAACATATTAATTTTATAGGAAATGTATGAAAATATTTCATTTAACTAAATTAAATTTGTAAATATAAAACATATATTTAAATCAAATTTAATCGAATTGAATTTTTAAAAGGAATAAATTTTAAATATGAAATATATATTTAAATCATATTTAATGGAATTAAATTTGTATAATATAAAATATATATATTTAAATCAAATTTAATCGAATTAAATTTTTAAATATAAAATATATATTTAAATCAAATTTAATGGAATTAAATTTTTAAATATAAATATGTTAAAATATATATATTTAAATCAAATATTTTCATATGCCCATCAAAATGTGAGCGATAATTTTCCCTGTCGTAGCAAATCCTTTGCTGGTTATTCGTTTTTCAATCCAAGTGTAAATATTTCAAGTTCAGGTACTTTCTTTATATATACATACTTGACGTACGATTATTATAATAGAACGGAAACTGACCTGTAGACGATTACTAATTGATCGCCGCCGTTCAGATGCGACACAATAAATCCATAAATCCGCTTATTAAGTGCGTCATGATTTGCCCTAATCGGTTTGCCAAGGCCTCTCACAAACCTCGTCACATTTGGACGCTTTGCAATCCATCTACATATGTACAACTTTTCTGCGAACCGAAGCTAATATACATACATACATATGTATGTATGTAGTATAGATTTGATGTATGTTGATTGGTAATTGTGAACAAAAAAGAAACTCCCGCCACTGGGCCATAAATATCGAATATCTTTATACTATGCTGCCGATACCAAGCTCGTACCACCATAAAAATAGTAAAATACAATTTTAAACTGGGATGGCGATGGCGATGGCGATGGCAGACCAGACCGTGGTCAGTCGTACTCTGGCCACAGGCAGCAATGGGCGCTCCAAGGGCTGACAAGGTATCGGTGTGGGCTTCAAGACATTTCCCGGAATGAGTAATTTATTATTTTCCGCTTTCTGCAGAGTGTTCTGGCAACCAGCTCGGCCTCCGCCAACCTGATCATTGAGCTGGAGGAGAATGAAAGGGCGACCAAGCAGCTGCCCTGGTATTATGGCCCCACCTACCTGCTCTTCTGGGTGGGCCTGTTCTTCGCCGTGGTCATACCACTCTTCCAGTCGCTGCCCATCGGCCTGAAGATTAGGGAGGAGTCGGAGAGTCCGGGGAAATTCGTGGCCGAGCGTGCCATGGCCATAGTGCTGCCCATCAGCCAGATGGGGCCACGCGTCGTGGGCGACCATGTGAATGAGGTGACAATAGTGGAATACATGCTCGGGGAGATTGCAAAAGTTCGCTCGGCAATGCGCGACGACCTCTTCGCTATGGAATGGGAAGTGCAGCGTGCCTCGGGCTCCTATCTGCACAACGGCCTGGTCAACCACTACCAAGGGGTGCAGAATGTGGTCGTCAAACTGAGCACGAGGACCTCCAACAGCAGCTCCTATTTGCTGCTCAACAGTCACTACGACACCAAGCCAGGAGCGCCGGGTAAGTGCAGCACATAATCAGTACATAAGAGAACGCCACACAAACCCTGACAATCATTCCTCGCGGCTCAGGTGCCGGTGACGATGCCTACATGGTGGCTGTAATGCTGGAGGTGCTCCGCCAGATGGCCATATCCGATAATCTGTTTCTGCATCCCATTGTCTTCCTGTTCAATGGGGGCGAGGAACAGCCAATGCTGGGCTCCCATGGCTTCATCACACAGCACCGGTGGTCCGCCAATTGCAAGTAAGTGAATCGCCAATGGCCACGACTGCGGCCACAGACTGCTGAGACCTAAAACCCCCTTTCGTTCCCAGAGCGCTAATCAATTTGGACGGTTCGGGCGGTCGCGAGCTGCTCTTCCAGGGCGGTCCCAATCACCCCTGGCTGATGGAAGTAAGTAACTTGCCGCTGGCCACCACTCGACTTGCGTTGTTCTATTGCATCGATATGAGCGATATCGATATGGCCTGTCTGGCCAGCTAGCCTTTTATCTAATCTCTAATCGACTTTCAAACACCTTGACAAACACCTCGCCACAGCATTACAAAAAGAGTGTGCCGCACCCGTTCGCCACAACGACGGGCGAGGAGCTGTTCCAAGCTGGCCTCATACCTTCGGACACGGACTTTCGGATCTTCCGTGACTTTGGAGTGGTGCCGGGTAAGTGGCTAAGCTTCTGTATGAAATTTAGCTTATGAAATCTCTGCTACTAGGCCTGGACATGGCTGGCATTTACAATGGCTTTGTTTACCACACGGAATTCGATCGCTACACTGTCATATCTGGCGATGCCATGCAGAGCACTGGGGACAATGTCCTGGCCCTCGTGCAGAGTATCGCCAATGCACACGAGATGTATGACACGCAGGTAAACTCTGCCAGCGGCGCGTGGCCTGGGACACTCTTAACAGGCGCACCTGCTCTCTTTCCAGGCGTACTCCGAGGGCCATTCGGTGTTCTTCGACTTTATTGGCCTGTTCTTTGTGTACTACAAGGAGTCGACGGGCGTGGCCCTGAACATCTCCTTCTCGATCGGGGCCATGGTGCTCGTCTGCCTCTCCCTGTGGCGCATGCGCAAGGTGTCGGGTCAGCCCGTTGGCACCTTTGCCGGCGCATTCGGCGTGCAGTTCCTGTTGGCACTGGCCGGTGTGGCGCTGGCTCTGGCCCTGCCCCTGCTCATGTGCGTCTTCTACGATGCCGGAGACCGCACCCTGACTTACTTCAGCAACAGTTGGCTGGTCATCGGCCTCTTCATCTGCCCCTCGATCATCGGTCTTACTCTGCCGCTGACCCTCTATCTGACGCTTCGGCCAAGTGTGAGTAGTGCCGCACCCAGACAGTCCAGATACTCAGCTGATCATGATTATTGACTCTTGCAGGAGAAGATTCCGCATGCCTACCACTTGCAGATCGTGGGGCACGCCTACTGCGTCCTCTTGGCAGTTCTGTGTCTAGTGTTGACGGCTCTGAGCATCCGCAGTGCCTACCTGTTCCTCATTTCCATCGTGTTCTATGTGGGAGCTCTGATCATCAATCTGCTGACACGTCTGCATTGCCGAGGTAAGGCTGGTTGTCTCCTGTCGATTGAGGCTGAGCAAGTCTTTATTTCCAGGCTACTACTGGTCCTTGTTGCTCGGAGCCAGCCAGGTGATGCCGTTCCTCTACCATGCCTATCTGTTCCACACATTCATCGTCATATTCATACCGATGGTGGGGCGATTTGGCGTCACAACCAATCCGGACACCATCATAGCCGTTCTGTGTGCCTGTGGCACGGTCCTCTCGCTGTCTTTTGCGGTAAGGAAGCAGCCCCATCCTCTATAACTAATTGTAACTTGTGTGTATGAGCAGGCTCCCCTCATAAATATGTTCCGGCGACCCAAGAGCATGCTGGGCGGCTTGGCGCTGGCCATGTTCGTCTTCTGCATGATCTCCGTTTCCAGTGTCGGCTTTCCCTACCGCCCCAAGACCAATGTGATGCGCGTCGATATGATGGTGAGTCGAATAATGTTTGCCCAGTTAATGCCACCGAAACTGAATGCTGTATCCACTCGGATGAGTAGCAAGTGCACCGCCGATTCTTCGAGCACGATGGATCCATGAGTGCGGAGAACAGCGGCTACTATCTGCACATGCTGGACAGGAACAAGGACGCGCCGCTCCGCGACACAATGGACCTCACGGGGCTCGTCCGGCTGGGCGAGGACTGCGACTCGGAGCTGATGTGCGGCATTCCCTGCTACCGCTGGTGCTCCGCGCGCAAAGAGGCGCGTTGGCTGCCACGGCAACAGCTGGTGGAGCTGCCATACCCCACTGTGCTGGAGCTGCGCAACAAGACGGTGCTGGCCGGGGGCGATCAGGCACGCCTAGAATTCCGGCTGTCGGGCCCCCCCAACATGGGACTCTTCTTCAAGCCCCGGAGTGGAGTGAAGCTGCTGCGTTGGTCCTTCGCTCAGGGCATGCTGGACAATCCGGCCCAGTTCAGGCCACCGCTGCAAGTCCAGATAACCTACGGCATAGACACCACGCCCATTGAGTTCGACGTGGAGCTATCGGTTGGTATTGGCCATCATATAATACTGAAGCGATTGCTATCCCCTCCCTCATTCTGATATGCTCTTGCAGAAGGACAATGAAAACTTCGATGAGCCCCTTTTCGAGATTGGCGTCTCCGGACACTACGTGGGTCCCAGGGTCGAGCGGGATGCCCTCAGCGAGCAGTTCCTGGCCACGCTGCCCGCCTACACCTTCTCCATGCAGTGGCCGAGCAGCTACGCCCGTTATATATACTAAGGAATGCATTAGGCTAAGCGACAGATTAGGCAGATATTTTTTTTGAAGTCACAAGTAGCTACTTACTTGCCATGTACCATGAGTGTGGCACAGTCCAATGACTTGGCAGGGGGGGGGTAGAGTGGTAGAGTGGAAGTGGAAGTGATGCATTTCATCATTTGACAGCCGCAAGACACACAAACACACAACCGGGGAGCAGAGGCGGGGAAATGGAAATGGAATGGGAAAGCAAAGAACAAATGGAAACATTTGCGCAAACATAGGCCGGGCGGGCCGTTGCAGGCGGCCCAGGGGCCGGGAATTGGTTGGTGGGATTATGTATAAAAAGTGTGCCCTGGCCCACAGATAGACACACTTCGAGTTGAGCAGCCCTTCCAGCAGCACTCCAGCAGCAACAAAGCCAAGCCCAAGCCCAAGCCAAAGCCAAAGCAAATACCACAATATGAAGTTCTTCGCATTCCTCGCTGTCTTCGCTGCTGTCCTGTCGCTGGCCTGTGGCCAAACTACGACTACGACAGGGACACCGACATCACCGACGACACCGACAACGCCCACAACCACCACCACCTACACCTACACGACGTCGCCCACATATACAACACCCACCACCGTCCTCACAACAACAACCGCCAAGCCCTTCAAGCAGCAGCTCTTGTCGCTGCTGTTCAACAAGAAGACCGGATAGGAACCTGCCATGCCGACCAACGATCCCAGCCCGCCGATTAGTCCGATGCAAATGATTTGAATAGCCAACACAATAAAAACAAATAATATAAACAAAACAAACAACAAACAATCCAACACTTGAATACTTAAGCCCAATTCCAGCTCCCCCAGAAGTTCTTTCATCTACATAACTCACGTAGCATCTCTGGTGCGGGGCTTCTTTGGGGCTAGCTGATATTTGCTCAAGTGTGTTGAGCATCTGGCTCTGGCCCATTCGTAAAGGCCCACCAGAGAGATGGCAATTGAGATGCATCTGCCACCGCCTCCGCCAAAGGTCAAGCGGTACTCGCACCACCATTCAGCCAGTGAGCCAGCAAGCCAGCAAGCCAGTGAGCCAGTAAGCCAGTGAGCCAGACTTTATCATGGTCAGGTGGCCGTCATAGTTGTGTGCATCATAATGATCATCGAAAATCGGGCTCTGAATGCCACGCCATGGGTTAAATGTCTAATGACAAAGCTGACAAATTGATACGTGCTGTCCTTGTCTACGACAGCGTGAGGATGAGGAGTTATGAATGCCACAAGCAGCCGGCCACGACGGGTTTCATGTACAACACGACTCGAAAATGATCGAAAAACCAACGCCCCCCGAATGGCAGCACGGTACAGTGGGCATAGCCATAGGATAGCTGAGTATATTAATATTTTAAAAGAATATTCAGCATTCTATACCCTACTGTATGGGGCATCGACAGGTCGTCCGTCAGCGGACGTGTCGTGTCTACGAGTCATTCGATTCGACAAATTGCAGCAGCAACACACAATTTCAAATCTGTTGGGGCATCTTTGACGGGGCCTTGCATATGTAGTTGTGGGTGGAGGCAGTGCTCTATGGGCAGATGCAACCAATGGCCAGGCTTCCGACTTGCCAGCTTTGGGCTGGTTCTGCAAATCTTTTGCCCCAGTGCTGCTGCTCCCCTGCCGCTGCCCTCAGTCTGTGTCTGTGTCTATGGCTGTGTGCGGTAACTGTAAAGTTCAAGCCACAATGAGAGTCCCCCAAGCTGGAGCCACTGAATCGAGCTTGGGTATAAATATGCAAACGGTTGCCCATGCTGGCCACAGTACCCAAACGAAGCCAGGCCACAGCAGACGCTCGCAAAGGATCAGATCACAAATCAGAGCATACAAAATGCAATACACAGTAAGCTGCTACCAGATTTTGTTGGTTGAGTGGACACTCAGTTGGTTCCGTTCCCCTTGCAGCTGCTCGTTGTGGCAGCCTTGCTGATGAGCCTGGCCCAGGCAAGGCCACAAGGACCGACCGGAGAGCCCATACCCATTATCAGGCAGGAGCAGGAGGTGAACTTCGATGGGTCCTACAAGTACTCCTACGAGACGGGCAACGGCATCAATGTCGAGGAGGAGGGCTACCTCAAGAACGCCGGCACCGACGAGGCGGGACAGGTGAGTTCAGCCCGGTGAATCGTGCCCAGACAGCTTGGCATTTGCTGGAGATCAGCGCCGGCCCCTGGGGCAGCTAATTTGCCAAATGAACTCAAGCTAATTGGGATTTGCATCTTGTGTGCCATTTGCAAAAGGTCGCGCAGGGCTCCTTCTCCTACACCTCGCCGGAGGGCATACCCATTCGGATCACCTATCTGGCTGATGAGAATGGCTTCCAGCCGCAGGGCGATCATCTGCCCACGCCCCCACCGATTCCACCGGCGATTCAGAAGGCACTCGCCTACCTGGCAACGGCGCCGCCGCCGCCACAAGAGCAGCCGTCTGGTGGGTTCAACAACCGACGCGGCTAGACGCCCGCTACCCACTTCTGTGAAAAATAAATCTGGACACACGTCCAGCGAACGTGGGGACAAGTTGCTTCGATCGAAATTCGAATAAATTGATTTAAATGAAACTGTTCAAAGTATTTTATGGGCATATTCAAAACAGTTACTTACTCATTGGAATATCTAAAGGCCAGAATAATTAGTTACTGGCAGTTGCCGGATTTAATAAAAATCATTCCAAGAGAATTTGTACTCCAGCCCGAAAGTATGCAATTCCTTCCGATTTGACAGCTTCTTACAGCTAATTGATATAGGCATACATTTGCATAGCATACTTTCAGGCGAAACCCTGAAAAACTACAACTACAGCTGGTAGCCAGCTGTCCAAAATCGTATCTTCACGCTACTCCTTAAGCAAAGGTCAACGTTTGGTCCAACCTTTCGGTGGTGGCTGATAGAATCATGGCAATTAATCTCCATTAAGTGCAGCACTGCCGCTGTGCCGGCTGCTTTCCAACAAATTACGAACTAATCGCATCGTAAACCCCGACGCTTAATTGATCAAGTCACCCACCGGTCGGATCGGTGCCAATTAGGCACAGCACAGCAGCAATCGCACACTTGGCCCAGACCAGACCCCACCAGGCTGGACCGTGGGCACTTACAGCATGCTAAGACTGTAGCTAGACTGCAGCTTCTCCATGTGGGCGTAGTGCGGTGCTGCGGCGAAAGATATAAAGCCGGGCACCTGGGGCCACAGCTTCTCATTGCTCATCTTCCACGATGTGGCTGCGTATAACGGTAGGTTGAGTGCTCCCCTCGGATCGGATGCAACGTCGGATAACTAACGGACTTTCTGTTGCAGATTGCCCTACTGCTGGCCTGCGTGGCTGGAGCCCTGGCCCAGAATGATGGCAGGTATCGCCCTCCTCCAGCTGCTGTGCGGGCAACTGTTGGCAAAGGTGGCAACGATGGACGCTACACGGGCGCCAGCGACGGACGCTATCGCGGTGGTGGCGACGGACGCTATTCCGGCGGCAACGATGGACGCTACGTGCACATGGACAACAAGTACGAGCATGACGATCGTGCTGGTGGCGCTTATACCGGAGACCGTAACCGTTATGTGGGCGACAAGAACACAGGCGGTGGAGCAGGTGGCGCTGGGGCAGGTGGCGGAGCAGGATCGGCGTCAGGGGCACGACCAGGTGGCGGGGCAGCTGGTGGGGCTGGAGCAGGAGCCACCGCTAGACCCAAGCCGCGACCCACCATTCCTCCGCCGCCAGCAGTTGTCGATGTGACTGCCAATTTGCCCAAGGGACGAGGCACAGGCGAAGGCGGCAATGGCTGGGCCATTATCCGACTGGAGGATGATGTCGAGCAGGATGGCTACCACTATCTGTGAGTATACTGCAACCCAAGACCCAAGACCAAGACCGTGACCCTCTGACTCTCCCCCAGCTACGAGACGGAGAACGGCATTCTGGCCGAGGAGAGCGGACGGATCGAGAAGCTGACCAAGGAGGATGGCCTGCGCTCGAAGGGCTTCTACGAGTACACTGGCGACGATGGGATACTCTACCGCGTGGACTACACCGCGGATGACAATGGCTTTGTGCCCAGTGCTGCTCACCTGCCCACGGCCCCACCGCCACCGCCGTATGTGGCCAAGCTGCTGGCCTACCTGGAGGCGAATGCCGCCAAAAAGAAGAAATAGTTATTGAATCGAAATGTGAATTGCAATCGCCAATAAACCAACGTGCCATAAGAGTTTTTCCTGCCTATTTAATGGCTAGAAAGTTAGCAGCCAAAATAAAAGGATAGAGAATTGTTTTCGCAAGCGATTCTGATTTAAAAATAATCCAATTTGAGCTATCAAACATTCATTTATTTATTTATTTATCACCCACTACAATGCACTGCAATTCACGAACCATTTTTCACCGCAGAGTGGGCAGGATGCGCCGTTGAATGTACTCCAGGACTTCATTGATGGTCTCATGGATCTTGTCCGGCTGTCAATGAACCACACAAAGCCTTAGTAGGAGAATATTAATGCCCGCGAATAGACAGCTGATACTTACGTCCTGTTCGGAATTAATGTTGGTTTGAGGCTGAACGTCGGGCTGTGGCTGTTGCTGTTGCTGCTCCTGCTCAGGTGGTGGCTCACAGGTCACCTCTGGGCACTCATCGGGCTGCTGGTAGTGATACGGCTGCTCCGCCACTGCCGTTTCCGCCTCCACGCCTGTGTCCCACAGCTTATTCTCGTTGATGTAGCTGTATTTCTTCGTGTCCGGATGGGTCTCGTCGCCGTCGCGCACCCATTGGAACTGAATGATCTGCCAGCCCGTGCCGTTGTAGTTGAAGTCGATCATGAAGCGCAGATGATCGCGGGGGCCGAGGGCGAAGTTCCCGTTGGCCTCCTGCACACTAGCGGCCAGCTGCTCCTCGGCCTTTCGGAAGATGCTGTGCAGATCCGAGGAATACGGCTCGCCCCGGTCCCCGTAGCCGCCATCGTAGGGCTTGTGCTCGTGACGATACTTTCCGCTGTCGTCCGGCCTATACCAGCCCGTGGCTCCGTGCAGCTCGGGAATATAGCGGCCCCGCTTGGGCAGCGCTGGCGGCTGCTGCTCCTGTTCCCGTTCCAGTTCCTGGCCCCAGGAGCAGCTGATGGTGGCCAGAGCCAGAGTCAGTGCCAGCGTTAAGCGTGTTTTCATGTCGGCTACTTGATTACGTTTGATTCGACCCCAATGCACTCGCTGGCCATTTTAGTTTGGGTCTCCAAGCCCGATAGCCGTTTGGCTAATAACTCTCGAGGTTTATGTGCCAGATGGCATCGTTCAATTGGATTAATAATGGGCGGGCCTGAACCCGAGCTGATTCGGCGGCAGATGAGTCAATGTACGTGTGGAAGCTCTTTGCATACTAACAAGCCATCAAATCAAATACTAGAAGCGACTAACTGAGCAACTCGTTTGCATTGGCAACAGCGGGTTGCTTTTAACCTTTCTGAGCCCCAACCCAATGCATTGCACTGCCCGTCCACTGGCCAAAACGGAGACAACAACTTCGGGGGAAAGTCCAAAGTGTTGGACAACTGGTTGCGGCTCGTTCCGCAGGATACTCGTAATCGAAACTGGAAGAAATCCTCGAGGATAGTCCAACCCAACCGCTTTCCATTGATTAATTGGCTGCTGCAATAAACAGAAAACTTTGAACCGTTTTGTTCCCTCGAAAGCCATTCAACCGCTTCACCTCACGTCACTTATCGATGCTCGATTTGTCACCTTAATTGGCGTGGTTTGGAATTTCACCATGCCCAGCCAAGCCAAACCAAACCCAATAGGATCAAAGGTAATTAGTGTCGTTTAAATCAAATTTAAAACGCATCAAAAACAATGAGGCGCTTATTTGTCTTAATGAGCATTAATAACAACAATAAGTGTCTGTCAGTGGAGCTGTGAGATCGGTCAACGGTTTGGGGTATTCGATACTCATTAATCATCTTGTCAGGCTGTTGGTTTGGGCAGTCAGACCAAACCATTCATAACGACGCTGTAGATCCAAGCCAATAGCCCGTCAACTCTAGAATGTTTGGGGGGGCGGTGTGTCAGAAATCGAAAGCGACCACGCCCACACGCCTGCTGCCAGACAAGGTTTCGGTAGGCTTGGGGATTGATTGAACCTTGATTGAAATATTTCAAATACCTGATCATGGTAAGGAAGTGAAACTGATGATTTGATATTGTGAATCATAAAGGTCGTAGAACCCTAAGAAACATCATGGATTACTCACTTTATCGATGGATCAATCGCTTGCCGGAATGTACGTGTGTGTTTTAATATATATTCTAATGAAACTGCAACAACAGGTTCTCTCTCTCTCTCTCTCTTTGGGATATGGAAATCTGGAATTGTGGCGGGACTTTAAATTATTCGCTGGCGATATACAAAGAGAGACTGCCCCTGGGCACTAAATCGCCAGCAATGCGTAATTTGGTGTTTTGCATGCAATTAATTAATTTTACAAAATGTACGCTACACCTCACCCCTTACCCCACACTTCTTACCGCACTTGCACTCGCCCCAAGTAGCATCCGTCCTTCGGGGAAATTTACGAGAGTGTCCAGTAAATATTACCGCTTACAGCTGACAATTGGCAGGACTGGGACTGTGGCCATTTACTCGACTTTACTCGTAAATTGAACACAACTTTGTCGCCGGCAGACGGCGCCTAAAGTTAATTATTTAACGACAATTCTGTGGTCCAGCCATACGAATAAAGATAAAAACCAGCGGAGCTAGAGATTTCTGGGGAAGTTTATACAAGATTGAGATTCCATTGGCATGATGTCATCATTGTGAAATATATATTAAAAAAAAAAAACATTTCTCTTCTTCACACTTGTCAGGCTGGAAATTTATTAATATGCGATTTTTCCATTTTATATAAATTTATTTCATGCATTTGTTTTTATTTTTGGTCAAACGACAAGAGAGATGTAAAAACTGAAAGGCCACCAAAACATTAATGTTTATTTTATTTAGCACCTTTAGGTTTTACGAGGGGCAGACAAGGGGAGACTTAAAACTGATCAATAATTTAGGAGTGGAGCTTTGAACTCGGTTGCAATTTGTGTCCCTTCCCTCCTGCAGGTAGTCCCCACACCCAATCCCCAATCCCAGTCAGGGGTCCAAGTGTCAGGTTCGAGATCCCACAAATCAGATCCCGAATCCCAGACCAGACTGAAGAGGCATCAGCCGCCACATACTCAACTCGATCGTATCCAATTACGCCTCATTGTGACTGGTAATTTGTTTCATTGTTGTTTTGGTTTTGGTTTTGGTTTCGGTTTGCAATCTCTGCTCCAATTGCAGTTTGTCATGAGGCCTGATTTGTTTTTGGGTGGTTTTGCTTTGGCCCCAAACAGCAAAATGGCGCTTTGTAAATTAAATCGTTGGGCGAAACAAATGCCGGCAATTAATGGCATAAATCGTTTGTGTTTAATGGGATCGATTAAAATGTGAATGCGCCGAGTGCTACCAAAATCGATCCATCTATTCTGGCATTCGGTGGCTAAACTGGCTTCAGCATGCACCAATATTTATAGACATTCCGTTTTGATTTAATATGTACCGATATACCCACAGAGAGTTGCCTCCGGGCGCACTAATTAAACCATAAAGAGAGCAAACGATAATTAAGCAAATCTTTTGGCAATGAACAGAAAGTTGAGAACAAATCAAACCTAAATAAAAAAAAAAAAAAGGAGAGAGAAGTCGCATTGTCATTCGAAATATGTGTGTGTGAAAACCCACGCAAAAATCGGATTAATTTATGGACAGATATACAATGGCAGCCTATAAAGATTTCATTTGTTTTTGCCCGAAATGCTAAAGGCTGTCTGTCCAAAAGGCCGACTTGTAGGGGGTGAAAATACGCGTAAATCATACATACTCGTACTCGTACTCGTACTCGCATGTGGGGGGAGCGCGAATGGAACTGAACTGAACAATGCAGTCATTATAATCCAATTAAATTCCACAGCCAAAGCCCGAACTTGGCCCAGGGATTAAGTGTTTATTGGTCCAGCTTAAACAATCGATAGGAATCGATGAGTGCAACGAATAGGCATCGATCTTCCGCCTGTGCAGCACAAAGAGAGAGAGAGAGAGAGAGAGAGAATGAGAGCGAAAGAAAGACAAAGAAGCAAACAAAGGTGCATAATGAAACATCTGTTATCTGGAAGCATTGGGTGAGAGAAATACTTGGGAGTGGATTACAATTGAATGTAGAAATCGTTGCTCAAGCTTTATTCGAATAACCCAATGAAATGTCATACATTTAACTACATTTAATTTCATTTGATATGAGAACGCCCTCCAAAAAAAAAAAAAAAAAGGAAAACTTTTGTCGGTTGAGATTAATTTTAGTTCAACTGCGATATCAGGAGGGAGGGATTGCTCCAGAAGGGTGTGTATTACTCATACATAAATGGTGCTCTGCATGTTCTCTGCGGCTTAATCTGTTCTTTTTTTAAACATGCGAGACTTCCCCACTTTGCCTGCAGTTCACTTCAGTCCCTCGAAGCGCAAACGACTTCGGAAGCAGAGTTACGTACATTATACTCTATATCCGGAAACAATGGGCGTCGGAACTAAGCTCTGGCTGAGTGTGGGAACAGTGATTTGCCTAATCGGAAGCGGGGCAGTGGCAGTGGCAGTCGGCGAGATGCTCAAGTGCTACCAGTGCAACGAGGCGGATCAGACGTGCGGATCAGCGCAGAAGCCGCTCGGGCACATTGGCGAGTGCCCCCACTCAACGATGTGCTCGAAAACCGTATTGACCATGACCCTACTCGAGGGACAGCAGTGGGTCAAGACGATGCGGGGCTGTGCCCAGCAACTGAATACCACACATGTCTTTGTCAAAAAAGCGTGGGTGGAAAAAATCGTCGTGGAGGAGCCGTACCAAGAGGACTGCATCGAGGAGAAGGTGAACGCCAGGAACACCGTTCTCCTCTGCCACTGTCGCGGACACCTGTGCAACGCATCGCGCAGTCTCGCACCTGACGGCCGAATGCTGCCGCTTATCCTCTTGGGCTTTATCTGGTACTGGAGCTATAGGAAACTGCACATGTGATCGAGCGCCTACCAGTCGGACGCACTTTTTGGGGAGTGCCGGTGCTGATGCTCGTACTTCCTGCTCTCTAAGCCGACTCAAATTGTTTGAAATTAGTTTTAAGCAGATTAAAGATTTATGTGCGACACTTTCCGACTTGCCGGAGGAGAGACGTCTCGTCAATGAAATAAAACACACTCAAACTTGTTCTGACATTGGATATGGATCGTAAATACTTGAATTGACCGGAGATTAGCATCGAACCGAACCGAACCGAACCAAAACCGATCCCAAGCCGATCCTACCTGGCCGTGATACACGGTACTCGGATAATATGAAATGCCAGTGACGCATCGCATCGAAGAAAGTGTGAGATTTGGACAGAATGTGATTCCAAGGTCAATGGAAATATACATACATACATATGTACATATGTAGATATTTTTTTAATAATAAAATAACACCAGCAGCACCCTGCGGTGTGAAGATCTCATCTGATATCTGACTGCAAATGCTCGTGGCATGCAAATCAAGTGCCAACCGCCCGAGCATCACCAATCGAACTTGTAATTGATTAAAAAGTCATTTTATTTAAATATTTATTAAGTATTTGTGACTTTTATGAATGCCCCCATATAGATATCGCCAATGCCCAAATCCAGCTGAAATGATTCAAAAAGTAACAATAACAGCACGCGCCGTGATTCACACAACAATCTGGCACTGCCACTGCCACTGCCACTGGCACTGGCACAATCTTTGGATTCGAGTCTGGGCTGGTCTGGTCTGGTCCGATCTCTGCTGGTCTGGGTTCAGCGTACGACCTTTGGAGTGCAGTGACTGTGACGCAGCATCGCATCGATGCTTGGTACTCTTCACCCTCTGCTCGTGGCTGCCAGGCCTGCCATCACTCGGCCTGCCATCTCCCCAAACTGTGGCGTTTTAATCACAGTTTATGTTTATGGTCGTTATTAATTGGCTTAAGTCCGTCGCCCATGTGCGCTGACAATCATTCTCCTCCGTTGCGGCAGCTTGCGTATCGGTAATCTGGGATTCATCTCCAGACTAGGAAACCGTTAAGGACAAATTCCATGCCGATCCCCGAGCTGTCACTGCCGCAGTTGCTGGTTGCTGGCTGCTGGCTGCTGGCTGCGGTGTCAACGTTTGCTACAAACAATTAAAATCATTTTTGTCAACATTTTTCTTATGCCGGTTAAATCCGAGTCTTATTCCGATTCCGGTTATACTTATGGATGTACATACATACATATACATGTATGTACATGCTGTGAGAGACCCAGCCCCAGTCCCAGTCCCAGTCCCATCCTCATCTCCACCTCGGCTTCAGCTTCAATATTAATGCATTTCGCATTGTGGCAGGCGCGCGCATTGTCTGAATGGTTTTTATTTTATTTTTACTTTTTACTTTTATTTATCTTTTTGTGCGTTTTTGGTTGCTTTGCTGTATTTCCGCTGGTGCGTAATTTATGATTTCATTACGGCAATTTTATGGCGCTTCCGAGTGCCTCCAGGTAGTTGGGACATATACATACATATGTATGTATGTATCTCCGATGCCGGCGATGTTGTCATCGGTTGCCAAAGCTAGTTAACGTTGGACTCCAACTGGGAAATTAACGGGCGTCCGAACACGGCTAAAGCGAACAAGCCAAGACCCTAACAATGTGGCCCTTTTAGAACCTTGTATTCTACGCAGGATACATCTCTTTTTGCCGGAAAACATGCACATTGTCAATGTTTATATTTCTATTTATTTTATTTATTTATTTATTTACAGCCTCAAACCTCTCTTCCAGATACGGATACCGTACAGTTTCCAAAGGTTTTCGGTGCAAAGTTTTGACTATAACTTACGTACATATGATCACCTAATTTCCTTTCTAGTATATCCATTTATAAGTACCCGTAAATATGAACTAATCTCCTGTTTACAATTTGCATTGCCTCTGTTTTTCCCCTCCCCGTCCTTGACTCAAATAAATATTTTCCCTTCATTCTGCGACTATGATTAAACCAAACCAATCAAAACAAATTAAAAAATTAACGTTTTATTTTTTGTGAATCGTTATCTGGCCCCTGACTTTATGACGTCTGCGCGCCTGGCCTGGCCTGGACTGGCCTGAACTTTACCTTCGATTATCAGCAAATGAGACGTTTTTCCAAAATTGTTTCGCTCTCATTGTTCGCCAGAATTTCGATGACAATTCCCAACGAAATCATGGGAATTTCTTCATCAGAAGCGGAGTAAACAGCGCGTCATCCACCTCCACCTCCGCCTCCACCTGCCATACCTGTATATCCTGAGATGCAAGAAGATCGCTATAGTTCAAGTTCAAGGGGTCGTTGAACCGCGAGGAGACGACATTTGCCAAATTATACAAATTGTTTAATTGATTGTATATGTAATTACGATTATTTGGCGACATTGATTCGACGGCCATATAAATTATTGCCTCAGTTACTGAGCCAATGAGAGCGTCTAAGCTGCATTCCAAAGCCAATGGCGAGGAGGCGGGGAGACAAGCAGAGTGCGACTCGTCACTGTCGAAAACCCAAAAGGGAGCAGCCAAAGAGCGAGAGAGAGAAGTGTAGAGAGAGAGAGAGAGGGAGAGGTACTGTTCTTCTGGCTTATCGAACTGAACTGAGGTGAACTGATACAGACACATACACGCATACGAAGCAGCAGCAGCCCCATGCCCACACACAAACACAAACACACTCGCACGCAGATGCTGCGGCGGCTGAGGCTGGGCTGAGCATTTTAGGAGCGTCGTCGCTGCCACCGGCACATCTCTATATAAATGGAGCGTACTTGATCGAACTCCAAACATTCCTGTTGCAGTCGCCCTCAGAGAAGGATTACCAGCGAGAGATAACAACAGCCAGCAGCAGTAGCAGCAGCAGTAGCAGCAGCAGCAGCAAGCCCCAGGATAATTCCCCAAAGGATATCGACTATAATCTAAGCCAAGCGAACATGTTCACCCAATCCATGCTGAGATTCTCCGCTGTGGCGGTCGTGGTAAGTAATCCAGTGCCCAGATCCCTGCCCAGTGCCACCCCCTGCCACCCAGTGTGTCGCCCAGTGCTGTCGGGTGAACAATTCGTGTATTACGTCTTTGTCAGCGTCGCCAGCGCGAGTTTAATTAGCAACAAAAGAAATACTAAATGCATACGTATTGATTTAATTACCTCGTGCCGACTCGATTCGGAGCAAGTTTTGGCACAGCGCAGGCGCCGCGCCGCTGATTCATTAGATCCGGAGTGCATTCAACCCGTGCGCGCTTTGGGGGCCACTTCCTGTCACTCTTTGAATTGCATTATGCAAATGTGCTGCCAACCCAACCCAACCCAACCCAACCCAACCATCGAATCGAATCTAACCTCGCCCGCAGGCTCTCATTGCTGTCTGCCACACCAGTCCCGTCCCAGACGAGGACCGCAATGGCAAGTATACGGTTTCAGAGCAAAATTCTAGTGCCGGCAGATACAGGTCACTGGACGACGGACGGTACCATCCCAGTTCGCAAAATGAAGGTATTTCGTGATCCAACTCTAATTAATGCGCCTACCCACGCCCACGCCCACTGACTGCATGCGGTTGCTGTTGCCGCCCACTAACCCCCCCCCCCAGGCAAAGAGAACACAAACGGAGCAGAGCAAGCCAGATCTCAGATCTTGGCCAGCTGCTACTCGTACTAACACAAACACACACACACACACACACATGTACAGCCAAGCCCGGGAGCATGTGAATCTGCGCTGATTCCGATAACACATTTATTTATACGAATAATCTGTTGACTCTCTAACCAAGTTCAAGCTCAAGGTTGGTCTGGCCTTTGAAATATTTGTGAAAATGGCAAATCCAATTCGATCTTGAGCTGAGCTTCTGCACTAACCAGAGTACACTGTACCCACCACTTGAACGGGATATTAAACATTCGATTTCTTATAGGCCGGAGTGGTGCACAGGATAGTTTAGGTAAATCATTGAAGTACAAAAAAGAAGGAAAGAAGCGAATTCTTTCAGTTCTTTATCCACACTATCACACACAATCACACAATCGATACTCATCCGCAGATTGGGGATGAAAGCTGACCAAATTATCAATCCAAAATGCCTTTTGCTGTTCGGCACTTGCTGTAGATTGTTTAACCCAAAACCCAATCACTTTCAGACCTAACTGCACAGCCATTGTACACACACATAAGCGAGAAGGAAACTAACGAAAGTTGTAAATATCTAATGGTAGATATAGAACTCGTATCACCCACACTCACACTCACACAGACCAAAGCTTTTCCTTGAGATGGCCCACTAACCATTTAATTTTGTTGCCCCACCAAAGGTCGCTACCAGCACATGCCACAGCCCTACACCCATGTGACGGATCACCGCGAGCTGGGAGCCTACCATCACATTCCCAATCCCTACGATGGTGGCTATGGGCCATATGCCGGCCTCAACCTACCCTACGTCCACGATGTCAGGCCCTACAAGTAAGTGTAATCAGTAAGCAGCAATAAGCAGCATTAATGTTAACTGAATAAACTGAATTTCTTTGCAGCCACGATCTGTACACAGTAAGTAATGCCGAGTTTCAAGTACCAGAAATCCGCTTGGAGTACGGCTTCCCCGATCATGAACCGCAAATCGCAACACAAACCCATCTGCAACCGAGCATCCAGCACTAAAGCGCCACAAAACAAAAGCCCCAACCCCAGCCCAGATCCCAGAACCCAGAACTCCACTCCCCCGCTTAACCATAACCAAACCAAAATGATTTACGAACGATTTCGGCACTGCAACTAAAACAAATCCCAGCATCACGCGCTACATGAAAACCTCATAAGGTATCCTGCATGATCCAAACCGAACCCGAATACCCTTGAACCCTTGAACCCTTGAACCCATGCCCACGCACACGCATGCAACCCACACACACGCACAACCACACACACTCACAGACACACTGAGCAAAATGAATGAAACAAAAAAAGAATGAACCAACACCCCACACACCCCGCACCACTCACAGTCCACGACGACAACAACGACGAAGAAACCGACTACAACCACGGAGCGGACCACCACTACCACCACCACGACCACGACGACGCCCAGGAACATCCTCTTCAACTACGATGATGAGGGACGCCACAAGATTCTGCATCAGGAAGAGATCCGCAAGAAGGACAAATACGATCATGCGTAGGTTTTTCACTCAACGACTTTTCCCACCCACCAAGCTAATTTTCGATTCCCGGAGAACAGTTTCCTGACCGAGAACGGCATCTACGGCGAGGAGCAGGCTAAGCTGCATCACAACGGCGGCACTCACGCCAAGGGATACTACGAGTACACCGGCGATGATGGCAAGCTGTACCGCGTCAACTACGCCTCCAACGATGGTGGCTTCATGCCCGAGGGCGATCACATTCCCACTCCTCCACCCATTCCCGAGGCCATTGCACGCGCCCTCAAGTACGTGGAGGAGCAGCACAAGGCCAATGGCGGCGCCCAGTTCGATCATCGTGGCTTCCGCATCAACCACATGACCAAGGACATCAAGGCCCAAATCAAGTCGATGCATCTGGAGCGCATGCCCAAGGAGCTGGGCGACCAGATCCGTATGCTCGAGCACGAGGTCGAGCTGGCCGAGGAGGAGGAGCGCGAGGAGAGACGTGCCGAGGAGGAGAGGCTGGAGCGCAAGCGCCTCTCCCACCTACATCCCACAGTGCAGCCAGATGTCTCCGAATAAGTCCGCTCCCAGACTTGTCTCATCAACAGCCATAAGGTCCCTGTACCTCTACACCTCCCCACACCCATCCGAACCGTCCTAGTCCAACCACCCACACCCACACCCACGCCACACCCCCACACCCCCACCATTCCCTTGCATTTGACGAGCGATCATCTCGGTCAAACCCTATAACAAGCCATCGAAAACCCAGGAAAAAATCCACAAAAAAAGGAAAAGGAAAAGGAAGGAGACGAATGGAGGAATCGAATTGTAGTCGTATATATAGTCCGCTCCTATGTTATTTCGTATTTATTTATCTGTCTAACTCAATATGACGACGTTACGTTGCTAAGCATAAGATAATTAATTATTTTTTGTTATTTTATATATCAAAATAAACCCCAACTAAATATCTGTTACGAAGAATCAAAGCTTTTCTACTGAGCGAAGAACTTGCAGATCATCCAAAGCCCTTGAGCTGAACGAATCTTTTTTGATTATTCTGAATCAAAGGCCGCATCGCATCGCATTTGATAATGAAACTGTCTGACATTTTGCCAAATTTAATTCCACATTTCGTATACACAGTATACGGGCTCCGTTTAAAATTAATGAGTTTGTTGCTCTCCCAAAGGCGAGACAAAACAAGTCGCCGTTTAAGTAGTCGCTGTGTGCGAGTATACACACTCGTCTGTACGCGGTACATTTGCTATTCACATTTCCGATAAGCGACACAGTTGACCCATTTTTGTTTACAGACCCAGCCTTGAGCTGGGGGTAGTCCTCAATAATGATTTGCATAATTCTAGAACAATTTTTCAAATAAATAAAATATAATAGAATGAGCTGACTTTTTCGTGTGTCAATTTGATTTCTCTTGGGTATAATTTGTAATTTAATAATTACTTCTCAATTGTTTTCAGAACAATGCTCTGAATATCCAGTATTCTAAAGCAGGAGGCATCTAATACTAACCAGTTCTTCAAGAAAAAGCTTAAGTGGGCATAAATAAGTAAGGTAATCTTTGTGAATTTACTTAAGGATATCTGCATATTTAAATTATATTATTGGATTGTACTCGTTTAATATTTCGGATTATATACTGAATATATTCATCGACCTTTCTAGGGAACACGTAAAACTAATTGCCTAACACTTGATTAGCAAAATAATTCCAATATACATACATATAGTATGTAAATTATACAAACGAGTGCCGAAATATTTAGTTTTTTCAAAAGAAAAATGAAGCGATGATTTATACCAAAATCTTTAGCTTAATTCAATAAAAACTCATTAAAAATAAAAATAAAAAATTTTCGAATTAATAATAATTTTTTATGAATTTTAAAGCACACCTTTGTGCTGAACACGGAATTGTAAGAGCTTTCGTGTCGTCGTAGTATTAAGCTCTTAAAAAAAAATCAATCGAAAGCAGACAAAATGGCGTTCGTCAGTTGATGGTTATATGCCCACCATATCGTAGAAAGACTTTAAGCATTATACAATATAAACTTGTTTGCCTTTAATAAGAATTACTTTTGCATAGAAACATCTCCAGCTTCGCTTCTTTTAATGGTATAAAATACTTTCCACGAGATCGCGTAACCGTGTTTTCCATTTATTGAATTATTTATTTATTATTATTATTATTTATTTATTGGTAAATCGGAATATGCCTCTATAGCTGTATAGCTTCAATGAATAATTTCGAGTTTTTTCTGGGACAGTTTCTGTGTGGAAAGTTTATCAATTTACCGACGGGTTTCGTGCCTCTGAAGCTTAGACAGAGGCCTAAGTAACACCTATTAAGTACATTTTAAGACACTACTTCCAGATTTTTCCGAATATCAAAAAGAGTTTTTTTGAGTTTATATTTTTTTATTAAGAAGAGGGCTGAACACACACCTATTTCACTCAGGAAACTAGGAATAGGAAGGAATAGGAATCTTGCCTCAATGCTTCGTGTAGACCACATTGGCTGGGGCAGGCTGGCTGGCATAGAAGGCAGAGTTTACGCCATCATCTGAAAGATAAATACATCACTGTAGTGTGTGGCTCTTACACGATAACACTGGGCATACTAACAGGTGATCACTGGACGGAAGCCATTGGCATCGGCCACGTATTTGACTCCCACACGCAGACCCTCCGGCGAGATGTAGGAGTACGCACCCTCGACCTGTTCCTCCTGCTCCTGGTTGCCTATATTGACGGGCACACCACGCTCCTCGGCATGAATGCCGTTCTCCGTCTCATAGTTGTACCCGTAGGAGCCCGTGCCGTAGTTGGCCTCATTGGACTGGGCCACAACGCGTGCCTGGGCGTTGGCAATGAATGGATTATACTTTTTGTAGAATCCGTCGTAGTAGCGGCGCAGGTTGTACAGGTCGCGGTTTTTGTAGTACAGATCCCGGTAGTAGGGGTTCCTCAGATACGGATTGTATTGGGTCTGCCCCTCGCAGGCGATCGCGGCCAGAGCCAGCACGAAGAGGCACGATAACTGCAAACACATTAACTATTAGATTAGAGCACATCACTTTCCCACTGTGGGCTCACGGTGATTTACCAGTTTAAGAGACATTTTCGATAGCAACTTTCAACGCTGATCTACGCGACAGAACTGTAACAGTTTCACAGACCCACGGATCGTTTTATAAGCCACTTTGGAGACCAATTTAGCATAAGCATCAAATGTCAGTCTACAGTCCATAAAAATCATTGTATTCGGTCAACGCTCATCGCTAACTTTTCGAGCGGAGAGTTTTGCCAATTTCCGTTTAGAATTTAGATTGGTTTTTATTATTCTAATTTGCTGACTGTATAAATAATTAAAGTCAAGAGCAAAGAGTGGAGCAAGCGTTTCAGCCAATCGCTGCCAAAAATGCGGCAAAACGGTGAGCAAAGGCAAAACGAATAAAATGGCTAAAACCCAGTTGGGGGGCGTTAAGTGTTTGCCTAACCATATGTACATTTTTATGCAAATTTACATTATAGGAGAATTATATATTCAGTAGTGAAATTCGAGAGCCACTGAATAAATTATTATTAAATATTTCCATTATTTTCTGACTTCTCCCAGTGGGGCTTACATCAGCTCCAATGGAAATTACATAATAATAATTAACTTTCTATAGATAATGCTGATTTAACTTAATTATATCTTGCATTATCTTTCCAAAATACTTTTAGATCCAAGTGAATTAATTTGTGAAAAGTTATATATACCTAAACGACAATTAATAGATCCAAGACACCATCCAAACCCTTGTTTATTCCAGAGTATATACTGTATTAATTTATTCATCGCACCGTATAGGTTGCACCTAGTACAATTAATTCCCAATAGTTAACCAAACAATTACACCCATCAGTTATTCAATCGACAATTATGTATGACAATTATGTAGGATAATCGATGACCGCGCTCCGTCCCTTGGCGGGTTAAAACCAACAACCAGAAGTCGAAAGGCAGCAAAACCGAAAGATGATGGAGAAGCAATGCACGGTTTCCCTTTCTACGGATCTTTCCGACACAACTCAGCTTCAGATCGGACACTCCCATTGGCTATGCTGTAGTTTTTGGCCTTCTCTTGGCCTCCAATCTGCTCTGCTGCATGGCCGTTGTCCAGGGTCTGAATATGGAGGGAATATCCTACATGATGCTTTTCGGCAGCAATGCTGCCCAGTTCTATATGGTCAGCTCCTTATCGACCTGGTATCCACGATATGTCCACATAATCTCGCTAAAAACTAACTCTTTTCCCCTTCAGAGTGTCGGCTTTGGCTGCGGGGCGGGGCGGCGGGGGTAATAACATAAATTAACTTTATTTTAATAATTTTCATTTAATCCATAGCTAATAAACTTTATGTTTTAGGTATTCCGTTAATAGAAATGCTGTCTGCATTTTCTTTGTACAATTTTGCCGCTGAGTTTTCCCACTCTTCACCTCAACTCAATTCAGTCAAATTGAATTTATTATTTCCATCAGAAATTGAGGTGAATAAAGCATGAATGGGGGGCGACTGAGAGACGGTCCCATGAATGAATATGAATGAAGTTGGAGTTTGAGTTGGAGTTGGAGAAGATACATGGAGTGGGGAATAGTGTGGGGCATACGGGCTGGGGAGGCGGAGTCATCTCGATTGCATCGCCGGCCTTCACATTTCGCGTGCGATTTGACAGCAGTCAACAAGTGCAACAATAGCCGCTGTGATTGCAGCTACACTGTCCAGCCAAAGTCACGTGCCCAAGTCTGCCCGGGCAAGAATTGAATTAAAAATTCCAGTTTTGATTTTAATTAATTGGAACCTTTTATGCCTATCTTGAAACGAGAATATGGCTCATTTGATGGCTTCCCATTTGCATACGAAATACCGCAGAGACTCGTACAAATTGAGATCAGTAAGCAATCAGAATTTGACACCCAAAGGCCCAAACAAACTCCGTTTCCATTCAAAACGAATCCCCACTTTGCTCTTCACCCTGTACCCATAAATGTCCAAATGTTGCCCATTCTGAGACTTTATGGTAGCACAGCTGGAGTCTTGGCTGGGTCTTTGGGTAGAAGATCGGCGGAATGCGTTAAATAGATTAGCCCAAAGCCCAGACAAAAGATCTTTATTGACTGTTTTACATAAACGAGCCGTTGAATATTTGCCATCCAATTAATTGGCTCGTATTTATTTAGCTCTTTAAGTCTTTAAATATTCACTCCGGAATTATGTCAGCTCCCAATTCGTTTCATCTATCGGAAGATAGCAGCCAAAACTCGTTATCTGAGTGAGGGCCTAATAAATGTCTTGAAAATTGATTTATCATGTAATACAAACTAAATAATGGCTTCATGTAGATCGGCTCGTGGCAAATGTAAGACAAACTTTTAATTTAGATGCATTCGATTAGATTCCTAATATTAAGTTGGAAGTTGTTGATTGAAATATATAATATAGGTAATCCTACAGCCATCAATGGCTTATGGTAATAAAACTAATTTCCTCCCACCTACATAAGTGGTAGAACAATTAAAATATAAATTATGCAAGCGGCAATTATGTATTGGAAAATCGTGGTGTGGTGAGCCAACCACCCCACCCCTTCATGTCGAAATGGGAAATAGTTCCCGTATGGCCGTAGCTGCCTATGACTTTATGTTCGAAAATTCTGAAATTCCATTTGTTCTTAATGATAGTAAGGTGATTTGGCTTCACTTGACATATGGAAACTGGGGAGTAGACCCACTCCCGCATATCAAATGTCTTGGCCGCGATTTGCATTAATTAACGAAGATTCGCAATCGACGACGCCCACGTGCTGCAGAGCGATTCCTCTGCCATTTAGGAGCGCTGTCAATTTGCATAAATCCCATTAATGCGAAGACTATGAACTGTGCCCAAAGATACCCCCATACCCAGACAGATTAGCATCGATATCAGCATAAACTGCAACTGCATTGTAGTCGGCGTCATAGAACTCATTCCAATGCTGGCTGCCTGGCTGGCTGGCTGCAAGGTCAGCTGATGATTCAGCCCCGACAGAGCTCCAGTTTCAGTTACCAGTTCAGCTTCCCTGACCACACCAGACAAAGGCGAACCAGTTGACGCTGCCAAAGCGGAGCAAAGTTACTCAAGTGCATCCTTGACCATGAAATGGGCAGCGCCAACGCAACAGCCCACTGTAACCAATGCCCAGTCCACGCTACGCTATGAGCCCCAAGCGCCGATCACCGCGTAATACCCGTAGCGGTGCAGTAGCTGATTTCTCGACATGACCAGAACCACTGACATTTAACCACCGCAACTGGTTCGACGTCTGCAGCGGTGCATCGTTGCAGCGTCTCCAGCCATGGGGTGAGTGCTACTGCAGCTTCAGCTTCAGCCCCAGCTATGCGCAATTATTTATTTATGCCTTCATTGACATTAGCATTAGCCGTTGCAAAGTATGCCAGGCCGGGCCAGACCGGGCCAGGCCGGGCCAGACCAGACCAGACCCGACCGAAGACCATGCCAAAGGCGGCTCTAGCTTCTTACGCAACAGCTAAATCAACGCGCGACTGCGCAGTTTGAGAGCCGAGGTGTTAATACTCTGGTTAGGATCTGTGGGAGATATGCCAGATCTTAATTATTGTTCTTTGTGGTTGATTAAAGAGTCCTTTGAGTGGAATATAAATGAAATCCTCTTTATTCATCACAAATTCCGTGACGGGTGCTGTCATGTGTACCAGCTAGCACATTATACCCAGCTTGCTGCTAGGTATCAAATTGCAGACGCTTCGCAAACATCTTTAAAACAAATTACATTACGCTGTGTGCCATAAAGTATCCGCAGCGACCTTCAGAGTGGACAGCGGTCGAGAACAGGTTGAAGAAAAGTACCAGAACCAGACGGCAGACGGCAACTGACATTTTGTGTGGCATCTCTGTAGTTTGTGGCACGTAATTAGAGAAGCGAAGTCATGCGTAATACATATTTCAAGGTTCTTGCCCCATCCCATCTAATTTGCAAACAAAAAGCCCTCCAACTCGGAACTCAGCGAGCAAGCGATCCAAAATTAAATGCATATTAAAAAGTAGAACAATAAATATTATAATTATTGCTGCCGAATGTCTTCATAATAACGGCCGGCCACCAGCAAACGCCGAGGGAAACAATCATCAGGCAACGGCAGCCCAGCCGACTTCGACTTCCACTGCGAATCCAAATTTAGCTGAAAACAAGCTTGGATTTTCGGTTGCCAAAGACAATAGCAATACAATGGCAACAGCAATGGTACGCTGCTCACAATCTTTGGGACAATCTTGTCACGAAATTCTGTCGCCGTCTGTGTCGGGGCTTGAGTCGGAGTCTTGGTGTCTTGGAGTTTGTGGAGTTTTGGAGCTAAAGTCTGGCCCCATCTGCTGGGCCAGGCTAAGTATTCATTAGACGCGCCTACACTCTGGCAGCGACTGCGATGGCCCCTTGGCGTTTAGCAATTGCTGGCATTTTGACCTCATGCACAGCTTTGACTGCAACTGCCTCAGCCTCAGCCTGAGGTCTGAGTGAGGTCTCGCCGGCTGACTTTGATGCCAATAGCCGATTAATGGAAGCGCATTTTGAATTCCCGAAAGCTCTGAGGCTGCCCCATTTCGAGTCAGGTGGCAGAGCCGGCGGGCCTGATGGGAGTGATATCCCTCCCCAATATCATTCGTACTAAAGATCATTTTCATTTTTCGTTGGCCGTTTGTCCGTTTGTTTTCTTGTTGCTTTAGTATTTCCGCTGGCTGATGCAATTACCATTACCGGGCAATCTATTTAAATGTGCAGTCTGTCTGCAAAAACCTGAAACAATTGCATAAATTAAACTTAGTACAAAGCCGATTCTGAACTGCTTGCCCAGAACAGCTGAGAGTGGCTCTGCCATGCTATGCTGGCCTGCCCGCCCCCCCCCGATGCCTCCTGGCATCATCGGGTGCTGCTGGTGCCTGTGGACAGACTCTCTGCCTCTGCTGCTCTTTCCGAGTGCTGCGACGTCGCCGTCGGCGACTTAGGCGTTGAATCTTTAGTTTAGTTTTTCTTCTCTCTTTTTTGCTGCTACGTACCGCCACCCGCCCTCCGTCCACCGCCCACCGCCCGCGCACTCTATTGGTTTTGGTTTTGGTTTCGTGTACTCGAGACGATCGTCTCGTAGATGCTTGCCTCTGTCCATGTGTTAGTGCGATGCTCTGCCAACTGCACTGCTTGCAGGCGACGGCCGCTCCGTGCATTTTCGTATAAATAGACTCACCTGCCCGGCATTGGGTATCATTAAATAGAAAACGTTTGTTCAATTAACAACTTCAGTGCTAGGCCCCCAGCTGAAAGGATAATTCTGCCTTTGGATTACAATTCTGTGTGTGTGGAACAACATGAAAAATGTAAGTGAATCGCGCAGAACATTGGGGATGGTCGAAAAGGGAACAGAAACAAGATAAGAGCAGGCAGAAGAAAGATAAAGAAAGGATATCTTTCAATTTTGCTTGAGCTGTTGGATGAAAGCTAATCAAGTTTCATCCTTTCATTAAGTCTCAGCCACACCTACTCCTTGTATAGATCCAGACCCACATTTGGGTAGTTAAAGTGCAGACAGCATAAATCAATCGTAAAACTGCACACCGTTAAAATATAACTCAAGACCCCTCAGACCTCAAGACCTTCGTCAAAACTTCCTTAGGCGTGGGCGTTCAGGGCACAGGGAACAGAGGAACAGCCTACCTACGGTGGCGGCAACAGTTTGCCATTTAGTGCCCCTAAAAGGCAAAGGCAATTAATGGATGCAGCGAAGACGTGTGCTCGAAATGGCTCTCAACATTAACAAAGCTCTGTTGCGGGCCCCGCATGCAATTCAAAGGTCAGACCAACACCTGGCAGCTGTCCATCTGGCCTGCACATTCAACTGAAAAGTTCAGACACGAAAATGGAACCAAAACCCCAACCCAAACCCAAACCAAGTTCCATTCAAAGTGTTTTGGGGCAGCACCAAACCAATTGCCCAAGAGTCAATCTGGGGTGAACCTACATTGGTTTCGAAAGAAGCAAAGACTGAGACTGAGAAGGTGACGATGATGGTGGCGACGGCAACGGCGACAGAGATGAGACGGACGACCGACCACGCCCCACAATTTTCCATGCACTTTTGTGCACAAGTTAATTGGGAATACGTCGTGTGTGTGTGGAAATGTGGAAAATATTTAATTGGCATCTATTTGCCGACCTCAAAAGGTGTCTAAAACATAGTATGTGAGAACAGCAAATAAAAGCGCTAAGGCAATAAATCTCGTCTCCCAGGTAAACAAGTGGCGGGGTGTGGGGCGTTGCATAATATCATCGGAGCACGATTTCAAGATGTTTACTAACTCGACTAACGTTTGCGGCCAACACCAGTGGAAATCTCAATGCCTGCCTATTTGTCTTCCCTTTGCAGTTCGCTTTGTGCCTGGTCGCCATGGCGCTGATGTGCCTGGTCGATGCGGCTCCGCAGCGGGCAGAGGAGCCCATTGCAATCATCAGCCAGGAGTCCAACATCGAACCAGATGGTTCATACAATTATGCGTAAGTATTTAACATCATATTATCCTGACTCCTAAGCTTCTAAGCTTTCAAAATGGCCCATAATTAGCAGAATTAGTAGCGCACAAATCTAGTAGTCAGCATGTCACCCCACAATTAGCACAGAAAGAAACAGCATGCTAAACATTTGAACTTCGCGCCTACAAAGAAGAGATGTCACTCTGACAAAAAGCTAAAGTGTATGAAATCTGATATTTTATTACAATTTCATTGCATACTTTCAGGTTCATTTTATTCATAATTTTAATCAAGTAATTTCTTTGGTTGCAAGGCAAGAATGTGGTAGAAGCTGTCTGAATCTCTCCAATTTCGTCAGTAGACTGGCACTTTGCATCTGCCCCCCTCTCTCACCTTGACCACTCATTAACAAGCCATAATAGCAAATGAAATTTGAGTTCTTGAACAATATTTAAATGAAAAAAAAACACGCTTCATTTCGATAGCAATAGCTGAAAATGTTAAATGTTAAACGAATTGAATAAATTCGTCTTGGAATGTGTGTGGATAAAAAGTCTGGCGCCAAGTAGGTGACTAATTCATTTAACAACAAAAACTTGAACAGAAATTGCGAACTTTTATTAATTTGCTCAACGACATTTCGCAAGTTTTGAAGGTGAATTCGGTTAAACCAATTGATTATTTCTTTCTCTCTTTTGATCATTTCGCTCGGCTTGCCTGGCACTTGCAGCTATGAGACGGCCAACGGAATCAAGGCCGAAGAGACGGGCACCCTAAAGAAGGCTACCTCTCCGGACACCAGTGACGTGATCATCGCCAGGGGCTCTGTCTCGTACACCTCGCCGGAGGGAAATCTGATCACCCTGAACTACTCGGCCGATGATGAGAACGGTTTCCAGCCACAGGGCGATCATTTGCCCACTCCCCCACCAATCCCGCCAGCGATCCAGAAGGCTCTCGACTATCTGCTGAGTCTGCCGCCAGCCAAGCGTCGTTAAGGCGCTGCCTCTGGCTGATTCCCTCCAGTCCGACCCATGCCAACATTCTGACCCTGACACTCTACGGTCGATGTGATGCTGCTCTGTTGCTGTTACTACGATATGCTCGTACACCCCATTATCTGCTCCAATCGCCCCCAACTATCTAGACAATCACACAAGAGCTGAAACCTCCCCCAAGGAGGTTGTTAGTGGATTTGACTGAAGAACACACAATCTCAAAATGGGATTGAGGGACATGACACGAACACACACTCACAGCCACACAGCCACACACCCAATACATAGACTCTCGTTACTTCATTTTGTCTGCTTTCTTGCTTTCTTCCACTTTCACTTTGACACGAATTTCTTCAGATCTTTTAGTCGCCGGAACTTTGCCATTTTCGGACTCATGTGATATCGTCGATTTATCAATGAAATGAAAGAAAATGTAAAAAAAAAAAAAAAAGAACATACAAGAAATAATATACAGGAATAATATACTGATTATCCACAGCAAACTTTGTGTAAATAGTCTGTAACATTTAGGAACATTTACACGTAATATAAGCGATGACGTCGATGAAGCCGAAGCCACTCGAACTTGTGGAGCTTGTGGGACAGGTTGGCGTTTTCACGTCTGTTCGCGTCGAAGATTATGTAAACAATTGAGAAGACCTATATATAACGATATTCTTAGGCTTAGCTGCAAATAAAGAACTAAGGATTCTTTCGAAAAATGAGGAAGAGCAGTCTTGGGTCTTGGGTCTTGGGTCTTGGGTATTTTATTGGAAGAACCAATCGCCTTTAGCTGAAGTCTCCTTGGTTGATCAACGCTGATCGCATCAGTATCTTTATCTTGCATATGTTTAAGCTTCTGTCGATGCCATAAATCTGAATTCGCAATATCTTGAATACCTGCGATGACAGCAGCAGCCACAAGACAGCTAATGAATGCATACAACTCGTTGGGTTGTGGGGTATATGGATATATGGATATGGGAGATGCACACTTGAGGATATACTGGAAGTAGTTTACAGGCCAAGCGATGGGCTCTTCTTAGATTGATCTGCCATATATTCATAAGCTGTGTCCCAAAATAACATTTGTTTTTATTTAATTTTTGCACTTCAAGGCGAGGAGGGTTGATCAATTTATTTTATGCAAATTGAATAAGCACAGGCACAGGCAACAAAAATGTTGTCACGTTGGTTCCAAATTGAAAAGAGCCAACCAGAACCAGAACCAGAATCAGAGTGATGCTGATGCTGATGCCGATGCCGATGCTGGTGACAAGTTCCCATAGAAGTCGACACGGCATTACTATTATTATTTATTTATTTGGAAAACAACGTGGAAGCGGCCCGAAGGCGCCAGATCGATCGGATCGAGTTGGAGTTGTCTGCACCAAATTTCACACCCATTTTCGAAAGGCCAAAGACGATGATGCGAAAACGAAGCGAAGCGAAACGAAACGAAACGAAACAACGAATCTAAACAAGTTCAATATTATTTATTGTCTACATTTTAATTCATGTTAAATATTTTAGTACAGGAATGTTTTTTATGTCTCGGCTCTCCCCTCGCAATCCGCTAATTCCGTTGCCTATATAAGAGTCTTTGTTTACCCACTGGAACTGACAGTCGCCCCGAGACACTTGCTTGGATTGCTTTCATCTAGATTGTCATCTATATACACATTACCGTTTGATCGAAATGAGGACTCTACTGCTGCTCGCTCTGTTCGCGGTCGCTGCATGGGCTGCTCCGGACACGAGTGACCTGATCTCCCAGGAATCCAATGTGGAATACAACGGCAAATATCACTATCAGTAAGTTCGGTCCAGTGTGAGAGTCTCGGCAGAGCCTAACCGCCCCATTCTCCCCCATTCTGCAGCTATGAACTCGCCGATGGCTCCAAGGCGACACAGGATGGGCTCCTAAAGACGGTGAATGCCGAGCACGATGGCGAGGCGGTCCATGGCAAGTACTCGTTTGTGTCCGACGATGGCCAGACCTATGTGGTGTCCTACACCGCGGACGAGAATGGATATCATGCGGTGGGTGATCATCTGCCCACACCGCCACCCACGCCCCTGTCTGTTCTGAAGACTCTGGAGTACCTCAAGCTGCACCCCTACAATCCCCCAGAGAAGCAGAACTGAGGATCCGACCAGGACACAGCACAAATGTGATTAGAACCAAAAAAAAAACTGAGAACAATTAAACAATACAATGATCAACCCAACACGCAGACTTCCTCATGGAGATAATCGTAGTGTAAACGGAAACAGAATGCTCAGAGTGTTTGAGAGTAAGTGCGGAAGTGGCTGAAACTGAACGATCCAGTGGGTACTCATGGATCCCATCCCCCCCATTAGCTGAGCCCCTGCCTGCGACTAGCTTCATGTGTGCCAAAATGTGTGTGAGATTTGCCTTAGTTGGCGGATTTTGTTGCTCCGCTGGCAATCTTGCTAAACAATTACTAATTGAAAGCTAAACTGTTAAATAAGCAAATTGAGCCGAGCCCCAGGCAGACGGACAAACACCTGAAGGCCAAGTCCGGCCGAAGATTCAGTGAGAGTAAGCCACAGAACTTCAGATTCGATTTTATCAGAATCGGAATGAGAATCGGCATATTGCAGGCATTATGTAATACAAACAGAAACCGAAAGTGTGATTTGGTCGTATCGTTTGATTAGCAGACAAGTGTTAACTTTAAGGGCAGAATGAGAAATGAGAAATTTAACTTTAAAATGAAAGAACAAAAGAAACTTTGGTTTGGCTTTGGCTTTGGCTTTGGCTGTGGGCTGACCCCAAATTAATCAGAGATATGTGTCTGAGGAGAGTTCTGCCTGGTTCTTAGCTCGTTAGCCAAGTTCATTGACCATTCCGTTTCATGCCCACAGAAGTGTCTATGTCAGAGAGGGGGGGAGCGGGGCTCTATGACACAATTGTGGTTAATATTCGCAGCATATAGCCATCATATGTGTGAATGTTCCGAAGCTTATCAATTCGATTTATGGCCAACAATACTCTACATTTTTTATTGCCCGCTTTGTCTCCACCGTCCACCGTTCACCGTTCACCGTTAGAGGCTCGGGCAGGTTTGTTTTTGGGCAAATTATTTCCATAATTGAAACGTGTCCGCCATGCGCAATCAGCAAAGTATTCCCATTCTCTCATTGGGTATCAGACTTCTCAAAAAATATTCCCAAATAGCAAGAATGCGCTGACTCTTCCAACTCAAATCCTTAACGGAATCTCCCGCCAGGAAGAGCCGCCATCCGATTCAACGGAACTAAGTTGCGTTCTGACTCCCACCAGTCCCTTAAGAATTCTACGAGTGCGAGTATTCTGCTCAGACCCATCACGTAGCTGTCAAGAGCCCCAAGCAGTGGTACACAGTGGATACAGAGGGTGGAGAGGGGACAGCGGACAACTGTCACCTGCTGACACCGTCGCTTCATCTTCATCTTCTTCTCTGCGATCTGGCGGTGTGATCTGATGTTTACTCACTCATCGCAGGCAATAAAACTGAAGCCAAAACCGAGACAAAAAAAAAACCCCAAAGAAAAATTAAGAAGAAGAGCGCCCGCTCGTAATTTTTGCGAGAGTACTCGAGAGTACCCCGCGCTGCTTATCTAGTGCGCCCATCGCAATGGCAAGCAGTCGCAAGCAGCGCAGCCGCAGCTGGCCAGGGCAGACCAGAGCACTGCCGCCAGACTATAAAAAGACGCGGCCCGGCTCTGGCAGCCAACAGTCGCACCGCAATCTGCTGGATATCGCCCCGCACCCACTCAAGGAACTCTCAAGGATAATCGCCCATTCGAAATGTACAAGTTCATCTTCATCGCCTGCTCTGCCATGCTGCTCGGCTACGTCCTGGCCCGGCCACAGGACCAGCGTGCTGCTGGACCCGCTGTCACCACCACGACAACAGCGGCCACCATTGTGAAGCAGGACAATGTGAACAATGCCGATGGCAGCTTCAACAGCAGGTGAGTGGGAGGGCATCGAAATTGATCAAAATGCGAGTACTAAGAGCAAACAAACCTTCTATAACAGCTACGAGACGTCCAATGGAATACGCGTGGAGAACATTGGCTACCTCAAGAAGATCATCATACCCAAGACGGAGACATCCGATGGCCAGGTGATCGACGAGCACGAGGAACTGGTCCTGGTCCAGACAGGCTCGTACAGTTACAGCGACCCGGAAGGCAACATCATCACCCTGCGCTATGTGGCCGATGAGAACGGATTCCAGCCAGAGGGCGATCATCTGCCCGTGGCACCGCAATAGTTCTGCGGGGAGCCTGCCCGTCCCATCCTACTTCTGTATAGTATAATATTTTGCTTGAAAGTATTATGCACACTGCCTGAATGCCATACGAAATTGAAATGTTTTGTGTAAATCTTACCTTCCGTAGTTAGTCTTAAGCAAACACACACACACACACACACACCCACACACACAGACACCTCACACTCCGACTCGAGAAATAAATATTGGGAACGATAATGAAAATGACAACACAGATACGAGTATATATGTATATGTATATGAAGAGTTATTTGTCCCATTGATTGCCGGACCGGGCCAAGTGCGAGTGCTTCTCAGCCTCGAATGGCCTATAACATTACCAAACCTTACCCATTACCGAATTCGCCCTTCACGCTTGCGGTTAATGGTGATGATCGCGATCGTGGAGTTGATGCTGTGGGTAGTGCAGTGTAGTGATGATATTTGTTTGCACTCGCCAGCATATGGCAAACACTTGATATTCGCACTGATACGGTTAGGCGTATGGTTTCACTTGTTTAGCCAACTCAATGGGCCATACCAGAATATCGAACAATGGGCAAGGCAACAGGGAATAATAGTTTAATTGCTTTACACTTTGCACAATTAAACTGTCATTAGTCTGGGGCATGGGGCATGGAGTATGGGGAATTTCATTTCATCAGAGGCTAATGGATCAGTTGGTCATCAACAATTGAGACATCCAAATGTGGCAATTGCTCTGGACCATCGGCGCCATAGCCAGCTTCCTGCAAACTCCGCAGCCTGCAGCAGCGGCCAACGTTTTGAAAGTAAGTTTCTGTACTTTGTACTTGATATACAAATTGCATATATGTATTCCATGGCAGCACGGATACTTTGTGGAGATGAGGCAAATGGATTGCGTGGGAAATCCCACCTACTTGGCCAACGTGAGCTGCAAGATTTTGCCACCTCGGAACACAACCATGGATGGCTATGGCGAAGTTGTACAAAAAATTCCCACTTTGTTTGCATCGCTCAGGGTTTCCCTGCCTAATCCGAAGAAGGTGTACATCCAGATTTTCGCTATCACCTTCGATGTGTGCAAGGTTATTCGGGAGGGCACCCGGAAGATGCTGATCGATTTTTTGGTGCGAACTTTGTCCCGAAACAGCAATGTGGTCATACGATGCCCCTTTCCAAAGGTAGGCGATGGAATATCAGTAACCTCAGAGCTCTGTTTTGTACTTAATTACACACCTATTTCTAGGGTAAATACTACTCGAAGAACATATCGGTGAAAGACCTGCCGCCCATGCTAACCGAGAACGATTTCCTGGCCAACTTTGACCTCTTCATACCGAAGGTGGCCGTCGTGATGAATGTCACACTGAAGGGTCGTCTCTTTGACATTGCCAAGGAGAATGCCAGGAAAAAGAAATATCTATAATGCTGTCGATCTGTAATGTCGATCTACTCACACTACTCTCTGTAATTCAGATCTAGATCAGATTTAAATCCAATCTTTAAAGTTTGACTGAGATTTTCCTCCCTGGGGAGGATGTTTTTCGGGCTCCCAGTGTGGGGAAAGGGAGCTAAACGTTGGTATGTGGTATGGATTATGAGGCAAAACAAATAACGGTAAGAATAGCTTTCCATTTTGGGGGCATGTTCCGCCCATGCAACGATATTTATAGTGGAACAAAAATTAATTTTTTCCAATCAAATTTCGAATTAACTGGCGCCACTAACAGCCGACGGAAAAACTTGTCAAATGGTTTGTCCGATGCGCCGTCAGGTGGCGCCACTAGACATGTAGTAAGCTGTAGATATTTTGTAGAGTAAATATGTATACTAATTTGTGAATTGATTTTGTTATTTATTCTATATTTGTGTAAAATAACCAAAAAAAATGCCAACCGTTTTTTTTTTTTTTTTTATGGTGTACGTTTTTTTTGCATTATTTTTGTTCTGTTTTTCAAGTAAAATTTTTGTAATTTTCATGGTATTTTTTCAACATTTAATAGGAAAAAAAACAACAAATAATCTTTAATTAAAAGCTCAATTAAAAGCTCTTCTTAAATTTTTACCAGTTAAATATTTAATTAATGCCAGCTAATTAATTACTGTAAAACTGTGGAAAAAAAGATTTGTTTAAGAAAAAAAAAAGAAAGTCCGTGCACGCTTCGAACCGAGTAACCCGGGATCGGAAGCTCTTTGACATTTCCTTCGATTTCTGCCCCTTAATATCAGATTTGGAAAAAGGACCGACCATGCTGTCTAAGATATATATGTAATACCGTCGTCAGAACAACCAATATGCAGCGAAAATATCCCATAATAAAGGTATCTTAATTAATGTTGATCAATCATATGGCAGCTTTTTCCATCTGAAGAAATCGTATTTGAATGTGACCCAAAAAGAATCCGCACAATAAAATTCTGTCAAATTCAGCAGACAACTAAATTGGGCTCGACATATTTTTTGGGGACTCGTATCTCGTATCAAGTCATCGGGCAGTATTCCACTTAAAAAATAATCACAAAAAATACCAATTACTGGGCTATAATTACCCGCAACTGTATATAGAACGTATATAGGAAGCCGTGATTAGGCTTTGCAGCCAGACAGTAATAATTGGTTGGTGCTCCACCATGGCTACATTTTACTGGCTATTCCTGATCGCGTCTCTTCCCAACCATGGGGTAGCAGCTAAGGTATTTTGAACCCCAAAAATATATTGGAAATAAATGAATCAAACGTTTGACAGACTTCGACTTCCACGAATCGCCTGAGTCTGCTATGGAAAACCTACGATTGCACAACGAACCCAGAGTTTGTGGCCCGACACAAATGTATCATAATGGATTACGACAAATCTATGGTTACAACCGAATTTGAATATATTCGTGGCATTTCTCAGCTCAATGCCACGTTCAAATTGTTTTTGCCTCGACCTCCCTTCAAACAATACCACAAAATTATCGATCTGAATATCGATATCTGTCAGTTTTCCAAAGGTTTGTTTGGCCACAAGTTCATTGCAGTTATCGTGAAGGCGCTCGGCAAGTCCGCCTTGCAGATGAAGTGCCCCCGTCCAAAGGTGAGCGTCGATTCCCTGATTTTCGCACTGTAGTATATCTAATTTTTGTTCTCACTAGGGCATCTACTCGTACCCAAATATAAGCGTTGCCGTTCATTTGCCAGCCTTCTTGCCAGAAACCAATTTTAAAGTCGAAATTAATTTTCTAACACCCGCCGCTTATTTAGTAAATTCGAGTCTCAGTGGCATGTTATACGATTCGGCTAAGACAAGAGTCAAATAATATAAATTGCAAATAAAAAATAAATAATTTATATTGTAAGCAGCAGAACAAAAAAAAGTTTGATAAATTAAAAGGATTATCGCGATTAGAAAGAGGCACCAGAAAAAGTTTCGTAAACGAAAAGAAATAAACGAAAGCAATTTGGAGCATGTTTAGGAATTAATTTGATTCTTTATGGCCACTCCAGTCTTGTCTGCACTTGTCTCCTTCGCCGTACGTGATCTTTATGTCAAGTTCTGTCTGTGGACGAAACTGTCATCGCCATTCGGTATACTAGAGCATTATTTACGATTCAAGCTCAAGATTCGCAGCATTGACAAGACATTTCACAACCAACTGCCTGGAAATTTATGGCCAGCATCGGCATCGGGGTTCTGTAAACCAGTCGCTGTCTCAGCGGATGACACTCACACTCCTCCAGAGCTGGAGACACAGCCAAAGCCACAGCCAAAACCCAAATGTCAAATGTTGTTCATAAAGAACAGCCACAACAGCAGCCAGCTCAGCAGCTCAGCAGATCACGCCAAATGCTAAGAATGTAAGGGTGCAAATCATTTGACATTTACCGCCTGCCTGCCTGCCTGCCTGCCTGCCTGTCCCCTTTTCGGATGTTGCAGTCTTGTGGTCAGTGTGTGAGTGGGCCAAATTTGTGGGGGTGGTGGGGGTTTGACTTAATACGAGATCTAACCTTGCTTGGCTTTCCTTTTCATTTTCTTTTTGGTCCGTGCAGCAACAAGCTGAAAAGCAGCAGAAAAGTTGCACAACTTGGCGCGCCAACAAGTGACTCACCAGACAAGGAGGAGGCTTGGTTGCCGTTGCCGTTGCTGTTGCAGTTGCAGTTGTGGGTGCGGAAGATGGAGACGCCGACGTGGACAGACACAGAGCGAACCAGAGACGAGGCGTGGAGCGGAGCGCAGCGCAGCGCAGCGAAGAGGTCGTTTGTTGCAATAGGCGTCGGTGTTTTCTGCATTTTGTTCGCCCGGTTTTTATACCCTCGCCGAAGGGTACTATAACTTTACCCCCAAAGCTTGCATTTAATTTACCAACTTAAGGCAGTTGCATTTTGTATTGGATCTTTAGGGTATCTTCAGCTTTGGAGGTATCCAAAACTGAATTTTCGCTCATGTTTTTTTTTCGGGTTTTTGCCGGCTCTCTGGCGGTGGGTTGTTCAACTCGCAGCGGCATTGTGTTGCAAGTGTTGGAACTCGATGATTGTTAAATTAATCTTTTTTCCTCGCATTGCTGCTGATTTGGATTCTCTTCCCCACAAATGGTTGCAGATTAACCCAATTGTATGGCAACTAATTAACATTTGCGAAGACAAGAGAATACCAAGACCGACCCCGATGCATGCCCCCCGTATTGAACTCAATTATCGTCTTGCCTCACCTTGCCTCACCGGCGAAAACACTTGAGTGTTACAACAATTTTCGCTTCAGTTCGCCGTTGTGTCCGTTGTGGTGTTAGTGTTAGTGTTAGTGCGTCACTCTCCTCACGGATGGCATCCGATGGCATCCGATGATCCATCCACGAATCGTCTGCAATTACAAGAATTTCGTATCCGAAGCTGCCGAATCGCTGCTGCATTTCAGATGCATATATCATGGGGCAAGAGCTGCAGAGAGCGAGAGAGCCATCCGCGCAGAGTAATCTGCATTTGGCAAAGGCAACAACTAAAGCAAAAACTCGTTCTGGCTTGTTTCTAAATAACGGCATTACGAAGATGAACGACCGGACGAGCGCACAAATGGACAGACAATCCGCAGACATTTGAGCTGTGCCTCGTACACATGTACATATGTCTGTCTGTCTGTCTGGTTGTACATGCCACACAATCCAAATACATGCAACCGAAAACCCCCTTAGGTGTGGGCCAGAGTTGTGGCATCTCTAGGCAGGGACTCGAGAGCCGAGTGGACTCCTCACATTTCTTCCTTAAAACAAAAAACACAATCCATTTCTACCCGTTTAACTACCAGATAGATAACTATCCTTTCTATCCGTTTATGTGTTATGCTTTTAAGTGAAAACTCTGAATAAAGTTACCTTGCCAAGTGCTGGAAAACTCTGGTACAGGCTCCAATGAGAGCGACAGTGAATTGATTTTTAACATTTAAGCGTCATTGAGCCTACAAACAACAATTGCCCATCGGTTGGATCGTACAACTATAGCAGCAGAGCAGCGGAGCAGCAGAGCAGCAGCAGCAGCAACAGCGACAAAGAGAGCTGCAGCAAAAGCAACTATGGCCAAATGCAGCCTCTCCATCTCCATCTGCAGCCGCTGCATCTGCATCTGCATCTGCCGCTGTGTGCGTGAGGCTCTCTCGCTCTGCCGTGGCACCAGCACCGCCACCACACTGCTGTGTGGGTAATGGACGAGGCCAGGTGTGCAGGAGGAGGCGAGGCCAGAGTCGGAGCGATTCGCCTATATAAGGCTTAAATAGGGCCGCGCTTGGCACAGTGTCTAACGGAGTTGCTTTCACTTGCCAGTCGTAGTGCCAGCCAAACGGGCGACAAATCGGTCCAAATAAAATAAATAAATACCAATACAAATCGGTGGATAATAGACAGAGACTCACTCCCAATCCAACAAAATGAAAGTGCTTGTAAGTGCCCCCCATTCCATGCCATCCCATCACATCCCATTCCATGCCTGCCCTCGTTGTGATTTGTGTGAACTGTGAACTTAAACTGCAACTATCGTTTGCAGATACTCATCGCGATGCTTGCCCTGTCCTGCCACGGACAGCACCAGCACCAGCACCAGCACCATAATCAGCATCACAGCGCCAATAATATCCCGCGGGACGAGAAGGCCGACCATCACCGCCACGAGGATCTGCGCGAGACGAGCACATGGATACCCATTCTCAAGTACAACAAGGAGCAGAGCGAGGACGGCAGCTACAAGACGGAGTACGAGACGGGCAACAACATCATCCACGAGGAGACGGGCTTCCTCAAGGACTTTGACACGAATCCGAACGGGGTCCTGGTGCAGCATGGCCAGTACTCGTACCAGTCGCCGGAGGGCCAGCTGGTGAATGTTCAGTACACGGCCGATGAGAACGGATTCCGTGCCACAGGCGACCATATACCCACACCGCCCGCCATACCCGAGGAGATCCAGAAGGGGCTGGACCAGATCTATGCCGGCATCAAGCTGCAGCAGGAGAGACTCGAGCAGCGGGCCAAAACGGACCCAGACTTTGCCCGGAAGCTGGAGGAGCGTCGCATTGCCAATCAGAATGGCCAATATATTGGTCTGCTCGAGAATCAGTAATCCCCCCACTCCATTTCCCTCCCCACCCCCACCGAACCGATCATCCTGGAAACGTGAACTTTGCTATACTTTTCCCCTCAACAACAACAACAACAACAACAACATCAACAATAATAAGACTGTGATTTCATTTGCAAATTCTTCTAAAACGTTGCATCTGGAAACTGGAAACTGGAAACTGTAATCTGTAATCCGGAACCATTATTCTTCGATTGAAAATCTATATAGACTAACATGAAATTTGCATAACTAAATAAGTTCCACTCACAGACACACACACACAGGCACTCACTCACACAAACGCACGACGCACTCACATAGGGCCAGCCACTCAATAAATTTTAATTTTTGTTAACGAGTGTGAAAGTTTTGCCGCCGCTTTGAAACAATAAAAGAAAAACTAACGTTTCCATTATGCCGAATCGACTTGATGATGCTCCTCCTGCTCCTCCTCCGTCTGGTGTCCATAATGCTCAGACAGACGTGACACAGCGTTTATGGGTCTTCATTATTATTATTATTTTTTATTTTTTATTTTTTTTGTTGTAATTTTCCTTATTTATTGTTATCTTTTGTTGTTGTTGCTGTTTTACTGTCTGTTTTGCGCAGATCGAGTTTCCTCCGCTCTGTCAGTTTGTTGATCCCATTCCATGCAGCGCCGTTTGAGCTTTTCCAATTTTCCATATTTCTACATCGACTGCCGACGACTCTTCGTTGCTGCTGCTGCTGCTGCTGCTGCTGCTGTATATGCATGGATATTTTCTGTCGAGAGCCTCCGACTGGTTGCTGTCTGCTGGTTGCATAATTATGACAGTTTGCGGGATTGGTAATGGTAATGGTAATGGGTATGGGTATGATGGGGGAATCGGGTCCACGAGCCGTCCGTAGTGGTCCATGAATAGGTTAGTGGCTCAACTCCAGGCAGTCTTTCCACTCAATCTGCCAATTATTTCTATCAGCTCATGGCCCAAAACTATTTTACCGTTGGCCCTTGGTCAAAAGTGGCCCTTAGCCAAACAAGAACCCAAAAATAGCTGTCATCAGGCTGAAAGAACAAACACAAAACGGGCAAAAACCAGCTAAAACTTTTGTGCCACGAAACGGCAAATGACTTGGCCACATATTTGCATAAGTGTAAGCATACACCTGCGGTCAACAGCATTATGGTGTGGCCAGCAAGTTCTTAAATACCATTAAACAAAAGAGTTTTGGCTAGCTTTTGTATGTAAATTTGTTTCAATTTTTAAATATGTTTCTGAAGAGTTCATTACTTTTTTATTCTTATTAAATCAAGTTGCATAGAACTTGGTACAATTATTTAGGAGTCTTTGAAGGTTCTTCTGTTATAAGGCAAAAGCTAAATGAGAGCTTTCAAATTCTCTTATATTTGCAAATAATTACCAGGCACTCGCTTTAGGTCTTATTTTGGTTTTAGCTAATCAAATGTTCGATTCAATGTTCAGTGTTCAAACCACTAAGATAAGATCAAGAAATAGAAAAAGTAAAAGTCGCTTGGGTGTAATTAAAAATTATAGTTATAGTTCTGTAATTCGTCTTTTATGGTCGAAATGTCAAAGCATAAGCAATCATCTTGGCTGGCTGGTATTATGGTACTCTTAGCATTATGTACCTTTATTATTGCGACCCATACTGTAGTTTGGCTTGGGCTTAGAAATTTGAAGAGTCCAGCAACAAATAAATCAATTCCGCTGCATTTTCACCGCCATGGCTTGGCAGAGCGAGCATAGACCCCAAAAGCAACAATCCAAAGACTGTTTATTCGCCATTAAGTTTCAACGCTCTTGCGCATAATTAAAATGAAAAAAAAAAAATACGAAATTTAACAAAGGAAAAATTTCTATGGCCTGTGATTAGAAAGAATCTTTCTTGTGAGCAGCACGCTGCAGCGCTTGGGCAGTGAATTGATTTGGCCAACATCAGTTGCCGTTTAGAAGCCGTCGCGTGCAGATCACGAATCATCGTCAACGGGGAACGCAAACCAGAGATCTTGGGAGCAACCTGGAGAATCTAGCAGCGGCAGACAGGTGTGTGGTGAGGAGTGGTTGAAAGCCGAAATCGAATTCGCGGGAGCGTTAAGCCGCGAAGAGCTAGCGGTACCACCACAAGTGTGGGGTGTGTAGTGGGGAGTGGAGTGGAGTGTGGAGTGCGGGAGTGTGTAGTGTGTAGCGGAGTGAAAAGAAATGGAGAGAAGTGGAGGCGAGGAGAGCAGCAACAAGAGCCAGAAGTGCGTGCGAATATCGAATTGACATCGAAGCTCCGTTAAAGCACGCGCACAATGGATTGTTATTGTGGCCGCTGAAAACGAGAATGAAACAATAAAGCTAACTGTAAAATACATATACATACATACATACATACATATATTCGAGTAGGTATAGTCTCTCCAGCAATCAGCAGAAGTGGCACACCAAAAGGCCGCGAGAATATAAACAGAAACAGAAATCGAAAACGAAAATAAAGAAAAATACAACACCCAGATCTGAAGATCTGAAGATCTAAAGATGATTACTCAGTCGCTCGGGTGGATTCTGTGGCTGGTGGCTATCGGTGGCTGTCACCTGATTAGCGGCCAGCAGCTGCAGGGACCGCCGCCCCGTCCCCGGGGACGGATACGCATTTCGGATATGCAAGCGCAGATTCCTGGCCCAGACCCAATGCTACGGAGCTGGCCCAGCCTCGCCGGATCAGTGCCCGTGAGCTCCACGGTGCACACTCACATTCCGCTGCTGCGGGAGGAGAGTGCCAGGCCAGCCACGCCCAGGCAGGAGGCGTCGGTGGTGTACGGCAACTGGAAGCCGGAACATCCAGAGAATCCCTACGAGGCAGACGCGGAGCAGCAGCCCAAGGAGCGAGTCTACGGCCGTTTGGAGGCCATGCTGATGGGAATGCCAGCGGAAGGTAAGTGGGAATCCCTGTCGTTCGGTGTGATCAAACCCTAAGTCGCTCCGTTACAGGCACTGACACGAAGCCGTCCAGATCCATCGAGGAACAGCTGGTACCCATCGCTCCTGGAGACTATCAGGGTCCAGAGTTAGCGCGTCCCGCCAGCTTCGAGCGCTCGCCGGAGAAGCACGGCCGACGGCGCATAACCTCCCAGCAGTCGCCGCACCAGTTCGAAGTGGTGAAGATGAATGCCACCGATCCGCTGCTCAGGGCCATGGCCAAGCAAATCAATGAATCTGTGGAGACGACAACGGGGGAGGGACGACGTCCTTCCCAATCCACCACGGACGACAACTGGATGCCTCTGCCGTATCCCTATCCGTATGACACCACAGTGCCGGCTCCATCGGCAACCAGCTCCTCGAGCTCGAGCCTGCCGCAGTCATCCGTGGTGCACTCTCCGGCGCCCACTCAAGCCACGAGGTCAACAACGGTCTCGCTCAACTGGCCCACCGATTTCATCGACAGCTCCGCCAACAGCGCCAACAGCGCCAACAGCGCGAGCACCGAACCGGAGCGCGTCGATGCCAATCTTGGCATGAGCATTGACCGACGCGACGATAGCGTTGGAGATTCCCTGGATGACTACAAGTACTACGAGGACTCCCTCAACTCCGCCCAGATGCACAGCGAGCTGAGTGTGCCGGAGACGCTGGTGCCGCAGCGGCCGCTGAATATAACCCGCGTGGGGATACCCTTCGAGGAGCGGAACGCGGCCGAGGAGCCCACCATATGCGTGCCCCTGACCGTCACAGAGACGTCTCTGGCCTCGGACAGTGCCACGCCACTGGTATTGGAGGTTGAGCGTGTCTACTGCTTTCCCCTGCCCAAAGTGGAGGTCCGTACGGGCAGCGGCAGCGTCATACGGCAACAGGTGGAGCAGATAACAAGGTCGAGTCTGGGAGAAATCCCCGAAATGGAAATGGAGCCCACGGAGCAGCCAATGCCAACCGATGTGACAGCTGGCGCTGCCAGCCAGAGCACCCGCTCCATGACGCTACTCTTCCTCCTCCTCCTTCATATCGGCTACCGTAGCAGGCCAAGGATTTGGATTTAGAACTAGAATTAACACAGATCAATAACAATAAATAACTCAGGGGCTAATCATAATATACAATTAAAGCAAAGCACTGCAGATGCTCTTTACGAATTACCAATGACCGCAGCGTGTGGAACGATAAGCCACTCGCGTTATCAAGGTTTGCTTGATACTCGTGCGATAAGGAGGTCCCCATTCATAAACGGCGACTATATTATCATCAATGAGTGAGAAAGTGGGTCTATAGTATAGTATATGTCCCAGAAGAACGGGTACTTTAATCTTTTGAATCAATGGTTCTGATTCAAATGATTCCAACAATCCAATGCTTCCTTCTTCATCGGGAATAATTGCTTGTTTCGCCACGCCATTGACACACACAAACACTTATTAAATATTTACATTCTGCATACATACTCGTATGTACAGATCTCACTTGCCAGTTCCGTTTTGGGCAATAAATAGCTCCCGTGACGCCTTCCGCAACGTCTTGCCATTGACATTGGCCGGCAGCTTGTCCGTGAATTGCACTCCGGCGTGCAGTTGCTTTTGCACTGCGGGTAGCCGCTTGGCCACGTGATCCGAAATATCCTTTGCTGTGACAACAGCACCCTTGGCCTTGACCACCAAGGCGCCAGCAGCATCTCCCTCCAGCTCATCGTAGATGCCAACCACGCACACGTCCTGCACCTGCGGCAGCTCCGAAATGACACTCTCGATCTCAGTGGGCCAGTAGTGGAGGCCCTGGTACTTCAGGATCTCCTTTTTGCGATCCACTATGTAGAGGAAGTTCTGCTCATCGAAGTAGCCCAGATCGCCGGTGTGGAACCAGCCCTCCGAGTCCTGCATCTGAAGTGTAGCCTCGGGGTTCCCGAAGTAGCCATTCCATGCCTGTCCTTTGTGCGCAAGGATCTCTCCAACCTGATTGTATGTCAAGTTCTTTCCGTCCTCGTCCACAATGCGCATTCTGACGCCCGGCACCGGTTTGCCCACCGATGCTATATGGCTAATGCCAGTATTATTCGTTATGCTTAGGGTCTCCGTCAATCCGTAGCCAGTGTTCAGCATCGCGTTCTTGCACAGCTCTTGGGTCCGCTGCAGGGTGGCCAGCGACACCGAACCCCCGACATAGGCCACGCTCTTCAAGGGTGCCAGATTCTCCGGCGTGGCGCCCGGATAACTTATCAGGGCAGAGAGATGGCGAGGCGGCAACACGGCGAAGTCGACATTGTACTTCTTCACCAGCTGCACAAAGTACTCCGGGGTGAAGGGCTTGCTGGTAATGATTCGGGTGGCACCAAACACAGTGCTGAAGATAAACGACACCAAGCCGGTGACCCAGTCCAGGCCACTCGATGATAATACGGTCACTTCGCTGTTAATCAGGCTGCGACGTACATTAATCAAACAATTGAACGTAAACAGCAGATGTAGCAGAGACTCACGGGTTCTCCAGCGTCAGAACATTGTTGGAAATGCAAACGGCCTTGGGCAAGCCTGTTGTGCCCGAGGAGCACAGAATGGCCATGGTCTGGTCTCCTCCCTCCTTCAATGGCTCTGGCCTGCAAACGGGAGATACCCGTTATTTGGTATATGATAAATATTTCCTCGCGCCAGTCGCTTCCACTCACTGGTATGTCATTTCGGTAGCTGTGGGACCCAGCAGATCCTCAATCTTTGGCACTCCCGCCACGGGCTGTGTGAGCGTGTAGATCTCCGGCTGCCATCCCACAGTAGCCGCTTGAACCTGCTTGTGGACATTTCCATCGCAGAATATCAGAGTCGGTTTGGTTATCGCGAACACATGGGATATGGTAGCTGCGTAAACAGATTGGATTGCCAGATTACTCTCAGATTTGTGTGTCTCTCGATGGCACCTCTCGACGAACCTTCGTCTTGATCCGGATTGACCGAGTGGAATGGTGTTCCATTCATTAGACACGCCAAACCCACGGGCATTAAATAGGTACAGTTTTTAGCAACAATTCCGACAACATTGGCGTTATTGAGTCCACGCTTCTTAAAGTGCTGGGCGATCCGAATGGCCCAGGTTAGACCCTGTTCGAAGGTGACTGTGACTCCATCAATGTCGTTGATCTGGAAAGTGAAATAATAAGCTGTAGCTGTAACTCTTCGGGACGAAGCTATCTACAACTCACCTGACACACGTTCCTGGGCCAAGTCCTCATGGTGTTGAATATAATTTTACCGATGGACGTGTCATAGTGATATGTGGGACTGCGCTTGGGTCCACTCCAAATTCTCTCCTTCTCATCGTATGTTGTGGGTATTTGTGCCATATTTGTGCAGCTCCTAGAACGTGCTCCCTTCCGCAGCGCAGCCTTTGTCGACTCTGCGCCTTCTCGGTTGTGTTCCCTACTTATAGGGAACCAGAGCTCTCACACTGCAAACGACAGAGCTCTGTATCAGTGCCTGAAGTCGATAGTCCATCACAAGACAAATCTCGTTGCACCAGGCCCCCGACTACATGATACCCTGCATCAGCTTTTGCTACAAATTCTTGCGTATAGTTGGGCAAAAAAGCTCTCAGTCTACAGAGTCTAAAATATATTTATCCGTAATACCTACTACTCACAGATATAATCAAATGTGCACATAGTCGTTGTTCAGCAGTTTGTTATATCTTATCAGTCCAAATCGAATAACAAAGAAGTTGCAGGTCATCGCCAGTCAGCTTCTTTTTAATTCAGAGCTAACCCGCATTGATGGAGCAGACTTCTGACACTATTTTCTATGTTGGAAAAAGCTCTCTCTCTCTCTCTCTCTCTCTCTTACGACATTCGAGCGATAATGTTTTTTCATAGGTTTAAAGTGTATTTAAACATCCAAAATGCTTTTTGACTTCGCCCGACATTGCCGGTATTGCTTCTAGAGAGATCTCTGGCTTCTGTCTACTACAACCATAAGCCCCATTTGAAATCTAACGATTTAATTTAAGTCTTAAGCCATTCCGCCCTAAAAATATACAACAAAATTTGAAGAATTCTCAATGGAAATATTCCCGATATTCTTATGTACTGAGTAGTCTTTGAATGAGGTGACTTTAAACTACTTTTAGGATGAGCTTATTGCAAGTACATACATATATATTTGAAGACATTCCTTATTTAATTTCACATTTCCAAATGTGTCTGTCAAGTCTACACAGCCGGCTATCTTTGGCTGCAATCTCAGCATTTTCACACTTGAGAACTTGGAACTATAGCCACTAGTATTGCTATTAAATATTTAAAAATCAACAAGGTATAAAATGGATAGAGTAGACTGTTTATATGCAGATTATTATAAGATTAGGCTAGCTGGTACTGGTAGTTTATATTATAAATATTATGGGTCACAGGTGGAAAAAAGATTAAGTCTCCGACAACCAAGTCCGTTTGCAAGATTAATCTTTGGAGTCCGAGATAAGACTTATCAAACTTTGTTAATATCTCTCTGTAAAGCCCATCCAAAACGTATTTATTTAAACCATTTGTAAATGATCTGAAGCTTTTGTTGTTTCTTGTTTAATACTCTAATTCCGCAAGGCGAAAGCTAGTTGAGATAGCGTAGCTTCTCTTAGCCTACACGAATGCAGGCCCAACAAAGGAAAAGGATGGATTGTTTCTGTTTTCTGTTTCAGGAACACTTTATTGCTGGCCAAAAGTCACTCCGCGTGTCGGCGAGTGCTCATTACTAAAGCACTCCAACTTGAATATGAATCGTTTAACTTATCTCACACACTTATGATTACAAAATATAGATATACATATATGTACTTGTTGGATCGTTCAGATCTCACTTGCCGGTCCCGTTTTGGGCCACAAAAACGTCGCGTGCCGTCTTGCGCAACGTCTTGCCATTGACATTGGCCGGCAGCTTGTCCGTGAATTGCACTCCGGCTCGCAGTTGCTTTTGCACTGCGGGTAGCCGCTTGGCCACGTGATCCGAAATATCCTTTGCTGTGACAACAGCACCCTTGGCCTTGACCACCAAGGCGCCGGCTGCATCTCCTTGCAGCTCATCGTAGATGCCAACCACGCACACGTCCTGCACCTGCGGCAGCTCCGAAATGACACTCTCGATCTCAGTGGGCCAGTAGTGGAGGCCCTGGTACTTCAGGATCTCCTTTTTGCGATCCACTATGTAGAGGAAGTTCTGCTCATCGAAGTAGCCCAGATCGCCGGTGTGGAACCAGCCCTCAAAGTCCTGCATGCGGCGTGTCTCCACTGGGTTGCCGTAGTACCCATTCCAGGCCTGACCCGTGTGCACATAGATCTCCCCAGCCTGATTGTATGTCATGTTCTTGCCATCCTCGTCGACGATGCGTATCTTGACCCCTGGAACGATTCGGCCCGCCGAGGAGATGTTGCTGATTCCAATATTGATTGTGATGGCTCCCACCTCTGTCATTCCATAGCCGGAGTTGAGCATGGCGCGACTGCACAGCTCCTGGGCCCGCTGCAGCGTGGTTGTGGAAGCCAAGCCCCCGCCATAACTGAGATGCGTTAGCGGCGCCAAAGCTTCCTGCGTGGCATCCGGACAACTGATCAGGGCAGACAAGTGGCGTGGCGGCAGCACGGCATAGTTAATCTTGTACTTTTTCACCAAATACACAAAGTATTCAGGCGAAAAGGATTTGTTCGTAATGATGCGGGTGACACCAAACACAGTGCTAAAGACGAATGCCCACAGCCCCGTGATCCAGTCCAGACAGCTGGCTATAAATATCACCGATTCGCTGTTGACCAACCTGCGTACGAATAGAGTGAGCATCGTTCCTTGGAGGCGATTGAAAGTGTTCTCCAACTTACATGGTGTCTTGTATGAGGTTACTGTTGGAAATGCAAACGGCCTTGGGCAGGCCAGTTGTTCCCGAGGAGCACAGAATGGCCACAGTTTGGTCGCCTCCATCCTTCAAATTCTCCGGCCTAAGAAACATCTTGGGTTATTCTCTGTGGCAATATTGCATGCTCTGCTGCCTCATTCCACTTACTGGTACATCTTCTCTGTTGTTGTGGGATCCAGCAGAGTTTCAATCTTAGGCACTCCCTCGACGTGGTCTGTGAGCGTGTATATCTCCGGGTGCCAACCAATGGTTGCGGCATGCACCTTCTCATATTCGTTGCCATCGCAGAATATCAGCGACGGCTTGGTTATAGACAACACATGGGTTATGGTAGCTGCATTCAGGAGTTTACCGATAATTCAGTTAGTTTCCACTGTTGAGCACACAATGGGGAGGTACGAACCTTCATCCAATACCGGATTGACAGAGTGGAATGGTGTTCCATTCATTAGACAGCCCACTCCGAGCGGCATCACATAGGTTGAGTTTTTCGCTGCAAGGCCAATGACATCCTTGTGGTTGAGTCCACGCTTCTTGAAGTACTGGGCAATCCGAATGGCCCAGGTGAGACCCTGTTCAAAGGTTACTGTCACGCCATCAATATCGCATATCTGCAGTGGAGTGGAGTGGAGTGGAGTGGAGTGATAATCTATAAGTTTTTGTTCTCTTCGGGACGATCCTTTTCTGTAAACACTTGCCTGGCACACGTTTTTGGGCCAGTTCTTCATGGTGTTGAAAATGATTTTACCCACGGACGTGTCATAGCTGTACATGGAGTTGCGCTTGGCTCCACTCCAGACACAATCCTTCTCGTTGTAGGTGGTGGGTATCATTGCCATTTTGAGGGGTTTTCTGGAACAAATTGCGCGCTCACACTAACTGCAGTTAACTGTAGCCGCTCTGGGCCAGGTGCACTTCTATTTATAATGATCCAAAGCTGTGAAAATCCAGGCCGTAGACGCCTTGAGTGGATCCACTTGCAATGGCTAACACCTGTAACATCTTATCTTGTTCCTGGAGACGATAGTGCACCACCTCAGCCGCATGAAGAATGTCGTGAGGATAGATGGCCATGCCTGTTGGATACCCTGTACAAGCAGAGGTATAGATTCATACCTAAAATATATTCATATCAAAGTTATCCACTTTTCCACTTTATTTTGTTTTTGAGATGAAAACTTCAAGTGATATTTAATAATGCAACAGCCTAAAAAAGCAACGAACTACATTCATGTGTAGGTAATATGTTTGGCAGTTTTCGTTATCTTATCTGTTTAATTCAATACTGAATCGAATAGAGGGGGAAATTCCAAATCACGAGCATTACGCTATTCATACCCCAGGAAGCTCCTCGGTGGTTTATGGTATTTACGAGGTTTTACTTAAAAGATTTGCACAATAAAATTTAATGAGCCCTAATCCGCAGAGTGCTCGTCATTCTTGGTTAAAATAGGTAGTGAAACGCATTTACAGCTTTATAATTGAGGTGTTTGATAGAAATATTTGTTAAAATTGTGCAGGTGGAAAAAATGAAAATTATTTTACTATTAATTTCATCCTAAACCTGAAAGGCTATTTTCAAAATGAGCTATGGTTTCTGGTATGGATCTAAGTATTTGTAAAAGGCATTGTAGAACCGGATATTAAATGCTTAAACATGAACTGCATGAAGATCTGAAAACAAATCAAATGTAGAAATAGATCAAAAACATATCAATCTTGTAAATGGTCATTATTATTTAGGTTATTATCATTAATTGAAGCAAAATGAACATTGCATTCAGGAGGTCTTAAGATCCTAACTGGCTGGTAATATTAAACGAAACATCAAAATCAAGGAATATGACTTCCGAACATGGACAGAGAACTATTAACCCTTTTTGGTTATCCAAATTTAGGCACGAATATTATGAAACTTGAAGAATTTTAGCGCAGTTCAGGTGAAAGTTATCATGCTCATTTTTGTTTTGTAAATAAATAGTTAAGTTAAGTTCGTTTTTTTCCTCGGAATATTTACGTTATATAGTTTTTTTTAAATGAGAAGGTTTCCATATATTAAGACACTTTTCAAATTGACCGCCAAACTCAATTTAGCGCACAAAAAATACTGATATTTTTCGCTCTCAATTCTTGGTGAGTTTTCAAAATTTTCTCTCTTTTTTTTTGAGGTGAAGAGAGCGTTTTCGTGGTGACTTTCCCCTCATTTTCGTGGTGTGAGACACATGTTCTTAACGGAATGAATATTAATTGTTGCGTTCCCGTAAGATGCATTTGATTTGTATGGGAAAAAGTTCAGCAACATGGGGAAATGAAGAGGCAGCATTGTTGTGCAACTTAGGCACGGGATGAGCAACAATCTGGGGAAAATGGATATTATGGCTTGAGATATTTTTTGTAATTTCAGGCTCCAATTAATGCAGAAACTACTCAGTCTCTGTTTTCAAGATATTAACGAAATTTTGCAGCTCACGGGTTCCAATAATAGGTATCAGAACCGGGATAAGTGTATATATACACAAACATATGCATTAAGAGGTAAAAAACATGTCAATCTATGATAAAATCATAAATAATGTTTCAATGGAGCTTGGAACAAAACATTTAACATCAATTAAAAGATAGTAAGGTATACAAAAGTGCATACGCATGGAAGAAACTTGGTTGACCAGCAACACTGACGTCACATTTAGTCAACATTTACGTTTTATGCTTTGGCCGTTTTGAAAACTAGCCAATCCTAAACAAAATTCATTGAGGAATTGGATACAATTTTTTTTTAGGGCTGAGAGGCCCAAATATCTATTAACATTAAACTGAATATCAAAATTTACGAATTTCATATCACAAAATATCATGGTGTGGCAGCCCGCAACCAACTACGAATTGCACGAGTCTGGCAACGCCACAAAACGAAGTCACATTCGTTTTATGTTGTTTTTGTTTGAACCTTAATATGCAAATAATCCAATAAAAAGGGCTTCTGAAAACTTGCCAAGTAGTAGAAAATGTATGTATCTATCGGATAAATTAAATTAAATTAAATTAAACGGAATATCAAAATCGAGGAATATCAACGTTGAATGTTTTGAAAAAACAATCGATACTATCGTGATAGTATCGTGCTCAAATAATTTATTAAAAAACCATTAAAACCTTTTAGGAACTTGTCCATTGTAAAAATTAGATACCACCTGTCGATTTGCTTAAAAATTTTTCTTCGTATTTTAGTGCAGCTAATCCAAACATATCAAAAGCGCAACAACTGTAGCTCGATACTATCATGATAGTCGCAAAACCGTCGATAGTAGAGGCTAGCAGTAAAATATCGATACTATCGATAGTGCCCTCGACACCTCTACTGTTAAGCTAACGAGTCATTAATTGAAGCAAAAATAGGGTATACAAACATCCATACCACCGGTTGACAAGCAACAAGTGTTCAAATGTCGTAATTCCGAAAATACTCACGTTTCATTACATGCACACTTTTGTTTTATGTTTCTAGTTTGTGTTGACCTTTTTTTAACCATATTTTATAAGCAATCCAATAAAAGGGAGTTCTTAATATCAACAATCTTGTGGAAAAATGATTAATTAATTGGATAAAATTCTATTTTCAAAACTAAGGATCCTAACTGGCTGGTAATATTAAACGAAACATCAAAATCAAGGAATATGATTTCCGAACATGGACAGAGAACTATTAACCCTTGGTTATCTAAATTTACGCACGAATATTATGAAACTTGAAGAATTTTAGCGGAGTTCAGGTGAAAGTTATCATGCTCATTTTTGTTTTGTAAATAAAAAGTTAAGTTCTTTTTTTTCTTCGGAATATTAACGTTATATTTTTTTCAAATGAGAAAGAATATTCGGTATATTTCTGAGGGTCAAACGGTATAAAATCCACGGTACCATCATCATGCACCAAAATACGCCAAATTTCACGGCCAAAATTCGCGGTCAACAACGCGGAAATTAGATTTATGTAATAATATGTTAAGCTAACGAGAATAACAGTTAGATCCGAGCGCTAGTAATCCTTCCCCCCACCATGTTTCGTCGTCAATTCGGTGTTGTAATCCGCTGTACGCGACATAGAACACTGTTGTTCAGGGCGCACCAATTGGTTGCTGCAACCAACCAAACCTGCCATGCCAGTGGAAACATGAGTCCTTTGCCGGAATATGAGGAGCGTGTCAGGACGGGCAAAATGATGCCCGACGACAGGCAACTGGAGACAATGAAGCTACTAGATGCTCTTTACCACAGGATTCAGGGCTACAGACCGAGAGAGCAAAGCGGAGGCAGCAGTGGCGGCTTCTTCAGCTCCATCTTTGGTCGGAAGCGAACCGACGACGATGACGCGGCAGATGACTTAAACGCAGGCAGCCATTCCCCAATGGGCCTGTACCTCTATGGCAGCGTGGGCGTGGGGAAGACAACCCTAATGGACCTGTTCTACGACTGCTGCACTCAGGTGACTAATAGCTTACACAAGCAACACAAATTAACAGGCGAACTTGCTTTACAGATCCCTCGCAAGCAACGTGTGCACTTTACTGCCTTCATGAACAGTGTGCATGGCCGGATTCACGAGGCGAAGGAGCGGCAGGGTCCCATCGACCGGGCATTCAATTCGGATAAACCCGCTCCTTTTGATCCAACGAAACCCGTGGCAGACATCATAGCCCGCGAGTCCTGGCTGATTTGCTTCGATGAGTTTCAGGTCACCGATATAGCCGACGCCATGGTCCTGAAGCGACTCTTTACGCATCTCTTCAGGAAGGGCATTGTGATAGTTGCCACCAGCAATCGGCATCCCGAGGATCTGTATAAAAATGGTCTGCAGCGGACCAATTTTCTCCCGTTCATAGCCCTGCTGCAACGGCGCTGTCAGCTGGCCAAACTCGACTCCATCGATTATCGACGCATTGCCCAGTCTGGTGACACCAACTACTTCGTCAAGGGCCAGAGCGATGCAGAGGGCAGCATGAATCGCATGTTCAAGATACTGTGTGCCGAGGAGAACGATATCATCAGGCCGCGCACCATCACTCACTTTGGACGGGATCTTACCTTCCGTCGCACGTGTGGCCAGGTCTTGGACAGCAGCTTTGAAGAGCTCTGCAATCGCGTAAGTGCTCTGCTCCCTAGCAACAAACAATCTCGAGGAAATATTTATATTTTCGTCTCTGTTCACACAGCCTCTGGCGGGTAGCGACTATCTGCAGATCTCTCAATTCTTTCACACCGTCCTCATCAGAGACGTGCCCTCGCTGAACCTAAATATCAAGTCACAAATGCGGCGATTTATAACGCTCATAGATACGCTATACGACAACCGAGTGCGCGTGGTTATATCAGCCGACTACCCGCTGGACAATCTATTCCAGGTGACCGATCCCGGTGACATCTCAGACACGGATCGCATTCTAATGGACGACTTGAAAATCACACATGGCACGGTGAGTCGATCGGGCTGCCACTACTGATCCTTCCAATACAACAATAGGGTTCTGTTCTCATTGCAGCACGATTCCAAGTCCAGCGTATTCACCGGTGAAGAGGAGTTGTTTGCCTTCGAGCGTACGATTTCAAGGCTGTACGAGATGCAGAAACGTGAATACTGGGAGCAGTGGGCAAAGCATCGCTGAGACAAGCCCCCCAGACCAGGCCTCCAGGCACAAAAGCAAAGCAATAGTTTTATTAGTGCAAATACATAAATTATTCGTATACCTCATGTCGAAGTACACTTTTAAAATTTCGTTATAGTGTCTCCCTAGAAACACAAGCATAGAATTAGAAATGGTTGACTTGTCAAAAGTATTAAAGCAATTTACAAACAAATTTATTTCAGACCAGTCAATATTTTATTTTTATTAGAATATATATTAGTAGTATATTCCGTTATTCAGAGTTACGTCACGTCACGTCACTGGTGATCGCGTATTAAAATTACCCGTTGCACATGAAACCTGGCAACTCTACCATCAGCTGTTCGGCGTTTAAATTGATAAGACTTCCTATATTTTCGGTTGAGTGTTGAGTGTTGGGCAGAAGATAAGAAGAAGGTCAAGATCATTTGCATATCTCAGAACGGAGCATAAACAGGAAAATGGAGGTTAAGGAGCTTGAAGTGAACAAAACCCTTCCCTATGGTGAGTAAAACATTCATTGATTTTGGACAACGAAACTGAGATTCACTTTGTAGACCCCTCCCTGCTCGCGGTTAACATTTCATTGCGTCAGATTGAGGAGATTGCCATGACGGTGTCTCAACGCTGCCATGTAAGTGGCGTAAATGAAATTGCCTGGGCCTTGAGGGCCCTGATGCTGACAGATTTGACCACGCTAGCGGGTGATGATACTGCTGCCAACGTGCGAAGGCTGTGCCTGCGTGCCTGTTATCCATTCGAGCCACAATTCTTTGACAAATTCTTCGAACGGGCTCTGCTCTCTGAGATTCATACTGCCGCCGTCTGTGTTTACCCTGCTAGAGTGAAGGATGCCTATCAGGCACTGCAGCAGTACGACAAGCTGGACAAGGTGGCCATTGCAGCTGTAGCTACTGGCTTCCCCACTGGCCAATACGGATTGCAGACGCGCCTGCAAGAGATTAGTCATGCTATTCTGTCTGGCGCAACCGAAATTGATATCGTGATCAACCGGCAGCTGGCTCTGGTCGGCGACTGGGAGGGTCTCTACAATGAGGTGGTGCTGATGCGCAGTGCCTGTGGCCAGCGCGCACACTTGAAGACTATTCTGGCCATCGGAGAGCTCGGAACAATGGAGAATGTAAGCTGCTGACACGGCAGGCATAATTACTGGCTGATTGACTGATGGCTGATTCTCATTACAGGTTTACAAAGCGGCTATGGTTTGCATGCTGGCTGGAGCAGACTTTATAAAAACATCCACTGGAAAGGAGGCGGTGAATGCTACGCTGCCTGTCGGCTTGGTTATGATATTCGCCATACAGGAGTTCAAGCGTCGCACTTGCCAGATTGTCGGTCTGAAGCCCGCTGGCGGAGTCCGAACTGTGCGTGATGCCATTGCCTGGATGACGCTGGTGAACGAGACTCTTGGGATGCGCTGGCTGCGTCCCGAACGTTTCCGTTTCGGAGCATCAGGACTGCTGGATGACATTGAGAAGGTAGTGCGCGAAGGCGTGGCCAAGCTAGAGGCACAGGAGGCTGAAAAGTCCAAGCAGGCCGAGCCGATTGTGGAGCAAGATGTCCTGGAAACCCTATGCAAAGATCTCCGCAAGACAAAGGAGGAGAAGTAGGCAAACAGCAAAGCTTCGCTCTAGCCATCCACACTTCCCGCATGGAGTACTGCATTTATTACTGCATTTTTATATCGTGACTAAAATTTAAAAAAAAACACACAATTTCTACGAGTGATGCTGATCCTGTCCAGTCGATTTGTAGTCGTAATGGAACTGCGCAGGAGCCGCCATTAGATCCTCCTCCGCCTGCTCTTCGCCATGCTGCAGCAGTTCTCCGAGGCCAGCCTCTTGGTGTGGCTGATTATCCGGCATCTTCACGTGCATGTCCACAGCAAAGAAGGAATCGTCAAAGTTGATGCGATTGCGCTCATCCTGCTCCAGGTAGAGGGCTTTGGGCGTCTCCCCTCCCATGGCCTTCTCATATGTGTTCAGCCACTTGAGATTGAGATTGATATGCTTGGCTGCCGCATTGAACTTCTTTGGCTTCTTCTTTGGCTTGTCCGCGTAGTAGTTGTGCTCCTGCTTCTGCGGCTGAGGCGGAGGAGCTATCTTCTCCAGGAGCCTGCTCTTGGCATCCAATTTCGGATCCACATAGTCGAAGAGGGGCATATAGAAGTTGTACGGCTGCGCTGTGGGCGGCAATAACAGTTGCTGCGGCTGCACTTGCTGCTCCACCTGGCTGCTGCCTTCCGCCATTGAGTCCTCCTCAATGGCGGGGCCAAAGATTTCGCCAGCACGCCTTAGCAAATTCTCGAGGCGCTCAAGGGTGATAATGTGCGGGTGTAGCAGCTGTACATCGTCATGGAGCTGTGCCCGGCGTGCAGCTGTGGGGCTGGCCGCGACACTCGAGCAGAAGATACACAACAGCAGCTGCAAAGAACATAGAATTAGGACCGTATCCGGATCCTTCACACTGTCCACTCACAATCAATATGCCACTCATCTTGCCTTTTGATGACAGAGACGAACACAAACCCAAATCCAAACACTTTGAATGAGCCACTTGCGGTTTCACATGCACTGCGCTCTCTGACTCTAGCACCTTCACTTTCAAAGATCTCACACGAAGTAAGGCCTCCTCTGGGCAGGCCAATTCATTTATAGTGGCTCTCCAAGCTCCACGCTGCATGGAGCTCCACGATCAAACGGAAGCTCGGAAGTCTCCACCAACAACAACAATCCAACATCAGCCAAGGAGCAGAGCAGTTGGGCTGGGAGCAAGAAACAAGTTTCTCACACAAGAAAATAAATATGTAACGAGCCAAACTAGACATGCACGCCAAATCAAATCTTTGCCTGTGTGCACGACACTCTGGTGCATAATAATGTTAATGTAACAGCAGCGCACTGGAATTGCAGTTGCAGTTGAACAAACTGGAATGGAAGTGCCGGCGAGGCGACTAACAGTTTGTCACTCAGGCAATTGCATCGCCTGCCGCTGAAGAAATTGTCCAATTTCAGGCGAGGTGGCCAGAGAAAAGTCGGCCGTCGGCCGACTGCTTCAGCTTCGGCATCGGCTTCGACCGTAAGTGCATTGACCCACACAATTATTTCCGCAGCACTGGGGACGAATGTGTGAACGCGTTTCGATTGTCTTGTGATCCATAGCCGTAAAAGTGCAAGTTCAAAGTTACAGGAAATGTTTAATGGTGGCGGCATAATGGGAAAAGTGTAACGACCATAACTTGTTCATTGACTCGGACATCGGTTCGCAATTTATTAAACGGTTTCGCTCCTCTCTCGATCATGCCTGCTTAAGTTCGGGCAATCCTTTAACAATAACATCAAGGGCTTTGAGGTCTTTATTGACAGTCTCACTCAGCACTTCCATGGCGCGCTGTTGCATGGTCAAAAAATTCTTCATCTCATCCTCGGCCTCCGCGTCCATCGTATACTCCGACCCACAATTGCCAGCAAACTGATTCCGCTGCATTCGCATCTGGGACAGCAGCTCGCTGAGCCGCCCCTTAAACTGTGTGGGCGCCGATACCACGGCCTGCATGCTCTGCAGCTTGGTGCGCAAGGCCTCCTCCTCGGGCGTCAGCGAGGAGCCCACCTTCCGTGTGCACTCTTGCTTTACAATAATCTGTTCGATGCAAGAAAAGGTTAGTGGACCAGCAAGAAGGAACCCCATTTCATGCTTACCCTAAGTATGCGATGACTGAGCTCAGCCAGCTTGCGTTTGTGCTCCAAGATTTTGGCCGAGGCCGTGGCATGCCGGTGTCTCAGCTCCGTTAGTTCTCCTTCCACCTTCTTCATGTACAGGGCATGGGTGTCTGTTTCCTGCTCCTGACACTTGACGCGCCATTTCAGGTCGTTGAAGCCAATCATCGGCACTGGCAGGAATTTACCAGCGTCTGGATTATCCAAATTGGCTTGACGCCACATACGGGGGTCTACGCCACGGGGGGGATTCTCAAGATACTCCTTCAGTTGATCCTCGTCCGGCAACACCAGGGCCAATGCTTCCACAATTCCCAGATTCGTGAGCTGAGGCTTAAGCGATGCCTGGTTCAAATAGTTCGAGAGCTCAGTGGCCAAAATCCGCTTTCCCTCGTTCGGGGCATGCTGCAGTTTCTCGTCCACGTAGATAACCATCTGACACTTTTTATTCTCCAACTCTTTTATGGTTTCAATGTGCACCATCATGTTGGGCTTGCTGCCGAACAAGCTGTGCAGCGTTTGAATCACTTGTTGCTGGTGCGGTCTAAAAAAGCAAACGAAATATGTGAAATATTAAATCGTGCGTGGAGGATATGGCGGCGTGCACTTACTTGATGGCCGACAGATCCCTGTCGAAATTCAGAGCCACGAGTCCCAATTTGTTATCCTTGCCTGGCATGCGACTGTACCCGATGGCCTTGAAGCGACACAGGTAATTCTCCGGCGTGATATCGACTGGGGGCGCACTCTGCGAATAGAAAAGCTTTCCAGTGCCCCACATGGACTGCAGGTAGTTCCATTTGGCCACAATGTTATCACGCTCATCGCCAAATATTGAGACATTCAGAATGGATTGAGCAAACGCCTCATCGGCTGATATGGGTGCGGGCTGCTGTTGTGGCTGGCCGAGCATAAAACTGGTGCCACCGAATCCACCAAAGCCAGGCGTTACTGTGGTATTCGACGGCTTTCCAAAGTCTGCAAAGTGAAGCAGGTTAAAAATATTACGGATACGAATCCGGATACTAGAACTCACTGGATCCAAACACACTACCGCCAAATCCTGTCGCCTGGCCAGTGCTAAAGCCACCGAACACTGGCGCCGTGGTCGTTGTTGCTCCAAAGCCTGCAAATCCACTCGCTGGCGCTGTGCTGGTAGCGGCCGGCTGACCAAATCCACTAAAAGCCGGTGGCGCAGTGCTTGTCGCTGGTGCGGCAAACAAGCCTCCCTGACCTGATGCCGGAGCAGCACCGAATCCGCCGAAGCCCCCACCAAGTCCTGGTGTGGCTGTTGTTGTCTGAACAGCTCCAAAACCTGGGGCACCACCAAAAGCAGAGCCGCCAAACGGTGGGGCAGATGTGGGAGTACCAAAATTTGGTGCAGCATTACCAGCTCCAAAACCTGGTGCTGCCGTCGGAGCTCCAAAGCCTTGCCCAGCCGTGGCAGTGCCGAACGCAGTTCCGCCTCCAAAAGCAGGCGTCGCTGTTGCGGTTCCAAACGCTGGAGCTGCTGTCGCCGGGCTGCCGAACGCAGACACTGCTTGACCAGCTCCGGTCGCCGATCCAAATGGTGAACCAAACATGCCGCCGGCTTCCATGTGAGGAGATAAGCAAAACAAAAAATTGGGTCAATAATTCGTAGTCAGCTTCCGCCGTGGGATCTTATCTGTGATTACAGTGTCCGAAATTCTAAGCTAGCAATAGTTTGCTTCGGACACTGAACGCAAGAGGTCGAAAGACATGGCTGTTCTTCTTATTTTGTTTCTCTTGGTGCTGGGCTCAGCGGCGTATGTGGCATACGTTATCCACCAGAAAGGGTGAGTTTCGTTTTTATCTTTCGTGCCTCATAATCGAATGATCATCCTGTTGCAGCATCGATCCAAAGGACATTCGCATACAAAGCCTACAGGATGCCAAAAAATTACTCCAGCTACCAAGTGGAACAGGGCCCCACAGATACTTGGAAAAAAGGGCTTGAAGGGGGGCTGGCGGCTTTTCTTTATTGGAACTCACTTTTGGCCGGCGTGCTTGTTGCTCCCAGCGGCGTACTCGATCCAAAAAAGGACATGATGTGACAAACGTATGAATAAAACGGTTCCAACTAATTGAGTTTGCCTTCTCTGGACTGCTTTGTATAATACTCGTTCTTTATTTTAACAAAAAGTATACTTAATCCTAATAAACGTAAAAATTTGGCGCTTCTGCAATCTAGTGTTTTTTTGTTGGTGATGCAAAAGCAGCGATTCTTGAACTATCGATAAGCAACGCTACAATTACTATCGCCTTTGCCGGTTACAAATCTCAACAGATTCTCCACAGTGACGGTTTTAAGAGTTTTAAGAGTATTATTAAAATGCATTATTTACATTGATATATTTAAATTGTTCTGTCGAAAACATAAAAATCTGTAGATTAATATATATCGAAACAACCGATACGGACGGAAAAACCCAATCGATAGTTTTATAACCTCTACCTCAAAACGAAAATTTTCAAAATTCAACAAAAATGAGTAAATACAACTCAAAGTATTTGGAAGACAAGCTTAGACAAGAGCTTGAAGCCAAGTACGTGAATGTGGTTGATGAATCGGACGGCTGCGGTGGAAAATTCAGCGTGATTATTGTGTCCGAAGCATTCAAAGGCAAGACGTTGCTACAGAAACACAGATTAGTGAACACGGCGCTGGCCGCAGAACTAAAAGAAATACACGCTTTCTCGCAAAAGTCATACACTCCCGAAGAGTGGGAGAAAGTGCAGCAACAGCAGCAACAATAAGCCGTAACCTGTTGTCGTTCGTTGGTAGTTTGGATTTTTGCGTGTGACGATCGGAACCAGTATAAACGAAGCCAGCCACCGAAAACAGTCGAACAAAGAAAGTGAAAGGGAAACAACAGCCAGACGCAGCCGGAGTGGAGTTTGGAGTTGCTAAATAAACTACGCAAATGATCTGCTAAATGCATACGTTACATAAAAAAACAATAAAAACTTAAGTACTCGACGCAGAGACACAACATTTTGTACGCTCCCCATTACAATTTCAAATTGCTGATATACTACCGATAAAGCAAACTCGCCGCAGAACAATACAATGCTCAAGTTCCAGGTCCACTCTCCGGGCAAGGTCATTCTCCATGGCGAACACGCCGTCGTCTACAATAGGCCCGCCCTGGCCGCTGTAGTTGGCCTGGGCACCAATCTCCAGTTTCGCCAGCAGGCGGGCAGTCAGGTAGCCAGCTTCCAGCTGGACGCTCTCAACTGCACCCTGGAGATACAACTGGGTGACTTTAATGCGTTTCTCGAAAACTTCCGCAGCAAGTATCCGGCGGACAGCACCGCCAAGTTGATGGAGGAGGTGCGCGGGGAAGTGTCCAAGCAACTGGAAAGAGCTGCTGGCAGCACACCAAAGCCGCATACCCAAAGGGCGTTCATTTCCATATACTACTTGTTGGCGGGAGCTGTACTCTCGTCGCCAAAAGATCCCAAGCTGGCTCTTCAAACCGGTTTCCAGGTGCAGGTAGACACCGAGCTGAACGTGGGCGCCGGCTTGGGCAGCTCTGCTTCATTTGGAGCCGCCTTGGCCGCCGCTTTCCTAATCTTGTCCGGTCACTTTGACCAGGAGAACTACTCGCAGGAGGAAAATCAGGCGCTTATCTCGAGCTGGGCCTACGAATCGGAACGTGTCAACCATGGAACACCCTCCGGATTGGACAACACAGTGTGCACTTACGGCGGCATGTTGCGCTATGTGAAAGGACAAGGCTTTCAGTCGCTGCGCATACAGAAACCGCTCAACATTCTGCTGGTTGACAGCCGCGTTAGCCGCAGTACGGCAGACATCGTGGCCAAGGTTCGCCACTTAGCTGAAGGATTTCCTCAGCTCATTGAAGCCATTTGGCAAGCCTGTGAGGAGCTGGTGACGGCAGCTGTCCCACTATACGAGAGTTTCGGCAATGCCCAGGACGACAGTGCAAAGTTTGAAAAGCTCGAACGCCTCTTCCAAATCAACAACGATCTTCTAAAGGCAATTGGTGTGTCGCACCCCAAGCTGGAACAGATATTCACCATTGCGTTTAAGAGGGGTTTCTTCTCGAAGTTAACCGGCGCCGGTGCAGGTGGCTATGCAATCGTCCTGCTGCCGGAGAACTTCGAGTGCAACGAAGTGTACTGGAAGCTTAAGGAGGAACTGGAGTCGGCGGGCTTCGGCGTTCATGTGACGACAGCTGGCGGCGTTGGATTGCGTGTTAGCTCATTGGCCGATTGATCCAACAATTGCTCCATTTTGTATTGCTACTGTATGTATTCGTGGTTTTGTTATGACTTAAAAATAAAGATTTACATTTGTATTTTGTACGGCCAAGAAGTATTTAGCGCTGACTCCTATCGCGGGACTTGTAGACAATACCTCGGTTCTTCATATCCCTTAAAGTGGATTGAGGCAAAGTTCCTGATACGGATATGGCATAGATGCCGCGTGTGAAGCGAGCTGAAATATACATAAAACTGATGTCAATCACTGTCATGTCATGCAGTGAAGCGTTCCATTGAGATTGATTTACCTAATCGCTGCCATTTCGCCACCCAGGAATCGGTGGGTGTGGTTAAAGCTATGAGCCCATCAAAATTGTTGCTCGTGTGGTCATACACATTATCTTTGTTGCCTTTCATGCGCAAGAACTCTTCGCAGTTTTCGCAGCCGTCAGTCTCAAATTGATCAAAACTCTGAAAGACGCGAAAAATTACACATGATTTGACGCGGCTTTCAGCAAACATAACCTACCTTCACCAAGGAACAAACCAGGCAGGCACGCAGACCCCTCAGATCCTTGGGTATCGCGTCAAAGGACATTTTTAATAATAATACAGTTAGTTTTCTTTAACAAAACAATTTAAATTTGTAGGGAAACGCGAAAATCAAGCCACAAACACAGTAAAGTGTGACCGTGCACTTTTGGACCAAATATACCGCGCCAGACCCTCAGAAATATACTTAAATATACCTTCTCGTTTTCAAAATATACCGTGAGTATACCGACGAAATCTTCAATATTTTAAACAGGTGAACAACTTGAGTTAAGCAGCGGAAAATTATACTATTTTTAAATGTTCCTTGTAGCTCTATTCTTCCTCTTTACTTAGAAAACAGAGAGAAAATCCCCAAAAAAAAGAGAGAAAATCCTTCGATAACTGCCACCAACAAATTTGTCAAGAACAGTTTCACGCATGTATTTATCGATGCATGCCAGCTGTTGTGGGTGTTGTTGTTGTTGTTGCTTTGTGGGTGTGGGAACAGGAGACAACGACAACGAATTGTGGAGGAGAAGTGCAACACAACACAAACTAAACCTGAGCTTTGGCCGCCGCTACACACCTCTTTACTTCGTAGGATAATTACATTAATTTGTGCACTAAGCTAAGCAGCGATGTCATCATCCTCAACGTCCAGCCCCACGGACAACAGTTCCCACGGTTCCGTGGCGCTTTCCTCTTTCGCCGCCATAAATGCCGTGTCTGGGACAAACACAAGCACAAGTGGAAGCCAGAAGCCATTTTCCCTCTCCGAGCGTTTGAATTTTGAGATTTACCGTTATTCCAGTTATTCGCCAAATTATCTGCCTGAGTAAGTGATTGGTTAGAGCGGGAAAGAGATAAGACGCTTTTCGTTGCAGTTCTTTTGCAGTTGCATTTCGTAATTGTTGTTGTCAATTTTGCATGTGTATATGTGTATGCACATACATACATTCATATGTATGCATGTCGCGTTTACCGTTTAGCTATAATTTATGAGTTTTTTTTTTTTGTATTTTATTCATTTTCAGAAATGTACTGGTAGACACACCGAACGACCAAACGTCCCGCTGGTCAGCCTACACCAACATCCCCCCACAGTTTCTTACCCTGAAGCTGCGACGCCCCGCCATTGTGAAGAAAATCAAATTTGGCAAATTCGAGAAGTCGCACGTTTGCAACATAAAGAAGTTTCGCGTATTTGGGGGCCTGGAGGATGAGCACATGGTCTTGTTGCTAGAAAGGTGAGATATTTCGTACATGCAATCTAACAATCTGCAACGGTTTCATATGTTTGAAGTGGACTCAAGAACGACAATATACCAGAAGTATTCAACCTGCGCTGCATGACCGAAGACGGCTCGGAGAACCTGCCAGTACTGTATCTCAAGATTGTTCCACTGCTATCGTGGGGTCCATCGTTCAACTTTAGTATATGGTACATCGAACTCCACGGCCAAGACGATCCCATGTATACGTGTGCGCGAATGAAGAATTATAATACACTACGAGAAATTGAGATTATCAAGCTGTGCCTCAAGCACTTTCGCCAGCAGGGCTACATGACTGCCTTTGGGGCTCTTCAGGAGCAAACAAATGTAAAACTGGAGCACCCGCTTATCAGTGAACTGCACAAATACCTGGTAACGACTCTGTTATTTCTGTGCTTTACATTTTAATTCCTCTGATTCCGCTTCAAAGGTGGTGCAAGGGGACTTTGAGAAGGCCGAGCGTTTCATTGCCGAGTGCATTGATGAGGGTCTCATGGACGAGTATTTGTACAAGCAAGACTATAAGCACACCTGGCATATGAAGTACACTGAAAGCGAGGCAAAACCTGGTCAGTATTATTCACATTTATTCACATGTATATAGAAAACCTAACTAAACATTCGTTTGCAGGCAATCGTGGTGGCCATCAGTTGGTGGTTGATGCCAAAAAACGCCTCATATATTTGTATGGAGGCTGGGATGGCTATCAGGATTTGAGTGACCTTTGGGTATATAAGATTGATGAAGATGAATGGACGCTGCTATGCGAACGGTCAGAGCAGTCCAGCGGGCCCACGCCGCGCTCCTGTCACAAAATGATATTTGATCCGATAAGCGAGAACATCTTTATGCTTGGTCGTTACCTAGACAATTCGATACGAACATCAGAATACATCAAGAGTGACTTTTATCTGTACGACACACGGGCTCGAAACTGGATGCAGATCTGCGATGACACCAGCCAGGTGGGTGGGCCGCAGCTCGTCTACGACCATCAGATGTGCATTGATGGCGACAAGCGAACCATTTACGTATTTGGCGGCAAAATACTGACGCCACGCAGTGTCAATGCCACAGGTGCCATCGAGCCCGAGTACTCCGGACTGTTCTCCTACCACATTGCAACGAATACCTGGACCCAAATACTCGTCGACTGTCATCACACGAGCGCCTCGCAGGCTGATGTTATGTCTATTAAGTCACGCGTCACGCACTGCATGGTTTTCCACAATGTAAGCCCGTTCAGTGTTTGTAGAGCGAAGAGAAAACTAAAAACAAAACCAATTTTATTAGAAACAAAGAAAACTCTACATATATGGCGGGCAGCGTGGCAAGGAGGATCTGGATGAGTTCCTCAGCTACGACGTGGACACCCAAGCCATATCAGTGATTAACAAAGAACATCCAAATCAAGGCACCACCGCTGGCAATGAGGCCAAATTTGAGCCTTCATCGGGATACACACTGCGGGCTACGATTGATTGTGAACGCGACGAAATCTATGTATTCTCCGTAAGTCTGAAATCGAACAATGACTAAACATTTAACTAGAAAATACATTTCTAGAGTCTGAGTAAGGTTAAGGATCGCCGTGACATACAGCATATGGATGCATCAAACTCGTTTTGGGTCTATTCGTTGCGTCAACACAAGTGGTCGCGCATCTACTATTGTCGCCACAGTGGCCAAGATGGGAACTCCATTAGCAGAGCCAATGTTTTGGGTGCCACCAAGGGTGATGCAGCTCTGGAGCCCTGTCCACGCTATGCGCATCAGTTGGTCTACGATGAATTGGCCAACAACCACTATCTGTTTGGTGGAAATCCTGGCATCTGTCAGCAACAACAACTGCGCCTGGATGATTTTTGGCTTCTCTCTTTGGAAAAGTTAGTATTCTTCGTCAGCGTAACCAAACAGAGACTCACCAATGCTCATTTCAGACCTAAACGTGACGAGATTCTAAAGCATTGCCGTTTCTTGGTGCGTAAGATGCGCTATGAAGAGATGGCTCATCAAGATCCACTAAAGGCAATGCAGTATCTGCGTCACAACATCGCCGATGTCATTGATCACGACGATGCAGAGCAGTTGAATAATGTAAGCTTTGGTCTCAAGTCCTCTGACTACCGATTTAACTGGGGATTTTTTCGTATTTTTAGTTTCACAAGCTGGCCTCGCTGCTCTTTAAGACACACGACGGATGCCCAGACCAGAGAGACAGTTGTGTGGCCACGCCGGCTCTGTGTCGCGATACGGAAGAGCTTGATACTGACGCTGAGCTACCAATGAAAGGTTCGACTTTCGATAGATATGTAATATATAAATGGCATAGACTCATAAGAAATTTCCTTCTGTAGAGGGACTGTCCGATGGCAGCGCAACCGAGAACATTTCCATGGAATCAAATGAAAGTCTAGCCACATCGGGCATATCGGAGACTGCTTCCAGTCCCAGCTCCTCATCTTGCACCAAAAGGGCACGTACCGAATGCAATTCCGATTTCATGAACAAACGAGCTTTCCTGTTTAACAAGCTGGTGCAGCTGATGCCCCCAAGCATGGTGCAGCCGGAGCGCAACCTCAGCGACTTTGTGGTCATGTGAGCGTTGCAGCGAGTGGAGTCCCAGTTGCCAAATTGAAGAAGACGGGCAGGGCAGTCTCTTATTATCGTTAGGCCATTGAATGTGCACGCGTTTTGTTTCAAAAATATTATGTTAATCGATGTGATATGATGTTTAGTTTGCTTGTTTCCCCTTCCCTTACGGCAGGGCAGCCAATGTTAAGTTTTGCGGCCAGTGCCAAGCATGACCAAAATATTATTTCATTGTGATAGTTAATTTGAACTCGAAATCGAGCAGAATACACTAAGTGGAGAGTGGAGTGGTGTGGATTGAAGATTATTGCGCTTAAGACAAACGAAACCATGTGTGAAAACGTTTTAAATATAATATTGATTGTGAATGTAAAACATAAGTTTGAAATAAAGTAATTTTTTGTAATGTCTAAAACGCTCATGGGTATGGATTCTTTTTTTTAATATACTTTTATTTATATTATATTGGTTTTTTCATTAATGTTAAGGTGTACATAGATACTTTTTAATTATCTAAAAAATTTCATTAGTTACAATTGCCAATCATACAATCTTCTGTCCTCTATATATGATTTGTATGACAAATGTTTAAACATCCAACATCTCAAAAATTAGCAAATGCAGCTGCCCCCATGCCATGCACGTAAAACGTCCGTACAAATTTAATAAACCCAAGCATCCGTAAAATATCAATCAATTCAAATCCTACAAAGTTCTCAATGATTTACTGTCCATGGACATGTTGGGCTGCCTGCAAACTTAGACCAAGCTTGCAGTTTCTGTGGATGTTTCATTAGCTTCTGGACTCATACGTATGTACATATGCATGTCCCTATACTCGTATGTATATAAGTAGAAATATGACTCGAATACTTCCTTCTATAAATCAATCGAATGCCACCATGCTGAACTCTCACAACTGATCTTGTTCAACTCATTCCAATGTAGCTTACATCTGGATTATCTACATCTCCTTTTTTGTTTTTGTTTTTAGTATTATGTACTCGTATGTAAGTTAGTCAAGGGGAGAGTTTCATAAGTTATTATTATTCTTTTTCTTTTTGGTTGTATTCAATTAGTTGTTGCTTTTCAAGCTTTCCTTCTCATGGAATGTGGTCTCCATATACATTTACATACACACATACTTAAAGTAATAACTACCCATCGAATCGAATGCCACATCAAAACTTATAAGGATTACAGTGGCCTGCCTCGGGGACCCTTCTACATATAATGAGTTTCTGGGCCCGAGATAGATCTCTCTTCTTTTTTGTTTGTTTTTGTTTTTGCATATAAGTGGTTGGTTTTCCCGTTTGCTTGCAGTTCTGGTTGAGTTTGTTGCTTAGAAAATCTCTTTTTTTTATGTTTCTTGTTTTAATATTAATTCCTAAAATTATTTTGAAATTCCTTTAGCAATCATCCGATTTGTGCATTACGCACTTTGCTTTTATTTTTATCTTGGAAATACATACATAGCTAGTAGATTCTTTATTATTTTTGGTTTTCGCTTGTTTTAGTTTTCTAATCGTAACAATTGTAAGTGTAACCAAAATTATAAATGTATATAAAAATACAAAATACATACATTAATCGTTTTATATCAAAGTCTGCGCCTATTATAGTTTCTTACCGAGTTTAATGTATATTTCCATACATATACATATGCTCGAGTATGTGGTATCTCTCGAGGGGCTTCCGCTTCCCCATTATCAAACAATATCCCAAATATTTACATACAACTGACTGACTGACTGTCTAACTGACTGACAGACTGACAGCGTGACTGTACTGCAATGCGCTGCACTTTTGAGAGGGAATCAATCATTCAAAGCAAAATACAACACTCTGGCACATGTAAACACATACTGATAGCCGTTTAATTATAGTATATTTATGTGGATATACTCGTTTGTGGAGCGGAACAGGAGAGTGGCTCCAGTACTTGGGTAATGGAGATGGCGAAGGAGATCTTTTTTTTCCATACTCAAAATAATGACCTGCTGGAGACTTGACGCTCCTTTTGCATATTCTCTGTGTGTGTCTCATGAATTCCGTGAATAGTAGTGGAAAGGCACCAAATTTCAATAAATCATAATGATATAAAACCAACTCAGATTACTCGTATGTGTGTGTGCTTTTGAAACCGCCGAAAAGTGTCTGTATATTGAGATTGAATTTCTGCACCAACATAACCAAAAACGAACTCAAAAATTGATGGGAGACTTTGTCTTCTCGCTGCTGATGCCATTCTTTGGACGGAAAACTATATGTGTGTTTGTGTGTGTATCTGTGTGTGTGTGCGTGCGCGTTTGTATGTAAATGTACCAACTAACTGGGAGACCAAGACAATCTCGAGCCTGAGCCTGAGCCTGAGCCAGAGCCAGAGCCAAAGCTTGCGCTGCCTCAAAAACCTACTCCGTTCGGGCTATATGTATTCGGGTATATGCTTGCCGGACAACACTGACTTATGTATAAGTATGCTCTGCTATGTTAAAATACACACTGACTTATCGAAGCTTTTTAAAAGCTAATCAATTATTAACCATAAAAATGTTTTATTAACTTTACGTTTACATTTACTAGACGTGGTTACGCGGATTAAAGCTTTATACAACACACTGTTGGATCGTACCTAAACTAAGATGCATATGGGGTTCGGTTCGGTTCTGTTCGGTGCTGGGTACACATACACGTACACACGGTTTAATGGTTTAGCTAAAGGCTCCTCCTGCTCCTGCCGCTTGTCCAACGCAAAACTCTGATATCGCTATCCAGATTAAATACGCTTTTTGGACCCGTTCTAACAGAAACTGCAACTGATTCATTCGCTACGGCCGGGCTGTGCTGGGGGGGGGCAAATTCTTTGGGAGCTGCCAAGATCCAATCTTGGTTTAAGAAAGTAAATGTGATAAAATTATGAGAAACATTTTGCTTCATATTTATTTTACATATATGTATGTACGTTTCAATTGTTGTTTTCTATTGTGTGTGGGTGTGTGTATGTGTGTGGTTTTTGCGTAGAGTAAAATTGTGTGTTTTTATTTGGATTTTTACATAAATTAAATAGTTTTGTTGTTGCTGATGTTGTTAAACTGTAGATGTGCGTCACTTTGTTACTAATAATGTTTATCGTTTATCTTTGTATATATATTAAATTAAACTAAATTATAAAAACAAAAACAAAACTGCGCACGCCCCCTGGCAGGCCATGGGACTGGCCGCCAAGTGCGTCCGCCGTTGCATACATTAATTAGAATCTATAAAATAGCAAACGACTATCAAAATTACTATTATTATCATAGAACGTACCAAAATCAAGCTATCATTTCACTGTAGTTTTTTTTTCTTCACATAAGCATCGTACATATATGTATATCGTAGATTGCCACAAGGCTCGACTCAAATTTTGATGGCAACAAAAGTACGCGAGAGAGCGAGATGAGACGAGTCCTCATCTCGGACAGGAGTGGGTGCTCTTCGATCAATGACTGACGCGTTTGACTGGATTGGACCTGGCGTTTGATTGAATATCAATATGTTGCACGGATGGTGCTGCTGCTGCTTCCCGGGCAGGGCGGGGGTTATCGACAATTTCACAGACACGTGTTAATAATAATAATTAGGATGTAAGGTGTGCGCTTCATGCAGATGGCTGGCTCTTCTTCTCAATCATTCTTTATAAATTTTGTTTCCTATGTTTTGTTTTTCATTTGTTTTGTTTCTTGTTGGTATTACTATGAATCAGAGCATAGATTACAATGCAATTATGAATGGGGTGGTGGGTGGTGGGTTCCCGAAATGCAAATTAATATAGGTTCATAAATTGTTACATATGCATTCGTGTGTTATACATATATTGTGTGTATTATGTTTGTTTGTATGCATGTATAAATATATGTAGTTGTCTGTAAACAATTGTTGCAATATTCACTTTACGGATTTAGCCTAGTACAAAATACAGTATTATGTATGATTTCGCTTTTATTATTATTCCTCCTCTCTTCTCTTCTCTTAGCATGTGTTATCTGGATTTATGTATGTATGTATGTATATTTTTACACTCCTTATATGCATATGCCTTGAAACTGTTATGAGAAACACCCAAACATATACACATACATATATTCTTTGCGGTATATATGTGTATATACTCTATATATATTTATTCGGGGGGTTTTTTTTATGCAAAAGTTCTTGTATCTTGTTTAGGTTAAATTTGTTTTTGCAGTTTCTTCAGTAAATGTTTGCATTTCTTTTGTTTGTTTTGTTTTGTTATGCGTTCAGTACGACAAAAATTGTTTCCGCTTGTTGTTCCGATCTAAGCATTTTGATTAAATGTAAGTTTCTTAATTTTGGTTTTTATTCTTGTTTCGGTTTTTATTACAAAAGTTTCTTCTATCGTAATAAATTTGTTTAAATATTATTAGTACTTGTATCAGATTTTGTGTTATTACATAATTCATTTCTCTCAATAAACATCAATTTGTTTTGCTTTTTACTTGTTGCAGTAGCAGCTGTTGTATCTGTTGCTCTGTTGCTGTTTGCTCTGTTGCTGCTGCTCTATTTATGCTACAATTTCTCGGTTCCTGATGTTACAATTTTTACGAAACTTTCTTGGGTCTTGGGTCTAATTTATTTATGCTTATTATGCTCGGCCACATATCGTACTCCACCGCTTCTCACGCTTTTGTGTTTTTAATTAATATGCGAAAAAGGAATTATGAATGTATATATTTATATACATATACATTGTTGTTGTTTTTTGTTTTTTTTTTTTGTTTTGTTTGGGTGTGTGTGTGTGTTGCGTGGGGGTGTGCTTGCATATATACATAAATATATATATATATATATATATATATATATAGTAAAAATCACAAAAATAGTTTACTGGTCCAAATCCAGTTTAGACCAAATTGTATTCCTTAAGGTTCGATTGCAGAATGGTGTCCTTAACAGCTGCGAACACAAACCTTATGTTTTCAGTATCTAAACGAAGCAGAGGAAAGACATTAAAAGCGAGGATTAGTAAATTGAAATACTTTAAGGAGGGAAGGCATCCACTACGATATACTATGTACACAGACATTCCAGCGTGGACATCAATAACGCATAAATATGAATTTTTATTAATGGACTTTCAAATTCAAATTCAAATACAATTATAAATCAAATATTCATTTGCATTGCGACACATCCTGCCTGGCACTGCGGCACATCCTGGCTTCCTGCCATCCCGGCATCCTTCTGTCCTCGCTGCAGCAGATTTGGTTGTTTAGCCCAAATTGAATTCCTTAAGTGCATTTTGCATAATTGTATCTTTGACAGCGCAGAACACAAGCTTGATGTTTTCAGTATCTGTGTGTTCCAATAGAGGCATTCGGTTATAAATCAGTCTGCTCCGACTCTCAACAATTGACTAGCGATACATAGACTACTCCAGCAGCAATAGCAGCAGAAGCGAATGCATATTATGAGCGGGATTACCCTTACCTTTACCTTTACTTTGATCTGTAACTCTGCCAGGCTGAAAATCAGACTCACACACACACACACACACACACATACCATGGGATGCACCCCATCCAAATGTAACGCACATGTGCTTCTCTTACCTGTAGCACAGGTGAAATGAGAATAGATAATCTTTTCGGAATCTGGATTTAAGTCTACAAACATTCGCAGTATGAACTCGCGGGCCGCGATTGCATCTCGCTGTGGACCTGTTCGTAAAATAAGCCAAAGAAGATGTTTCGATATGTTATATCTAGCGCAAGACTACAGAACTAGCAATACAAATAGCGTATATATATACGTATGTATAATGGATTATTCTATAGATAATGTTTGGCAATTTTTGCGGGTAGGGGAAAGCAAATAGATAGCTCAAGAGTTGCAAGTTTAACGTCGTCCACCTGTGGCCGTTGTGAAATGCGAATAGCATTGCCGTTCAGGATCTGGATTGGCGGCCAAATACTTTTTCAATACAAACTGCTTGGCCGCAGCATGATCCTGCTTCGGACCTGGTATGGCGTGCGTATGGCGGCCATATATATAAATCGTACAGAGTTATGGGCTTAAAAGTGAGTTAGTGCAATGGGCAAACTTACCATCGTATTCGGGAAAGTAGTCTACCAAATGCGAATACATAATTTTCTCCTCCAACAAGTCCTTCTTGTTCAGGAAAAGAATAACTGATGAATTCTGGAACCAAGGGTACGTAATAATAGTTCTAAATAAAGCTTTTGACTCCTCCATTCGGTTCTGAAAATAGTAGAGAGAATAATCTTTAGTTTAGCAAATGTTCACACGATTAAATGGGGCCGCCGAGCGTCATACCTCGTTATCAGATTCAAACAAGATCTGATCGTATTCCGATAGCGCCACCAAAAATATGATTGATGTTACATTCTCAAAGCAATGAATCCACTTTCTTCTCTCCGATCGCTGACCACCCACGTCCACCATTCTAAATATCAAACATATCATCAAGTTAATAAGAGTCACACATTAGCACAGTTACAGGTGAATAAAATAGGGGACAAAATATGCACTACAATTCAAAGCCAAATAAGGAAGCATTAAATTAGTAAGCCACAAACTATAAACAAATAAATTATGTACATATAACAAATTGCAATTACTACACTAACAAATTTATTCTTATTCTTATTATTTTTCTAGCCATGTTCTAGCCAGGCCAATGCAGTCATCAAATATATGGTTTATATCATGTATCATGTATACCTAAACACAATGCCATCTAAATCGAATGGATACTCTAGTATGCCGGTGGTTGGCACACGAGCACGCAGAATATCCTGCTCAGTGGGCAAGAAGTCGGGCAGTTCGATTCGCGCTAAGTCGCTTAGGTAGCTACACATGTGAAAAGAATTGGGCACACAATCAAACAATTTCCAAAAACAAAAAACAAACAAAACTGCAAGTAAAATCCGTACGTAGTCAGTCCCAGTTCGCTACGGTACTGCTGTGAAGTGTGTAAGACCCTAGTCAATCCCTCAAAAGAAATGTAATCCTAAACGTAAGCTAGGGGACAAATTCTCGCTCAAAAAGAATCTCAATTTGTTAGTTAATTAATTGAAATGATTAGTAATAAGTAGAGAAATAAGTAACCAAAGGAAAAGATCAGATCAGATCACAAATTGGATCAGTCAGACACATGCCACATGCAATTAACATATATATATGTATGTATGTGTGTATGTATGTACATCTTTGATGGTATCTACCTAAATCTGATTTCTTCTAAGTCAAAGGGATACTCAATGATCCCCGTTGTCGGCACACGAACTCTCAAAATGTCTTGCTCAGTGGGTAAATAAGCAGGTTGAGCCACACGGTCGAGATCCATCAGATAACTATGTGTACAGAAATGAGATCATTTTTAGTAAAACAAAAACAGTTTATGCAGAGAGAGTCTGCAGAGAGTTGGTTGTAGGTTGTTGATAGTCTCTTTGCTGCGAGAGCTGTTTTGTTTTGTTTTGTGTTGTGTTGTCAATGGGATAGCCGCATTTCCCTACGAGTAACTCACTATTTGGCTGAATCTGTCAATTGGTATTCTCTACGACGGTCGTAGCACTCCTGGATGCCGGCATCGGCCCATAGCGTTTTGATGGCATTCAAAAATGGATCCTCGAATGTGGTAACTGTTTCATAGTCAATGCTCATCACCAGATCGGCGAGTTCCTGTGGATAATCCAAAAAAATATATAGATTTAAATATAATTAAAGCGATTCTTTGGCTGGATGGATGAATGGAACTTACGCTATGCTCTCCAACGCCATAGGAGATCTTAAGCATATCCATGGCCTTGATCATCGACTGCATGGCCATGAATATGTTCTGAAACACCAGTTTGATATATCCACGCTTGTCCTCGTCCGAGTAGCCGCTGCCATGGATAATGCGCATCTGTTTGATGAATGTTGACTTGCCGGACTCGCCCGTGCCTGCAAATGTATGTGTGCGTGTGTGTGTGTGTGTGTGTGAGGAGGGGTACAAAATTTGTAAAATTGTAAATTATGTTTTTAGTTTTAGAAGCGGCAGATTTCTAAGCGGTTGCAAGGGGGTGTACATATGTATGAGCGTAGCGGGGCAGCTGTTGTGGGGCTTCGATTTTGTTCTGCTCACGGCACAAAGGGCACTCACTTGCAATTAGCGTAGTTCAATTGCATTAAACCAAGCTAAATGCAATCAAAATGTGCCAACCCACGTCCTGCAACGCGCTGCAACACATCCTGCGTGGCTATTGCTTAGGGGCATAGGGGCAGGGGTACACTTACCAAGCAAAAGCAATTTAAGCTCCCGGCGCGCATCTCGCTTGTCGCGTCGCAGCTGCTTCTCGATTTCCTGATTGATGCGCTTTTGTTCCTTGGCCTCTTCCGATAAACAGCACTCCATGCTAACTAGATTTATGGACGCTTACGCGTGCTGCAGCCACTACGTCGACTCTCCGTTACGCTTACAAAATTGTATGAGGAGGTTGAGGAGGAGTTGCTGGCTACAGAAGAGCTCTGCCTGCCTGCCTGTCTATGTCTGTCTGTCTATCTATCTCTCAGCTGTAGGCTAATCTAATTGTTTGGGGGCGGGGATCTGTTGAGGCGGCTGCTGCTGCTGCTTCTGCTGTTGCTGCGTCTAAATTGGATTGGATTGGTGCTGGTGTCCTGAATGTGTGTGCATTCAGGGGAATTGCTTGATACCCGGCTCTAAGTTATAGATTCAGTTTCGATTTATGCATTTGTACTTTGGCGTTGCTCACTCTCCGATCCTCCCGCTGCCACAATCCGCTCGACAGGCTCTCTTTGGCTATTGCTTACTACCCCGTTCACTTTCCTTTCCCTCGATGGCTTATTCTTATAGGTTTTACACTAAATCCTTGACCAGACTCCAGACTCTGTGACTCCGACTCAGACTCTGATGCACGAATGACGAATGACGAACGACGATTGTTTCCCCTTGTAGTCCAGCGAAGAACAAGAACATCTGCGGGTGGTGCAAGAAGATACTTTGATTTAGAATTCCATTATATAAACGAACACACATAACTATAACTATTGGCTATATATATATATATATATATATATATATGGTATATTGTTTCGAATAGAGCCTACACCGACCTAACACACTTGTTAGCTCACCGAGAGTTCGCCGCGTTGTGTCCAGTATTGGCAATTAACATTTCATATTTGCCTGCTCACAAACTGACGACAACGAAGGCTACGGCTACGGCTACGGATACGGCAACGGGAACGGCGAGTGTGGTGCCCCTGGCCATGGCATTGGCTTTGGCTGTGGGTCTGGCTTGGACACGGGCTGGACTGGCCCTCTCTGCGCGCATGCACCGTGTACAAGAGCCATGCCACCAGCCATCTACCGTTGCCATTCCCCCTGCTAATCGCCACGCACACACAGGTGGGCAACGACCAACAGATTGTGGAAGTGGCCTGGCCGGGTCTGGCCGGGTCTGGTCCCAAGTTCAATGCGAGAAAGCTGATTTTGGAAAATCTATGGCTTCGCCCAGTCACAAGTTCACGAGAGTGTTCCCCATCCGGGTGAACCATATTCGGATTCGATTCCGTGGTCTAATTTGTGTCTCCTACAATTTGCATTTTCTGTTAAAAGGCCGATGAGGAAATCTCTTCTTATTCCTGAAGCTAATTCTTTAGGTTCCTGAGTCTTTGGGAGTCCACCCCAAAGCGTCACCCTGTCCGCGTGGTTCAGCCTAGGCCACAGGCGCTATTTCCTCTCTGCTGCTGCAGTCGCTTCCCGTATCGAGTGCTCGCTAATCCAATTGTTGGCGCAAATGCATATGTAGGATGGAAATGGGAAGGCTTTCAGACGGAAAATAACAAAATATCGATGGAATGGCCAGTGCTACGCGCTGCTAGTGCAGAGGGAAAGCTTTGAAGTAGCAGCCTGGGAAATAGGAGCCTCATATTGGATACTGGAGACCTTGAGGAGTAATGGCTTGCGACTCCCACACCCCAGGATAATGTTATTGACAGTGGAAAAAGGAAAAGAAAAAAAAAAGAACGGAACACTTGCCACTGAGCAAAGCTGGAAAATCTAATTAGCAGTAGCTGGAAATTCAGGGGCAGGGGCAAATTCACAGGGCCATGGTCAGGGGCACGTCTGGCAGGGGGAGTGTGGGAGTGAGAATTGGCACAGAGAAACTTTTTTCTAACAATAGTTTGCTAGATATAGTATCATGCCACCAACTGGTCGCGGGTATGTTCTTATCTTCCTTATATGCATATGATAAGGGTAGCGGCCCCTCGGTAGATACTATCATTCCATTTGTCTTCTTAATCTTGATATGACTTCATCTGGCTACTGTACTCGGCCTATTGGATTTGAGGGATGTGATCAGAAAGGAAACGGGAACCGAACCCAGTTGCGGAAATGCCATAAAGTTACTCATTGCAACTATAATTACATTGCAACAACCCCTTATCAAACATACACCATGCACATATGTATACAGAACCAGTAGAAGGGGATAGCTTGATTGAATATTTAGTTCCCTTTGTTGAGGACCGCATGAAATCGCAGTTTCAGGCAACAAGTGGTCGGTCGGTGGGGAATTTACATAGATAATTAGATACATACATATATACTATTCTATGCTAGATGTACATACATATGTATGTATGGAGGATATTACTTACTCAGTGCTTTATCGGAGATAGAATTCCACTTAATCTGACGAGATTCTCCAATACGACGTTCCCCTTTCTTTCTTTTTGTTTTGTTTTTTGTTTTTGCTAGCACTAAATAATAAAAATATAGATTTCTTTCTTTGCTGGCTCTCTGAGTGTTGTGCTGTTGTTTTCCCTGCAGTTTGGCTTAATCGGTGTCGTTACGTTCTGGATATCCGGGGTATCTCTTCTATATAAATCTGTATATATGGTGTGATATATATATTGAGATATATATATATCGTCTCCACAGGCTTTTGTTGGTGTTAAATTAAAATGATTTTTCGCGCTTTTTATGGTTTTGCTTTTGCTAGCTTTCTGGTTTTCTGCTGTGGTTTGTTGTCTGCTTAAACTAATTCAAAAGCATATTTCGTTTAGTTGGTTTGCGGTTTGGAAAACATTTGTTTTAAGGAACGTGTGTAGTTGGTTGATTAATTTTACTGGTGCGTTTGTCCTACAATAAAAATTACTTCTTCTTTGTCTCCCCTCTTCCACGTCTTGACTTGGCGGCTTAATGTAAATTTGATGCTATATAAATGTATATATTAATATTTTTTGTTTTGTGCCTCGCTGTTCTTGTTGTTGTTGTTCTTCTTCTTAAACACCAGTTTGTAAATGCAACAAGGTTTCAACAAATATCCATTTTATGTGCTATTGAAACAGAAAGGTTGTATGACGACGACGACGACGACGAGCTGCACAAAACGGTTAATTCTTTCACACGCAACACTTAATGGCTCCTTTTGTGTTTAATTTTCTGCATACTTTATGCTTCTTGTGTTTGTTTATTTTTCTGTATGCAGTGGAACTGCAGGTGGAATAAGAGTAAGTGTGAGAGTGAGAGAGAGAGAAACGAAACGAAAGAGAGTAAGAACAGAGCAGAAATTATTAGAATGCATTGCCAATCCGAATACCAATCGTCGTATCATATTGGTTAAAGTAAACACAACCGAGAGCTGGACGTTCGACCTCCCACCCATCAGCGCCACCCACAATCGTATCATGCCCTACCCTGCCTTATCGACACCCACAAGGAACGGAACTCATGTCAGGCAGCAGGGGCTGAAATTTTTTCAGACCCGCCGTTTCGAGCCGCGTTTCATATAGTGCTATTCATTTACGTGTCTTCTATATTTTTCCTTTAAATTCTCGTATAAACACTCGAAAACGTTCAATTATCGCCCATCACCACCCCCACGACAGAGTTTTTGCAACATTTTTCGTTTCTTTTTTTTGTGGCGATGGTGTTTTCTGCTGACAAGCAGTGCACTGCAGTGTTGTCACCGCTATATCTGTTTCACTCGCACTCCTTGGAGCGGCGAACTGCTTTATCGGCGAAACGAATACACACAGAGCGACGACGACGGGCGAGGCCAAAAACGAACATGAAAAAATTTTGGTGGAAAAGCAACGCGAAAATTGCTCAATTCGCTCAACAATTGTTTAACATTACTTTTACTAGGCGTTTGCTCAGGCCATTGCACATGCATTTCATCTGAAAGCGCACTTCACAATCGATTTTGGGTTGTTTTTTGGGGCCGACTGGGAATTATAGGTGTCGAGGACTGGAGACCAGGATACGATTCGATTGCTGGTGGCTGGCTGTCGGTGTGTCCACGGATTTTTGGCGAAACTCACAACATATTTGATTTTGCATTGTTCGCTAACGTTGACGCACGACCCGCAGTAACTTTTTTCGCTTGTTTTTCTTGAATTTTCTCAAGTATTTACACTTTTTCCACGAAATCCACACGCAAACTAGGGATCAGCGTGACCGTTTATGGTACTTTAAATACTTTATGGTATTTTTTAATGCCAAATTTGCCAGAAGTATTTTATTTTATCATGGTATATACTGGTATACATGGTATATTTTTATCGTCACGCATTGTATTCTTTCACCATGAAAATTGAACAAGCAGAAGTACAGAGAAGACTAAGAACCCTATCAAATGTTAAAGTGCCGGCTTTTTGAGAGCAAAAGCAAGGCTTGTAAAACAGTAAACTACTTTGAACTACCGTATTTTAAGTTTGTGAAGTAATTTAAATAAAGGAAACAATAGATAAAATAAGAAATATGTTGTAATATGAATTATATAACTTATTTGTTGAAATTAAAAAAAATCTGGAAATTATTTTTTTAAATTAATGGTATTTAAGTGGTGTTTCTCGAAACTGAAATGGTATTAATTTATTTATGGTATTTTTATCGTTATCTACGTGTATAAGCGTCCAGTGTGGCCAGAGATGGGGCAGATGATATAGCAAAATAAAGACTAGCCCCCAGTGCTGCAAAGCGTCTTATCATCAAATGGATGACCAGTGTAAGTAGCGTATTGTATTACCCGCCCACGAGCAAATTCAAATACTTCGTTTAATCTATGTTTTATTTGCATTGCTGTAAATTATTATCATTTGTTCAATATATTCATGCGATAAATAAGTGTTTAAATTAATTAAATAAAATTTAAATAATAACTTTACAGTGTGCACAATTTAAACAATTATTTCGGTTCGGGTCAAACAATTCATTCGATTTACAATCAATTAAAGTAAAATAAAACCTCGAATCGATCTGTTAGTGACTATTGGATTGTTCTCGTGTTATAAAGCTGGCGCTAGTTCGAGTTGGTTTAACAAAAAAAATAATTAAGAAACAATACAATTACAATTTATTATTTGAAAACAATTTTCATTTCCAAATCAAAATCCTGGAGGCACCCGATGTGAATTTCCTTTTACTGGCCTGGCCGTTCACTCCAGATACGCTACACACAATTGACTATAAAAAACTCGTACTACATATTTGCAAAATACACATACAAAATGTTCAGGTTAAGGTTATCCGTTATCCTCCTTTTCCTTCTTCCTTCTTCCTTCATGCTTCTTTTGTTTCTTAATTTTTGTTTAACAATTACTCTTTGCTTTCGAGTGATATGCGTTGAATTTGTGTGTGGGTTTGTTTGTTTGTTTGTTTGCCTTTAACATAATACACATTTTGTTCGCATTAATTATGAGCACAATAGTAGTTTTAACAAATAATATATGTATGTATGTATGTATGTATGTATGTATTTATACGTTGATTTGCTTTGCCGAGACTTAAAACTAGAAAATAAAATTTGAAACATCCTCAAAGTGTGTGTCTGTGTGTGTGTGTGTTGTTTATGCTTCGATTTCCCTTTGTGTGGTGTTCTCTTTAACAATAATAATTAATAATAACTGGAAGCACTGCTCTAATCTAACAATCGAAGGATTGCTAATCGAAAGAATGCGTTTCCACAGAACAAGAATTTTTTAATAATGGGACAAAAACTGACGCAGCGCTTACAAAGAAAGTTTGGCCGAAAGTTTGGATTGGGATTTCCGTTTTGTAGATAATTATTATGGTATAACAAAGTGTTGGGTGGGGTGGAGACTGCTGTTTGTGTGGCTGTTTTGGTGGATTGGTTCTCAGCTGCGGCTCCGCGCGTCCACCTCCGCTCAGATGGGGCGCGTAAAGTTGGCGGGGAAGAGTCCCTTCTCGCTGGTGCCTTCCTTCTGACCCATTAGCCAGCCCTCCTCCTGTAAATTGGCAAGAAAAAACTGCAATCAATAAAGACAAGAAGTGTATCCATCTGCCACAAGCGGGGAGGGGGCAACTAGCTGAAGGACATGACAGGACGAGACGAGACGAGAAGGCAGTTCAACTGCATTAACTTTACCTGATCCTCGGGATCATCGTACTCGATCACGCGAATGGTGTCCCCGATCTCAAAGCTCAGCTCGTCCACATCCTCCTTCACGTAGCCGTAGGTGGCCTTCACCCGGTAGAGCACGCCGGCCGGTAGGTCAGCCGTGTTGGCATCTGTGTGGAAAGAGCAGAGTGTTTTCGGTTCAGCATCCATGCTCAAGTACATCCCGCAAAAGACACACGTCACATCAGTGTACATGAATAATGGTGGCATAGCATACGGTAGCTCTGTTTAGTAGACAAACGCACGCAGCGGAACAACAACAAAGGAGCAAACTTGGCCAAACGTGGTTAGTATTCCTCGTGGAGTTAGTGTTCAGGGGAGGGGGGGATCAGCGCGGGATGAACCAACGATTGAAGCAGCGTACGTGCAAGCGATTAATGGATTGTATGATGGACGGGTGATCGTGAATCGAGTGTGGATGGTGGCTGGTGGCTGGTGGGTGTGGGTGGACCTTGATAAACCAATAATAATAATAATAATAAGAATAGCCTACATACGTGCTGAAGGACACCTGAAACCAGTAGCGTAGCTTACTCCATTTCGCCCAATTAATACGACATTAAAACTAAACCCAAAATGAGAGCAGAGATAAATTTGCAAGCCGAGGAGGGATGAGAACAGAGATGACCGCCAATGTCAACAATGCCAGATGAGTGGTTCGATAGAGCCTGCTAGAGTGGGGATGCCCCTTGCAGCATGCCACACACCAAACATTAAAATACAATACAAAGTGCTCCGATCAACGGGCAACTCTACTGCTTTAGTTGACAACAAAATTAGACAGGCCCGAGTCTGAGCATGAGTCTAAGCCTGAGCAGCCTTAGCTTGGGCAGCATATCCCAGTTAGTTCACTGACCAGACGACACGGCGTAAATCGTACTTATAAGTGGGGGGGATGCAGAGAGATAGTGACAAGATTTACACAGAGAGATTAAGAGATAGAGAGAGCTAGGAGCTAGAGAGACAGTGGACCCAGTGGACTCGTATTGAGGTTTACTTACCATTGGGCACCTCGTAGATACGCTCATCGTCCTCTTCGAACGGATTCTTATTAGCATTATTAACGGTTTGTCTATCAACTAATTGCCTACTGATCTGATTGCTGCCTCTACTTGTACTTGTATTTGTAACTGTATGAGTATCTGTATCTTTATCTTTATCTGTTTCTGTATCTGTATCTGTTGATGTAACTAAGTGCTTGGTGGTAGTAGTAGTGGTTGTTGTGGTGACGCCCATCGCTGTTGCATTACCTAATTTCTTCTTGTTGTGCTCCTCGATTGAGTTGCCGTTATTGGCTGCCGCTTCGGCCGCTGCTTCGGCATTCGTTGTTGTTGTGGGCAGCTCTTTGGGATGTTTGCCGGCACCGCCACTGGCACTGGCACTGGCACTGCTGTTGCTTTCCTTTTCCTTTGCCTGTGCACTGGCACTGCTGGCCGGGGATTGATTGTTGTTGTTTCCATTACCGTTCACCTGGAGGGGTGATGCTGCTTCTGCTGCTGCTGCTCCCTCTTCTGCTGCTGCTGCTGTTTTCTGCTCCGTCTTTGTCACTGTCGTTGTCTGTGTGGTTGTTGTGATCTTTGTGTTGGCATTCGGACTGCTAAGCTCGGCCGTGTCCACTGCTTGGGCGCTGCTTGTGGTGGTCAAACCATTCACTGCATCCGCAGGCGTAGGACTGCTTGGCACTGGACTGCTGCTGCTGTTGCGCTGCTTTAAATTTGGCGGCGGCGACGGCGACTCCGGCGTTGGTTCTGGCGTTGAAGAAATGGAATCAAATCTCGGCTCTTGCTGGGACGAGCTCGTGGAGGTTGCTACATTTGTATAGTTTATATTTATCGTGTTTTGTGTGTGTGTGTGGTTTCATTTTGGTTGGATTTTTACACGTTTGATGTTGTTGTTGTTGTTGAATTGATTTTTGTATTTTGAATGCATTCGATTCGATTGTATTATTTCATTCAGTTGGTGTGGTATTTTTGTTTTTTTTTTTTGTGGTTAGAGAGAGGAGAGCATCATTCCAAACAAAAGATCAAATAAAAAGAGAGAAAATAAATCAAATATAACTCAGGACATGCAGGTTAAAGGGCGTTAAAGGAGAGCTCCATTTCGACAAGAACATGCAACAAGCATTCCATTTGACCACAGTCCGCAGCCTGGGCCAGTCCACATAAACATCCATACATATGTACATACATATGTACTATCATATACCATCATTATTCTGCTCTCGGATCCATTGGGGGGGGAGATTGGGGCACCTTAAGGGTATAGTATTTATATGTATATGGTATAGATAGATTAGGTCTAGCCCAGGCCGCCGTTGCCAACAATTTTGTTTGTATTTACAATCGCGAGATCGTCTACAAATGGAATGTTCTCGCAATGCCAAAAGGTTTTTTTTTTTTAGTTTAAAACTCAACGAAAAAGTTAACCGAATTAGTTGCCAATCAATTTGAAACAAAGTCTAAACAAATTAATCTTATAAATTGCCAAAAACTACTGCGAAATCATCATTCATGGACATATTTAGATACAGTGCGGGGTAGGGTATACAGATATTCGTTCTATATGTTGTGTATGATATTGAGCTCTGTTTAAAGTTCAACTTTAATGCAATGAGATTTGTTGTTGTACAGTTTCGAGCAATTTATAATAATTATTTGTTCGTTTCAGCAAAAGGAAAAAGAATAACGAAAAGGGTAAAGTAAAAGTAAAAGTAAAAGTGGAAAGCAAAGAAACAAACATAATTCAATAAGTAACAGAGAATAATTAAGGATCAGGGGGATAGACATAGAGACAGAGCGGGAGTGGGAGAACACCCCTCGAGGTGGGGGGGTGGGGGGTGTGGACTTACGGCTGTTCGCCAGACTGGAGCCCCCATTGGTGGTAATTTGATTCTGGTAGTTGGTGCTGTTGATGCTGGCATTGTTCAGCTTGTTCACCGGCGACTGCACTGGACTCGACGTCTTGATGGCATTGCCTGTGTGAGTTAAGGAGTTAACGAATCAGACAACAGTCAGCCAGCCAGCAATGGGGCGGTACATGGGGTACAACTTACTTGTTTGTTTGCGCAGCGTGTTAGAGCCGCGCTGCGATTCTGTGGCCAGTTTGTCAACAATCGCCTCCAGTTCCGAGTATATCTGTAGAGTTAAAACACACACACACACACACACACACACACAGATTAAAGTATTTTTATGGGTATTTTATGTGGCTCTGGGACGCACCTTGGACGTTTCGTTGTGGAAGACCTGCTCGGTGGCAAAGAGCGTCTGCAAGTTGGTCACCAGAAACAGTATTCGCGAGTCGTACAGGGCAGGCAGCTCGTCGTGCAGTTCCGTATTGAGGATCTCGTAGGTGCGTCGGGCCTCCTCCAGCTGTTCGCGTCCCTTGGTCAGCTAATGAACAGAATTTTAGCAAAGATCACGCACTGGACGAGGATCGGCCTCTACCCACCTTGACGTCGTCTTTGCGTTTGTTGGCATTGGCCTGGAGATTTTGGAACGAATGGCGCTGGCCATCGTAGTCAATCAGCTTTCGGTTGCGCTTCTCAACTTTTTTCTGCAACGAACGCAATGTACATATTATGATCATTAAAGTTGAGAAAAGTTCCTGCGGGGCTTTACCTTCATTTCGGGAAACTGTCCGGTGTATGTATTGAGTGGTATGAGCACTTGGTCCCCCAGTTTATGTGCAAAGTCCGCCCACAAGCTCTCCGAGGCGCCTGTCTGTGCTTGCAGGGCTTCGTAGCCGCTCCACTGTGGCTCGTAGATCTCGCACACGGCATCCATCAGGGACTTGGAGGCGGTTTGTGCAGCTGTCGCAATAGATAAGATACAAGATACAAGATTGTATATGAAAAAACACAGAGTCTGTGTGTCCAATGGGATGTGTCTTACCGCGAACACATCTTATATAATTGTTGAATTCCTTCTGTAATCTGTTGGCACTCGTTTGTTGGCGATTGAAGTTGTTCAAGTGATCGTCGAAGATTTCGTCTGCAGTCCGATCCACTTTTCCCAAGTTTTGTAGAATCTGTAGCGAGGGATAACAAGAAAAGAGATTTTTGTGAGAAGAATTTCAGAATTACAGAATTACCAAATTTCGAAAGTGAATAGAGGCGCGGCCAAACTCTTAGATTCGATTTAAAAGGCTTTTCCTCGAAGCAAACTTATCAAGCAGTTTACTGTACCGGTAGAAAAGCAGTCCAGATAAGCAGTCAAATTTCTATGCCAATTTCCTCTGTCTAAATTATTGGGCAAAGGCTCAAGCTCTGGCTCTTTGGGGGTTCTGAGAAAATATAGAAAATTCGCTAAATCTGTTGGCACCTGCAGATCCGCTCGGCCCATCTAAGCATCTGGCTTAAATGTGGTCAAAGTCTGTGCGAATGCTGCCTGTCAACGCCATTTGGGTTAAGAACCTACTTTTGAGTGTAGTTTCGCCTGAACTCTCCGGACTGGCAGCCTCCGGTCAATTTGTGGCACTTATCCATGGTATGGCAACCCGTTAATGGCTTTTCGACGAGCAATTAAAAAACACAACGAACAAAAAAAAAAACCAGAACGGAAAACTGTGTGAAAACAGAAACAAATTGGGGGTAGCGGAGGGGGTGGGGGCCCAGCAAGAGCTGGGGCAATGGAATGCCTATAGAAGTTGACACAGCCTTGTAACAGTTTTGTCTGTCATTACAGCATCTCGCCCACGCTGCCAGCAACAGACACAGACACAGACACAGAGGGAGAGGGAGTGAGAGAAAAGAGAGAAAGAGAGATGGGTACATTGTCACGCCTGGCCATCTGTGCGTATACGCAATGAATAACCAAATGAGATACCCGAGCGATAAGCAGCCACAGAAACTGCTCTATTTGCGAAGATCCAACAAATGTGGCCAAATATTTGCGGCCAGAGCAACAGGCCCGCCCTATCTAAGCTGGCCCCGCACAGATAACACAGTTGGCTAATTGAATTTGGCGCAACGCTCATCAGCAGAAAGAGACAGAGAGAGAGAGAGAGAGAGAGAGAGAGCGGGAGACATAGATAATAAGCTACTTCCCATATCGTACTCTGTAGAGACTATATTCGAGTACTCGTTCGTTTTATACGAAATCGCAGCAAGCCACAAAACACTCGGAAGTTTTTTTTGCCACACGGAGGGAACTTCCTCTGGCAGGGAGGGAGGGAGGTAATTTCGGTTTGTTGGCCACTCCACTCGTTTGAGCCCCGTTATGCGGTATGACTGATTGTCAAATGAGTCGCACCATGTGGCACGCATACGGAATTGGCCAAGATGGGAATAAATACATTCACACTTATGTTTGTATGCCCGAAGACCATGGAATGCCCTAACCGCACGTATCTTATCTAACAAAATTTTCATTTTCAATTACATTGGAGGAAATAGGGGTTTAGTAAAACTGGCAGACGCTTGAAAAAATGATATGCATGAAAGTCAGAATCAAAGCTGAAGGGTTCAAATGTTCAAAATGTACCCATTTAGGTACAGTTTCCATAACATATTCCACGACTGCTTGCACTTATTATACTGCTTGTCTAATGAACTACTTTCATCACAGTTCTTGCACTGCTTGCAGTTCTAATGCCGCTTGGCTCTCCTCTGCTCTGCCTGATGAACCAGTTAAAGTTCTCCTCTGCTGCCCAAGAGTATTTCAAGCAAGTGCAGCTCCACCCGAATGAACCTTTTATGGCCAACACACACACACACGCACACGCACACACCTGTAGCTATACCTGTGGCTATGGCTATGACTATGGGCTGAAGCAACAAACTTGTTGCCGTCTCAAGACATTTTAATGACCATTTTCGTAACTGAAACCAAACGGTCTCTCGTCTTTCGTCTGCGATCTCTGGTTAAGGCTTTTATTTACTTCACTTCCTTAGTTGGTTCGATCTCTGTAACTGAACTGTGTGAGTGGAAGTGGAAACGAGAGACGACTCCCTTGTGGGTGTGGGTGTGGGTGTGTGTGTGGGTTATCCAATGATCCGTTCAATGCAAAGGCCATACGAGTATTATCATATCAAAAGTTATCATCATTTGCTGGATACCCCACAGATATGGAATATTCGTGGTTGTTGCCAAGGCGGGGGGAATCTAATCAGAGGAGCGCAAAGAAAAAGGCTACGGCTGCTACCACAAGGACACAGTGCGTTGTCCGACCGACCACTTCCGTTTTGGTATTTCTTCTCACTTTTTTTGGGGCAATTCGCCCGCCCCATGTGTAATGTCTGTCGCAGTTTGCGTCACCGAATTCTATATCTACATATATTAGATATGTATATAAAGAGAGGGCAAACGAGGAGACAAGGTGTGTTTGTATATGTAGAACGAATGTCTCTGTCTGCCTTTTGCATATTTTGTCATTTATTTAAAAACTGACGTTGTTGCTCTTCCCCATCCCCATCCCCATCTCCATCTCTCTCTCTATTGCTCTCTCTCTCTCTATATTGCTGGGCATTCTCTTGCCAAAACTCATAGATCTATATATAATATGTATACATATATTCCACATACTTTTAGTATTCACAGATCTCTAACCACGCATACGGCATGTGCGTAGAGGCCTGTCCAGAGAGGGGATCCGACTTTGTTTTTGTTGATGGGGAAATGTCAAACCAGAGAAGGTTGGAAAAGTCATCAATTTATACCAAAAGATTTGATTGAGTTGGCCCCACCGCAAGCCCCGCCCCGCCCCTCCCAGTGCCTGCCTGTGGCTAAACGTGGGCTAAACTTTTGGTCTCTTCGCTGGCACCAGTCTTGCCACAGGTCGGTCGGTGGCGGAACGACCTCGGCAAGAGTGGAAAAATCTCTGATTTTGGTTATACTGCAGCAATGGACGTAGGATGTGGGTTGGCTGGATCGATGACAACATCGCACAGCGATGTCTCTGTGCAACGGAACGAATTTGGATGGGATTCGAACGCTACAGAATGGAGAAGCAAACTCCATTCTGCACTCAGTCGGGGCGGGGGGGAATGGAATCGACATTCACATCCACATCGACAGCAATCTAATGAAATGAAACGGCGGAACGTTCAGCCAAGTGCAAATAAAAAGTGCACTAAGTAGGGGGGGGAGGGACTACAGGAGAGTGGGGGGTAGTGGGTAGTGGGGGGGAGGGGGGCTTTTGGCCATAAGCAGACGTTGGCCCAGTTTTGCAAAGAATGCAACACAAGCACACAGCACAGTGGCAAGCAGGCAGGCAGGCAGGCAGCAAGTTGCAAGAGAATCAGAAAAATCATGTGCAATGTGCAACGTGCAACAAGTCGCAATGCCACAGCTCGAACTGGGGAATACCTCTTAATCATTCAACTTTTATTTGCAAAGTTTTTCAATCGGTTATACCTTCATTCATTCATTCATAGCATCACTCAATTCTCATTCACATTCTTTGATTTTTTGCAACATTTTTTTTATCTGTAGATTATTTCTCTACGCTATTCATTCCGTGACTCTGCTGATTGCTATCCTCATTTCATCATTTCTTCATTGATTCATTCGGGTTCATTCATTCTTTCAGACACTGCAGAGGCTCTTCCTCCTGCTTTTCAGTCTTTTCTTTATTCAATATTCCCTCTTTCTGTGGAGTGGAAGCTGGGGAAGAAAAGCCACAGAAAAGGGTACAAATATCTCTGAATACATCCGCAGTCATATGTACAATATACTACATAGATACACATACTACTACATAGACATGCATACATACATATGTACACATCTTTGTACATTGTCCACTTATACCAAGAACAAATACAACAGACAATGAAAAATAAATTAGAAAAAAAAATCACAAGAGAAAAACTTGTAGAAATTGGCATGAATAATGCGCTAGCCCCCGCGGCCGCTAGAGATAGAGAGAGAGTGCCAGAGAGAAATGTGGAAATGTGCCATGACACAGACTGGTAAGACGATGAAGGGAGGGGCAGGGGAATAGAAGGGCGGGCAGGAGGGGCAACAGACTTTTTAGCCGGTCCGGTTCGGTCCGGGCCGGGCCGGGCCAAGCCGTGGCCAGCAGGCAGACACCTCTCTCTCTCTCTCTCTCTCTCTCGCTCTGCACAGTGTACTTATAAGTATCTGTGCATCTGTAGCTGTATCTGTATCTATGCACACGTGTATCTATGCCTGTGTGCAGCCTAACATATTACCACAAAAGTACATTTTTCTTTGCATTATTATTATTATTATTATTATTATTGTTGTTATTACCCCCAACTTGTTGCCCTGTTTTGCTCTTAGCCGGTGGGTGCCCATTGAGTCGATCATGATGCTGATGCTGATGCTGACAGCAAGAAATTATCATTGCTGTGAAGCCAACAAACCGGTTCGACACCTTGCCCACAGACTCCGAAACCCACAGAAACCCCAGCAGCAGAGAGATGGAGACATATAGAGAGAGAGAGAGAGAGACCCCACCTACAGTCAAGTGTCATGTGACAGCAATAGCTATGGAAACAGCAACAGAGCAACAGCAACAGGCCATGGTATAGATCTCTCACATATCGTTATGTTAATTGTCATTAATAATCATTTCAAGAGACTGTTGGAGTCAGTTTTGAACTGAAGTTGAAATGGAAATGGAAATTGAAATGCAATAAATCGAATTCCATTTCAATCGGTTATTTGGATTGCGTAAGAGATCGATAAGCGATATATTAATATCATTCCCCCTACCCTACCCGCCACCATTTTGCATAATCTCTTTTCAGGTCTCTTCCTACTTCTCTCCTTCTTCGCCTTCGCCTTCGCCTTCCACTTCTCCTTCTATTTTGTGGGCTGCCTTTTGGCTGCTTTCTTCGAGTGGAAAGTGAAACTCGTTTGTAGAAAGTTCGTATCAGACATGCAGCAAACTAAGTAGAAGAAAACGAAGATGGTAGCCATAGAAAAATAAATATTTATCCTACACATGCATATCTAGTAAATACATCAAACATACATATCTTGGATGTTTTTACAGCAGCCTATCCCCAGTCATGTGAAAGGCTAACCCATCCATCAATTAGCACATTCCAAATTTTCGCTAGATTCTAGCCGAAAGCCAGCGCCGAGTCCGAAGTCTCAGTCGGGCAGAGAAATCAATACCGAAAATAAAACCGGTTTACGGAATTCTTTCCTATCCGCTGATTGATAAACATTTCTCATCCGAATGGATACTCCTATCGGAGCACCATTTGAGATGTATATTTTTTGATGCATCGAATGGCTGCATGTAAATGGCACTCAAATTGAACATTTTATGCTAATTGCATTCGTCGGGTTCGTCCAGAGAGACGCCGCAGTCCCAGTCCCAGTCCCAGCCCCAGTCCCATCCGCTGGCACTTTCGTTTTGGCCATTGAATGGAAAAACATTTTCGCTGAACCCCAGCCAAAACATTTACTCTCGTAGGAATAAATAGAAAACAGAAAACAGAAAACATTCCAAAGCAAATTGCAAGCGGAATACAAATACGAATCGAAATGGAAATGGCTTCCATAGACAGTCAACAAATGCAATCAAACCAACAGCAGAAAAAGGGCCAATTGTATTAGCCCCATGTGCAGGCCGAAATATATTTTAGAAAATCATGAAAGATGCAGAAAATTCTCTGTGGAATCTGGGCAAATCCAAGATATAGAGGGAAGAAGGCTGTGTTGATTCTAATTCAAAATATATCTGCTTCATAATGAAGCAAAAGAGACGGTTCCTTCTGCCAGAGATGACCGGATTCATTGAAGAGTGTGATCTCGGTGCACACAGGTTGTTCTTTTATTTATTTTATTAAGTATCCAAAATATTACTGAAAACAAAAAGAGCTTCCGCTGAGCACGCATCTGGCGTCAGATATACTCGTATATCTGCGGCTCTGTCTCCGTCTCTGTCCAGTTGTGTATCTCGTAGATGCTCTTGTCTAGCTCCAGACGAAAGCCCAAACGAACCTAACTATTGTTGTCGCCTCAGCAGCTTTTCAGATTATTGCATGGCGACAGGTTTTTTATTTAATTTTGTTTTGTTTTTTTTTTCGTTGTTGTTGCTGTGAATTGTTTTTAAGCGTTTTTTGTTGTGGATATGGCTGTGTGTGTGTGTCTCTGTGTGTGTGAGTATCTGTGTGGCTTATTATCTGCTTATGTAATTTTGAGAATTTTTTTCATCGCTTTAGCTTTTGACCAGACGAGGGGAATTTCTCATTGAGCGGATCACGTCTTCCAAAGTTTAGTTTTTGCGCATGGAATAATGGAGATATACTATACATACATATATCTAGTATCTGGTGTGTATTTGGATGTACATTAAGTAAATGAATTTCGCGATGCTAACTACATTCTAGACGGAATAAATCATTTCTCAGAGAACTCTACAACTGATTATTTAGACCAAACAAAAGAATGTATCTTGAATAGATGCCGCTCTCGAAGACCATTCGTTTGCCTTCAACTTTGGCGGGGCAGATAGTTTTTGTCTGTGGGTTATATAAAGTCTGTGGGGCATTTGTATTATTGTGTCCATGCTAATCAATCACAAGCTATTGAGAAATTATGCATACAGAATCGGCTGTATGGGCAGTGGAAAATGTTCTCGTAAGTCAAATTATATTTGTGAATGCGGTCAAGTCATGAGCTCATACTTAGCACTAGCCAAAGTATCTACGCCGTCTGTAGTTACAATAGTATCTGTCTCTACATCAGTCTCTGTATCTGTATCTGTATCTGTTTAGCATTGAAGCGCAAAGTGAACTCATTCAAGTGTTTGCCACTTATCAGAGATCATTCAACAAAGATTGAAGACCCAGAGACAGGACAGGCGGGGGCACGTGATTTGCATGGAAAACTATAGACCACAGATAACCAAATAAAAACAAATACATACGAGTATGTATGTACGAGCATCAAGAGCTGAAAACACTGTAATTATTGGCACGTGACGAATGTAATAATGTCCAGGCCGCACGTTGGCCCATCATCAAACAGATCGTTAACGAATCTCAGCCAAAAAAAAAAAAAAACCACTCGGCCATGGAAAATGGGTCAAGAGCAGTGGAAAAACGAAAAACCCACTGGAAACTCCACAATTCATCACACATTTAAATCATTGGTTACTGTTGGTCTATTTCAGCCGTGGGGTAGGCCCTTTGCCCTTAGCAGCGAACAGATTGATTCTCTTTTGCAGCATTCGCTTGTGTTGGTCGAGTCGTGCATCCATGTGGCAGCGATGGTAGCAAGAACCTGTCCACTGCTCAAATATATATCGCCTTAATAGCTTTATTCCCATTTTTTGGCAGCTTATCAGAATCGCGTTTGGCTAATCAGATATGATAATGGTTCATTGCATAACATGGTCACGGTTAAGCCACACCCGTCCGTTCCCTTTCTATTCCCCCGTTGCTCCAATTGGAGTGGTGTGATAATGAGAGACGGGGTAGAGGTAGAGGTAGTGGTAGTGGTAGGGGGCGGGGGCTTGCCATATTCCATTACAGGGAACCAAAGACGGAATGTGGACGGAATGCTTATCAGTCGGAATGAATTCTTTATACAGTAATAAGCAAATCTCAATGATAAGGGAATGAGTTTTTTTTGTTTTTTGTTTTTTGTTTTTAGTTTTTATTTCGGGTTCCGCAATCAAATTGAAATATAACGTATACGTCATGTTGGCACAGCCTAAAATTAGCCATCCGTAGGGTCGTCGAAACATGGAAACTCGCTTTATTTTCTGTGTATAAAATTATTTCCCGCCCCATTTCCAATCCCAGAAGAGAAGGGGAACACGCATCGCTGGAGATTGACAATATTTGTGCGCAGCTCTGCAGCACTCCACTCGCATCTCGCATCTCGCATCTGCAGCTTTTGCTCGATTTCGCAATGGCAAATACGAGTATGCGCGAGTCAGTGAACTGCTTTTAATTGCAAATGCACGCCGCCAGCTGCCCATGGACTGAAAAAATAAATCACATTACGGCAAAATACATATTTACAAAACGAATAACATCGAAATTTTCCAGTTGATTGAGGCTCGAAACGGTTTGCAGCCAATTGGCAAATCCATTGAGGGTTTCAGAGGAAACTGCACCTGACACAAACTAAACCAGAATGCGAGACAAGATGTGGAAACGTCAGAAACGCACGAGATTACCATTGGATTGCCCCCATTGCACAAGCGAAAAGTGCAAAAGAGAATGCCCGAGAATCCAAGAAAACAAAATACATGCAGTGTGCATGACTCGAGTCTCTTCGCTGGATTATTGGATACATTTCGAGGTGGATTCCATTAGCACACCACCAATGGGCTCAATTATTTCATTTATGTTTGGCTGCAATTTCATTTGCTGATCTCGCGGCTATTTTCATGCGAATTGCTGCGCCTAATGCACAATCAATTGCCCCGAAATGGCGTACAATCTTCAGAGATTAAAGATTCCGACAAATTGCACAGCATTTAAGATGGAAGGCCTCCGCCACACAGTAACCACAGAAACCACTTGAGCGAGCGGCGCGGCGGTGCACAAATTATGCAACTGACATTGAAAACAGTCAAACAGAGATAGGTCTTACCTCTGGCCCCCTTTTTTGTGGCGTGTAAATCTCATTGAAATTAACTACTTTCCCCCCCCTCCACCGTCAACCCTTGCCTGTACCTCTCACCCTCTGTGCATTGCATAAAGCGGTGCCAGAGCAGAGCAGAGCAGAGCGGAGCTCAGGGAAAATTGTTCATAACCTCGATATAAGTGGAGGGAAATCATCTGCGAATGCATTTGAGGCTTTGAGGCTTTGAGGCTTTACAGCGGGTGGCAGAGGTAACGGAGGGTGCAGTGTGGCGGTGCAGTATGGGGCATCCAACAATTGTCCCTGATTGGGCAACAACAGCAGCAGGCAGCAGGCAGCATCGAGCCACAAAAAAAAAACGCGAAGGTTGCCAAACAAGCGGCACAATTGCACGAGTACGGCTGCTGGCAGAAAGATGAAATGTGCTGCAGGTGCCATAGCCATAGCGCCCACCCCACCGCCCATGCCTCACCCGTCGCATCGGATGCAAATTTTAAACTATGCTAATTCCTATACTAATACATAGGAGCGTAACCAGCGCACAGTTTAATCAGAATGCACCAAATAAAAGATGGAGACGCCAGTCAGCTCCAGCAAACGAATCTGTAGATACACTTTCTATGGCACTCTATGGCAAAAGTTTGTGCCAATTAAGTTGCCAGTTCTGTTCAAGTTTAGAGGGCACAAAGATGGGGCATACACGGATCTTGCACATAAATTTTATTGTTTGGTACATGGACCAAAAGATATTCCTTCCCGTTTGCCAACTGTGGATGCGACACACCCAAAATGATGTAAATGAAAACGGAATAATTCATCTAAAAATGCATCAATATTTGCGTAACATTCGGCTGCCTTTTAGCTTTGTTTTTGGTGGAAGTTTGAGTAAAAGAAAGTTTTCCAGCGACTCAATTAGCTGGAGGGTGGCTGCCTGGCTGCATTTCCATTTAAACGAGTATCTAAATTTAAATATTATATGCATAAATTATAATTTACTGCTTGCGTAAGCTGAAGCGCAGTTTAAGCGCGAAACCTGTTTTCTATCTACCTAAAACAACAGTAATAATAAAAAAAAAAAGGCAACACTTTCGCACGGAACAGGCACAGGGGACAGGGGACAGGGGACAGAGGACAGGGTGTGCTCATGCCCCCGAGAGTGGCGTCATTTTGTTGTTGCTGCAGTTCAAAGTAGAACAACAACAACAGATCGCGTGTGCAGTCCTCTGTATCTGTTTGGGGATCTGTTTTCGGATCTGTTCGGGACTGGGACTGCGACTGCGACTGGGACTGCACTGCGACTGGGGACTGCATCTTTTGTTCTGGCCGAGTTTTCTCTTTTCCCGCCCGGCATTACTTCCGCATGCAGGCAACGCCACGAATCTGATACTTGCACCGAAACGTTGCACCCATGACAGACACACTGTTACCCCGGCCGGAGATGCGATGCGATGCGAAGCTCATGTCTCAGGCACTCAAGTGGATCCGACACCAGTGCAACCAAAACAGGTGCATGCAAACACCCAGATTCGCCCAGATTCCGATTATTCAGCTAGAAAAGAGCCGCATATTCGTCTTATTCACTTCTCATATGAATAAAAGTCACAGCGCCAGCATATTCATGAATAATCAACACAGAATATCAGAGTGAATAATCCACTAGCCAACAAGCAAACCTCAAAATGTGTGAGATGCTTCTAGGTATTGCTCGGGGGATTTCCTAAACATCTCGCTGGAATCTCTCTCGAAGTTTTCTTCAGCTACAAAGTATATGTATACATACATACATATATCCCCAAACAATAGTAAACAATATTGTACATAAACACTTGCAATTCATAAGTTTACAAACTTACTCAAGAGTCGCAGGTATAGGTTTTATGGGAGTACCTTAGCACACTCCGAATAATCTCCTGCGCTTGATTCCACAAGGTGAATCCCATTCATTCCCATTCCCATTCGCATTCGGCGTGTGAATGTTTTTGTTCAAATTCTGATTAGCAAATCGTGTGCCCCCGACTACGAATGTGTCGAGTGAGTGAGCTAATAAAAAAAAAAAATTACCTATACGTTCCATTATATTGGTAGAAGTGTTTTCGATGTGCGTTCGTTTGGACTCTAGTCATCGACATCGACACAGTAATTGACCTTGCGCATTTTCACGCGCCTCATAGACACAAACACACACACACACACACACTCGCACGCACAACACTCACAAATTTTCCAAAAGTTTGCTTTCCTTTCTACGTGTGTGTTTTGTTATTTTTTGTTTTGTATTTTGGTGCTAAGAGAGCCTACAAAATATATCAGAACTTGGCAAAAGGTGAGAGAGGGTCAAGAAGCTGCGCTGGGATTCATTTTCCAGACGAACACTTGAACTTCACACCCAATGGAGTGTCATCCATTCTCTCTCTCATTGCTCTCTCTCTCTCTTTGCTCTATCTGGACAATTGTGCATTAATGAAGCAATATCTCGAGCTAAAGTGAAGTAATTCCAATTGTTATACAATCAAAAGTGACATAAAAGACATATTGCCTCGCTCTTCACTTTCGCAGTCTGCCTCTTGGTAATTTCAATAATTGAACACTTTTTTTTTTTTTTTTTTTTTTAAATAAGCTTTTGAATTGATTTCACAATCACATTATTATACTACGAGTATAGCTGTATCTCTGTGTATGTATGTCTCTTTTTGCCGCTTGCATTGCGTCGTCTGCTCTCTGCTCGATTGAATAAAGCTTAGTAAGCGATCTGTCTGTGCTGCACGCCCCCCTTTTCGGAGTGGCTCAGTGGCGGGGCGTAGACCGTACTGATAATTATTCGCGCCCCAGCACCAGCCACCAGCAACCAGCTCCAGCTCCGGTTCACATATTGTTTATCTGAAACATTAGAACGTCTCTCCGCGCACACTCAAAATGCAGTGTCAGGTGTGTGCGAGTTTTTTTTTTTATTTCGTTTTTGTTGCATTGCCCTCTTGAAGTCTGCCGCAAAATACGAATATTTCCGAGTATTGTCTGGTCAAGTTTGATTATTTTCCTGCGAATCTTTGCGGTTTAGAGTTACGCAGCACGGACGTATTATTGCACGGTTTTAAAATACACAATTACGAGGAATAAACAAAAACAGAGTAAATAAACTGCTTATTATTTATAATCGTTAGTGAGGAAAATTATACTGCTTTAAGGATTAATTTACTGCTTAATACAGGCACATTTATTAGCAATGACCACACCAAGCAGTTCCCTTGCTGTCGCATACGAACAGCTTGCTCTACTTCTTTCAGGATTAATGCACTGATTTCGCAGACAACTGCTTGTAAATTGCTTGCACAAACTGCAGTTGCTTTTATTTAACAATTAATAACGATATTTAGATGTTTAGAAAGGAGACAACAACAGCTACAACTACTCTTTTATGGCCCAAATTCTATATTTATCTGCAAGAATTCCACTAATTGCAAGTTAACAACGAAATTCGCATTGAAATCTGTGTATAAATAAAGCAGGCGAAGGAAAACAAATGACATTTAGTGGGGAATGCCACAAGAAGAGAAGTTCAACAAGCAAGAGGCAAGTTTGAGTTTCTGCATGGGGATCCGTTCGGTTCGGATCGAAGATGCCAATAAAATGTCAATCGTTGAGACATTCGGCTAGATATTTAGATGCAGAGGAAAGGGATGGGGGGGAACTGAGAACGAAAGAGCAATTTTTGGCAGCTGTTCCGTGCGGTGCCACCGCCGCTTAAAAATAGCCAAAGAGCGAGCTAATGGCTGAAGCTAGAGAAGCAGTGCGGGCGAAATGTTGTGTTGTATTTGTCTCTTGTTTTTTTGCAAAATAGAAAAACTAAAGAAAAGTATGCATAGAGTTATAAAACAAAAGCCAACACACACACAGAGTAAAAGAGTGCGTCGCGTCTATTTAAAGATTGACTGCCAGGAGGAAAAGCGACATTTTCACGCGGCTGGGATGGTGACTGTGCTGGTGCTGGTGCTGATGCTGATGCCGGGGGAAAAGCCAACAGTTGTTGAGGCATGGCATCCAAACGCACCTCAAATAAATATCTATCTAGGCATCGCCATCTCTAAGTGTGTTTGTGTGTGTGTGTGTGTGTGTGTGTGTGCTTGACAAGTTTTCTCTAAAACAATTTTCGTGCTCATCTCGATGTGAAAAATCACACAGCACATGAAATTTTCCGAAAATTGAGCACACACCATGCGAAATAATAGAGCAGCAGCAGCAGCAGCCCAGAGAACAAGAACGGGATTTGTTATAAAAATAATTTCCCATTTGAGCGTAAATTATGAAATTTTACTAAAAGAAAATGTGCAGAGAATATCAGCAAGTGAATTTCATCGATTGCAATCAATTTGCAATAAGGAGAAACAACGAGAAACAGAGACAAAGAGGGAGAGAGAGAAATCTAAATCGGTTACTTTAAAAATATCTCTATTCTCTAGATGACATTTAGCTGGGGAATGTTTCGGTTCCAAGTTTAATGACCAACACGAGCCATCCATCGCAATAGATCGCATCCCAACAACAACAACAACAACAACAACAATAACAACAAAAAGCACACAGAAGAAGCAGAGGAAATATCAACGAACTTTGAAGATCCCATCCCATCCACTCTAAATGCCAGCATCTCGCACAGACACATCCGTAGCGTAGAGCAGCAGCATTTCTCACCGCTAGATTACAACATTTTTCAGACCTCAAACACCAGACCCAAAAACCCCAACACCAACCAGCTCGAACATCTCTGGACTCTGGCAGCCGCTGTGGTAGTGTGGAATGCGCTGAAGCCGGGGCTGGGGCTGGGGCTGGAGCTGGCATCTAAACTTGTTTGGCACAAAACCCATCGAGTGGGTCAGCTTTTACACATTGTTTGGGCTCTGTCTCCTCTGGTTTTCCTCCACTTTTTATTGACATTTCGCTGGTTCGAACCCAACCGAACCGAACCTCCACGAAACGAATATAATAATAACAAAAACTACAAAAACTTTCACTTGTACGCATCTTGCGGGCAAGATGAAACAGAGTCCAAGTCCACAGGCAGAAAATCAGTAAAGTAACCGCGCAACAATCGCACCTCATGAATGGATTCGATGGGATTGGATTGGATTGGAAGGGAGTACTTAAGATGAAAATCAGAAATCAGAAAACTGGAATCGGATATTAAACAGATTGGACTGGGTCCCACGACAGGTGTCTGATGATTCTCCCCGCTGCCAGCTACAGTGAAAGCTCCCTCTGCAGTTCCCACTACTAATAGAAGGTATTTCCCCCCCGCCTTGTAGAGGTTTTTGCCTAATTTCTTTTGGCAGAGATCTGAATGGAATGACTGGAAATCGATGGAGAAGCCCTGCCTGCTGCACGCCTGTGTGTGTGTGTTGTTGACCCAGCTAGGAACTGGGGCAGGGACATGGCTTTAGCTTTGGCTGGAATGTAGTAAATATGACGAGGATAACACGCGGGGGTGAGGAACAGCAGTTGCGTGTAGGCGTGGCCAAATGCGAGTGCTACCTAACCCCCCACCCACCCCCATGCGTGGGCATTGGTGCGCCGTATGCCACCTGCAACTGCAATTGCAACTGCATCTGCAGCTGTGAGCTGCCCCCCAAAGGGCCATTTCTTTGCACTCACCTTCTCCTTGGCACGTCCAGCGTGTTTTTGAACAGATTTGGCCAGCATGATGCCTTTATTCTCGGACATTCAGTGTGTGATAGAGTTGATGGGATTTTTTTTTAAATTTATAATTAGATGGATTTTAGATATATTTATATGCACTGGCCTGGCTAGAGAATTTCCTACTATTGGCACACCAGCGGCCGGGCACACACGTTAAAAATGATAACTTTAAATGCACAGTGAACACCCAACAACGACGACGACGACGACAGCAGATTTCCTGTTTCTGCTGTATTAACAATAAACGAGCCAATCGCGCGCCACACACTTGTTAAGCCGAAATATATTTTCGCCTTGCTGGCTTCTGCTATTTTTATGCAGTTTCAGACGGACGCGTCGAATTTATGCAGATTTTTCGAAAAACAAATGGCACGTAGACGTAGGCGACGAGTGTGTACGCGATGGAAGGCGGCGACGAACGAATCTTTCAAACCTGACGCTGCTGCAGACGGAACGGGACTCCCAGAGCGGCAGTAGTCGACAGATTCACTTGGCTCCAAAACTACGACGACAATGAGTGTGGGGCCCCTAGTTGGGGCCACAGAGAGGACGGAGAGAAAGAGCGCCACAAATACCGTTTTCCTCTCTTGCTCTCACACGATCCGCTATTTTTCTTTTAGGCGGGGCTTGGTGGTGGTTTAGATTGTCGCAATTTATTTGGCTTATTGTTAGTTATTCAATTGCATTGTATATAGATCAAGACAGATAGTGCCATGCTTTTATTAACCGTTTAAATTGATTTAAATAATAATAAAAAATAACAAATATTCAATAACATTGTAGTGGCCCCGCCAACTTGCCTTAAATATAGATTTTCAGTCAAAAAATAAGTTGGCATTCCTTCAGGGCTGCAATTACATTATAAATTCATGGAATCGAATTCAAACATATTTTTAAACTAAAACTCATTATTCGATTGCTAAAAATAAATAAAAGCTATTTGAAATAGATATAATCTAAGAACTGTATACGTGAAGAGCGTTTCTGAATCCCATAAGCAATTCAGTTGGTATTTTTATATTTTGCGGTAATCCGGGATGGAGTTTCAAAGGTATTTACGCGAGCCACGGGCATACTGTACACAAATCAAGAGTAGTTTATAATATACAAATACCCTGTAACACTTTTCTGGATATTTTGTATCGATACTCCCATACAAAGGTTCCTTCTCTTTTCGTGTTCAGAGCTATTCGCACGAATATAGTGGAACTTGAAGAATTTTAGCTCAGTTCAGGTAGAAGTTAACTCAATTTGTTCAACTGTTTAAATGGAGCGGGGTTAAGTGGGCTACGCTATTTTTTTTTTCGGTATATTTACGGTATATTTTGCTATATTTCTGAGGGCCAGGGCGGTATATTTTATTAATAAGTCCGCGGTCACACTAGTCTGAAAACTAATTAAATAAACATAAAATCGACATAAAGTCAACATAGAATTCGCACTTAAAGGCATACACAGCGCGCGAAAAGATATCCCTCTCGACAAATGTAGATTCTGTTCACATGGCACCCATACCATACATATTTATATTTGCATGATATCTATGTAGTAGACGCGAGTTTGTGATTACAACAAAATTACAAAAAACTGAAGCACGAGACGAGTGTTGCATACAATAAAGAAAGAGTCTTGGGTGTTTTGGGGCAGCATAAAATCGATTCGGAGTGCATTTGTGTGTGGGGTGTGGGAGTGTGTGCTGTGCTGTGCTGAAATTACATGCATGTGTATCTTTGTGGCAACGCAAATGCAAAGAAGCAGCAGCAAGCTCACGCGCTTCTTTTCCCCTGCCCCCCTACCTAGATAAAAGTTGTAAATCCAGCAAACCCCATCCCATCCGTTGGCTGATTGTAAGAAAGTGAAACAAACAAAGGAGCCCCAACCTGTGACAAAATCAGCCTTTAAACTATTCAGGTATGTAAACTAAAAATATAAAAATGCGCGCCCTTGTGTGCGTGTATATGCTCCCTGTTCTTGTGTGTGTGTGTGTGTGTGTGTGAGTGGGGTGCCAGAAGTTCATACCTAACCTCAATTCGTCCCAACTGATTACGATAGGCGGCAAACAGAACTTCCATTGGCATTAATTATTTAAAAATAATGCATTCGCTGCAGTTGGCCTTTTTTGAGGATGAGAATGGAGCGTACAAAATTGTCTACCCTACCTCACAGCCCAGTTTATTTGCTTTGAGGTTAGAAGTGGAATTTCCTTTATCAATGGCAAGATTTACCGATAAATTGCTGTTGAACCGAGCAAAAAGCAGTTACAATTGTTAATAACGCGAGTTCCATGCGTGTGTGTATTGTGGAAATATTTCTTATCGCCTTTTTGTTCGGTTCGTTTCGTAGAACATCTGTATGTATAGGTAAACTAAAGTTCCGCAATCTGTTGGCACGTGTGTGTGTAGTCATTTTTAATTGTCTTTGATTTAGTAAAATTAAAAAGCAAAAACACAATGCCTTCGAATAAATACAAATAAGAAGGAAAGGAAGATGTTGAAAATAGCAAAACACATACGTGCATTGAGTATGGGAGCAACAGAGGCAGAGAGTTTACCGCGCGCTCACCTTTTGTTATTGTTGCATTTAAAGGGAGACTGCCAACTGGTTTTAAATGGTATTTAAAATAACTATATTTATTTGAAATAATATTGCAGATAACTCAGATCCGATTGATCAATAATTAAATATTAATTGCTATTATGTTTAAAATAAAAACAAGTTGGCAGCTTCTCCCAGCTACATATATTCGGGTTCTTCGTGGTGTAAGTGTGTGTGTGTGTGTGTGCTACAAGGTGATCCACACTGCGCTTAGCCTTCAGTTAGTTGGGGATTTTGTGTAAGTTCTAATTAAATAATTCGTTGAAATCAAGCTTGCTGCTCTGCTGATTGAGAGAGAGAGACGCATACACACACACACACACGGTTGTATAAATGCATTCTTTTGTGCTTTCCTTGCGGCCGTCACAAGACGTTTTCCCCCAATTTTCTTTATGAAGCGCGCGTCAAGTTTCGACTGGGTCCGAGTCTGGTTTGGGCTTTTGGCTGTTTGAAAACTTGAAAAACAAGTTACCAGTTGGCGCACTTCATTTTTTTTAACTCTCCACCGCACACAGCACTCTTACACACACACACTACATTTCTCAGTATTTGTTTTAGATGCCTGCCTGGGTCTCTGCTCTGGCCTGGGCCTAGATTGGTGGTCTCGTCGCGATCTCTGCCCTCTCAGCTTGGAGCGAGAAGCACTTGCCGCGCAGACGATTTCCTGCAATTTGCCATTGTCTTTGCAATTGCCAGAGGCCAAGGAACAAATCTTGAACTTTATGGTAGAAACTACATTGCTAAGAGCTTCGAGTACTGTATTAGATGTTGCAACAATTTTATACATTTTCAGTCAGGGGTTCGATGGCGCCCAATATTGTCATGGTTACAAGTAGTATATCCATCAAATAGATGTATCCTCCACTAACATTAGCAAATTGTTGTCTGCGTCTTTATGAAACTCTCTTATTGATTAACATCTAATCAGCTCCTTCTTCCGCTGCAATTGCAATGGTATCTTGTCAAGAGTTATAATTGGTAGCATCACATGGCTCTCATAAACCACAGGCGTAAGTGACAAAACGAAAATATCTGATAATTTGCTGACCACACATGAAATTAGAAACTGTGGGGCGGGCCTGGCCCTATTGCATATGCATGCACGACGAGTAGCACATCTCTTCGCCTGTTAAAATGGGTGCAACCCAATCAGATTTACGAATTGTGTTGTGGTCAGCTTTGGTTGTTCTGGATGTTGTTGGTGGAGCTTTTAATGACTGTTTCGTGTCTTCTAGTAATGTTTCGGCGAGGGGCTTCGGCCTGGTCGTCGGTATGTGGCCACACTCTCCATCGAATACCTAAAATTAGCACACGGATAATTAGAAAGCACGGAACCACCTGGCATCAGACTGATGTTTCGGCATATATATTATGTACGTATGCATGGAACATCAATAATACCTGGAAAGGCAAACAAACCTTCCTGCAGCACTGGAACCACAAACTAGCGCGTGGGCGGCACACAGAGAGTGTGGCTGTCCCTTTTGCGCCAATCATCAGAGTGGGGAGACTGCAGGCTTGGGCCTAGACATGCGCTGCACCAGCTGCAAGTGAACTTTGAACTTTCAGACGAGGCGACGACAAGAGTAGAGAGGAGCTTCGTATTGCTGCTCCAAGTTTTGGATGCACTTGATTTGCATTAGCCATCGACAGTGGCTGTGCGTTCCCGCATAGCAGGTGCCACCGAGAGCGAGCTCGCTCCCTTAAACTCTCTCTTTTCCTTCTCCTTCTCCCTCTCTCGCTCTCCCTCGCTTGTGGGTCCGTCCGGTCTGCATTGCGCAATGAGCGAAATAATCGATAATTGCAAGGTTTCCATTTCCACCACCACCCCCAGCAGCAGTCAATTCCACGTCAGATTTTTCGCGTGTACAGATTTTATTTCTCCCTGCCTTTTCCAGAGGCAAATTGAGATTCCAACATGTGTTTTTTGGGTTTGGTGACGAGAAGAGTATGCTCTGGTGGCCATCGACGACTATATGATGGTTCCGCCGCGGCTCTACCGCCATTGTCATGGTGAGATGCACTTTGCTGCCTTTCTACGTTACACACAAACAAACACATGCACACACACGCCAGACGGTTACGAATACGCGCGAGTGTGCGTTTTGTGTGGGCCTGTGTGCGTGAGCGAAGTGGATGTGGAGGTGTGGATTGTAGTAGGTGTATATGTGCCGCCACTGCTGCCGCCGCAAAGTGTAACCGTGGCAGAGTTGTAGCCTGCTCTGTAGTCCGTTCGGTTTCTGATTTTCAGTTTTGTCGATTTCATTATGTACAGAGTATCGACGCCGACGTCGCCACCGCCGCAGTACACATTTTTCTGTGTATGGGTCTCTTTTCGCTCTTTTCCACGCTCTCAACACGAAACAGGGTATCGCTGGGTTATGTTGCCATGATCACCCTGTATTATCCGACTTGTTTTGCAAGCTCTCGTGCCGGCTCTTTCGCACCGTAACTGTGTTGGTGCTTTTTGCACTTACGTAAGCTTCCCAGTCATCCGACTCGACTCTCTGAACATTCGTTACTTATCCAAATTCTAAGCGCTATTTTTCTCATTTGCCGCTGCTCACGACGATCTTTTCTTTCCTCAATTTATTTCGCCTCAATCGGTGGACTGTAGACCCCAGAGTCCATTAGCATGCAAGAGCATGGAGCAAACTTCCTTCCACTCGCACACGGTTCCACTGAAAGAGACTGCAGTTAAGAACCCAGGCGGGCCAAATATATGTGTGTCCCAAGTACATGGGGGGCATCTGTTATGTACTTTTTTTATTGCCTCTCCTCTCACATCTCTCAAGCGACAGCAGCAACAGAAAACAGGCAACGATTCTCATTTTTAATGCGCGCCCGAGTGTCCGTAGTTTGCTGCGTTGCCACCCTATTTGATATGTTCATGGGCAGCAACAGAAGCGACGGGACGGCAAATGAATTCCAATCCAAAGCAACACTGCGCGCGCGCATTTACACTCCCTCTATTCCGCTCTGGCTCTCTCTCTCCTCTTTTTGTCTGACTTGTGTTCTCTCGCGCTCTTTTGTTGCTTCTTCGCACCAACACATTCACGCACAGACACGCATACATAGGCCACTACGCTCTCTCTCTCTCTCTCTATCTGTCTGTCTCTCTGCCCCGTCGCAAGCAGCAGGCTGACTCCGACGAACTGCTGGCCGTTTCAATCGAAAATGTTTGCGGCGGCGTTAAGATGTACGAAAAACGTTTCCTCGCCAAAACTGTGTGAATATCTGTAAAAACTCACAGAAAAACAATCATCTAAACGAAAGAGAATAGTGCAAACGCGGTACAAACAAAAAGCAATCCGTTGTGACAAAAAAAATTTGAATAAAAACGGCCCAGCGATATTTCAAGTCTCGATTATACGGAAAAACTCTATTTTGGAGAAAGAAAAAGGTGATAAATGGTAGAAAAGTGAGGGAAATAGTTGCAAGTGCAAAATACTGCGTAAAACGTGAAAGTTTCCAATAACAAGCCCAACCGAATGGCAGTTTATAGTAAATATAAAGGCACACCACACACACACACATGCATATGCACATATTTCGAGTATATACACAGCCGAAGCAAATGAGAAGCCCAGCCGTTGCTGATGTAAGTTGAACGATGCGCGGGGAAGGTGGGGCGGTCCACAAAACCATGAATATGAAATATCCTTCAAGTGCACTTGGTGTAATCAAACAACTTTTGGTAGTGGCAAACGAGCAGCTAAAACTTGTGAAAAATACAACATTTTTAGGTTAGGTCAATTTCAATTGGTTTATATACACACACGCACACACACTCGGAGGGATAGAGAAACCGAATACATATATACAGCGAACAGACAAAAAGACTGCGACGTGGTTGTTGTTTGTGCTGCTGCTCACAATACGCACAGCAATCCACATGCATACACACACACACACATGGGCGGAGGAGAGACTCACACACATATATACAAGTTTGAACCATTGCTTTTGGCTTGCTTATGAACTGACTGTATTTTTTCAACGTAGTGTGTCGTTTTATTTTCGTTCCCTCTCAGTTCGTGCGCTTATCTTGACTTTTGCTTTGATGCGCCATTCGCATGTAGTGTGTGTGTGTTCGAACATTTTAATGGCTCCCCAACACTGAATAATATAACCCGCTGGCGCTGGCTGGCTGGCCCCGGCCCCAGAGCTCCACGGAGCGCCGCCACCGCACACAATGAGAGCATCATTTTTTGCCTCTGCCTCTCCTTATTCACATCTTTGGCTCTTCCTCTTCACACCAGTCCTCTTGTTCTTGTTTGTTGTTCTTGGTTCGTTTTCTCGTCTCGTTTCGTTTCGGTTCTTTCAATTTTACACAGCTTTCTTCTATGACTATAGTACGAGTGTATATATGCCTTAGCTATTTTGTACATATTTCTCTCTACATCCATATGTTTTATTTGCGAAATTTATTAATAGAGCAGCGGTAGTTCGGCTGTGTGTGTTTGCGTGTGTGTGTGTGCAAGTGAGAAAGTAACAAAAAATCCAAATATTAAATATTGTGCATTAAAAACTACTAATATAACGGTGGCTCCCTGTCCGATAAATAAGAGAAAAATGAATCAAATCAAGATTAGATTGTTGTGATGCCAGACAGTGCAAAGAAAATAAGTGATTAACAATTTTTGCATATTTCTTGCCCCTCTCCTTTGTGCTGCGTATTCTGTGCTATGTATACACTTAACAAAACAGATAAGATAATGTTCGTGTGCACGTAATAGAGCAGCAGAACAAGAACAAAAAAAAATGGAGGGAAAATTTTGCCCACATGTCTCCCCCAAGCACACAGCAACACAGTCGCACGCACGCACACATATACAGCTGCCATGAACGCCCCAATTTTGTGTTGGAGCCCAGAGCTCTTCCACAATGCGCGCTCAGAGCCACACGCAGCACACACATACCTACATGCATATGTACATATGTATGTAGGTACGTTTGGTATGCACTGGCAATGCCGATGATGGCGGATTCAAATACAATAACAAAAAGTGCCACACGTTAATTGAGAGAGTGTAAGATATATGTAGGAAGGAGTAAAGGAAACGCATACAAACCAAATGGGCTCGTTTTCCCCAGCGAATATCCAAAGGACTTGTGAGAGAGTGGGAAGCTTCGGAGCTTTTGTGCGGCTGTACAGTGTTTCAATATTTGTTTACAAACGCTGAGGCAACCAAATGGGGTTTGGGTGGGTGGGTGGCTATGCTGATCCTCAAGGCGGTTTCGATTTGCCTCAGCCCGCGCACAAATACACTTTCATTCAAGTTATATTTACACTTAACCACTCTCTTCGAAGTTCCGTTCTCTCTCCTGTGCGCCGCAGCGCAACTTTGCTCTCTCGCGATAGCTCTCCTCTCTCGAATGCCCGCCAAATACTTTATGTGTGTGTGTACGGTACGTGTGTGACGGGTTGTTGCTGGCCCCAAACGGGTGAAAAATACCTTTTGAAAAAATCTGCCATCTACTGCGCCTCAACAACAAATTTGCGCTCTCTCCTGCTGACAGTCTCTTCTCTCACTCTCTTCTCTTCTCTCTCTCCCGCTAATATGGCTGCACCACCGCCACCACCTTTGCATTTGTGGCTTGCTGCTGCCACTGCTGCAGCATTTGGCTCTTGTAAGCTGTAGTAGATACAGAATGTATACCAGCAAGCCCCGCTCCCTCCCCTCTGGCATGTACGTATATATAGATATGCTCTGTCTGCGTGTGTGTGTGTGTGTGTTTGTTTCCAGTGGATTCTATGCAAGCTCTGAGGTCGTGCATGGGGCATTTGGCACCTTCCATGCGCTCACACAAGCCGTACATAAGAAAAGCTCGCCTAGGAAGTCTTTACTGTACCCGCTAAAACCAATAACAAAGCGCGCGCCCAATTCCGGTTGCACGTATCTACATACGTACATATGTATGTTTGTATATACATACTTATATATATATATACTTGCCTAAGAAGAGAGCGTTGGCAACTCTCCTTCTATATACTCGGTATTGTTATTGCCCCCTCCCTCGCGGGCCAGCGGTGGGCTCTTTCTATCAAACACGGAACCCCAATACAAAGGAACAAATGTTCTTCGACTCTCTATAGTGTGTGTGTTTTTTTTTTTTTTGCGATATGGCAAACGAATTTCGTGATGCTCGCAAACTAAAATGTTTGTTGCTTTGTGGTTTGGAAACATTTCGTTGAAATGTGAAAATATCATGAAACTGGGGGTTTCCTATTGGTATTTCTTCGGTTATAAAGAAAAAATTTATTAATTGTTTGCATTCTTTTTCTTACAGTTCGTTCGCCTACCTTAAGATACAAATAGCAACAGTGCTGGAGAGACCGACCACGCACGACGTGGCAAAAGCAAAGAGTAGCAGCAGCAGCAGCAGCATCAGCGGACAACGTCGTCGCATCGTCGCCGTCGTTGTTGACAATCTCTCAATTATAGAACCTCAGGGCATTTGCCGCTAGCGGGCGACCAAATGCATAGACAACATATGTTGCACTCACGAGCAGTTCAAGATCAAGAGCCGCAGTCAAAGCAGTTGCGACCACGACCGTTTGTTGCATACTACATACGCTCATAGGAGAGCGGCAAGAGGGCGAGAGGGAACACCACCCAGTATCATCCCAGTATCCAGCATCCCTGTGCTTAGGCAGGGACGGGACCGGATCGGACACCACAACGGGCTCAAAGGCGAAGAGCCGCACGGAAGAAGGACAAGCAAACAGACAGAGAAACGACAAGATGATGAAACGCACCCGTGTCGACGAGGTGCAGTTCGGGACACGTCCTGGCCCACCAGCTCCGGGCGTTGTCGGCGTTGGAGTTGGAGTCGCTGGCGTCGGCGTTGGCGTTGGTCCTACTTCCGGCGTCAGTGTCGGCGGTGTTGGAGGCTCCGCCACCGTGGGCGTAAACACAGGCGTAACCATTGGCACAGTTGTGCCAAGTGCTCACAGTGCCACCATTAGCGGCATCAGTTCCATACACCATCGCATCCTCACTCCACAGCATGGCGGTGCCCAGACCATAGCCTATTTGCCGTCCACCACGCCGACGGCAACGAATCTGAAAACAACTAGTTCAATTGTTGACAGCACCAGCAGCAGCATCAACACCAGCGCAGGAGGAGCCCAGGTGGCCACTGTAGGAGTGGGAGTGGGAGTGGGAACTGTAGGAGCAACTGGTGCTGCAGGAGGAGCAGGGGGAGGAGTAGTTGTATCCACTGGCAGCGCCGGCACACAAACACTGCAGTATACCACATGTGAGTAGAAAAATTGAAAGAAATCCGAGAACTACATATACTGAACGCATTTCCTTCGCTTGCAGCCTACAGCGTGGCCTCTATCCAGGCTGGAGGAACTCTCAAGGGAAGCACAACGGCGGACGGTGGCAACACCGTGCAGATTCATGTAACAGGAGGAGGAGGAATAGTTGGAGGATCCGCTAACCCCTCCAATGCCCAGACAGTCTCGAGCAGCTCGCAAACGGCCAGCAGCACCATTAGACAGCGTACAATAAGCGGCACACAGACCGCGGCCAGTGCCGTCAGCAATCTCACATCGATGGCTCAACATCAGACTCCTGGCAGTCTGCCCCAGACGGCCCAGACACCACCCTCAGCTGGTGCTGCTGCTGCCCAACAGTCGGGCAATATTGTGGCAGGGGGCAGTAGTACACCACCGCAGGGACAGGGCTCTGGTGGAGGAGGAGGAAATGCCACACCACGTCTGAAGGTAGAGGATGCCCTCAGCTATCTGGACCAGGTGAAGTACCAGTATGCGGACCAGCCGCAGATCTACAACAACTTCCTCGACATCATGAAGGAGTTCAAGTCGCACTGCATCGACACCCCGGGGGTGATAGAGCGCGTTTCGACGCTCTTCAAGGGCCATACTGAGCTGATCTATGGCTTCAATATGTTTCTGCCGCCCGGCTACAAAATTGAGATCCATTCCGATGCCCTCGGCTGCTCGGTGCCGGTGGTATCGATGCCCTCTCCCCCTGGTGCACCCACCAGCACTGGGACGGTGCACATGATAGCTGGCGGCACCAGCAGCCCCTTGGCCAGCGCCGGCCACAACGTGAAGGCCACACTGACTGCCGCCGCAGGAGGAGGAGCTATTGCGGCCGGAACAGCTGCCGCTGCGGCAGCCGTGGCACAAATCCAATCGGCAGGCGCTGTCAATCTGATGACCCATGGCGGTGCATCGCTCACCCAGACCACGATTCATGCCCTGCAGCAGGCCACTCCACCGCAGTCTCAGTCCCCAGGGCATGTTCATGTGAGCGTGACCAGCTCCCCAGCGCCAGCGGTGTCCGTGGCTGGAGGACAGACGCCAGGGGGCATCTCCGTGTCGGCGCACAACATGCCACAGAATTACTCGCGGGATCGAGAGCGGGCCACAATCACACCAACCGCCGGTCAGGTGGTGGCAGCGTCGGCGGCTCCTGCAGCGGCCAGCAGTATTGTTGTGGGTGGTGGTCCGCCCACTCCCAATTCCTTGAGCGAACTAAGTCCACACGGTGGTGCCGGAGCTGGTGGCGGAGCGGGTGCCCAGCACAATCTGCATCACATCCAGCATGCGCATCAATTGATATTCCTGGGCGAAACGGGCCAGCAGAATCAGCCAGTCGAGTTCAATCATGCCATAACCTATGTAAATAAGATCAAGGTGAGACAGAATGGAGCATGGATGGGAAGAGTCGAAAAGTGATTGCTAATTTGTATATTTCATCCCATTTAGAATCGGTTCCAAAACCAGCCGGCCAAGTACAAGAAATTCCTGGAGATTCTCCATGCCTACCAGAAGGAGCAGAAGGTGATGAAGGAGGGCAGCCTCAATCAAGGGAAAATGCTCACCGAACAGGAGGTCTACACACAGGTGGCCAAGCTCTTTGGCCAGGATGAGGATCTGTTGCGCGAATTCGGACAATTCCTGCCCGATGCCACCAATCATCAGTCGTCGGGCGGCGGCCAGTACATGGCCAAGGCCTCGGCGGTGCACCTCAATGATCACAGTAAGCAGCAACCACAGCAGCGTACCACGGCCACACTGAGTGGCGGGGCACACATTACCATGTCGAGTGCCTCGCCAGCGCACAGCATTGGCTCGCCGCTCCATCTGAGTGGTGGGGGCACGCTGCCACAGACGCTCGACAGCAGCGCCCATGCGGCGGCCATTGGCAATCTATCGGCGGTGAACACCAGCGTCAGCATCAAGACTTACAACAACAATCAGCATCAGCAGCAGCAGAACCATGTGATTGCTTCGCAACGGAATGACCTACTCTTTGAGAAGGACTATCACGGTGTGTCGACAGCCAGCCTGCAACAGCAGCAGCAGTCGCACCAGCGTGGAGTTGGCGTGGCCCATCATCATTTGGCGGGGACGACAACTGGAGCCGCCAATATACGAGCTGGCGCCGGCGGAGGCAGCGTTATGGTGGCTTTTGAGAAGGAGCATCGGAACAATCATCATGTACAGAAGTATGTGGGTGGACACTCGCAGAACCTGAGCCTCTCGCACCATGGCCACAATGCAAAAAAGTCGCCCAGCTATGGCCTGTCCTCGGGGATTGGATCCTTGCCGCACCTATCCGACAATTCTCTGGACCGCAGCTCGCCGGGCATCAGTTATGCGGCGACCACCGTCCTCACCGCTGGCCATCATGCGGGTCAGAACAACTCTGCAGCAGCAGCAGCCGCCGCCAGACGGCAGGGCGTAGGCGATGATGGTGGCCTGTATGGAAGCGGAGGGGGCGGCGGACCACCGCCGGCCAAGAGATCCAAGCCATTTTGCAGGGATGTCAGCTTCTCGGAGGCATCCAGCAAGTGCACCATCTCGGATGCGGCCTTTTTCGATAAGGTACGCAAGGCACTGCGCAGTCCCGAGGTGTATGACAACTTTCTGCGATGTCTGACGCTGTTCAATCAGGAAATTGTGTCCAAAGCGGAACTACTGGGACTCGTCTCTCCCTTCCTGATGAAGTTTCCCGATCTGCTGCGCTGGTTCACCGACTTTCTGGGCCCACCCGTTGGCTCGGGCCAGGGCCAGGGTCAGGTGGGGGCAACAGGAGGCGGAGGACTTATCGATGGCATGCCCCTGGCGGCCACTCAACGGCAGGGCGGCAGCAGCAACAGCAGCTCCCATGACCGAGACCGCGAACGGGGCAGCAATCATCCCACGGCCGCTGAATATGTACAAGATGTCGATCTGTCGGCGTGCAAGCGACTCGGCGCCTCCTATTGTGCCTTGCCGCAGTCATCGGTGCCGAAAAAGTGCAGCGGCCGGACAGCCCTGTGCCGTGAGGTGCTCAACGACAAGTGGGTCTCATTTCCGACGTGGGCCAGTGAGGATTCCACATTTGTCACGTCACGCAAAACGCAATTCGAGGAGACGATTTACAGGTAAGCAGGGAGCAGCTCTCCTCCTCCACTGTGAAATAAGTCCCAACAAAAAATTCTATGGGTGGCTATGGTGCTTTGGTTTTCTTTCTTGCTATAACTCTTTTCATTTTGGGACCTATTTCATGGTGTTGCCCCACTCTCCTCTCCACTTCTCTCTGGTTTTCTGTTTGTTTTCTTGGATCCTCTTGTTTCTGTTTCTTTGGCTTTCGTTTATTTGAATTAACCGATGCGCACGTGTTCTAAACAAAAGGAATATTCACAGAACGGAGGACGAGCGATTCGAGCTAGATCTGGTCATCGAGGTGAACAGCGCCACCATTCAGGTGCTGGAAGGTGTCCAAAAGAAGATGTCGCGCATGTCCAGCGAGGAGTTGGCCAAATTCCACTTGGATGATACACTGGGCGGCACATCGCAAACGATACACCAGCGTGCCATCCATCGGATATATGGCGAGAAGTCGGGGGAGATAATCCAAGGCATGAAGAAGAATCCCTCGGTGGCTGTGCCTATTATATTGAAACGGCTGAAAGTCAAGGAGGAGGAATGGCGGGATGCACAAAAGGTATGTCCGAAAAGATAGTACCCCCCCCCCCCACTCTCAGCTATAGATCTAAATATATATTTTATCGTTTTTAGGGCTTCAACAAGCAGTGGCGCGAGCAGAACGAAAAGTATTATCTCAAGTCGCTTGACCATCAGGCCATCAATTTCAAGCCCAACGATATGAAGGCCCTCCGCTCCAAGAGTCTCTTCAATGAGATCGAAACGCTGTACGATGAGCGGCACGATCAGGAGGATGATGCCATGGAGCAGGCGGGGCCGCATCTTGTGCTGCCCTACAAGGACAAGACCATACTGGACGATGCCGCCAATCTGCTGATCCATCATGTCAAACGCCAGACGGGCATACAAAAGCAGGAGAAGCAGAAAATTAAGCAGATCATACGACAATTTGTGCCTGATCTGTTCTTTGCACCGCGACAGCCGCTCAGCGACGATGAGCGCGATGACGGTGAGTCTCGTACATCCCTGTTTCCCTTTTTCTCTTGTCCTTTACTAACCCACTAACCCCAGTAGAGTTCTGAACACTAACCCCCAACAGTTGTTGTAACCTCCACTAATTTCAAGTACACTTTAATTATTGATTATTGTTTATTTAATTTGTATCGATAGTATTTTAATTTAGTGAATGTTTTTTTCGTTTTCTTTTTCATTTTATTATTAAAAAAAAAAAAAACTACAACAAACACCTGCAACCCGCAAAACTACTCGTATTACGTAATGAAAATCATATATGTATAACGATATCTGTAATTGATTAACACCACACAAATGGAATGCACCCACTGAACCACCACCACCACCACCACATCGTATATTCGAATCCCCATATATGTATTAGCCTTTCCATTTTTGGCAGATGACAATAACAAAATGGACGTAGACCACTCGCCGCTGAGTCGAGCCGATTCGGTGACTCGAAATGCCAAGGGATCGCCCAGCGAGGGCGGATCTCCTGCACGCAGCACTGCGAGCACCAGCAGCAGTGCGGCGGCGGCAGCGGCAGCCGTTAAAAACGAAGCTGATGAGCTCAAGGCGACGACGACGACGGGATCAGGAGTCACGGCAGCATCATCAACTACGACGACAACAACAACAACAACAACGACGACGACGGCGACACCAGCTAGTTCAGCTTCAGACGATGCAACGCCATCAACATCTTCAGCTGCGGCAGCAACGGCAGCAGCATCAGAGTCCAAGGCAAAGGATGAGCCCCCGTCTAACCGAGATGAGGCAGGCAGCACCACCACCAGCACAGGCAGCGGAGTGTCCAGTCCAAGACCAGGACAAGACCCAGCAGCAGCAGCAGCAGTAAATCCCAGCGATGTGGAAATCAAGCAAGAGCAGCATCATGCTGATTTTGTCCATCCAAAGCTGTTGCCACAGCATGCTCAGGGCCAGCATGAGGTGAGTTTTAACCAGACCAGACTAGGGGACTCGTTGATCTATAACCATAACCCATATATTGTTACCCATCTACAGGATGAATCCTACTCGCTGTTCTTTGCCTCCAACAACTGGTATCTGTTCCTGCGCCTACACGCGATTCTCTGCGATCGTCTGCATCATATGTATGAGCGGGCACGGCTGTTGGCCATCGAGGAGGAGCGCTGTCGGGTGAATCGGCGAGAGAGCACCGCCACGGCGCTGCGGCTTAAGCCCAAGCCTGAGGTTCAAGTGGAGGACTACTATCCCACCTTTCTGGATATGCTCAAGAATGTCCTGGACGGCAACATGGACTCGAACACCTTCGAGGACACGATGCGTGAAATGTTTGGTATCTACGCTTACGTATCCTTTACCCTGGACAAGGTACGTTGTGTTGGATCTAGTTCGTGGATAATTTCAGTTGCTAATCTCGGTCTGTTTTTCTCTCTGTCGCCAGGTTGTGTCGAACGCCGTTCGCCAGCTGCAGTACTGCGTCACTGAGCGAGCCGCTTTGGACTGCGTGGAGTTGTATGCCACCGAACAGCGACGCGGCAGCACTGGCGGCTATTGTCGCGATGCCCACAAAACGTTTGAGCGCGAGATGTCATATCAGCGCAAGGCGGAGAGCATGTTCAACGAAGAGAACTGCTTCAAGGTGTACATTGTAAGTAATGCGTTAGTCCTTAAAGCCAGCCACCAAATACCATAACGCAACGAATTTTGTTCTCTTGCAGTACAAAATTGACTGTCGCGTCACCATCGAGCTGCTCGACTCTGAGCCCGAAGAGGCGGATAAGCCGGCGCTAAAGGCACAGAAGTTCAGCAAATACGTTGAGAGAGTGGCGAATCCGGGTATCGGCGGCAGTGGCAGTGGGAATAGTGCGGCACTGAGCAGCGAGAACATTGTCGATGAGTCGGACATCAAGACGGAGGAGGAGGATGAAAATGCCGAGGTAAGTGTTGGTCAGAAGGAACTGGGCAGCAGCATCAGCAGCAGCATTTGAGCCAGAACCAGAGCCCCTTTGCGTGTGTGCTGGAAGGAAGAGTGGTTAACCATGTTGTTTGTGTATTCTGTTATTCATTTCTATTTATGTTTCACGATTCGTATTCTCCTCTGTTCTGATTTGAATAATTTTCACTGTACATAACATACCATACCCCCCTCCCCAATACATTGAACAAATATAGTTTAGACCGTAGACCCAGACCCAAACTAATGGACCGACTACAGAACACAAACCCACCACACCTTCTGTATATATCAGTTTTGGTTACATCTGTTATCTGTTGTGTTGTATCTATATATCTATCTATTTGTCTATCGCCTTTCGCCGTTGCACACGCTCATGTTTTTTTTCTCTTCTCGTTTTGCTAGCCTCTCGGGTTGCACACATTTTTTGTTGTTGTTGTTTGTTTAAATACTTTTCTTTTAATTTCAATATTCTTTTTCGACTATATTCCGTTTGATATCGTTTATCAACATGCCAATTGCCAACTTTTGCCAATCGCCCACATTTTCGCATACATATCAATAAATAAAATCGATTGAAAATGCAGCAAAAAAAAAAAAAAAAACAAAAATGTATAAAAAGAAATTAAAAAAGAAGAACAAGAAAATATTCACTAATCTAATTAATGCTTTTTTGCATTCTTTTCTCTCATTTTTTCCGATTTATTTTTTCGTACCAGGTCAATTCCAAGGCTTGAAATAACAAAATAGTTTTGATAATTTCATTGAATAAGAAGAAGAAAAAGTCATATTGCAAAATGAAATAGTAATAAATGAATTTGTTTTTTGATTACCAGAACAAAACAAAAAAATACCAAAACTTACATCGCAATAACCAACCGTAACACCATCAACAACCTTTTTCACCCATAACTATCACACATCCGCCACTACCACTACCACAACCACCACTTATACACTCACACTCACACCCACACCCACACCGACACATGCGTAAGAATGTAAAGAACCGTTCGTCCAAGCAATAACAAGCAACAATAATAATGAGAAACCGAATTATCACCTAAATAAATGTAGCATTTACCAACCCAGCCATCCAACCACCCACCCACCAGCCACCACACACCACAAAAACATATATACATAGATGCATAGACAAGCAAACTCTTATACATATACTCTTTTGCCAGCATACCTAATGTAAAATAGTAGAAACAACAACAACAGAAACAACAACAACAATAATTATAAACGTAGGCACGCGCTTGCATTTGTTTCTAATTTTGTTATGCCTTGAGTTTGTCTCCTTAGTGCTATCTCGGAGGTCAATAGGTCAGTCGTGTCGCGAAGCGATTCTTCTTGGGAAAGGTGAAGCTTAAAGAATTTGTGTTTGTGTGTGTGTGTGCGTGTTGGTGTGTTGTCAGATGAGAGAGATGTGAGAGGCGGATGGAGGTGTGAGAAAAGGATATACGATTGCGGTGTGAAGTTGTTTCAGTTCCAGTGTTGAGTAGTTCTCGATATGAGGGCTTTTTAAACACCACACAAACATATATGTAAATATTTATTATCGTGTTTTTATTGTAAATAACATTTAGCGTCAAAGTACATATGTAATTAAGTGTAAACGTTTAGTAGCTAATTTTGTAAAGGAAGGTACAACGCCAAAAATGTCATTTTAAATTATAAACAACAGTACAGTTCGGTAACAATTTTTTATATCTAGGCATTTAAGAACAAACAAACAAACACACACACACACAAACGAATACATTGCAAATACCATAATTGTAAATGAAATCAAAACATAAACAATACAGAATACAAAATACAATCACCAAATGTGGATATTACCGGAGAGTGAAAATTGAGAAATATATATATGGAGCAGCAGCAGCAGCAGCAGCAGCAGCCTATTATAAATTAATTAATTAATTGCAATTATTGAAAGTGAAGAGAGGCAATGGATGTTGGATGTTGTTCGATGGTGCCTCTGGGGAATGGGGTGTTTAGTGCAGAGCAAAGCAAGCAGGTTCAGTAATTTAATTAAGCTTTAAGCAAGGTAAGTGATCGTCGCATCGTAGAACTTACTCATCATTTCAATTGATTAGACGTAGCTCTAAGATTAAGTTTACTTTCGAGTTGAGTTTTGTTGGTATTACTATATGTGTACTATGTAAATGTGATTCAGTTAATCCGTAAATGTGTACGTGTCGATCTTTGGCTTGTTTGGCCTGGTACCCTCTACCTACATCTGTTGTTGTTTGACTCATCTTTGTTTTCCCTCAACCCTTCTCCTTCCATATACCTTCCTTCCATCTGTTTTTTAATACTCATTGTTAATAGTGCTAAACACACACACCCCTACACCCCCACACAGACACACACACACACATACACACATAAACATACATATCCAGCTTTAAGTAATATTCATAAAACTCTCTGTGGAAGCATGCTGCATTGCCCCTCAATTGCTGCCGGCAATTGCCATAATTATGGACAATCAGACTAAACGTTGCCCCGTCCGTGTTCTCATTGCAGCATGCGCGAGGAGGTGGAGGAGGTGCACCCAAGGCGCGTTTCCTGCTGCGCAACAAGCGCCGGTCGCAGCTGCACGAGGAGCAAGTGCGCCAGTTATTTGATCAGAAGCGGAGCCGAAGTGAGCATGCGGCAGCCGCAGGAACCACCACGACTAACGCTGCTGAGGCAGGCTCTGGCGGCGATGCCAACCATTCCACCAGCAGCAGCAGCGGCAACACCACCACCACCACCACCACCACCACCACCACCAATAATAATAATAACAACAATAACAATTGGGGCAAGCGTTTGCCGGAGAGGCTGGGCACTCCACAGGTGGGCCTGGCCGAGCAATACGCATTCAACGATCGCGACGAGATCACCACAAATTCCAGCAACGGCCGATGCTTTGTGACCAGCAAGAATCTCAAGCTACTCAAGTACGATGCAGTGCGTCGTGCCAAGAAGGTGAGTGATCGATCTCTACGGCTAGCAGCAGAAGAGACGAATGTAATTCATTTCCCTTTTGTTTCCCCAACAGAGTCATTGCCGCGTCACGCAGGCGAAATATGTGCGGTATCAGGCCTACGTCAACAATTGGCTGCAGCAGCACGTCAGCGAGCAACTGCAGCAGAACTGCAGCGATTGGCTGCTGGGCAAGACGGCGGATCAGATCAACGCCAGTGGCTGGGGCGCCACCTGCAAGACCAAGCCGCTGCAGCAAAAGGATACGTCCAAGACCCCGTATCGTGTGTACACGAGATACAAAGTCATCCAGCTTGGCGGCAATGCGACGGGCGGCAGCGGCTCAATTGGTGGTATGATGGGCGGAACGGGGACATCAGCAATCGCTGCAAATGCCTCGGTGGCAGCAGCAACAACATCATCATCGGTTACCAGTGTGTTGGCCACCGCCATGTCTTCCAACCATCCTCTAGCCAATAGCAGCAGCAGCAGCATTTTGTCAACGGACTCGACCTCCACCCCCACTGCCCCACAGCAGCATTGCAACAGTGCGGCAGCAGCAGCGGCAGCGAACACGAATGCCGCCGAGTCACTGCAGCAGGTGCGTCCCATGGAGAGCTAACCGGAACGGACAGCAGCAACAGGAGCGGGAGCATGGTCAGATGCTGCCGCTGCCTGCATATGACGATAAAAAAGATGGAATAGAAGATTTGTCTGTATTCAATATACAAATTTGATTCTAAATGTGATACCAGTCGCAGTCCGGCGTGGCATTGGATATTGGATATATATTTCATCGAAACAAAGCTCTTTTTCACTTTGTACAAAAAGTCATTTAATCATAGGCGTTTTGCTCCTAGACTAGAATTTTCTAGGCTTACATTAACTTGCATAACTTTTAGCGTTAGAGTTCCACCTATGGCAGAGCGCGATTTGTTTTTATAGAGGCGCCTTCTTTTTATTGAGGTAGCAATTAAGTCCTAAAGCCCCTTCTACCCACTAACAAAACCTATCTTGTAGGCCCCGCCCCACATGGATAAGTCATATATATAGTATATACACATGCAGCTAAAGCTAAAGCTTAAGCGTTTTGTGCACAGCAAACGGAACTAGTGAAGAGTTGTGCTAGCAATTAGTAGATTTCAAAACACGTCTGTTTAGAGCTCTAAGATTTTAATCTTTAACTTTTACCAATGTGTGACGTGACGTGACGTATTTTTATACAAAAGGAAATTCAGCAAAGGCCGCCACACACACACACAAACCTTGTACAATTCCTTGTGAATACTATTATTTTATAGATATCTACGTGTTTAAGATCCCTAAACATAAGTTGTAAAAACGTAATGAGCAGATTAAAAAAGTTTATCAAAAGTGAAATGGCCTTTCAAACGATGATTCCAAGCCCAAGCGATTACAAAGAAATATAAAAGTTTATTGGACATAGTTATACCTTAAAATAAAATGAACGCGCACAGTACATTTGGGTAGCAGTATTCGATACACAAAATTAAAAAAACATTGTATTAAATACAAATGCATACTCCAAACTTCATCACTTGTAAATGAAGTCGCGCCGTGTTATAATGCCAGCAATGCGATTCTTGTTGTTGATGACCAGCATATGGCGCAGGCCCAAGGCACGAAAGATTTGAAAGATCCTGGGCACCGAGTCGTGCTGCAATGCGTAAATGACGTAAATGAAATTGATTGTCTTTGGGGGAACATTGGGGGAAAACTAAAGGTATTTGCTCACCGCATTGACGCGCACTGGTGATGGATTCATGAACATGGAGAGGTCCACTGTGTAATTAATTTTATCATCCAGTTTGCGCACGCTCTAGAACCAGCAGCAAAAAAATCATTGAAGAATCTGAAGAGTTTTTTTTTTAGTCCTTACCTTAATAGATGGGTACCGCGGATAGACATCTCGAAACGTTTGTATTGAAGTATTTGGCAGCCAGAAATGACTGTTCTCCACATACAGAGACTTTAACAGGATGACAATTAACTGCGAACGCAAAACAATGCCACAGACGCGACCCTCAGAGCGACGAACCTGCAAGCAATGATGTGGTTAAATCAGAGTCAGTCCCGCGGATAAGCTACTTAGTTTATTATCTTACACCCTGCACGTCATCCACGACGGGAAAACCATTGTGATCGCATTTCTTCAGCATATTGTAGATGTAATGGGCGCTGTCCCGCAGCTTGATGCAAACCACAGGACTGCTCAATATTTCGCGTGCTTTCAGGCCTTTATATTGGGGCAGCGGCTCCCAAGGCAGCATGGGCACGTGATTCACTTCGATTTGGGTGTCGTAGATGCCCTCGTTGAAGTAGTCGCCCACCCATTTGGCACTGATGAGCGCAATGATCAGGGGGAAAAAGAATGACGTCTCCACGCCAGTTGTTTCCATCAGGATAACCGACAAGCTGATGGTCATGCGTAGCACTCCACCCAGATTGGCGGCAGCTCCAATCAAAGCATATTTTCCAGGATGCAAAAATTCCTGTTTTTTTTTTTGTTTACACGCAAAGGATTAACCGATGGACTTGGCATGAGCGATATGTTACTTACAGTTTCAGGAAATAAATAGAACGTGACCATGGCTAAGAGACGTCCCCAGGCAGCGCCTACTAAAGCTGTTGGTATGAAGACGCCAAGGGAGACGTTGAGGCCAAAGGTGGCACACGAAAGCACATAATAGACGAGCGCGAACACGGCCAGAGTGAGGATTTGGTGGGATCCTACAAACAAAATAAACTAAATGTAAGATTCATGGCCCTCGAGGAGAAATATCTACTAGCCCACCTGGTGGATCATGGAAAAGAGATCGGACTGTGGCTTCGGGCGTTTGAAACCAGAGTGCAGCCACAGCATTGTATTCATTGTCCTCGCAGAACAGCTGAACTGGATGGATGGTTGGATCGTTGCCCAGCGGACGACAATCGTTGATAAAATAGATCATCGTGCATGCCAGCGTGACACCCAGCATGGCCACCACAACGGCTTCGCACACCTTGCCGAGCTTCCACGGAATGTAACGTTTCCTAAATTTGTTGATTTTTGTATTCAGCGAATTCCAGGCGGCCCCCAGTAGGCCTCCGGTTACGCCCAGCAGCATGAAGATCGGCAGCTCAAAATAGTCAAATTTCAGCGGCTGATCGAACTTTCCCAAATTGAAGAGGCCTGTGAAGGTGAAATCGTTTGCGCCGTGATATGTGGACAAGACAAGGTTCAGCGTAAAGACGCTAATGATTGAGGCAACGAGAGTGCGCCAGATGAGATTTTGGTTCCAGAAGCTGGCTGCTTCTTCCAACGAGAACAGCATACCGCCAATGGGGGCGCCAAAAGCGGCCGAAACTCCAGCAGCGCCGCCTCCAAGGACAAAGTCTCGCTTCTCGTGGTCATCCCTGAAGGCCTTAAAGACACGGAAATCCTTTACGAATGTGGTGCTTTTTCCCTGCGATATGCCAGCGGCTACAACAGCGCCGGCGTGTATCATTGGCCCCTCCTTGCCGCCAGCCAAACCGCCGACCACCGAGGTGATCACCCCAATAGCCTTCACGGCCAGGGTTTTGATGCGCACAATACGTGGTATTTTCACGCCATTGAGGTAGCTCTTCACCTGCGGAATGCCACTGCCCGCCGTTATGGGTTCAATGTATGTAACCATGGCAGCTCCAAAAGCCACGGGCACGACGCTCAATAGAAGCCAGTAGAGGAATGGCACAACTAAATCGCCGCCCGTAAAATCGCTCTTTGGAACATTGCTCTCGACGGCTGCAAATAAACAAAAATATCAAGATAAATAAGCAAATCAAGTCTGTTGAGCCAATCCATCTTTACGCACAGTTCATGAGGAACATGTACTTCAGTTCGGAGAGTTCTTCGATGATAATGTCTATGGCGCAGGCAATAAGCGCTGTGATGATGCCAATTTGTATGAATATGATCCATCGTATGATATCCTTCCGCAGTGAGAACCGCTCCGTAAGGCTCTTTCGTTGTTCGTCTTGAAATAGCGTATTTTCGCAGACTTCATAGTCCAAGCTCTGAAAATGATATTTAGATTATGCATTTAGAGAGACAGACTTGTCGAGGAGAGACCCCAAAAACACACACACCCACCTCATAATTGGGAGTCGATGATGCTGCCGTTCGAGACCTTACGCGGAAAATGGGTTCCGATTCGGCGTTATCACGACCATTAGCTGGCAAGTTTCCATTGAATGCCTACAAATACAAGTAGAAAGTGGGCTTAGTGATACGCACTTAATTTTAAACTGCAACAATGGATGATGATTCATCAGATTCATCTTTGTTAGAAACTTACATTGCCTGAGTATGAGGGGGTGTGATCTAGCAACGCGGGTACGTCGTCGTCGCCGTCGTCTTTACCGGGCTTCAAAGTCCCCGAATTGTTATTACCTACGCGGACACCTGTACTACTCGTTGTTGGAACATTATCATTTAGGATATCTGCAAGGTGATTTGTTGGCGTTGGCAAACTCTTTTCTGGCACTTTCGTTACAATTGGTTCATCGTCGTCGGTGCTTTCTTGGTCTAAACTAATTAAAGTTTTCGCATCGTCCATTATTACAAATTATTATTGCCAAACCTTCGAGGGCACTATCGATAGTATCGATATTTTACTGCTAGTCTCTACTATCGACGGTTTTGCGACTATCATGATAGTATCGATTGTTTTTTTCAAAACATTCAAAGCTATCGATGGCTCAACTATCAATCGTTTGACAGCTCTAATTATTACAAATTTACAATTTACAAATTTGCGCTGCGTGCATTGGACAAGGTGATGTCCCTCGCGGAAAATACTATGAAGCATCTAAGAGAGCTACAAGGTGTGTTATGTAGAGAGGGAACAAAATCGAAAAAACTATAACTGAATAAAAGTGACCGAATTAACTTATTCAGTTAAATGGAACATTAGTTAATTTATTGAATACTGCCGTTGCGAAATACAAAATACTCAAGACGGTTATCAGCGCCACACCAATATGGTGGGATGTTGGAATATACATATATTTTGTAAATGCATATACATACATATATTTTAATTCATCAATTGTTTCGATCCCCGAACTGGCCTAAAGGGTGGGCTCAAATTGGAAGTTTGGGTTTAAGAACTTGAATTTGGCTGCCTCCAGGAGTAAACGGTTGTGCTCAATTTGGTTGCGGGAGCGCAGCTCCTGACTTATATCCGTCATTGTGCGTTCAAGGCGATGCAGTATGTCTCTGGGTGGGCCATCTATGTAATGGGACAATGAGGCAGCCATTTGAACATCTTCCAGGGAATACGATTTGCTGGATAAGCTGGATTTGCTGTCGCTTTGCGAGGATGCTACGGAAGCTGTGGTCAGATCAATGGGCACCGGTTGATCCGCACGGAATGGCGATGGTAAATTATTTGGTTGCTGCTCCTGCTTAACGTGGCCCAAATGCACGACCTGACGCACAGCCGTCATGGGAGTAAGTTGGCTATAATTGGCCATAAGATTATCCACCGTGCTGGGGTTCAGAGTTGGAAGCTTAGAATAATAGTAATAATAATATATCATATTTGGAAATACACACTTTATGAAAAATGTAAATATGTACTTACAGTATGAACATGTTGGACAATTAGCCCATTGTTATTCGAATTATCTGTACAGTTGGCCATTTTCGCCGCGGCCAGCTTCACGTGATTTTGGTTGTGATCTAAGGTCGAATAGCCGCTCACGGAAGGAGAAGGCTAAGGAAAGAACCAACAAAATGAGCACATACACAAGCAAACATGTACATATGTAAATGCATGAAAACTTGTGCTTCATTGAGTTGCTCTGCCGAAACAGATACACACACAAACACACACGCATGCTTCTTTAACGGTAAACTGCATAGCTTATTACATATTGCCATCTCGCTTTTCACTTACTGTTTTTGTGTTCGTCTCCTCCTTCTGTTCGCTATGCTCTTGTTGGTGGCGCTGAAACACCGTTTTTATTTTCAACTCGTGCGTTTCATTTCCCGTCGGCGTCGAGGACGTTCCCGTAGCTATAGTAGTCGGTGCAACCGGCTCAAGCGCCGCCGCAGCCGGTCCTGTTGTTTCAGGCTTGCACAACGATGTGGATCGTCTCTTCCTACGGGGTTTCTCAATGGCCCGGTTCTTCATAATTCGATCACGGCGCTCCTCTAGGGCAGTCACCTTCATTTCATGCAATTTCCCCAACAACGATGTGTGGCGACGCTGTATCGGAATCATAGGTCAATTACTCGAAATGGCGGAGTGTTATGTCGCTTCTACCTTGATGTGCATATGAAAGTTTCCCGTAGAACGCACGCTGCCGCGATACACTCGATCCGGCGGACAATTACAGCACTTGACCACAACATTATCCCCAATTTGGCTTTGAATGCTGTACAGCTCTCCATTTAGTATGTAGGGAACGTGTTGGCGCTGCTCCAAATCCACCTCAGACTTAATCTCAGGATTATTCCTGTCCGCAGAAATTATTCCCGACATTCTTCCTGCTGCTCCTATTTTTTTTTTCATTTAATATTATGCAAAAACAATTACAAAAATATCACGAAAACCATTACTTACAGCAGCGACAAATCTGTGCAAAAATTGTGAAAAGAAGTAGCGGCAGAAGAGATACAACCACACATGAATCTATGAGTTCTGCTCGCAAAGAGGACTTCGAAAAGAGAGAAGAAGGCAAACTGTGAACAATGGTTCAAAACGGAAAAGGAACATCTCATCTACAAGTACGATATAATATTTGATTGCCAGATAAATATGGCAAGAAAAAAAGTCCCAACTTATGGGTGCTATTTATTCAAAGACCTGATCATTTTTTTTGTCTTGATTATACATTTGTTGTACGAAATATTTTAGTAAAAGCTACTTGCGATTTAAATATTAATTAGTTCCAGCGCCAGGGTTTTCGATAGTTCGACTCGATATATTGCTCGATCACATTGTGATTGTGGCAACCCTAACACCGATAGGCGGTATCTGCACGTTTTCAACAAAAGTAAACAATATATAAAAATAGGAATATATTACGGGCTATGAGATGTCGGAACCAAACGCAGATGCGAAGCCAAACATATTAATCACCGGTTGGTATGTTTGTTGCAAATAATTGTACGATTTTAACATGTTGTTGGACCCACAGGCACACCGGGAGCGGGAAAATCATATTTGTGCGAGCGTTTGGCCGAACAATTGAAGTTCACCTGGTTGGACTGCTCAAAGATTGCCAAGGAACATGACTACATTGAGGAGCACGACGAAGAATACGATTGTCCCATCCTAGATGAAGACAAGGTATTACTGCTAGAAATATTTCCAAGAATCTGAACTATAATTGAATGTTCTTAGCTTATGGACCACTTGGAACCGCTGATGCAGAAGGGCGGCAACATCGTGGAGTATCACGGCTGCGATTTCTTTCCAGAGCGTTGGTTTCAAGCTGTCTTCGTCGTCACCTGCCCCAATAAAACGCTCTACGATCGCTTAAAAGAACGCAACTACAATAAGAAGAAACTCTCATCGAATATTGAGTGTGAAATCTTTGGCACTATTCTGGAAGAGGCCCGCGAGTCGTACAAAGCTGATATTGTTTACGAACTATGCGGCGAAACGGCAGCAGATGCCGATAAAAGTTTGAAAACAGTAAAACAATGGTACCGCATGTGGAAGAGAAAATAAACATACTCTTATGAGGAAATGCTAATCATCGTCAACATTGGGTAGTCCGGCTGTGCCTTACTTCCGATTAAGCAAGGTATTCGCAATCCATGTATTGTTAAGACATATTTATTTAGCAAATATTTACAACAAACTACATGCATACAAACGAGTATAAAATCGAAATCTTAAATCTACAACTGATGAGGCAACTAAATGCGCGTCATTTTGAACCGGAGCGGTCCATCCGGCGCATACATGAATGTGACGGCATAGTCCAACGGCTTGTGATTGTACTCCAGCTTGTAGTTTCGCAGCAGCTTGGCCAGCAGTATTTGCATCTCCAGATCAGCGAATCGCCGCCCCAGGCACATGCGGGCACCATAGCCGTAGGGCAACGAGGCAAACGGATGTAGTTTGCCGGGAACGCCACCATGCTGTGGCTTCAGCCAACGCTCGGGTCGGAACGTGGCCGCGTCTGTTACATACTCCTCCATGTTGCCGGTCACAATGGTGGGAAAGACAGCCTGCACTCCCTTCGGCACCTGGTAGCCGCAGATGACGCTGTCCTCCTGCAGTGTGCGTCCATTTCCAATCACGGTGCTGTACATGCGAAAGACCTCCTTGATGAATGCCTTCAGATGGTGCATCTGGTCAAGCAGCGCAATGGTGAGCGGTGTGTTTGGGTCTGGTAGCAGCCGCTTCAATTCCTCGTGAACCTTTTGCTGCTCCTCGGGACGCGTCGCCAGTTGATAGAGCATTGAACAGACCGCCATCGATATCTGGAAGTGGTAATTTTTAGGTTTCTATTGAATACTCCAGAGACTCATATAATCTTACGGTGTCAATTCCGACTAGAATCAAGTCCAGCGCCATTATGGTGGCTATCTTTTCGTCCTTCTCCGACATAATCACCTTCTCCACCAGCGAGGGCTCGCCGGCACGCTGGCTGGGATCTTGTGTCTTCAATCGCTCTGTGGCGCTCTGTATGTACTTCATACAGACGCTGGAAGAGCGGAACGGGGTATTCTAACTGCTTCTAGGTATTCTATTGTGCGCACTTACCCCACAAAAAAGTTCATGTTCTTCACGTATTGGGTCCAGAGGGGCGTCGGAAAGTAGCGCCAGTAGGGAGCCTTCAGTTCGAGAGTGGCCACATTCCGCAGGGCGTACTTGGCTGCATCGATGATTTGCTGTGGCTCCGAGTCGGGAGGGAGATTTGGTTCCAGGCACCCCAGACGCGTGTCCAAGGCCACGCGTCCAATACCTGACGTGCAGAAGAATATTAACGTAAGCAAAGTCAGGAGCAACGAGCAGGACTCACATTCCAACGACCATTTGTGTATCTCGTTGTCGAAATCCTTGGGCAGCTCCTGATTAGCATCCAACAGGTGTTCGCAGCGCACCAGGAAATCGTCTGTGATCGCCTCCAGGGGCTGCAAGTAGCGCCTGATGGTGGATAGCTGCAGCACTGGCTTCTGGACACGCGACCGGAACTGACGCCAAGGCTCGCCGTGGCTGCATTGAAAATGATGAATCGGTGGATCAGTGTTATACGCGGATGCGTGTTATTCATGAGCTGTTCCACTTACACGCCCACCACGCCGCCGAGCTCCCCAAAGAAGTCCTTGCGCACCACACTCTTGTACTTGACCAGACTGGGCATCGATGGCCGGAAGGGGGTCGGCCCCTCGCTGCGATAGCACTGAAATATGAAATATCAGAAATTGCGTGGTTTAAATTGCGTGTTTAACATCCGACAACTGGCAGTAATTTGTACTACATAGCTGGATGCGTCGCAAAGTGCCAGAAATTGCTGTAATGCTTTGGTGCCTTCGTGCTTCGTTGGTCAAGCGGAAAGACCGCAGCAGAAGCTACGTATTGTACGTCTTGGCTGTGTTCCAAGTTAAAACGATGTTGAGACTTACCTTTTCGATTTCGTCGGCATCGTAGATAAAGAGTAGATCCGGCCGACCTATGAGTCCACCAAAACGCACAATTCTGCCATAGCGATCGTGGAGCAGTGACGATATATTGGCCACATCCGAGATGGTGTATTGGCCAATGATTGGCATCAGACTGTGAAGGAGAACCGCCAAGGTTAGGGCTAATGACAAACAAATCGAACAAATGGCGAACAAATGGCGAACAAATCTCTACGACAATGGAATTGATGGATGCATTGACTTTTTCCCAAAGCGCAAAATAATACGTGAGTGGAGCATGCACCAAAATTTCACATGTTATGATATGTCTGACCTTGAATACGGCGCTAATTGAACGCTAATCAACGGGATGACGTAGTGTGGAACGGATTTTAAGTCGGAACGGATTGCTAAGCGATTAGCCGAGGGAGTGATTAGGTGATTTCCGTAGGGGCAGGGCAGGTGTGAATCGTACTCGGACTCGCACTCGTACTGGGAAACCCACACCACACGCACATTCAACAAGAATCATTGGAAACGATCATTCGAGCCGTTGTTAAATATTTAGGCAGCAAACAAGCAAAACAAACTTCGTTACGGCCAGTGGAATGCTTGCGTGCTTTGGACGCTACGGCAAAGCCAAAATAAATTAATGGCTATAAAACCAGCATCATTATGAGCACTTATTCACAACATTCACACTTAATTGGGTCAAGTGAAACGGAGAGTGCATGGAAATGGAATTGCAATTCGCAGAGTGAAAGTAAGTTCGCTGCTCGAGTCTTTCGTTTTTTGTGTTCCGCGAGTCTTATACGACTACTACATACCGCCAGGTGTTGCCCAGAATGGGAAGGGGCTTGGGTCCAGGTATCTGATTGTATGGCAGTGCGTTCTGCCATTCGGGAGTGGAGTGTATTCGTGGCGTTGTCAGCGTTGCTGTCTCCTCCTGTTCCAGCAAATGGGGACAGGCGGCCACGCCCGTGGAGCTGTCGCGGATCTCCAGACGTTGCTTCTCATTTGGCAGGAGGCCAGTGCCACTAATCTTGGTCACAGTTCGCCTCAGGCTGGATGCACTGGCTGTGGAGGCTGTGCCTCGCCAAGCACTCATTGGAAGCTTGTTCATTATTATATTTTCGGTCTGGATTTGTGCGTGTGTGCGTTCGGTTACAGCCAAAGCTAACTGATTTAAATTCAAATCAGATTTCCCTCGTTTTATGCCTCGATTTCCAATTGTCTTGTGTTGACGTTGCTTTTGCGTTGACACACACCGACACACCGATACACCAATACACCGACACACTGGCGTGAATGAAACTGGCTTCTAGCTCTTTGAGTCCGCTTGCAACAACTGAGCATTCGTTCCACACTCAACGGCTGCCCGATACAAACTAGCGGCAACAACGGTTCCAATGAGCCACCAGACCCGGCCTCTTAGTAAACTTTTGAAAGAGAAAACATTTCGTTGCTCTTTGGTTTCGTGCTTTCAGCAGTTCAATGAGAAATGGAAGAAGCCAAGCCACCGGACAGACACAAATACCGTAACCATTGGCGTAAAACTAATCACTCTTAAAAAAGGCAACATCATTTTAAATATATATAGAGTTATATGTAGTACAATTTCATACTCACTTTTTAGATACAAATTGATTTTGGAATGTAATCAACATTAGCGTATAGTTGGACTGTACAGTCACTTCTTAATATATTTAAAATGATGTTGCCATTTCTAAGTGTGATTAGTTTTACGCCAATGGTTGCGGTATTTGTGTCTGTCCGGTGCCTTCTTGTGGCCGCATCTGTTATGCTTCTCAGCTCCAAACTGGGCGGCGAGGGTCGGAAGTCAAACTCTAGGTTTACCAACCTCATGTGCGAGACATATAACGAGTCGTATGGGCGGTTCTCGAAATGCAAACTCAATCTGCTCGCTAGGGGACGCGCTGGGGTCCACATGCACTTGCAACTATTCCAATTGCCCATCGAAAACGTGTGGGTGAGTATAGAGAATCTAAATTGTGGCCGACACTCGTATGGCTATTGGCTATATTGGTTTTGCTTTTAACAGATAAATTGGAGCATGTATCGGCGCTATAATGGCTTTCGTCCATTCCTGTACAACATCAGCTCGAATTTCTGCAAGCTAATGGAAAATGTGAATCATATTTCCTTCGAAGGGCTTGTCATCAGAGCTATAATGACTCGATCTAACTTAAATCACACCTGTCCCTACAATGTAAGTGGAGTGCTGATGGATCAGTGCAAAGTGAAGAAGTTGTTACCTATTTAATTCCTTGTCTTATCATCACTTAGCACGACATCGTAATCGATAATCTGGAATTTACAGACGATTTGCTGAAAAATTTGCCACTTCCCCAGGGAGACTATAAGTTACAACTCCGGTTTGCCACGTATAAAGTTTGGAGAGTTCAAGTGTCTGTGTTTTTCACGAGAGATGAACCATAACCGGAGCAGAAAGGTATTGCGTTTTGCAGATAATCCTTTTTTAATGATGGGGAAACGTATAGCATTGCTAACAATCCGAATTTTCACATACACTACTCTCCTGACACCTGAACTTTGTATGGATATAAATTAAATGAAGATTTTCGAATGTTACATACATATATATTAATATTTAATTGTTACATTAGCTACAGCTATATCAGTGGGCGGGGGTAACTGATCGGAGGTTTAAAAAAAAAAAAAAAACTCATTAGGTTTCCGTGAACGCAGCCGTAATCGCCATAATATATGTTTTTATCGGATACATTATTCGGTTATTCCTATTGAGGATATCGAAATCATTGAGCTATAACTTGATTACCCCTAAAACAAAATGCTTAATGGGTATAAAACCGTTTTGACTTCTTTGTGAGCGATTAGTAATACTGAAATGCTTGCGGAACTTGTATCTGTCCGGTTGCTTTTTGTGCTCGCAGCCATTGTGCTCTGCTCCATTGTGGTGGGCGAGGGTCGGAGGTCGAACTCTAGATTTACCAACCTCATGTGTGAGTCACACGATGAGTCCTTTGCGAAGGTATCGAAATGCAAACTGAAGCTCCTCGCTAGGGGACGCGTTGGGATCAACATACACCTCAATATGCTAAAATTGCCCATCACAAATGTATGGGTGAGTATAGAAACCAGATTGTGGCCGACACTGGCATAGTTATTTGGAGTTTTTCCATAACAGATGAATTGGAGCATCGATCGGCGCTATAATGGCTGGCGTCCATTTCTCTACAACGTCAGCAAGGATTTCTGTCAGCTAATGGCCAATGTGAATGATTTGTCCTTCGAAGGGCTTGTCATCAATGCTATTATGTCTCGGTCAAATGTAAATCACACTTGTCCATACAATGTGAGTTAGCATATCATCAACATGGTGAAAAAAATTAATATTCGATTCATTTATTACCATAATTAAGCATGACGTCATAATGGATAACTTGGAATTTACAGACGATTTACTGAAAACTTTGCCACTTCCTAAGGGTGACTATAGGATCCAATTGCGATTTGCCACCAACAAAGTTTGGAAACTGAAAGTGTCTGTGTTTTTCGCTAGAGATGAACAATAAATGTAGCAGATAGGTACGAAAGTTTTCAAAGCTACAATAAAAGCAATGGGCCAACAATAGTCGGCTCATAAATTGTTTGAATGGTTTACAATTATTCTTCTAGGCGGAAAACACCTTCACAATAATTTTAGAAATTCGTGTTCATCCAGAATAATATTATGTACTTTAGTGCATATACTACATGTATCCAAACTGATATAAAATAAATATCTGCAGAACATTTAACTATGAATTCGGTCAATTGTTTTTGCTCTTTTAGTAATTACACTGTTTTTGGAAGCTTAATGGAAGTTAAATAGCTATGCGGAAAAATACTGGAAGTTTTTTTTAATACTATGCATGGAGCCATTAGGCTTCAGTAAAAGCAGATTAGCTCTAATGCATAATGTATAAAAAATAGTTTTTTGATTTCGAGTGAGTTATGTATTAAGGTTCTTCTTCAATTGGAGTATTTTTTTATAGAAACACATGCTAACTGTCCCGACAATCAATCCAATACAATCAGTTAAGTGATTAGGGCTCCCTTACTCCCCTTTTTAAACTATATGCACAGCCAATATTTCGCGTATCTCTGCAAAATAGTGCCAGATCGGCAAAGGACCTGCTATCCAGGATAGTATGAATCTTCATAATTTTGTGGGTGCCAATCGATTGGCAGGACTCTCCCATTCACTAAAAGACAATCTACGCCCAGCCCATAAATAATCGATATTTAGACAAAAGAAGAGTAGAAAAAATCGACCTCCAAATGCCCTCCTGTTCCGGATATTAAATGGCATTAAAACCAAATCAGATATAGTATCTTTAAAAACCATGGCATACTTTTGGGGGTTGCTTTATTAAAAAAATTATGGCATACTTTCAGACTGGTCTATTTAGCCCTTTTTTCAACATTTAATAGGGAAAAAAACAAAAAAAATTAAAAGCTCTTCTTAAATGTTTACCAGTTATACATATATTTAATTAATGTCAGCTAAATTTAAAAAAAAATCAAAACAATTTTAAAATGTAATTATACCCGTACTCAAAAAAGAGTTAAGGGGTATATTAGATTTGTGGTAAAATTGGATGTGTGTAACGCAGAGAAGGAAACGTTTCCGACCCCATAAAGTATATATATTCTTGATCAGCATCAATAGCCGAGTCGATAGAGCCATGTCTGTCTGTCCGTCTGTCCGTCTGTCTGTCTGTCCGTCTTGTTGAGCGCCTAGATCTCAGAGACTATAAGAGCTAGGGCAACCAAATTTGGTTTCCACACTCATGTGATATCACACTGCTACAAGTTTATTAAAATATCGCCCCGCCCCCTTCCGCCCCCACAAAGGACGAAAATCTGTGGAGGCACATTTTTAAAGATACGATAAAACTAAAAACGCAGTATCGTAGAGAATGCCCATACCTACCAGACTGCCGAATCTGAATCAGATCGGATCATAATTATAGCCAGAATGAAGAAATAAATTTTCAGTTGCTTCCCCTGTCCCCCTCCCTGTCCCCCCCGCCCACCGCGTAGCGGGAAACAACAACAAAACTCATTTTCCTTCTCGCTCGCCCACTCTGCCTTAATTAAAAGCTTTGTGTGCGAAAACAACAGAATCTAAAAGCTCTTTCTTAAATTTTTACCAGTTAAATATTTAGATTAATGATGTAGCAAAAAAATGCTAAATGTAAAATTTTTAAATAAGATCAAAAATGTATATACTCTGGTAAAAAGTGGTCGCGTCCCCGGCGACCCACGCCCGTTTTTACTGTAAAATTGTGGAAAAAAAGATTTGTTTAAGAAAAAAAAAAGGAAAACGCTTTGCTTGATTTTGCTGTGCATAATGCAGCATTTATTCCAAAATGGCGCAAATAAAAAGAATTTCTTTAGAAAAAAAAGGTAATCCAGCCCAGCGTTTGAATCGGATAAGAAATGGCGAAGGTATGGCAATTCAGTCCTTAACCCTTGATGTTCTTGATGCAAATGATTGGGCGAGGCGAGGCGTGGCGCCCATGCGTGAATCTAGAGTCCTGATCGTGGCCGAGAATCGAGTGGTTATTTTAAGTTTGCATATGGCAGATGAATTGGTGCATCTATCGTCGCTGAAATTTCCATCTTCAAAAGCAAGAGCAAAAATTCCGATTATTTTCCACAATTTGTTCATATATTTATCAATTTCACTTTTGATTACAAAGATTTACGTTCGATACATTACAAATTTCACAATTTTAAAATGTTTTCCTAGTGCATTTTATTTTGTTTTGTTGTTTTGGTTTGGTTGCATACATATATTTTCTCTTGAGTTGAGTTTGCCGTTCAATGTCCAATGAGATTATAGTGTGCATAGCAAAGTTGAATACAATTTAGTGAACAATAAATAAAACCACTCTTCAGGCGACTCTTCAGGCAATACGCATTTCGAACGTATCAAAATCTCCTAAAAGAGCTAATTTCCTTACATCGTTTCGCAGTAAAAATGTATATGTAAATGCTATCAATAGTAGAGTTTAAATCGTAAATGCTTTGCTGGCTTACAGTCTAGAATATATATCCTGACTTTATAGCTTAAGTAGTTGTGTGTAGTGTGTTGTGTTGTGTTGTGTGGGGGTGGAAGGAGACAAATCAATAAATGGCACGTTTCCAACTTTATGAATAAGTTGAAGAGAAAGGATAAGGTTAAACTACAGAAGACACTTTAAGATACAAATTGATTCCGAATGTTTTGATTGTTTTTGTGAGTGTAATACATATGTATGTATGTATATTAGCATAAAAGTTACGTTCTTAGGGGCATTAATAGTATGAAATGTAGCTTAGACGTAGATGCAGATGCATATGAATATGCATCTAGAATGGCATATGTACTTTATGTATATGTAGACTTAAGGACTAAAGCGAATCTGCATGCGTATGAAATGAAGATGCTGCAGTGTGATAAATATGAAATGTCATATGATAGCCAGGAGAGGGTCAGTCCTGCTCACAATGAACGCACTTCTGCTCTGGCATTTGTTTTTTTACACAGTTGTTGTTGTTGTTGCTTAATCGCTAACTAACTATGCTAAAATGCTATTTATAGTTATGAATGTGTGCATCTAGGCTTACATATATATATGGCGGCGTCGTTCGTATTTACAGTTATCATCATTCGATCGGATCATTCATTTATATCGCACATGGGTTAACTAAAACTAAATGCGGACCTGGCCAGTGCTCAGCTCAAACCAACTCGAATGCTGCCAGCGGGTGTGGTTCGAGGTTAATCGATAATAAAACAGAAACTAAAAAACAAGTAACATAAATTGTTTTGTCGACTAATACTTGTAGTGGGGGGCGGGGGGCGGTGCAGGAGCTGCTTCACTGTTAACACTCGAATTCGTTGGCCGTGATGGCGCTCAGATCCTTCATAAGACCCTCCAGATTGGCCATCTCCTGATTGAGCTCCTCGGTGGATGTGCTCGGTGCCAGTCTCTGGATCTCGTCGGTTGAGTGTGCCACCGACCCGCCGCCCTGCAAGCGATTGGGCGTGGCGGCCGAGAACGATGGCTTCTTGTAGGGCGACTGGTTCTGTGGACGTATTGTTACGGCAGGAGCTGAAACAAAGAAAGCGTCAGTGCTGAGACACAAGCTGCAATTGTAGATAAAATACTCACTGTGCTTATTAATGGGCGTGGCTACCCCAGTGGGCGGTGGCCCTGGCACACTGAAACTCTTGAGCGGATGCCCGCGTTTGGCACTCTCAATGGTGGACACACAGCCGTTGCCAGCAGCTCCATTGCCGGCATTGCTGTCAAGGTTTTATTTGGAGAGAGACAAAGAGAGAGAGAGAGAGAGAGAGAAAGAGAAAGGACAACAACGAATTAGATCTAGTTAATTCCAAGAGTTGCTTCCTGTGCTTTAAGTTTATTGCAAACAAATTCATAAAAATCATTCGAACGGGAGTGGTACGATTGCTCAGTTATGGGCGAGGGCCCTCCTGCCGCCCTGGAAGTAAAGCTTGCGCGCCTTCTGAATCTCCCGGGCTTTCATGGCCAGACGGGTGTACGGTAGACGGTCGCTGGCGGACATGCTGCTCCACGTGTAGCTGGCCAGCTCCGTAACGGTGGCCGAGTCGCGCATGCTGAAGACCCCTCTGGCCTGCTGATTGATCAGAATCTCGTCCAGGCGGAACTTGTTCATAAAGTTGACAAACGGCACCGGGGACGACATCAGCATCAGCTGGTGATCCACGCGACGCTCCAATGTCCGTCGATTCAGCTTTATTACACCCATCGATGGCTCCCGCACCAGATTGACGGTCACACGGGCATCAATACGACCCCATCGCGATCTTGTGCCCATGCCTGAGCTTTAATTATAATATTTCCCAAAACCGGAGACGCAAAGAACTGTTTCGAATTTAGCTGAGAATTTTGTGGTGCTTCTGAACTATTTTGAACTAGCTCGGATTGAGTGGCGGATAGGGATTGGGATACTAGATCTAGCCAGGAATTAAACTCACCAGAAGTTGGCATCGTAGCCCCCATAGGGGTGCTCGGGCGTCTGGGCCAGCGAGCCGTTCTGGTTGGGCTGCGAGAGACTCTGCTGCGAGAGGCCCGCCTCCATGGTCATGTGCGAGCGGTTCTGGTGGCTGTACTGGGTCCGCGGATACTGCGGACGCTCCATCGTAGAGTTCATCGAAGTGGCTGCTGGGAGGGGAACGGGATTTCGGCACATGATGAGTCCGACCAAGGACTAAGGGTTCTGCTACTCACTCATATAGCCGGGCACGTAGGAGCGCTTGTCCAGCGAGTTGGTGACATGTCCAGGCACTCCGCCAGGCGTCTCCACCTCGTACTCGCTGTGAACCACCGAACGGGGCAGGGTCAGGGCTCCACTACTGGAGGCCCCATCGCTGCAGACGGGCGTGACCGTGTGCAGACCCTTGTCAATGTTCTTCAGCTCCATCTGATCGTGATGTATCCATAGATCTGGGGGCTTTGGCACTCCCACGTTGTTCTTTTGATAGCTGCAAAAACAGATTAACAACTGACACAGGGGCATTGCCTTTGAGACTTTACCTCTTCTTTGTGTGCTCCGGCGAGGATTGGGGCTTGCGGCGACAGAGAAGCAGTATGCCAATGAGGACGACCAGCAGCACCACGGCCGTGGCTCCGATGATGATGTACAGCAGCTTCTCGTTGTCGATGCCCTTGGCAATGGTGTCTGCCTCCTGCATGATCACCGCGGCTGTGGTCGTGTAGGACACCAGGGCGGAGAAGGGGGCGTTGTTGTTGCCCTGCTGCTTGGTGGTGCGTGCCTGCACCTTGAAGTAGTAGGTGGTGTACGGCTTCAGGTTGGACAGCATCAGCATGGTCTCCTCGCCGGCAAAGGCCTCAATGGACCAGTCTCGATCCCGCTTCGTGGTGTCCGTCGTGTAGTAGATGTTGTAGCCGGTGATCTGGCCGACTGTGTGCTTCGGGCGGCATCCACTGGATGATCACCGTGGGCGGATTCTCCTCATCCAGGCGTACGGTCACCTCGCGCGGTGGCGTCACTGGCACATTCTGATAGGTGGAATTCAGCACGGACATGGACCAGGCGGACTCGCGGCGTCCCTTCACCACCTTGACGGCGAACTCGTATTGGGTGTTGGGCCGCAGGTCGTTGATCATGCAGTTGAGATCGGTGGTGTTGTGGTAGCGATAGCGACTGGACCCCGTGATGCCGTAGCTGATCGTGTAGTGGCGGTTGTCGGTCACGTGCTGGTTCTTGTTCAGCATCGTGTCGATCCAGTAGACAACGATCGAGGAGCTCGACATGGTGATGGCCCTCAGGCCCACGGGCACCTCCAGCGGCACTGGCACATCGATGGGCTCCTCGTCTCGGGTCTTGATGTTGTCGTATATCGGCGGACCGTCACCCTTCACATTGCGCGCCCTCAACGAGACGACATACTCCGTGTTGGACTCGAGATTCTTGAGCACGTGATAGCGTTCGGTCTCCTTCAGCTCGATGGTGTTCTCATCGGGTATGCCCCGGCCCCAGCCCAGCACGTAGCTGCGTATCTTGATCTCCGGCTGCTGCGGCGGACCCCAGTGCAGGCCAATGTTCTGCGCGCCCGGCTGTATATTGATCCAGATCGGTTTGCCCGGCACCTGCGTCTCGTCCAGATCGTTCTCCAGCGTATTGACGCGATACCACTCCGTGAACGGTCCCGATCCATTCACCGTCATGGCCGCAATCTTCACCTGATACTCGGCACTGCGATCCAGTCCGCTCAGCTCGAAGTAGCGTATGTTGGCCGGCGTGCTCTTCACCTGCGGCGCATCCTTGAACTTGCGATAGCGTATCTTGTAGCCGGTTATCTGGCCATTGCGATCCTCCTCTGCCGGTGGCTCCCAGTGCACGGTAATGGCCTGCAACGGCAAGGATACACATGTTAACTGGGTCTTCATACGCTCTAAGGCCAAAGGCATACTCACACTGGAACTGGTCACCTCGAGGGTCACATTGTTGGGCGGCTCTGATGGCGTTGAGGAGTACGTCTTCACCTTGATCTCGGCCGAGGGATCGCCCATGCCATTCCGATTGAAGGGCACCACACTGATCACGTAGTCCGTGTAGGCCTGGAGTTCCGTGAGCAGAGCTTCCATGGCGGTGCTGTCGTGGTACAAGTCAGCTCCGCTTTCGTTCTGAAATTGAATTATGGGGGGCTTTAGCTGTGGCTCAAGGGCTGTGTCCAGGGACTCAGGGATGCCTCCTACCTCCGAGTAGTAGACGCGATACTTGAGTATCTCCCCGTTGGTCACTGCTGGCTCTTCCCAGCGCACATAGATCTCGCTGTGACTGCGTGCATGACCCTCAAAGTTGCGCGGCGGTCCGGCTATGTTCACCTCCGGTTGGGTGCTGACCTCCAGCGGGGCAGAGGACTCGCCGTTGCCAAAGTTGGTGCTGGCCACCACGCGGAACTGGTAGGTTCTGCCCGGCAGCAGCGATTGGATGTTCACCTGCTGGTCGTCGTGCGATTTGGTGACCATTTTCTGCTCTCTAAAGCATCGAATGAGAAGAGAAGTGAGAAGTTGCGCCACAGGATGCCAGGCAGACAGGCAGACTCGGATTGATTTCCGCTTTCCACACATTCAGGAAGCAATCAGACAGACGATTTTACTCACCTCTCGCTGTTGTTCATCTTGTAGTAGACCGTGTAGTAGACCACTTCCCCGGCATTCTGGAGCGGCTCCACCCAGCTGAGGGTGACAAAGCGCGGCTTGACTATCTGTGCTGCCAGGTCCCGGGGCTGGCTGGGCAGCCTGGCCAGGAGTCCACTGCCCAGACTCTTTACATTCCCACTCCCGGCGGCGGATGCGGATGCGGCTGCGGCGTTGTCTTCCTGCTCGCTTAAATCTGGGGGTGACGCAAAATTGAAGGATGGGGGCAATGGCAGTTGCAAATTCTGCTGCTGCGATTTCTTGTGCTTGTTGCTCTGCCAGGAGGCCAGTATTTTCTGTGGATCATCGCCATGCTTGTAGGCAGCTATCAGTGCCTCCTTCGTCCCGTCATCGTCGTAATCATCATCGTCGTCGTCGTCATCGTCATCGTCATTGTCGTTGTTGTCATTGTTATTGTTGGCGTTGCCCCTGTCCCCAGCGCTGCTTTCCCGGCGCAAGGCGCTGGCCTCGTTCCGCTGAAAGTTGCGATCGTTGAGCGGCTGCTCGGGCCGATTCAGCTTGCCCGTGTGCTGCAGACTGTCCAACAGGGTCTTGGAGAGCAGCAGACGCGTGGTGGGATCTCTGTCCTGGGTGTCGTCGTCCTCGTCCTCGTCCACGTCCTCAGTCGAGCGCAGGCTGGCCCCCGATTTGGTGCGCAGCTGCTGCTCCCCCGAGCTGTACAGTCGGCGTCGTTTTATTGGATTGTCGGAGGTCTGCAGGGACTTGGTTGACTGGCCTTGGGATTTGCGTTGTTTGATTTTCACTTTTGGGACGGGATCGGGCATGGTTCGGATGATACGTCGAGGAAATGATAAGGCAAGGAAAAGGAAAACAGAAAAGAACAAATAAAACAAAACAAAAGTTAATAAATTATATTGAAAAATGCATTCGATATCAGATTTCAATTGATATATGTTGATTATAATCGATACTCGATAATAATGATGATTATTAAATGTTAGCGACGATTTCATTTGCGATTCAATGGGCGCCAGTTACGGTTGGAAGAATCGAGATGCATGGGATGCATGGGATCGACACAAAACTCCATTCACAGGACCTCTTTGGATGTCCCAATAGTAGCTATTAAATCTGGCATTTAATAGCCAGTGGCGCTGCCTAAAGTAATTCTCTCTAAACTGTACAAAGACAGCCAGTAAACATAGAACTTATTGAGTCGCAACAGCTGCCTTGGAGGGACAGCCGCAACCGACGTTGAGGTTCCTTTGGATATTCCTCCATCATTGAATCGCAAAAGAAAGTGCAGTAATTTACAATAAAACTCCACACAAACAATACAAATGCAAATACAAATATACAACACACACAGACACATAAAATCAATGTACAAAAGCAGGATAACGATGAAGGGAAAGGATAATGTTTGTACAAATGGTCAAAGGTCTTTCAGGTACGGGGCAAGGTAAATGGATCTTGGCATTTAATTTCGTAGTCATTTTACAGGCCGAATCGAGGCGCCAAAGCCGCTACAGCTGGACAAATGCTGGACACCAAGCTGGGAGTACATAGAGGGAGACACGGGGGATTATCTTAGAGCAACTTACCTCCGGGCGGGACGACGCGTAGACGGGCCGCTGCCTGGACACTGCCAGCGGCATTGGTGCCCACGCACTGGAACATGCCGGCATCGGAGTGGAGCAGCCCGAGGATGCGCAGGTTGTGATCGGACACCAGCTGCATGTAGTCGTTGGTGGTGATGAGATCGCCGTTCTTCAGCCACCTGATGACGGGCTTGGGCTTGCCGCGGATGGCGCACTCCAGCTCCAGTTCCTCCTTCTCGTGGGCGGTCTTGTCGCGCGGCGCCTGAATGAACTTGGGCGGCACCTGCACCTGCACCGTGGCCTGGGCGTCCAGGGAGTCGACGGTGTTGCTGGCCCGGCACTGGTAGTTGCCCGAATCGATGTCCTCGGCACTGGAGATCTGCAGCGAACCGGTGCCGATGATGGAGAAGCGCGAATCGAGATCGTTGAGGTCCAGCTCCTCGCCGTTGCGCAGCCACTTGATCTGCGGCTTGGGCACTCCGTTGGCCACACAGTCCAGGGTGACGGTGTCCCCCTCGCGTACCGTTTTGGGCGATGGCCCAACCAGGAAGGAGGGCGCCACCGCATGGTCGCTGCCCGGCTGCTCGGCCAACTTCTTGATGTTCAGGTTGGTCTTGCTGCTCAAGCGGGAGACGCTGCCCGAGGTGACGTTGCACTGGTAGGCGCCGCGATCCGAGGCACCCACCTCATCGATCTCCAGCGCCCCGTTGGGCAGCACCACCATCCGCAGCTTGTCCAGGGGCAGGGGCATGTCGTCCCGGAACCACTGCACAGAGTGTCTGACGCCCTCCTGCCAACTGGCCTCGCCCACCATGCACCGGAAGTAGGCCGTCTGTCCGGGCAGCAGGTACGTCTCGATGAAGTCCTGGTTGAGATCCGGCTGGCGGGCGATAGCCACCAGCGCCGGGCGACTGAGCACGCTGCCCACTCCGTCGGCGGTGAGGAGGCACTGGTAGGCGCCGGTCAGACCACGGTTCTCCTCCACCGAACTGATGTACAGCGATCCGTTCTTCAGCTGGGTGCGGAATGTGTCCCCCACAATGCCCAGATCCTGGCCGTCGGGTCCGCGCCATCGAACGGCTGCAGGTGTGGACGCAGCCTTGCCCTTGCCACGGGCAGGGGCACTGCCGGAGCACTGCAGCAGCACCGAATGACCCTCGGGCACGACAGCGTCCTGGGGCTCCAGGATGAACGAGAGGGCTGCAACAAAGAACACATTAATGGAGGCGAGGGTTGGCTCATCATCATCACAAAAAAGGGGGAGGCGAGTACGGGGGTGGTCTGGTGTGGGGACACGCCTCTGGGCCGCCACTTGAGGCCAGGCAGGCATACTGCAATCTGTCAACTTGTAAACATGCCTGAATAATTGATGCTGCAGAAGCCAACTCCCGACTACCAACATGACGGACGGATGGGGATGGGGATGGACAGGGCATGCAGGGGCATGCCACGAGGGCATGCAAATATTTGCATTTCCACTTTGGCCCCGACTCGACTCGACTCGTGGGTGGGTGGGTTGGTTGGGTGGCCAAAGGTGAGAAGGGGCAAGGCCTGCCAATGAATAAGCGCTGCTAACATGCTTCAGTGTTGGCTGAAAGAAGAAGTCGAACCCCAAGCACAGAGAGAACCCATGACCAAGCGGGGAATGGGATTCGCTTAACAGTGCTGCCACTTTTGGCCAGAAAAAAAGCACACTTATAGCCCCAGTCGAACGAAGCTATCTTCACCGAGACTTACGCTGGAGCAACAATAAGAAATTAGCACGGATAACTGACAACCATCAGTCGTTCAGAATCGATACACCAATCGATACTGGCTACATTTATTACTCTTACAGCTGCTCTGTCAATTATAGCTGTAACTAATCATATGACTTGGTATATGGTTGGGTTTTTCCTCAGTATTTGCAGTCTGCACATCCATTATTCATTCCTTCCTCTGATGTCCTTCTGTTTCAGCTGTCAGACTCATTTCTAGCTCTTTATTTTTGTCATCTCTGACACAGTACAGTTCTCTTGTTGTACGTTGCAGCCAATATAATTTCTGTACCCAGCAGGCTATATGGTGCCCTCTATATATATATATATATATATATATGTGTATATATTTGAGCAGCCTTAATTAGGCATCGAACCCCAGTCTCCGCCACCTGACTGACAGTAGGAACAGAGGAGCAGTCGACGAGCCGCACTGGGGCAGCCAGATTGTTGATGAGTTAATTTACAAGATTTATCCAGCTGGGCAAATGATTTTCGTGTCATGAATTACGCATCACATTTCCATTCCATTCAATTCAATTCAGTTTCGGTCTCTGCTGCTGTTCCGAAATGCTTTTAGGGAGTAGCCTCTGCACCTGCATGCCCCACGTTTTGCCATGTTTCCTTTTGCCGAGCCGCTTCCCATTCCTTCCTGCCACAAACGGAGCGCATTTTCTGCATATTGACCGCACGTGAACTCGGAAGGAATCTTCGGCCTCACACTCATACTCGTCCAGTGGAGTGGAGTCGAGAAGTATGCCTGCAATTTATTCGCTTTGTTTTCCATTCCCGCACTCTGCAGTTTAGCCAAAGTTATGCGCAGTCAGGGGTTCCAGAGAGTTGGGTTCCTGGTGTTGGTTTTCATATAAACTCCACTCCTGTCCGAAAATCCCTGCCGGTCAGTCTATTAGGCTCTGCTGCGAATGAGTGAGTGAGTGTTTGAAGTAAAAGCCCCTTGCTGCTTGGAAAACAACAGCCGCAGAGGATATTGTTTCATTCTGCTTCTGTTATCTGAGACCCTAAATGTCCCACAATACCATCTGTATATGGTAATTAATTTTACTAGTGCATTCCCAGTTTCAGTACCTCTTTTCTCTCAGTGTAGTACTATTTCAAGTTTTATTCGAACATTTGAGCATCGAGACGTGCGGCTTTTATGGTTATTGCTTTCGGCTCCTGTGCTCCGATGAAGCCGAACCCAAAGAACTCTTTTCTCCCCCCACCCTCCATGGGTGTGCAGATGTGTGGGCGGATGAGGATGGTTGCTTGACTGCCACACACACACATTCCACTTGATGAAATTGTATTTTTATAAACATTTCCCACTCATTTCACTTTTTACAGTCGGCTTTTAGGATCTGTTAAGGCAAGAAAATGCCTGTAATCGGTCCATATATGTACATATGTAAATATGTATGTATGTAAATATATGTACGTTTTAATCCTGGCTTCCTACCATCGCTGGACTAGGGTACTCTGCTTCTTGGTTGCCCTTTTAACATTTGATTGGCATTTTCTCTTCAAAGTTGAGATGCAAAATCCACTTCAATTTCAGCTGGAAATGTGCCTTTTGTCCCGTGCAGCTGCAGTGCAGGGTATGGGTATACGAGTATGAGAGAGAGAGGTACCTGCATTATTACGTATGCATCTCAATTCACGAGACTGCCCGCATTTTCATTTTTTGTGTGCTGCTTCAGGGTTGGTTATTCTTTCCCGTTTTTTTTTTTTTTTTTAGCATATTCCATAATTATTTCAGATAGAGAAATTTCTGGCCATTAAGACTGGCATTTGGCTCTAAATCAAATGGAGACATCTCTTGCAACAATTTAAATTTCGAATTTTATGGCCCGGCCGAGGCAGAGAGCGAGCAAGAGCCAGCAGGGAGCTGGATCCAATTAAAAACTTTATTGCTCGAATTGATTTTTATTGTGCACTTCTTTGGCATCTGCCCGAGGGTGGGGGAGAGATCCGAAAGCGGGGTGTGGGGCAGAGATAGATCCAATTTCGAAAGTCCAAAAGGGAAAGAACCAGAGAGAGGAGTGAGGAGGGGAAAGGAGAGAGGAGAGAGGAGATTGGTGCATACAATGAGGTTATCTGTGCTCCCAAATAGTACAAAAATTGTGTCAATTGATTTTCTTTCTCCCTTTCTTTATCCACTTCTGGGTCTTCTCTTTCTTCTCTGGTTATCAATCGAATGGTTTTAATTATGAAAATGTGGAATGCGGCATGGCACTGACACCCACTGAAATACGATTGACTCCAATAAATAAAACCAATAATTAATTAATATTTATTTAAAATTGTACACAAAGGCATCGCATTCAAGTGGTAATTGTTATGGAAATTTAATTTGCATTTCGCTTCATGAAAGCAGCCCCCAATTATAGCTGTCATTGCATCCATTCTCTTTGATTCATAACTACTTAATGATCCGATCCAGAATATATACTATGGGGTTAGGAAATGCTTCCTTCTGGCTGTTACATACATCTACACGAATCTAATATACCCCACCACTGGATGGGCGTACATTCTGCATACCCCATGCATTTTTGTCCAAACTGTCGTTCGCCTTCCTTTCTTTTGTTTCCTGCGGCCGCACTACGTGCAAAAGCAACATCAACGACACGAATAAAAGTTGCAAAAAAATAAAATAAAAACCCCTTTTTTTGCATTATGCACGTCTGTGAAACACCCCCATCCACCAACCCTGCGGCTGAATTTTCAGCCTGAAAAAACTTTTTGTTCAACAAATAATACTCGCAGGCAAATGAAAATGTTAAAGTAAAGTAAATTATTTAAAGAGCGGGTTTTAAAAGAGTTGCATATATTTACTACCTATGTACATATGAATTAAGTAAAATTCTGATATTGTTTGTGTGTGTTTTTGGGCTTCAATTGAGTTTGCCATTTGCCTTAATTACGCTCGAATGGTCTCCGTTCATTGAATCAAATTAAACAATTATTATTTAGTCAGATTTGTGCTTTCGCTTTCCTAGAAATTCCAAACTTTTAAATGGAAGACAGCAGCAGATGGGGGGCCGGCCGCAGCGAAAGAAATGGCTTAATTGAGTTTAATTGTTGCAACAACGGACCTACAACCAGATATCGGTCGAGTCACGCAACATCCATTTACATAAGATTAACAAATTTGAAAATAAAATAAGAAAATGTTGGAGGCTGCTAAACAACAAAAATGTAGACCAAGAAAAAGAAGCTGAAGCTGGAGCTGGTGCGGAGCGGCGCGCACAACGAAAGAAAAGAGAGTAGGAGAGATACTTGTAGAGAGATACTTGAATATTTATGATATTCCAATGAATTTGCATATTTTACTTTTTTATTTTTCAGCCCAACCCCAGCAGGAGGAGGTGGAGGTGGAGCACCAATGGCGACAGTTTGGTGTCTACTATGCAAATGTTGTGTTTCTCTGTGCTGCTACATGCAACAAGGAGTCGATAAAAAATTAGCAGCTCGAAAGAAAAAACAAAAAAAAAAACAAAAAAAACTGTAAACATTGCGCACATCTCGTAAATTGTTGCGGCTGCATGCAACTGGATCAACTTGCTCCGCCCGAAAAGCCTGTGAGGGAAAGCCTCGACTCTACGCACATTTCCATGCCATAATTTCCCAGCTAAAGAGCTAATTGCACTCACATTTGGCTGCGATGCCGGGAAAGCCAATCGAATTACCATATGGCCAAATGAAAACGAAGAAAACTCCCTAAAAGGAGGGAGGCTGCAGCACGCAAAAGACGCGCACACAATTAGGCAGAAATTTCCAATTTCCATTGAAACCAGCCAGCCAGAAAATATTTTAAATGAGAGGAAAAGCCACAGAAATTTCGCATATCATGGGGCCACGATCGAAGGGGAGGAGCAGCGGAGTGGGGTAGGAGTTGGCCATTAGAGGCAGCTAATGGTAGCACCTTTTAAGGTTAAATTGGGCAACGTCCAGGCCAGCAGGAGCCTCCCTCTCCCCTCTCCGACTGCCGACTTTCGACTTTGGACTGCATACTGCTTATCGCCTGGCCAAATTTATGCACAGCCAGCAGACTAAGGGTTAAATGTGCCAATAAGCCCAAATGCAAACAGCAGCGCGAGAGACAGAAAGAGAGAGGCATCTAGACCAGGATACACCCTGGCGCTGTTTGCACTGTTTGCACGGCTCGCGCTGCTTGTTGTTCCCAACAAATGCCGTTCTTAAGCGCTGAACAGGGGAACATACAGTCATGGAAAAAACAAATATAAATGTAGCAGTAGTGGCTGTTATATTTTTAGAAATTGTGGAACTTTGAACCGTTTAACTTTGATGTGGGCAAAGCAAATGCGACCAGAATCGGTAAGAACTCATTCTGCAATAGCATATCCTTTGCTATTCATGATTCCCAGGGTATATATTTTTAAACGAAAATCGCCATGGAAAAATCTAAAGACTTTGCAGCATTTTGTGGCTGCATTTGCATTTCGGCGAGGAGACTCTTGCGACTATCAAAATGTTGCATCGCACGCTCACGCCACCGCGATGCGGTGCGGTGCGGTGCGGTGTTGGGACCCCAGAAGAGCAGCCTGACTGCTGCGGTCCCCATCCATTCGCCATCGATTGGCTTGCCAATGTTGATTTTCCGTTTGGTTAGCCACCACCACCAACCCACTCCACTCCCCTCCCCACCCCTCTGTCGCCCCTTTGCGTGGCTGTGCAACCAAAGAAAATGCCCGCAAAATAAGAAGGAAAAACGCAAATGTATGCAAAGAGAAAAGAAAAATAAATAAAATTTTGCAACGCGAAACGGAAACTGCATCGAAAACGACTCCAGCAGCGTGACCTCTTTTTTCCCTTTTTCTCCCGCAAATTCCACTGCCCCTGCTCACTCCCCCCCCCCACTCTCTTGTGCGTGCGAAATTGCAGTCGCATTTGACCTCAGTCTCGCTCCCTAAAGTCCTCCACCTCCTCTGCTGGTGTACCGTAGCGGGGGAAGAAAATAAAAGAAGGGAACGAAAATGAAATGAATATTTAATTTGCGTGTGACTTACGATTTACGGAACATAGAGAAGCTCTAAATAGCAGAGGGAAGGAACTCAAACACGGGAAAACTTTAAAATAAATAATCATTGGTTCTATAACTCTTTTATATCCCTGCTAATACATATCTAGCTTCAAGTGTAGTTGCTATGGCAGATAAGACAGGATCATGTCTCTGCCAATGTCTTGGTAAATGTCTTTTGGTGACAAAGATAACCTAATGATATCCGAAGATATCCCAGTTACCATACTCTGTACTAGTATTTCCAGCAATTCTTTGAATTTATTTTCCCTAAAATGCATAATTAGCTTAAGAAACGATTTGTAAACTCTTTAATGGTGAAATGCTCTTTAATGCCACCGAACTCGAACCAATTTAATTTGTAACACTCGTAACACCTTTTAACTGCCTCTCAATGCTCCTCCATTCGTTGATTTTGGCCTGTCATTCAGCGTTTTCCCCACCCGTCGATCGATTGTCACTTTCTTTGCCTTGATTAACACCTTGCGGGACGCGACACTTTTTCTTTTGCCGCTAACGAAGCCGCAAAATGGCCAGACAAGACGAGCGGTTACAGAGAGCAGACAGAATGAGAGAGGAAAATGCCGCCCTGGGCGTGAAAACCTTTTATGTTGAGTGGCGGGGAGGCAGACAGCCACGGGACAGAATGGAGCCGGCCATGACACTGAGAGCAATACGGATTTAAATTCAGAAAGCACCAGGATAAAGCCAAAGCCGCAATCTCGCAAAACCCTCGTCCTGGAAACGCACACAGAGAGAGAGAGAGAGAGAGAATAGGAGAGAAGGCTGCACAAATATAATTATAAACGTCTGCTCGGCCATTAGGTGCCGGAAGCCCCAGACCATGACCACTCCCTGCTCCACCCACAGTTTTCGGGAAGTGGCTGCGACACACTCCGCCCCACCCCCAGCCCCAGCCCCACTGTATAGGCTATATATAGCCTCTCTCTGCTCTGCCTGTCTGTCTGGCATTTTCATGGAAATTGTCGCATTCAAGTGAAAACATCAATGGACATTGAGGCAGGGGATGGGGATGGGCATGGGACTGGGGGCTGGAGTGAGCTTTGATTTTGATTCTATTTTTTCCACTCCACTTTATGGCATTTCGATTGGCATTTGACTACACCCAAAAGGCAATCACATTGATGACTTTACTGCCCCATGCTCCCCACCAACCCAACCCACCAAGCACTCCCCTTTCTGTGGCTACATTTCAATTATGCTAATTACAAGGAGCCATCAAACACCTAATGGCCATGGGCGAGGATTTATGTTGTTTATGCTATGTACTTGTTCCGCCCTGCCCCCCAAAAACCCACCAGGATAACTCCATTTGCCTCCCCTTCCAACCTTCCACCTTCAGTTCAGTTCCAGCTGCCACTGCCACTTCTGCGTGTCTGTTTGTCCGTCTGTCTGTCTGTTTTCTTTGTTTTGTCATTGAGGTATTGCGGTTCGGCTGTTAATTTATGGGTTCTGGTTGGGAGCCCACCTCCCAATCCCAGTCACAGGAAAGTACATACTTATTCCGTTCCCCCATCTTAGAGGTTGTAAAGATATCCAAACAAAAGGTTCCTTTTCTTGGAGTTTTTGCTTGTGAAATTTCAGGCAAAAAACGATGCGCAAAAAGCAGTCACTACGGAGTAGAATACGGAATACTACTGATGTCCTGTCCTTCCATTGTCCTGACAATGAAGTGCTCAAATTACAGGAGGATACCAGAGAGAGTGTACCAGCATGCATGCCAGTGTGCCATAAAGCTGTCTACAGCAAACCGATAATCATCTAAGAGCACAACAGAAAACGAGAGAGAGAAAGAAATCTTTTAGAGAATAGTTTGCGCGTTGAAGCCGCAAAATGTCATAGAGTATAGTATATGTAGATGTCTAGATATCACCACAATAAAATAAATCATTTCGTATTGTTCCTGGCTGCCAGAGGAAGAGATGTAGATGGATAGATGGATGCTCCAAGGCCTGTGTCACAGGGAACAAAGACTTGTTCTGCATACAAATTGAGTGAGAAGTCAGCTTTCTGCTGCTGCAGCCAAAACGTGGCAAGGTAGTCGCAGCCTTTTAAATCGCCTCTGGCCATAATAATGCTTAAGCCGTGTAATAAACGCAGATATTTTTGTTCAAGTTTTTTGGGCAAACAAAATCTCCAGGAGCCAACTCTTGCTCCACAAGTTTCGCTAACAAAAGCCGCAGCAGAGTGGCTTAGATGTGAGCTCCTTTAGAGGCCATGGATACGCGCTGCTCAACATAATTAAAGTTTTATCAAGCCACGCAGACATCTGCCGCCGATGGAAAGAGGAAGAGAGAGGCAGTGGGGGTTTTCCAGGAATGCAGCTGCCTCTTGCCTCCACAAACTTCATCTTTTATTCAATTTGTTGCCGTCGTTGTTATTCTTTGGCTGCGTAACTAACTTAGGGTCTGTCCCAAGTAGGAATTCCCATCCTCTGGAGTAGCTGGAAATGCATTTCTCTGCTGAAACTGAAACTCTTGGCCCATGGGGGACCCGTTCTACGTACATCTATGTATCATCCCCATTACCATCGTTATTCATCATCATTCAATTCAAGTTATGTCATTCTCTACACTCCGTTTATCGGGGCTTCGTCTTCGATTTCAATCAATGTGCAGCGGCAGCTTATTGAGCAGCAGCAGCAGCAGCTCCCTTTTATTCTGCCTCCTCTTTACTGGTGTCCCGCCCCCTTGTCTCATTTTCCTTTCCATCGTGTCTTGGCTTTTGTTTCGTACTCGTATGAATGTATTTATGTATGTATGTATGTATATTTTTCACTGGAAAACCATTGAATAGAGAGCCTTTAAGCCTTCACCAGTTTATGACGCGTCGGTTTGAATGAGTTCGTGCCGCTGTTGCTGTTGCTGTTGCTGCCACTGCCACTGCCACTGCCTCTAGCCGATGAGGATGCCGATGATGATGATGATGTTGCAGCTGCTGTTGAGTGCAGATTAAATGGAAAATTGCTTGGAAAATATAAGAAAGGATCAAGTTTACTCGACTCGCAGAGATTGCCCAAGTGTTGCCAATGGAGAAGAGCAGAAATACTCCATCAATGAATAATGAGGGGCCTTGATTAGGTCTTAGACATAACTTCAGGACAAAGGACTTGAGTTTTATAGGACACCTGATGGAAGATTTACCTGGAAATAAATGAAACATAAACGAGGGATTAGTAAATGGTAAAAAATGGCAAGAACTCGGCTGAACCGAGAGAGTTTCGAAGAGAGCCAAAAAGTGAAATGTGTACCGTGCCGAGTGCCCCCACTTGCCCTCCCAAAATACAGTATGCAACCTCGATTTTTGTTTGTTTCCGAAATAAAATGTGAAATAAGAGAGCCTCCCCCTCCTCTTTCTGCACAACTACAGAACATTCATTTTGTTACATGGAAATCGATAAAGAGTGTTCGATTACATGCCTGATAAGATATGATTTTATTATGATATACATACTTATGTATACTATATGTATGTGTACATATGTGCTATAGGCAAAGCCTTACACACACACACACATGCAAGTATGTACTATGTACCATTTGGGGCGGTACAAAAGCTGTAACTGACGATGATGTTGATAATGATGACGATAACTGGTATCAAAGTGTGTCAAAGAGCAGCTGCCAATGGAAATGGGAAATTATAAATCAATTTCCAGGCCTTCGGGGCGCTCTCTGATCACACAGCGATAAGATTGTCGGGGCAGGCAAAAGAGTTGAGCTGACCAGGCAGGCAGGGGGCTTTAGCATAATTACACGACACACGATTCGAAGGGGAAGGGAAGGGAAGGAAAGGGAAAAGGAAAGCCTAAACGTAAACGTAGGCATGGAAAGGGCAACTTAAGCGGCTTACTAGAGACTACATATAGTGGAGACCCTGTAGTTTGCCGCCCAATGCATCACGAGTGACGTATGTGTGTGTCTGTCTGTGTGCGCTCCTACGTGATGTTTTAATTAAAGCAACAAAGACACAGACGACGACTGTCCGGCCGGAGTGTCGCCAGGCAGCACAGGCCCCTGCCCCCCACCACAACTATCGGTCATTAACTTGGCTCGGGGCACGCGCTTATACAACTATACCTAAAACACAGTCAAGTCTGCCTAAGCTGAAAGACTTGAGAAGAAAGAAAACACCTGAACACAAAAGAGATAGTTTCCAGTCCAGATTCCAGGATAGAAGCATCTGTGGTGTTCACAATTTTGAAAATAGAATGCTCAATTTTGGTAGAATCCTATCTATAGCTTTTATTTACCTATCTACTGGTACATATGTATGTTTATTTGATGTATCTGCAGGTTTGACTGTACATAAATGTCCCGCCATGTGGTAGACAAATACACAGGTCTGTAAGTATTTAGTTCTATGATGTTATATGGCAACAAGTCGGGGCTTAAAAGAGTTTGATTGCTGGACAAACTCAGCGCACATTGAGTTTTATTCGCCAGAGTACATACATACACATGTACATATGAATATACATATCGACCCCAAAGACCATTCAATTTAACGAAGACAAACGAGTAGTTTGCATGACCACCACGACAAAGGCACGACAAAATAGGGAATTCGTTATCCTGGGAGTGGTACCGTAACCGCAACGGCAACCGCATTTAATTGCGGCAATCAAATGGGTTTTTCGGGGCGTGGCCACCTGGGAAATTTGCCGCTGCCTCGCCATACATCATTTCACTTGGCCTTTAATTTGACACATGATGTGGCAGAAGCATTTCCTTTCCCCCTTGCCCCAAACACCGTATTCCCATTTTCTTATTTGCAAAATGGCCGACACCGTCGCCGCTTCTAACTGTTGTCTAACAAAATGGCCGCCCTGTAGCTTCCGCCTCGCCATCCTGCTCGCACTGCCCCCCCACGCCCCTACACAAAAAGTTCATTGGTATCTGAGCGGCATTTTTCACTTGTTCTGGCAAATGACTTTGGCCACATGCTGCGACTCCTTAACAGCTCCCGCCCGATGGGGAAAAGTCACTAAGCTGGGACTAAGTTGGTCGCTTTTCCGCTGCCAGCGTTGCCTTTGCTTTGTCCTTTGGCATCCTGCGACGACAACGGGCTCCCTGCTTGTTGCTCTGCGCAACTTTCGCATTATGAAATTGTAAATTGTGCCCCAAGCCCAGCCCCTTGCCAGAGGGAGAACAAGAAATTTACACTGTGCAGCCAGGTAGGGGATTATTCCAACCCACACATGATGCGACACACTGCACACACTCTACTCAAGATTCGCTAATAAGAGATTTTTATTTATTATTACATTATTTTTTTACTCTGCCCTTACACTCTCCGTAAATAGAACTCGCACATCTTGTTGGATAGTGCTAGTACGCATCAATCCTGTCAGGGCAGGGCAGGACGGTCCGAATGGTGGGAAGGAAAAACGTTTTAGAAAAATCGCTTTGCAGTTGGGAGAGGAAAGGAAAGAAAACAGCAAACTTTTCACCCCCTTGCAACGAATTTTCTCCATTTGATTTCTGTGTCTGTGACTGTGTGTGTGTGTGTGGGGCAAAAGGAATTAAAATCTTATCTTTTGTTCAAAGTTTTTGCGCATTATTTATTGAAGGAAATTCGAACGGAACTACGTTCTATTCCGAGTAGTTGGAGTACAAGTAAGTTATGTTCCCGTTCTCCATTTTCCTGAGACTTAGCCCACAATTTTATGTACATATATTTGTTGCAAAAGGTATATTTATTTTGCAAAATATATATCTATTAATGTTGCTCGTGACAGCTAGGATGAGAGACTCGCTCAGAGAGGATCTCGTAGAAGCGAAATGACACATCTTCAATCCTATCCAGGCATTATTCTGGGACCATCATCCACATTAACGTCCAAGTAGTCGAAGATGGTGCACCTCCATTCTCCATCTAAGCTTATTTTGATCATGAACATATAGCTGCCTTTGGGTATGGGCACCTTCTTAAACATTTGATCATCCAAAACGAAATTCTTCAGAATAAGGTCATGCTGCGAGAAGCAAAATGAGAGTCAATATTGTGGAGAGGTTATTTGGGCCACTCACATTGTAGGGGCACGTGTGATTCACGTTGATGAATGGCAACATGGCACCGTAGAAGTAGTAGAAGACGGTCAACGGATTCGGGTGCTTCATGTAGTGGCAAAGGTCCACGGTGACGTTAAATAGGAACGGATGGTAGCCGGATAATTTCTGCCACACACTGTAGTTTATTTTCACCTTCCGAATTGGTAGTTTGTTGAATTTAATGTGGACATTGGCTCCGATAATGCCACGCCCCAGCACATTCAGGCGGCAGACACGCGTCTCTGCATACAAAGGATCAAGTATTTCGCATTTGATGTTTGTATGCCGTGTACTGATATCACCGAATGCCATTACAGCACTTGCAAGGAGCACCGAAATCACTGAGAACTTCATTGGAGAAGTGTTATTCCCAAAATGAATTAAGCTATTTATTTTCGCGTTTTTCCGTATCATTAGCTACGTGCCAGATCATTGCCTCATGATCGAATATCTGAGATTTTAGATAAATCGTATATTGGCATTTTCGCCGAATGGTCAACCTGGACCGAAAAATAAAATGTTCATAATTATCGTAATTTTTTGTGTATACTTATATAGAAATGTCCAAATTTGCATAATACAATGGATACAATACCATAGCATGTATCAGTGGTTTTCATGAGGAAATTTTCCTGAAAACTGAAAGAATGTGATTGCTTCACTTTTAGCTACTTTTGAAGGCACTTCTATATTTAATTATTTCGCATGCATAGCATATGTTATGTTTGCACTCTTTCTACCAAATCTCTTTGTTGTAATCTATGAAGTTCAATTAACGGTTAATTTTTATGGTGCTTCTTATCTATGTTCGAATCGTACGTTCGCGACCGAAAACATAATTTTATTGTAATTGCTTCGCATTGAATGCAATCAGGTGGCTAAAACTATATGTGTTAAGCAAGTTTGGTGTAACTGATATAAATCAAAAAAAAAATTTGGTGTTACTATTAACTAAACTTTTTATTTTGATTTTCAAAGTAGCGTACGTTTGCGACCGTAGGCAATGTTTTTATATCCATACTCAAAAGAGAATTAAGGGGTATATTGTATTTGTGGTAAAAGAGAAAGTATATATATATTCTTGATCAGCATCAATAGCCGAGTCAATATAGCCATGTCTGTCTGTCCATCCGTCCGTCTTGTTGAGCGCCTAATCTTATAGACCATATCTACCAGATTGCCGAATCTGAATCAGATCGGTACATAATTACAGCCAGAATGAAGAAATTTCAGTTTCTTCCCACACCTCCTCCAGCAAGAGACCCGCTACTCATTCTCTTTCTCGCTCGCACATTCTGCCTCGTTATGTACGCGAGGGCTCGATAGCGGAGAAAATGTAGAATATACATTGTAGTTGTAGATAATGTAAATGTAAAATTTTTAAAAATTCAACATAAATCATAAGCTCAAAAATGTATATACTGACTGAGTACGGGTATAAAAGTAGAGTCATGTCCACAGAAGCGACTCACACGTTCCTTCTCGTTTCAATTATTTTTAAAACACTCGTTGAACCCCATCATTTGCACTAAGCATAGGACCAACAAAATGCTATTGAAACGCAAAAAAATTTGGGAGTTTTTGTTTTCTATCTTTTTTGTGCATTAAAAGTGTGTGAACGATTTATCCAAAATCTTTGACTTGATGTTGGTATGTCGGGTACTAATGTGTCTCCAAGCCAAAGATATTCAAAAACTCACCGTTAGCAGGGCGAACTTCATGGTTTATGGCCTCCTCGATATAGCATTTTTTTAGTGAATTTTTTAACGCCAAATGATAATTAAGAATCGTTTAATCGATTGAATATTTCAGAATGCACTCAACTGTCACTAATATTTCCTCATTTCCTCACCTATAACTCTCTGTCCAATACGAAATGGGACATTGTAACTGTCATTGTCACTGACCTTTGGCAAGGGCACATTGGCACTCCACTCCAAGGCCTCAGGATTTTAAGGATTCTATTGAGTTTGTTACTGATCCTAATGAGATTTTATTTCATTTTTAGCAGGAAAGGTGCAATGCAACCCTAAAACCTCAGCCTCAATCCCTGTACAAATACAAAGTATGCCACCCTCAACAGACGAAGGAGGGTGGGTGCAGCATCCAGCTGTGATGGAAAAAGCAGGAGAGCGCCGAGAGCTTCATAGTTGGAAAAATAAAACTAAAATCCTATCCCGACTTGATACTTGGACCATCATCCACATTAATGTCCATATAGGAGGAAATAGTCCCTCTCCAGACATCCTCGGTGATGAGTTTGATCATAAACATGTAGCTGCCCTTGGGCGCGGGTACTTTGGAGAACATTTTTTCTTCCAAAACGAAATTCTTCAGAATAAGGTCATGCTGCAAGAAGCAAAATGAGGAGCGTCAATCACATGGGGATAACGGGGGATGTGTGCTCTTCTCACATTGATGGGGCAAGTGTGATTCATATTAATGAAGGGCAACAAGGCACCGTAGAAGTAGTAGAAGACGGTCAACGGATTCGGGTGCTTCATGTGGTGGCAAAGGTCCACGGTGACGTTAAATAGGAACGGATGGTAGCCGGATAATTTCTTCCACACACTGTAGTTTATTTTCACCCTCCGAATCGGTAGTTTATTAAATTTAATGTGGATATTGGCTCCGATAATGCCACGCCCCAGCACATTCAGGCGACAGACACGCGTCTCTGCATACAAAGGATCAAGTATTTCGCATTTGATGTTTGTATGCCGTGTACTGATATCACCGAAAGCCATTAAAGCACCTGCAAGGAGCACCGAAATCACTGAGAACTTCATGGGAGAAGTGTTATTCCCAAAATGAATCAATATTTCCGATCGCAGGAAGGTATTTATTTTCCCGTATTAATATCATTAGCCGCGTGCCAATTCAATGCCAAAACTTATAATTGATGCTCGTATTGGGTACTAATGGTCACCAAGCCAAAGGTATTAAAAAAATTAGAGGGAACGTTGTGAGTCGCAGTGTTCGCGACTCAATTTTATAACCGTTCTTAGTCAGTATACATACAGTGCTCCATCGCATAATCGTACACTTGTTTACTCAGTACAAATGTGCTCAAAAAGTATATAGTAATGCGATAAAATTGTTGTTCTTTAACTTTTACAATAACTTCATAGTATTATCAATCTAAATCATAAACAAAAACTCATAATTTTTAGTATGAACAGTTAGTTTAATTCGAAAAACGAACTTAAGTAATTTTTGGACAGTTCAGAAGTTCCAATGGTAAATCCCGCGCACTGAACGCGGCAGAGTGTGCGAGCGAGAAAGAGAATGAGTAGCGGGTCTCTGGCTGAAGTAGGCAGGGGAAGCAACTGAAAATTCATTTCTTCATTCTGGCTATAATTATGATCTGATCTGATTCGGCAGTCTGGTAGGTATGGCCATTCTCTACGATACTACGTTTTCAGTTTTATCGTATCTTTAAAAACCAAATTTGGTTGCCCTATCTCTTATAGTCTCTGAGATCCAGCCGACAAACAAGACGGACGGACGGACAGACAGACATGGCTATATCGACTCGGCTTTTGATGCTGATCAAGAATATATATAATTTAAGGGGCCGGAAACGTTTCCTTCTGTGCGTTACACATATCCACATTGACCACAAATCAGAATCAACTTCTTGGTAGTAGGGCCTCTTCGGTAATGGACTTTTTTTAAGTCAAATGATAATTAAGAATCGCTTAATCGATTACATCTTTCAGAATTCACTCAACTGTCACTAATATTTCCCAAATACAATCATTTCCTAACCTATAACTCTCTGTCCAATACGAAATGGGACATTGTAACTGTCATTGTCACTGACCTTTGGCAAGGGCACATTGGCACTCCACTCCAAGGCCCCATAAATGTGAGGATTTTAAGGATTCAATTGAGTTTGTTACTGATCCTAATGAGATTTTATTATATTTTTAGCAGGGAAAGGTGCAATGCAACCCTCACCTCAAACCTCAGCCTCAGCCTTAACCCCTGTACAAATACAAAGTATGCCACCCTCAACAGACGAAGGAGGGTGGGTGCAGCATCCAGCTGTGATAGAAAAAGCAGGAGAGAGCCGAGAGCTTCATAGTTGGAAAAATAAAACTAAAATCCTATCCCGACTTGATACGTGGACCATCATCTACATTAATATCCAGGTAGGAGTAAATAGTGCCTCTCCACACATCCTCGGCGATGAGTTTGATCATGAACATGTAGCTGCCCTTGGGCGCGGGCACTTTGGAGAACATTTGTTCTTCCAAAACGAAATTCTTAGAATAGGTCATCTGCAGAAGCAAAAGGAGAGCGTCAATCACATGGGGATAACGGGGGATGTGTGCTACCACATAATGGGGCAAGTGTGATTCATATTAATGAAGGGCAACAGGCACCGTAGAAGTAGTAGAAGACGGTCAACGGATTCGGGTGCTTCATGTAGTGGCAAAGGTCCACGGTGACGTTAAATAGGAACGGATGGTAGCCGGATAATTTCTTCCACACACTGTAGTTTATTTTCACCTTCCGAATTGGTAGTTTGAGGATTTTAATGTGGACATTGGCTCCGATAATGCCACGCCCCAGCACATTTAGGCGGCAGACAGGCGTCTCTGCATACAAAGGATCAAGTACTTCGCATTTAATGTTTGTATGCCGTGTACTGATATCACCGATTGCCATTATAGCACTTGCAAGGAGCAACGAAATTACTGAAAACTTCATGGAAGAAGTGTTTTCCCAAAATGAATCAATATTTCTGATCGCATTTTTTCTCGTATTTATATCCTAAGCAACGTGCCAGTTCGTTGACTCTCGGTTGAACTGCTCGTATTAAATAATAGATAAAAAACCAATCATAAATCAATTATATATTTTATGATTTATTCTCTACTTTTCAGTATAAATTTGTTTACAATTTCCCCCCACTTTAAAGCGATGTTTTCCTGACCGTTTTTTTGGGCTGTACTCCACACAGCGGAGCAGATGCCTCGCTGCGCTTTGACAAACACAATAATCCACAGACTGTAAAAATATGGATTTAATTTCATTTTCCATATTTTATGGCCCTCCAAAAGGGAAATGAGAAATAGTTCTCCGCAGTGCTAATGGCCAGTTGTTAAACTTTCGAATTGATCTATGAATTTCACAGTCGAATGCCATGCCTTGCCCCATGCCTCTCCCTTGTTTCACTTTCCCCATCTGAAGTTCGTTTGATGTTTCGCTTTCGAGAATGGAAGAGCTAGGAACGCTCCCTAGAACCGTGTATAAAACGCAGTGTCAAAGAGCGCTGGAGAATGTATATTTATGATTTATCGAAAGCATATGCGGTACCTCCTCTACAGGAAGTTCCCCTCAAATCCCACTCAAATGGGGGAGTTTTTTCCCAATTATTATTAGCATTTTACTATCGCTGGAGCATGTTTTGAATAGTTCTTTAGCGTTTGTGTGCATCTAAAGAGATCAGAACAGATCCCATCCCCCGCCTGCAACATATGAGAACGAACCAGAGACCGAACAATGACAGATGTCCCCGAGAACAGCTGTCCCAGAGTCCTGTGGGATGTGCCCTGCAGTCAGGTTCAATTTATGGCCGTTTTTGACTGCTGTCAGAGTCAAGGATTTGAGTGGGAAAGTCGGGAAACTTTAGCTTGAATATGTAGTATTTGTTATAATTAAACCGAAATTAGGTTGGAAGCCAAGGCGGAAGTTCAACAGCTGTGCCGTAGGTGCCTGAAGAGCAGAGCGCAGAGAGCGAGAAAGAGAGACAGTAGTGGGCTCTAAAAATAACAGAAAATTTAAAATTAATGTCTGCCCTTCTGCCCATCTGACACTCCGCCACTGACTTATGTGTGGGTTAAGTGCTGCTGACAGATTTTGACACATTATGCCAATGATAGAGAGGGACAGGACACACACATACATCCATTATTCAGTTAGATAGAAGCAGAGACTGGGAGCATTCGCTGTTCAATGACTACACTATCCAACATATAGCATATAGCATTTTATAGATATGTACATATACACAACCTTTTATATACAAAAAAATCGAGAAAATCCTGATTTGTTGTTTAAATAAAATATCAGTATTATAATCAATTATTTTAGAAGCCCAAAAAAAATATTCGATTTTGTTTGGTGGTTACTCTCAAAGCAAAGAAAAAGAAAGAGAGAGAGCATAACTTTACTTTAATTAACAATTGTTGTTTGTTGTTGCTGTTTTTGTTGTTGTTCTTTCAGACACAGCACAGAACCAACAGAAAGAGAGCGAGAGAGATGGGCAGAGTAACAGCTGCTGTGGCCTGCCAACTTTTCCCAAACAATATTTTCCATGTTTTTGTTTCTGTCTGTTGCTGCCTTTGGTGGTTGGGTTGCCTAACAAATTAATTTCATATTATGTTTGCTGCCGCTTCCTCCACCTCCTCCACACCTATTATCACTCTCCGCTCCCCCTATATGATGTAGTCCTGTATAACAGTTAATTTGGCTCCGGTTACATGTGAGAGTGTACGCATATGTGTCCGTCAAACCTCCTTCCCAACAATTTCCAATTGAAATTAATGTTTTATGGTTTCAGTAGAGACCACACACACACACACAGACAGACAGTCAGTCGTACCATAAAGAGAGATAGTTAGATACATAGATAGTCAAAGAAAGAGATGGTTAGATAGAGAAGTGATAGACGGAGAGCTGGAACAACAGCTGGAGGAAACGTTTTGTGCCTTCTTCTAATGCCAATTTGCTATTGAGTTTCCTGAAAGTGACAAAAGAAAATACCAATCCTCTTCTTTCGTTCTCCCTCTCTCTCCACCCTCTTCTATTCTCTGGCTCTTTGTCTCGCCTTTGGCCACGGCAAATTGGACATTCTTCTTCAAATTTCCTGTTTATGCTCCATAAAATCCATTGATGCGTTTAATATTGGCAACTTGGCCGTTCCGTCCGTCTGTCTGTCTGTCTGTCTGTCCTGTCCGTCCGTCTGCCTCTTTGATGGGGCGCTGCGCAAAGGAAGTTGCAGAGGAAGGAACAACGTGCCATGTACGTGGTCTGGGATTCAAATTGATTGTTGGGGTATGCACGGAGTTGAGGAAACGTCTGGCATTTGGATAGCTTCCACAGTTTTTTTCTCCATCAGCTTTTCCCTGTTTGAGTCATCGTCGATGGCTCACAGCTGTTGAATAATCGCATTTTTTCTTCCTTAAAATCTTTAAGTATCCAAAAAAGAGCAAAGCTCCAATCTTTGGAGCACTTATGACACCCGCAGTAGTTCAGATACATAATTTAAATATCAGACCTTGCTTCCATCGCTCTCACATTACGTGTCACATTGAAGCTTGACTCGGAACGCACAAGCGAATGATGCAAAAGAAAATTATCGTGAATTGTAAAAACCAACATACATGACGTGTGCATGATGCGGTACATATATAATTCTAGTTTGGATTGGATTTTAGATGCTGCACTTAAATTCAAAAAGGCTGCTGCCTCCAAACATTTTTTGAAACAAATTTTGGCACAGATTCGGCAGCTTCAAGTCTAACTCTGAGATTTTTCTATCCACTATCCACTAATTTGATGCATTTTTTTTATAATTATGCAATCACAAGTATGGTTTTGCAGTTCAAGGAAAGAGAGAGAGAGAGAGAAAGAGATAGAGAGAGAGGGGGATTTGCAAATGCAACATCATAATTATTTATTTTTAATTTGTTTCGCATATCAGTTCAAGTGGGCTCCGACCCGCCGTGAGTCTGTGATTATGCAACTTGTGTCTGTGTGGCAGGCACCTGGAAAATATGGCAGCAGCAGCAGCAGTGATGGCATCCCACGCATGCTGCATGCAGCATGCCCCAGGCCCCCGGCCGACTGGCGCCTGCCCACCACATTTGGTGCGGGTAAGGGGCGCTGTTAATTGAATTTTTCGCCTAACTATGTGAATAAACTTCGTGAATATAAAATAATAATAACAGATATCACAGCAGACATTCCAAAAACTGTGCTGGCAAACAGGTTCGGTTCTCTTTCGATCTGATCTGAAATTTATGTCAATTTCCGAAAGTGTTAATTGCTCTTGACGTGGATTTATGTGCGGCATTACTTGTGATCTGCTCTGCGGATAATGGACAGCCGTCTGTCTCTGCCACAAGTGCATACTTAGTGGGGCATTAGGGGGGTGAACACACACACATATGTATGCACATATGTATGTATATGCGGGGAAAAACACTCTAAAAAGCTTAGCTAACTGTAAATGCACATTTCTATTTGTACTTGTTTGAGGGAATGGAGGATATATGAGGGAGGGAGGGAGGCACAGGACCCCAGGGGTTGTTTGCTGATGAGAATTACATTTGGCTGATTTATGCTGGAATGAATATTCAAACTATTTATTATGACATTAAGTGGATGAAAATAGAATTTGATTTCGAAATGGTAATAAAATTCAAATGGGGAAAGTTTTTCCCAATTTATGATTTGGGTGAAAACAAATTTCAAATGATTTTCCTGGTATTTAATGCGTTTTTTTTATATTGCAGATCTATGGCGAAAGTAATTAAAAAAAAAACAATTTAATTTCCATAGATAATCGGAACAAACATTTACGTGATGCAGTTTAATATAATTTTATGATCCAAAGGCACGTATATTCCATCTAGGAATGCAATTAGTATATATCTTTAATTTCCATTCTTATTTTAAAATTCCCACGTGAACCATTAAACCATTTTTCAACGATAACTCACTTTAGTATCCCAAGGGTAAACGGAATTCACTTTTCCACATTATCATAGCCCACCCACTTTGGTGCAACTTTTTGTTCACTCACCTGCAAATGAGAGGAGAAAGAAAAATCCAATTAATGAATATTAAAAGTTATTAGTTTTTGTTCAACAAAAACAGAATAAGTTTGAAGGATACTATAATATGCACAGCAGACAAAGAAAAACGTATAATTTTATGGCCATTCTTTATTAGCTGGAACACCCACACACTTGTGTTGGGTGTGCCAGTTGGAGGGGGCGGGCTAAAAGCTAAAGGGGGAAAATACTGATAAGACTGAGCCCCAAATTTGTGCGCTTCGCTTGGCAACAAATTATGAAAATGAAAAATGCTGCATCAGAGCAGCGTAAATCATCTGATTTTGACACGCATTATTATTTATCGCCTGGGTCGCTCTCGAAAAAATAAAAACAAAAGGGGGAAAAACCGACATAACTTTTGACTGTCAAGCGCATATCAGGTGGCAATAAAGGGATAGGATAGATACTTACGAAAGAAAGATAATGGGAACAGTTAAGCTGCAGAAATGAATGTACCCTGGCAAAGGTAATTCGAATGTCTCCCCTAAGCCTTGAATGCAGAGAATGCCTTAAGTAGATCGTGAAGCAAAATCAATAGTATTATCATTTTTAATTGATTTTTTTCATATTTATTATTATTATTATTATTAATTAAGTTGCCAGGGCATCCAAAACTTTGTCTAACTTGAGCCCTTGTCTTGATATTCCTATGGTAATTTGTAGGTATCCTTGTCTTATAGTAAGAGAGAGAGTTGACAGCCTTAATGTTCTGTTGCGCACCGTATGGCAGCATAGTTTCAAGCACTCATCGTTTGCCCATTATGACTCATCCGCAAAGAGTAGAAATTCCATCATAGAAGTAGGAGCTGGAGCTGAAGCAGGAGCCAGAGTCACAGCAGGAACCGGAACAGGAGCTGGGAAAAAAACACTGAAAGCATTTGCCATTGCCATCTGACTTCTGCCCCGAGTTCCCTTTTTTTTCTGAGTTTTATGGCATTCTATTTTAGCTCTAGTACTCCCCACAGATCCCCCAGCCCGCTACCAAGCCCATCCTCCCAGAAAGCCCTCGACGTCTCGACGTTTGGCCCCGTCAAAACAACATTTCTGTGTTGGGAAAACCGCAAAGAGTCAAACAACCAGCGACAACGACAAACAGCCACTATGTAGATATACATATATATATATGTATGTATCTATGGATATATATGTATATGTGTGTATATATAATAAAGTGAAGCTGTTGAAAGCCGCGTTAGATGGGGGAGGATGAGAACGAGAATGAAAGAGAGGGTGCTTTGCGGCAGCAGGGGAGGCTGATGAGGAAAATTCTGTGTGTGTGCAAACGTCTGTTGCAAAATCGAAAAAATATTGTGCGTCCAAGGGGGCAGGGTGTAGGAATAATGGACTGGGCCAACACAACAGTCAGCTGAGCGAGCGAGTGCCCAGCCGTTCGAAGGGTGGATGGCTGGGGGAGGTTCGGAAAAATCGATAAATGCTTCGAATGGTATGAATTATGTGTCTGTGTCCCTGTGCCTCCCTTCCTCTTCCGAGGCTGCCTGCTGCCATGGATGTGTATCTTTGAGATTCAGCTTCGACTGCTGTGTGCCTGCTGACTGCCTGCCTGCAACGGGTTAAGTTCAAGTGGCAGCTCATTGCACTCCCAGCACGAGATAGTGAGAGGAACATTTTCGCATTTAATTTTTCACAGCAGTCGAGAGGCTCGGGCGCCCACACGCAGTCCGCTTGGATTTATCCGTTGTCCAGAGCGACTGGGGCTCTGCCCACACAGCCATGGACAGACGTGGACCACACCACTGGCCGCATTAGATACCAAGAGCCCAGGGACGGCGACCAGACCAGACCAGACCACGCCAGACGTCCCCCCCAAGTGCTGGAATGTTTTTGGCAAAACAACTCATATGCAAATATGTTACGAGTGCTCGTCTATCCTTCACTGGGGAAGGAGGAAAGGGGGAGCAGACAGGTCGCTCCAGGAGAGTGTTTGGAAGGTAGTAAATCAATGAATGAATGTTTTCGGCTATTCTGTGGCACAGACACTGTCTCTGCGTGTTTCCATTGTGTCATCAAATTCCCAAAACAACATTCACAGGACATCCCCCACATGTGCGGTACATATTTACTACAAACAAAATCTCAGTTGTGGGATTTTATTCCACACATACACACACACACACACACAACAAACGTAACAATTTTGTGAATTGTCAAAAGAGAAATACAAATTTAGTCTGCGGTTTAGCTACAATTTAGCATCAAATGGTTCTAAAGGTGTGCAAGGAAAGAAAACATTTTTCACAAAAAAATAAAAACATTATCGAACTATTTGGAATAGTGTTTCAAAACATTCATTAGTATTTTGTGCATATCCAAGTATCTCTTCTCTTTGTCAGCGTTAAAGTGTCAACAGAATCACAGTCACCCCCAAATTGTTTATTTACGTTGCAAAAAACAAACTAAAAATCGGAATTAAAATTGAAATGTCAGAGGAAAAGGCGAATCTTTCAAGACATTTTATGATTATCTCGTTTACTGAGGGGGAGGGTGAGAGATACTCAGAGAGAGAGAGAGAGAACAATTGGACCCATAACCTCCCCCCGGAGCTCCCACAGAAAAGCCAGCAATAAGAGGCAACTTTCATAAATAGAAAGCGCTTTTTGGATGCATTGCATATCCAATTGGTAGACGGAGGTGGAGGAGAGATATGCCTGAAATAGTACTTACGCGTATTGGGGAGAAGCAATAAATTCGTTATGCACACACACACACACAGATACACACACTCAGGCACTCATATGTTCATACATATTTATGACAGCACGCACAGAGCTCAAACTGCAGGTCGAGCCCCAAGCTGGATTCCAAAATTGACCCCCGAAAAAGTTATCTATAGATCGTCGACGTCGGTTGTTTTCCCCCTCTGCTCACACTGTCTCCCTCTCTCTCTCTGTATCTGTATCTGTATGCGTCTCTCTCTCCTTCTCTCTGTTGATAAATGAAAATTGAGTGCAACGTAAATGCGACGTCCGATCCGATTCGAGGTTTGAGTTGGTGATAAGGCAATCAATAAAGCAAACAACTCGAGGAGGTTTATTGAACCACCCTGCCCCTCCCCAGCCGACGTCTGGTCGAAATGCAATTAAGTGAATTTTCTTTCATTTATTTATTTTTTTGGTGCAGTCCGCTTAGATTTTTGTTTATTTCTTGCTTAATGGTGATTTATGTTGCATAGCCTCCCAGCACAGTCGCCTCCCCTCGCTCAGAAAGGGGCTTTTGGTGAATTGCCAGTCGAATGACTGGAATAAGTTTACTAATGAATCAGTTACAATCACATTTTGGATATGATAATGCGGTAAATATTTGCAAGCGACTAACGGAGAATCGTTTGAATTAGAGTCCTAAAGAGGAGAGAGAGGGTTGGGCGGCCCCAAAGACCGTAAACTTACCTGAGAGCAGGAGAATTGTGTGGTGGAGAGTGGGATGTATATACCATACATACACACACACACACGTCAGATTGGGTGTCAAGTTAAATATTTGTAAGAAAATATTTACCCAAGACAAATGCCACAAAGAGAGTGAGTGAGAGAGAGAGAGAGAGAGGGGATAGATGAAATTTGAAAGGGAATATTTGTGCGTGCAAACAAATGACAAACGTATGACTGACGATAATGATGAAGATGATGATGATGATGGTGGGATGGCTGTCCCTGAACTTGTATTCCATTCCTCCTCTATAGTTGATTCGAATTGAAATTCATTCTACATACGAGCGACCAACGATTCTGATCTCTATAAATGATTTGATTGACATCAATAATTGCGTGTGTACATACTCGTACATTTACATACGTATCTATGTAGATATATTCTAGGGCTACCGTTGGCAATCGGGTGAGGGGGAGCAGAGTTTGGAGGGGGGCGAAGAGTGTGGACAACGACAGTGTTTGCATAAAAAATAAACAGAGCTTTCCTGATTGACATTGAACGTTCCCAGAAGGTTCCGATCCGAAGCATAATTAAATGCATTTGCTTCGTCCCAAAATACCCTGTATTCTGGGTTCGAGATAGCTCCATTTGTAGGAACATTTTGGTTACGCTTATTCAGGACTATATATGAAGCTTGATATATTCGACATAACATTCTCCACACACCAACACAATTTAAATTGATTTAAATATACTTTCGGGATTTTCAAAAGCAATCTATCAATAATAGTTTTCCTATTGGTGGGTATTCAACAGTTCGTTTCCCCTCTTCTTATTGGTTTCTTTTTTTTTGGAGTCTCTGTTAGTCTTTTTTCAGATCTCGTCTCCATCAATCACGTTTTGGCAGGTCCACATGCTTTCTTTCAGTCTCACTCTTCCTCTCTCTTACGCTCTATCCCTATTCCTGTCTACGTGACTTCCGTCTTCTGGCTTGCCCATTTGTCCATGAGCTTCGGCATTCTTTCTCTCCACACTCCACTCTCCTCTCTGTGGGGGGCAATGGTGGCAACTCTTCTTCCCTTCGGTCTCCCTTCCTGCTGCTGTCATGTCAAACACTTTCTGCAAAAGTTCAAATAGAGAGGGTTCCCCCTCACCTAGCCACCGTCCGGGCAATTTCACGCTTGTCAGGATACTTAAAAACACCAACAACAACGACAAGAAAAAACACTACAAAAAAGGAGAAAAGAGTCTCCCCTCGTTATGTTCTTACCGCTACCTTTACTCAACTTTTACCGCTGCTATCGGCGACAGACGGCGTGCGAAATTTATGAACATCAGCAACAGCAGCAGAAAAGCTCATTTTGTGGAGAGTGGAAATCAACTTAGACGACACACAACGCAATGCAGGCAGGCAGGCAGGCAGAACTGCTGTCCTCCCTCACTCTCATCCATCATATCAGACGTAACAGCATAATTGGATGAATGTGAAGAGACCGACAGTTTTCCCAGTTAGTTTTCTAATTGTAAAATGATCTAAACGCCCACATACTCCCTCGAAACTATCAACGCAGTACGCAATCATCATCATCAAACATCATCATTGTTAGAATCCCTCTCTATTCCACCCCTCTCACAACACAACTGACATAATTTTATGCTCGACATTCAATTAGGAGAGTAGGTTCCGACCACTTGTTCTCTCTCCCCCTCTCTCTCTCTCTCTCTCTCTCTCTCTGTTTGTGTCTTCCGCCTACTCTGGCAAATGCAAATTGTGAGCAGACAACAGCAATTTGTGTCATTGCCAGCAGGCAGAAACGTGAGCCAAGAAAGGGAGAGGCTATGTGCTCTATGATGTGCTGTGCAAGAGAGATAGAGAGGAGAGACTTGTATTTTACCACCTCATTACAAGATTTGCATATTTGTCTCTCCGAGTGCTTGGATACCACCGAGCTCTGGAGCCTGCATTGTCTGACGATGGGGAGAAACAAAGCCAGTCAGGCAGCCAGGCAGCCAGGCAGGCAGGCAGCGAGCGTCAACAATGAAAACTCGACTCAAGGATAAAGCTAGACCTGAATATGGAAAGCCCCTGAGACCCATAAAGCCGCATCCATCCACTGCAGGCTCAAACATGACTTCCTGTGCCCGAGCGAGGCGGCAGAAGTCTCCTCTCCTCCAGAGTCAAGTGCTTGGCCACTTTCGAGCTGAATCTTCAAAGTGTCGGATGATTTGGCTGCCCATAAAGTTGGCAACCTAATGGCTCCCACCACCAACCAACCCAAGTGATCTGAACGCAGAGCTTCCCAACTGAAATCATCTCTGGCTGGTCGCATTTTAAGATACTTTATGGCAAATGGCAGATGGCTTCCCGCCCCAGATCCCCCCATGACAGACAGCTCAATTTGGAGACGCCACCCAGCTGTGGCTGCTTCGGTTGCCTCGACGGATAATTGCCATTAATCAGGCAACTCCACACATGGACACGGCGCGTCATAAGCCGCCACATCTAATCCCAGCGATTGCGATTGCCATTGCAATCATTTCCAGAAACACAACTGCGAACAGCAGCAAATGTTGGCCCCGCTTTGGGTTCAACATCACGATGAGAATCCCCGGGATGGGGTATGGGCCGGGGCTGGGCAGAGGGCCTGCCTGCACAAGTCTATGATATATGCAGCACTTAGTACCTACTTAGGTTGCGCGGACGCGGACAACAGTTGAGATAAGATCTGCTGCTGCTGCTGCTGCTGCTGCTGGAACACAGAGAGGACCAGAGCTGCTTGCGGTTGGGTCGGTCAGGGGCATGGCTTAAAGCTTGCATAGTGGGGCAAGAAGTAAAACAAGCTGAAGAAATATCTACAACTAAGAGACAGAATTCAAAGCCTTTACTTTATGGGTTGGGATGTGCTTCCATTTCTTAGAAAACTTACATATAATCCCCGTCTAAGCTTCTTACATAACATTCCCTAATATTCCCATTGCGGTTTTTTTCAATTATGAGATGAGTGCTAAATGCTAAAGTCATTAGGTAAGAGAAACGGGGAAGGGACCGTTCACCTGGTATTCGTATCCCATATTTGCAGAGCAATAAGCCTCGGCCATCCCACTGTGCAGCTAACCACAACCACAACCACAGGCAGCAACCACACGACCGACCGACCCGACTACCGTGGCTGCAGCCGCGTCGCGTCGCGGCTCGTAAGTGGTATAAAGTACGTGCATTTTGTAGATAATAATAAAATAATAGCAACGGACGGGCCTGCTCATTCAGCCATGGAGCCAAGACTCTTGGCGCTTGGATCAGATCGAATCCGATTGGATTGGATTGGATCGCATCGAGAGACGGAACGAAACGAAACGGAACAGAATGGATCGGAACAAAACGAAACCCGCGAGTTTCTCTGCATCTCTGGCCCATGTGCCCGTCGCGTCGTTAGTCTTGTGGCCTGTTGTAACAAATTACTTTTGGCTGGGGCCCCCGATCACCTCTGCCCCTGGAACCACCGTTCAGCGATCTTTCAGACATTGTCGTCGCCATTGTTGTTGTTGTTGTTGGTCTGTGGCAGTGGCTGGTCTGGTCTGGTCTGGCCGAAGCTTGGCTCGTTTTTCATGTTCTATTTTCTTTCTGTGGCAATTGCAGGCCGCCGCTAGATTAGCTCCGAAGATATGAACGTAAAGGAGGAGAGGTGAGCGGAGGGACGGGCAGCCGCTTTTCCGTCGCCAATCAAACGATCGATCTACTTTAAGGCAGTCATGGCCGCAGTTTATCTCGGGCACACTGCCCAGCATTTTGTTGACCGATAAGCCCCAACAGAATAGTAGGGGAACGCGGGCAATTATACGCCGGGGAGTAGTTGACTTGAGTGTGGATGGGGAGTCCAGTGTCCACTGTCCCGTGTCCAGTGGAGCTTGGAGCTACTTCTATTAGTGGAGGCCTGGCCAAAGCCAAGACCAACTTCATTTGCTTGCTAACCAAAGCCCAACGAGCGACTTTTTTTTTCAATTAATGTAGCCCATGGGCATACCGGGGGGAAACATGAAACCCGAAGAGCAACTTATGTAGCTGCGAAAATGCAACAAGAATAACTAAACGAAAGCGTTGAGGAAGGTTATAGTGGATGTTCCGACTAGATGATATCCCCTAGCCGGCTCAGAATTCAATTTAAACTAGCCAAGCTGCCACCACTTCCTGTATTCACTGTATTCCTAATCCTGAGAATCCTGAGAACTGAGTAGCCTACACGAGCCCAGCATACCCATGACATTCCGATTACCAAGGTAAAACAATGCAAAAACTTTTGTTTACTTTGTTGCTTGTTGTCTCTTGTCTCGCGCCTTGAGAGGAGGAGCTGAGCAGAGCAGAGCAGCACGCGGCACCCGGTACCCGGGACCCTGGCTTATCGCTCGCTCCACTGGGCTCAAAATAATTATGAAGCTCGTTTTCCTGGGGAATTTTCGTTGCTTGTTTTGTAATTGAGTTCTTTTTTTTATATTAACAGCAAAGGCGTGGCACTGGTGGCACTGGAAAGATCTTCAGGCCTAGAGCCTAGTGCCTCCTGGCTGGCACTTTGGCTAAATGACTGCATTTAAAAAACTGTTGCCGACTTCCGTTTCGTTCGCTCTCTCTCCCCTTTGTCTCCCTCTCTTTTGCACTGCTCTCGTTGCCCACTCCCTGACAGTGCGAGAGGTGATTAAGTGCGATTCGAGGCGTGGAGGCAGATAATTTCTGATATTTTATAGCTCCAGTATGGCGACAGAGGAGCTGGATGAGCCGGAGCTCCGGCTCTCGCCCCAAAGAGGTGTGAGATTTACGAACTGGAGTGTAGACAGGGGGGACAGGGAAGGAAACATTGCCATGGCATGTTTTCAACGGCACTTTAAGCCACTAAAGCACTCTCCACTACACTAACAGAAGAGCCAGAACGGGTAAATAAAGTACAGATAGAAAAAGAGAGACAGAGAGAGTCGTCTTGGGCCTGCAACTAGTTCATTGGGAATGTTCAACTGATTTACATTGTTCTGAGTCCTTCGCTTCGCATGTTACGCTTCAGGCAGATCAAACCCACACACATGACCCAATACCCTGCACGACGCCCCCGCAGAAGAGCAGAATGGACATTTCCTCTCCTTGAGAGCGAGGCCATCTCTTTGGAGACTCTCGCTCTCAGTTCTGCTTTGGCAGAAGGATCTATCTTAAGGTGGATATCGTTTCAACTGCAACTACACTTTGAGTTGGCTCTCCTTCCTCCCACTCCCGCTCTCTATTGTTGAGATCCTCTGTCTCTTTTTTCGCTTACTCTCTTTGCCCTCCCTGTGGCGCTCTCCTTGAAGTTTGTTGAACTTTGAGCATTTTTGGGCCTGCAGCCTCAGTTTTGGCCTGCTTGTTGTTGTTTTTTTTATTGTGGCCGTGGCAGTTGTGGCGGGTTCAAGTGAATTATTCATGTTGTCATGTCGAATTGGCAAAAGGAAGAAGCTTCGAACGAAATTCGAAATTGCATTCTGCCAGCACCGCAGCAGACAGCAGCAACTCACGCATCCAGCAGAGGTGGGAAAGAGATGACACTCGGGGGAGGTGGGGTGAAAGCTTGCGGGAATTTTTACTGTTCTTCTGCTGTTCTCTTTTATTTGTACTTTTTGGGTGCCTTCCCCCCAGCCCTACCCTGCACATTCTCGCCACATGACTTGCCTGAAAATACATACATATGTACATACATACATATGTAGATGATTCTCTCTGTTTTCTGTTTCTGTGGCTTTGGTTCTTTGCTAAATAAATTATAATAAAACAGAACTGATTGCAATTAAAACCAAACAGAGCACAGAGCATAGCTGGTTGGACTAACAGGACCCAACTTTTGTTTGTAGAACTTTTGCGGGACAAAAGTTTCCATTGTCTTGAAAGAACTCAAGTCAAAGGCCTGACTTTATGTACATACATAAATCTGTGGGAAGAAACGGAGGATGATGAAGGCCATCGTCCGTCGATAAGTGCCAGTCAAAGTGAGACATTGCCTATATCCCCAAGCAGTCGAAATCCTTTAGGGCTGCATTAGCATGTCAGTCATATTTCCAATCCCAAGAGACGAACCATTTCCGCTTGCACTGTCAACACTTCTGCGCCCCGTTCCTGTTCCAGCATTTGTCTCTGTGTCTTTATCGCCTGGGCCCTGCTGTCTCTTTCCCACACAACTCAGCTCAGCTCAGCTCATAATTGAAAGACTTTGCTTCGGACCGTAATTAGTCTGCATTCAACAGTAAAGAAGAGTGACCTCATTCCGAGTCCCTCAAACCACTCTCCCTCTCTGGCTATCCCTTTGTGGCACATTGCGACACATCGCCCTGGGCCCAGGGGCAAGAGAAGAAGAGCTACGACCATATGGAAATGTTTATTTTGACAAGCGCCCCTCGGAGGAACAAGAAAAGCGAACTGGGAGAAAATGGGCAAATGACAAAGGGGTGCGAAATTAGAATAACATGTCGCTCATGCTCATATATTGTGTCACGTAATGCGGAGGAAAAGAAACGGCAGGACACGAAACAATTGCCACAGTTGTTCCCACAGACCAGAGAAGACCAAAGCATACAAATATGACCAGAAAAGTGAAAATAAACCATAAGGAATGGGAACAGGACCTCAGCACGTGAGCTCATAGATTCCGCCCGTAGTTGTAGCTACCGGGTATGCTGGGATTCCTGTGATAAACAATGTCCCCGTTCTTCAGCTAAGGAAGCAACTCATTCAGAGGGTAACTCCCCGTCGAGTTGCAAACAGCTTGTGTGGGCTTTGTGTCACCTGCCTGTACTCGTACTTCTTTTTTTATGTCCTGCTGGCTCACACACCCATGTGGATATGTGAATTTTTTTAATTACCGCGCGACCGACCGCATAAACTTGGGTGGAAAAGCTTTTAATTAAATCTGGGGGAAAGTCCCTCGACTTATGACATGCCATGACCCAAATTGGTTCAAAAATTTCTTGCTTGCTTTTTTTTGTTTCCTGCCATTTGCATGGGGCATGCCCCATCATCTAATTTCTGTGTGTTCCTGGAGTTCCTTTGGAGCTGCTGGCATTGATAAACGCCAGTCCTGATAAGAGAGTCCTGCTCTGCTCCCTCTGCTAAGCAGTCGTCGTGCTTCGGCTTTAGGGGTGGCTTTTTTTCGGGCTTCACAGGCGGTCGGAGGTGGAGAGCAAAGGACATAAAATTTGTTTGCATTATTTGCGCATTTTGTGGGGATTTCCAGTTTCCCTCCCTCATTTCTGTTTTGTTTGCTTTTCCGCCAACTAAAATGCCTCAAATTCATAAAGGAAAATTGAAATATGATAAGCCCCTAAGCCAGAGCAGCAGCCTTCTATCAATCACTAAATTGTGCATTGTGCAGCTGCCAATGAATTCCACTTTTATAATCCCTGCCTGGACCCTATATCTGACCTGAAACTGTTGCAGGCCCTAATCCTAATTGATTTTTCGTTTACCTGTGCCTGGGCCTGTACCTAGGCCTGGGCCCAAGCACTTGTTGGTCGTTGCAACCTATTCCACTCTTTTGGCTAATGATAATGATTTCTGTGACCTGTTTGTAGGTACTCCATTTTGTGTGTTCTCTAATCTGAAATTTAAACTATTTTTCACTTGAACTTTTTGCAGCACAGAACCGACTAGGTTTCATTTTTTGTTGATCAAATGCAGTAAACTTTTTTAAAGTTCCAAGAATAAAATACTATTTACAATTCCTTATTCCCAGATTAGTTCCAGAAGTGGGAAAGGTATAAATATCCTGAATCTACCTGGCTGTCAAACTATTTCAAGTCCCTATAATTTCAATTATGTGCAACTTTTATTGGCATTGCTATCGAGACAATCCTATCATATTTAATTGAAATCTGAACACTTGATCGTAAATACTGTATCTGGAGTCCCTTTCTTTTAAGTGGAACCAAACAGCGGGCATTCATTTCTTGTAAACTATCCAAAACCGGGACTACTCTGAACTGTTAATTTTAGATTCTTCTGCTTTAAATTACAAACATACATAGCAATTAGCCTTTAGGCAACCCGTTTCTTATTTCTTGAAGTGCAGTGCCAGCATTTCATATTAATTGTATTTTTTTGATGTCGAGGCATTTCTTGTAGTGAGGTGTCAGCCAGTTTATCGCTTTCAAGGGAAGCTCATTAGGAATGTTTGAAATTCAAGCGCTCGCGAGGAGATAACTGCCTGACTGCCAGCCCCTCCCGTTAGGGGGTCCTTATCTATCGAAGAGCAATTATGGTGAATTACCCAAATGATTGCCAAAGGCTGTTCCGCATGTGGCTCGATCTGGGCCTGGCCAACTAGCTCACATGGCCCCACATGTGTACTCCCATGTAGATACGTTAATTGGGTGAGTCCGAAAAGCAGGCAAAGTGTACAATATTGCGGATTCTTATCAGGCTGCTGACACAACCCATTGAACTATGAGTAGTTTTTCCCCCGCCCACAATACATGGCTTCAAACACATCGACCAGACTTTCCGTCACCTCCATATAGACTGGATGGAATGGGGTACGTGTTATACTTTTACCAATAGAAAAAAAAACATGTGACATATTCCTACCTTGACTGCCAATTGAAGGCTGCAACAGCTGCAGCTGGATCAGGCATATACCCAGAACCCACGTTGATATCGTCGTGTGGGCCATTTTGATGAAATTGGTTGGTACTTTACGTGAGCGTTACGTTTACGCGGTTATTTGAGTGCCAGGGAATTTTGTTTACGATCTCGCAACGTTTTGCTGGCGCTGCATTTTCTGGCCGTTGGGGGTTTTACTTTGAATCTCTTCTAACTTCTCCTTCAATCCCTCTTTTTCCTTCACAAACACAGGGAAACAGGAGCGCACACACACGCTTACACAAACTCCCTCCACTTTTGTTGTGTATTCTTTGGCGATTCGTTCACTTTACTGGCATTTATTTTCCTTTTTTTCCTCAATCAAATTTACGTTTTACGTTTTATATTTGTTTTGCCGGCGTTTTTGCAGCATGCAACAACAAATAATTTCAGTGCTTTTTGTTGTTCCCCCGCATTTCTGTACAACAGCAACAACAACACGAAATACTACATCAACAAATTGCACACAACACACACACAACAGAGAGAGAGAGTAGTGTTGTCTCGCTCCAACTAGCACTTGAAGAGCGCGTCGCGTCGCCAATTGTAGCTGCAGTTTTCAAATCACATTTTTCGCGCTTTTCTGTATTAGATTTGCCGTATTTTCGCACTCATGGCTTAAAGTCTCCTTCGATTTATTTAATAATTAACACTTTCGTGGTTTATTCATTATCATTTTGCGGCCAATCAACGAAAATTTCTGAATTTCAGATAAAAATTCGACACGGAGGCGTTGTTTACGGTTCGCGTCGAAATTTTTGTTTGGACCATCGAGGGCACTATCGATGGTATCGATGTTTTGCTGCTATCCGCTACTATCGACGGTTTTGCGACTATCAGGATAGTATCGATTGTTTTTTTCAAGACATTCAACGTTGATATTCCTCATATTTAATATTCCGTTTAATATTACTAGCTAGTTGGCCCTCTCAGCCGTAAACAAATGATTTTGTCGTATTCCTCAATAAATTTTGTACAAGATTGGCAAGTTTTCAGAAGTTCTTTTTATTGGATTATTTACATAACAAGGTTCAAACAAAATCGACCAAAGCATAAAACGTAAATGTTGACTAAGTGTTGCTGGCCAACCAAGTTTCTTCTATGCGTATGGACTTTTGTATACATTATTTCTTTTAATTAATGTTAAATGTTTTGTTCCAAGCTCCATTGAAACATTATTTATGATTTGGTCCTAGATTGGCATATGTTTGTGTCTTATATATACATTTATCCCGGTTCTGATACCTATTATTGGAACCCGGGAGCTGCAAAATTTCGTTAATATCTTTAAAACAGAGACTGAGTAGTTTTTGCATTAATTGGAGCCTGAAATTACAAACAGTATCTCAAGTCCATAATATCCATTTTCCCAAGGTATGCAGTTTGTTGCTCATTCCGTGCCAAAGTTGCAGAACAGTGCTTTTGAAACGCTCTCCGGACTCATTTCTGCGTTTAAATTGTGAGCCACTATCGATGGTATGGATGTTTTGCTGCTATCCGCTACTATCGACGGTTTTGCGACTATCATGATAGTATCGAGCTACAGTCGTTGCGCTTTTGATATGTTTGGATTGGCTATAAAATACGAAGACAAATTTGTAAACAAATCGACAGGTGGCATCTAATTTTTACAATGGACAAGTTCCTAAAACCTTTCAATGGTTTTTTAATAATTATTTGAGCCCGATAATATAACGATAGTATCGATTGTTTTTTCAAAACATTCAACGTTGATATTCCTTCAATTTGAAATTCCGTTTAATATTACTAGCTAGTTAGGTATGTTCCCCACTGAACACATAATTTTATCCGGTTAATGAATCAATTTTCTACAAGACAATCCATTTATTGGATTGTTCATAAAAAAAGGTTTAAACAAATAAGGCAAAGCCAGACGCAAGTTGAAAATACCAAAAATGCGTTAACATAGCGGAAATTCAAATGCTGACAGTTGTCAGCTGTTGAGTTAACAGTTTTGATAAGTGTATATCTTTACTTATTTAAATTTTTAAGTTTGTTTTGGGGGTTTTAATTCGTATTTGTGTGGATATCCTATTAGTGTAGTGGTGAAAAAATGTTGGATTGCCGTTACCTCTTTCCAGAAGCCACACAGCAGAAAGTAGTAGTTAATTTTCATAGCGGTATAAAAGATCTCAAATTTTAAGCAGAAGCTGCAATCCATTTCCTTTGCTTTCTTAAACTATCTTCCATAAACTAAATATGGAAATTATAATTTCACTCTGTTAAATGTTAAATTTTAATGCAATAAAAAATCTTACCAGAGTCGACAAATTGATAATGAGATGACGATGGGTTGGAGGGGAGGTGTGGCAGTGAAATGATAAATTTCACATTAAATGCCAACCGCTTAAAAGAAACGGCCATAAAAATAAACGATATGGTGGGGCAATCAGCCAGACCCCAAGACAGTGCATTGATGATGGAGGGGGAGATGTAAAAGTAAAATAAAATAATATTCTCCCTCGGCGGCCCGAATGGAATGGACTTCATTAGCGTCCTTCCGGGAAGTGGGTCAAGTTTCTCGTGGATTTATCAAATTACCCAAGTCCCAGAGATTTTCGTTGGTGTGCCTTGCTAATTGCAGGTTTTTCGAAATGACTCTCGGCAACAGGGGGAGGCAGCCGCAGAGACCATGAAGAAGGGTGGATGGGATATTTCCCTGCCAAAACGAAACTGCAAATTTTCAGTTTTAATTAATACCAGTTCGCCTGTCAGTTTGTTTCGGTCTCTGTCTCTGTCTCTCTCTGTCTGTCTGTCTCCCTGGATTTGTTTCGTTAGTTTGCGGCGACAGAAGGAGCAACTTCCGTGCGGCTTAAAACGCCCACAAACCGGCAGCGTTGTGGAGGGGTGTACGCGGTGGATCCAAAGCTTTTACGCGCTGACATGAAACTTGAATTAAAATTGTGAGAGATGAGATTTATTATGTGCACAGCGTAAATAAGTGGGACTCCATATCAAATATATTGTTTGCCCCGAAAGACCCCCAAAATTATTGCTAACTAAGAAACTCATAAGCTTCATTATATTAAGGCATATTAAATACTTAAGCAACAACTTTCTTTCACTTGAAAATCAATCCAAAACCGCACCACTTCCAAGCGCCGAGCTTAATTGCAACCGACAGGAACCGCAGAGCCGGCACAGGCAGCAGATTGAGTTGCAAGCTGCAATGCAACAACAAGAACACGCTCAATGACAGCGACAACACAACCCAACCACTGCAGCAGCAGCAGCAGCAGCAGCAGCAGCAGCAGCGAGATTTCAATTGAGTTAGCGGCGGCAAGGCAAGGAAAGGCAAGGCCGATGCAAGACAGCAATATGAATCTTTATATGCAGATGGGTACCATACATACATAGGTATGTATATGTATGCTGTACATGTGTATGTTTGTATTTCTCTTATTGCACATAAATCAAAATCAACTTGTAAATTTAATATGTCGCCGTGTTTTTATACCCGTACTCAAAAAGAGTTAAGGGGTATATTGTGTTTGTGGTAAAATTGGATGTGTGCAACGCAGAGAAGGAATCGTTTCCGACCCCATAAATTATATATATTCTTGATCAGCATCAAGAGCCGAATCGATATAGCCATGTCCGTCTGTTCGTCTTGATGAGCGCCTAGATCTCAGTGACTATAAGAGCTAGAGAAACCAAATTTGGTTTCCAGACTCATGTGATATCACACTGCTACAAGTGTATTTCAAAATTTAGCTTCGCCCCCACAAAGGACGAAAATCTGTGGCAGCCACTGGCCATCCTCTCCACTCATTTACTGCGTCTTGGTCTCAGTTTTTTGCGGATAGTTTGGACACCTTTTCGCTGGACGCTTTAGTAATCGGCTCTTTCGGAGCTGGCATTTGTTCTCCTACGCCCAACTTTGTGGGCAGGGCATCGGGGGCATTCATGATGCCATAGGGTCGCAAATGGTAAATCAGATAGTCCAGGACATACATTTCATTTGGCGAGACATAGTGAAAGGATATGGCATTGTCCGAACAGCAATCCAAGCCCTAAAAGAGTGGAAACACATTAGGAATCTATCGACATTTGAATGGGGTTCAGAAACCAGCCTCATCGGTCTTGTAGAAGATATACTGCCAGTACCAGAACTTCTTATCCGTGTGGTCTGGTATCAAATGGTCCTCTGGCATGAAAGGAAAGAACCGTCCCCGTCCATTGGTATCGCGGGAGTCTCCTGCCAGCACCTTGACATTCTCCAGGCACATGCCCATCTCAACATCCTCAGCACCGGTGTTCTCCTGCTTGCACAATTTCGGATCGGGCAGGGCCTCCTCAACGAAGCGACGCACAGCCTCGCGACTGAGGACGTAGCCAGCGCCACCGGACATGTACCCCTGCTTTACGTACGGCTTGAACTTGCAACCAAAATAGACAGGGGTCTCGGGGTTGTACGGATACAGCATATAGCGCATATTCTCCACTATCGTGTAGGTGTCGTCGTCGGCCTTTAGGAACCAATCGGCGTCATTTATGTGGTGCTCATAGATGTACTTGTATGCCTCCTTTGTCTTGCCCCACAGATTGTTCCGTCCCTCGCCTATGGGCAGAGCCACAGCATCCAGCTCCTCATCCTTGGCGGAGCTCATGAAGATCAGCTTGTTGCAGCGTTTCCCCCACGTGCGCTTTACGTGACGCGCCTTCTTCTGGTGGTTATCCGGATTGGTCATGATCCAGCACAGCACCCGCACCTCGCTGTACAGCTTCTCCGCAATGGTGGCATTCTCATGAGCATGCTCATGGGTTCCCACATCCTGCTCATGGGCATCATTGACATCGCTATGCCGGTGGCCATCGTAGGGCATAAGTCCGCCACGTTCCGGCGTGGAGTACACAAAGAGCTCGGCCAGGCAGAAGCCCACGATGAGGCCCACAATCAGCGAGACAAAAGATCGTTTATTTGAAAGTCCTGTGGTAAAAATGAAAGCTTAGTTATGGATAACAAAATCAAAGTTAAGTAATTTCTCACCTTCATTTAGTATGGATCGTCCTAGCAGACTATTGGCAGTCATTTGGCTTTAATTTGGGATTCTGTTCGGGGAAAGGATTTCGAATTGGATGGGATCTCTTGCTAATCCACTCTTGGGGGACTATCTTCTTTGGTTGAGCTATATTCACTTTGGTTTTATCTTACATCTTCTGCAATACAAGATCTGCTTTATAGAAACATTTGTACATAGATCGAAGCCCAAAGAACTCTAGGGTGGGGGGGAACATCTGCACTCGTCTGTCGCCCATTAACAAGTGTCAATTATCTGAATATTGTGATGGTTGTGGCTCGTTTCGGTTTTCCATCCTTCTGAAACTGTGCTAATATCATATCAAGACTTGACAAATGCTTGAAGAATCGCTCATTGCATTCCCGCGTCTGCCTGCTGCTGCTCTGCTACAGCTTGTTAAATATTTATTTAATAAAATATTTTTGTTATTTATATACCCGTACTCAAAAAGAGTTAAGGCGTATATTGTATTTGTGTTAAAAGTGGATGTGTGCAACGCAAAGAAGAAAACGTTTCCCACCCCATAAAGTATATATATTCTTGATCAGCGTCAATAGCCGAGTCGATATAGCCATGAAATTCCGTCCGTCCATCTGTCTGTCTGTCTGTCTGTCCGTCCGTCTGGATGAGCGCCTAGATCTCAGAGACTATAAGAGCAAGAGCAACCAAATTGTATTTCCAGACTCATGTAATATCACACTGCTACAAGTGTATTTCAAAATTTCGCCCCGCCCCCAGAAAGGACGAAAATCTGTGACAGACACAAATTTAAAGCTACGATAAAACTTAAAAGGCAGTATCGTAGAGAATGGCCATATCTACCAGATTTCCGAATCAGATTCGGATCATAATTATAGCCAGAATGAAGAAATTAATTTTCAGTTGCTTCCCCCGCCTACTTCAGCCAGAGACCCGCTACTCATTCTCTTTCTCGCTCGCAAACTCTGCCTCGATATGTATTTTTTTTTTTTTTAATTTTATGTAAATTATGTAAATTTTTTAAAATTCTACATAAATCATAAGCTCACAAATTTATATACTGACTGAGTACGGGTATAAAAGTAGAGTCGCGTCCCAAGAAGCGACTCACACGTTCCTTCTCGTTTTCTTTATTTTTTTTCCTGTGGCGCTTGCCAGAGATCCGCTCTGGCAATGATTTATGCTTATGTGTTATGAGCGCCAACGAATTGGCGACAAAAACAAAAGAGAGAATGGACTGCCATCTACTGCCTCGGCAATAAGATGCCCATTACAATAGTCCTTACCCCCATCGTTACCACATGGTACTCGACACGCACCAGAAAATTCTGGAAAAGAGAGTGGGAAAAAACATGTTCGAACTGTACTGTGGGACTGCTCCCAAATTCCCCAGCAGTTAAATAAATATCAAAAACACAGAATATCTGCGTGGCTTTCACTGGGGTTGTATGCAACATACTCCATAACGCTACGTGTAAGGGGTATGTAAATCCAATTGGAAATGCAGAAAGCCACAGCAACAAAAGTTTGAACAGAATCAGGGAGTTGAGCGCTGTATTGATGTGGGCAAATCGTGACTGTGGGATGGATGGCATGGCCTGGGGGCGGCTGGCTGGGAATGACAAACTAATTGATAGAGAGTGAGATGCCCGGACCGGCTGGAAAACTCCAAATTTAATTTTCACACATTAAAATTAGTTGGAAACCCGGCACCAGTCCCCTAGTCCCATTCCCCCTTTGGCAGAGCGACCTGTAAATGAGGCAATAGACACTGAGTAATGACAATTTCAGGCCCTGGCGACAGTTTGACAGCTCTTGGGTATGTGGATCTAGGTCTCGGTCTTGGTCTTGGTCTTGGTCTTGGTCTTGGTCGTGGTTTGGGCATGGGGAAAGGGCGGCGTACCAACATTTTCCTTGTGCCGTTTGCTGTGGAGACCAGCAACAAACATTTTGCGCCTGACTTAAACACGCTGCCGACAGCAAACGGATGTGGTTGCAGTTGCATCTGTGGAAACGAAAGCAAAATTAGGCTGCACTTTGTGGGGGGAAAAGAGACAGAGTGAGAGTGAGAGCAAGGAGCAGCATCAGCAGCAGCAGCACCGACCGCGTGTAAGTATGATGTATGTGGGCATGTCTGGCTTTTGAGTGCACCGAGCAAAATAAATGAGTTTGTCAGCCGGCAGCGACATGATTTGATAATTGGTTTTAAACGAAATTCGAAAGCTCTAGACTCTGGAGCTGCAGTTGAACGTAGAGCGTGGAACGGCGGAAGAGCGCAGAGCAGGAAATGGAAATGGAAATGTCTTTCTGGTTTTGATAAGTCAAAGCCGTTTTGCATGTCCTAATAAACCATAATTAATGCATTTGTGGGAAAAAAGCAATCATGGCCTCTGAGGAAGAATTATAATCCGATGTACAAGGAACAGGAACAGCCCATCCCTTGGGTTTCCTTCTCCTACGCTCAAGGGCTAATGATGCTAATCCCAATAGTTTTACTAATTTTCATATCTTTAGCATAAACCTAAAATATTTTCGCATATTTATGACCTTGCTGAGGACACAAAACTTTTGGCCATTGACATTCGGAGTTTTGGTTGGGACTCTCATCAGATATCAGCGGAGAGCATGACTCATTGATAGCGGATCAGAGGTTGGAGCTGGTGCTGGAGCTGGGTGGGGTAGCAGTCACTCACTCCAAAGGCGACTCATTTTCGCGGCTTGCCAAAACTTTGCTCCGCTCCCCCTCCGACAACCCCTTTCTGCTATGACGCATGGCCATAACATGAAAAAAGAAATCTCAATTCCAAGCCATACACAATTTCCGACACTTTGGCCAGTTTTATGAGAGCATACACAAACGGTTGAGCCATAAGGCCTATAAAGCGACACTAGCAAGTGGAAGGAATTTTAATTAAACGCTCCCCGCATTGAGCGCTTTTCCTCTAGGCTGCCTCCCTCTTGGGATATTTGATGGCCATAATGGACTCATTAACACAGCTGGGGCAGCGCCTAGGGGATCCGCTTAAATGCAATCTGGCTGCAGGCAGCTGTTGCACATTGCACATTGCATCTCATCTCGTTATTGGCGGCGAAGCGTGCAGCGTGCACTTGTCGTTGCCCATAAATTAAAGTTATCCCACTTCTGCCCTGCCCCGGCTTCTGCGCTCCAAACACCCTTTTGTACGCGCACTCTGTGCGAAATATATTTGTCGCATGCCAAAAAATTTTACAAGCGACAGCATTCTCCACATGTTGGCGGACGGATGAAATTGCATTTCTCCATGGGGGAGACCGAACCGAGCTGAGCTGAGAGTTCTGTCGTGATTTCATTCTGCAAGCATTGACAGCTGTTGCAGAGAAGTAAGAGGAGCGGAAAGGGATATTGGTGGGGGTAGGGTCTGAAACGGTCCAGTTCAAGTCGACACCAAGGACAGAAAGCTGAAAGCTGACACTGCCCAAGCAGCTACAGTGGAGCGTGACCAGGCAGCAGATGGAGATTGGAAAGTGCTAAAAAAAATAGAAGGAGTTTGTGCCAGCAGCAACAACCGTGGGCAATGTTTCGTGGAGTGCTATAAAACCACTTTATTAATCGCTGGAGCCTAATACAGATCTATGTATGTATATCGATGTATGTAAACAAACAGGCATCGGTCTCTATTCACATAACCCCAACTGTATCACTTATCTATTCTCCTCTCCTCTTCTACTTCCCATTCGCCAGCCAGCCAAATGTATCGTTTCTGTCTGCCTGCCTGTCCTCTGGCTCCTTCGGGTTTGCTGCTTGCTCTTGGCTTCGGCTTTGAAAGCTCTTTTTTGGTATCTTGGCGCAACAAAATTAATTAAGAAGATCCTTGCACTTGTTAGGCAATTGTAGGCAGCAACGTCGAGCCAATAAATCCTTGCTGCCTGTCACGGCTACGCAGGCAGGCAGCGAGGATGCCACACGAAACTCCTTGGAAGAACGACGAGGAATCTGCCTTTTGACAACAACCTGAAAGGTACGCGATAAACTATAGAGGAGTGGGAGGAAGTACCCAACGAAGACAAATTAGTGAAGCGCCAATTAGCAAGCGACTAACTTCATTATGTCGTCAAAATGTACTGGAGATTTTAATAGACAGTCGGTAGATAGAAAAGCCACTCTACCCCTCTGCTGTTGCTTGCACAAGCTATAAATAATCCACAAAAAACTGACGTCCAAAATCAATGTTGATTTTTCCAGAGCATTTTTAATTAAGACTTCTGCATTTGTCTGCTCTGCGTTTGCTTTTTGCATACTCGTTTTTTTTTTTTGCAAATGTTTCCCTTCAAACATTGACTTGAAATGGCATATTTTCATAAACTAGAAAAGCCATAAATGTTGAATTAATATGAAAAAGAGAAACTAGAAACTGGAGACAGAAAATATTGATGCCATGCTCTCAAAATAATAAATGAAATGTGAAAGGATTTATTGACCAAGTCTCAATGTTCGGATTCAACTCAATTAAGTGGCCTTCTGTTATCCGAAATATGATTTACAATTTGTGTGGGCGAATGAGCATTAAAGTAAGCCAAAGATAAACACAATGTAAATCCTTAATGACCATATTCTCTATATGTAAGTGGTACTGCGTCTCCGTGTGCCTATCTTTATCCATATGTACATACATATGTAGGTATGTATGCACGTGGCATGGCTCATCAATCATCCGCTCTGGGCTGTGTGAAACTTTTAGCGAAAACGTTTAAACGTGACTTCCGACTCCTGGTGGTGCGGGGGGAGATGGAGAGTTGAACCTGAAACCTGACACTGAGCATTATTCGTGTGTGTGTGTAGTGTGCTTCCCCTAAGTGAAATATTTATTACAGCGATATGTCTCTATCTAAGCCCAGGCAGCAGTGCAAGGCACCTTGCTTGCGCTGGACTGGACAAGGTGTGAACTCTTTTAGCATGAGGCCCCATATCTGCTGCGCTTCTGCCCATTTAGGGAGGGAATCGTAGCCGAAAATCGTTGCTTCAACGCAACATAAATCAATTATTTTTGTGTTCGGGGCATGCCGATCCGCTTAACGGGCTGCATTCATAATCGATTCTCCGCCCCAAATCCCACTCTCCCACATCGATTGCGTTCACATGGTTGCCCGCACTCGTAAATTACATGAACTGAACCCTTTCCGCGGTTTGGCTATGCGAAGTGACCTTTGGCTGAACTTTTTGCATGCTGTAAGCCTTCTGTGGGCAAACCAAACACGTTTTCGAGCGTAGTTTTCCCAAAATAACAATAGCATTAGACTACTGCATTTCGAAATTGAAGTATTTAAACGCATTATGGTATTACGGTCTATTTCTAACTACTGCGACAGCAACAAAGATTTCGTTAAATAATATAAACAAATTAAAAGAATATCAAAGCTATAAGTGGCGCCGCCACTTTGGCGGGTAGCAAAACTAAAAATGTTATGCCTTGCCCACAGGTGTCGCTGCTAGGAATAAAATTATGGCCCTCTTGCAGCGCCAGCAACGGTATTTTTTAAAGTATTTTTATGGTATTTCGGTATTTAATCTGGAGAAGGTCGAAAACGATTATTTTACAAACTCCTTCAACTCCAGAGTTGACCAAATTTTTCAGTGCTGACCGGCATTCAATTTAACCTCACATTTTCTGTGGCACGGCACAGACTGCATTTATATTTATTTTATTTATAAATAAATAAATAAATATGTTGTTGTATGATATTTCCCCGGTTTTGGTATAGGGGAAATTATATTATATTATACTTTAAAGTCGAAACAGTCAAATGAAACTTTTGCATCGTCGCTATGGCCTGAAATTTACATAATTCAAATAATTTTATTTTATAGTCCATGATATTTTCGTAGGCGCTGTAGACGCGACTGGCTCCTTATTTTTGCCAGCAGCACCCAAGCGGATAACCTTGGATGGTGGAAAATCATCTGGGTCATCTGGGATGTCATCATAATCATCATCATCTGAGTCGGAAGCGTGCTTGTTTTGCCTCTTAGTTGCTGTGGCCTTTCTTTTGGTCATATTTGGCATCTTCAGCTTTGCCAACTCTTTTTTCAAAATTTGTGGATTGTTCCTGAAGAATCGGAACATCTTCTTTTTGTATCTATTGGAAGAATAGAATATAATATTATTGCACTGTAAACTTAACTTAACTTCACTTACTCAGCTCTGCCCTTGGCGGCCGCTTCCATGTAGGGAGCCTTGCGCTCCTTTGAAAGCCGCTGCCATTCCTCACGTTGCCTCACGTGCCAGCCATGCGAGCGTTTCATTTCCTTGCATTTTTCGATCGTGAACCGCACATAGCCAGCCAATGGCAGTTTGGGGGCTCCAGGGGCTTTGATGCGGCGCCAAAAGAGTTTCTTGACATCTTGATCTATAGAAAAATGAATCAGTAAAACATTGTTCGAACAATGTTCGGTTCGTACTTACAAACTTCGTCGTCGTCGTCGTCGCTGCTGTCGGAGCTGGAGCTGGAGACCGATCTGCTGCTGGATTCCGAGATTACGACAGGTTCGTCGTGGCATTCATGGACAAGCTTCATATGATTTCTTATATTTGATTTTATACCGCTCTTGAATGAACAGTATGGACATGTAAAGGTTTTTTTCTTTTGCCCAAATACACAGGAAAATTGTTCGTGCATTCTTAAAGATCTTTTCAACATAGTTCTCAGGCATCTTTCGCATCTTACGAATCCGGATTCCAGTTCGCTCTAGAAAAAATATAAATAAATGATTTATAGATTTTAAAAATATGTTGATGTTTACTTTACCTCGCTGGAACTTCAAATGGAAATGCTGGAAGCATGGCCATACACTTCAACCCATGTTCTAAATGTAACGGGCAGATCTTTGTTCCATGGGCGCTCGTCCCATGGAGGTAGAGGGGACGATGCATCTTGTTGTTCTGGTTCTGGTTCCATCTTCTCTTCTGGAAAAGTTAACAAAACTCTAAACAAAAACCGGCGCCGGCTTGCAGAAAAATGAGTGTGACCAGATAGGCAGATGAGATGATGCCAACTCGGTGGAAAAAGGATGGACGCAAAGTGCTCAAAATGAGCCATTTATAAATGGCTGACTTTGCGGGTAATTTTAAATTTACCTTAAAGTTTGTTCGCTCTAGAAAATATAAACAAATGAAAATAAAATGATATGTAATCCAACAATATATGATATGTAGCTTGGCAGGTCAATTTAAAAATAAAATATATATATCTATTTGTGCTCAATAATTGAGCCGCGCCGCTCATTTAGCTCAACTGAACGGCGTCGATGGCGGCCGGGGTCTTCTAGATTTTTCGGCGGGCGTTATTGAACAAACGGAAAGCACGTGGCTTCAACTCAAGCAGTTCAACAGAAGGTTTTTCTGGTATTTGGTGATATCAAAGTCTATACAATACCAAGATGCTGCATGAGCGACCAAAAAGATGTTCTATGGCTAGGTTTATCGGTACGCCCCTTGGACAGAGGGAGCGCGCGGGGATTCAATTCTCTTTTCGGCTATGCCGATAGTGCGCTGCCCGACGACGTCGTCTGATCGTAAGAGATGCGCACAGTGGGCCCAGCTTGATAAATTATAAAGGGAAAAAGGGTTCAATAGATTTTTGTACATTTCATTTTCAACTTTGAGTGCTCATAGCCCTAAACTAAAATTATCTTGAAAATTAAATTCGCTAAAAATGTTATATTAATGTTTATTTTACATTTCTTTTATTCAAAGCGTTCATAAAATATTTTTTTAATTTTTCCACCTCTTTTCGGCTGAGTCCCCCCCATTGTAAATACACACAATACAAACAAATAACAACTTTAAAACCAAACTCGACCACACTCTTGTGGTGAATGGTTATGTCGCTGTTAATACGTAACGGTCAACGATTTGAGCGGTTTGAATTTGATTTGTTTTTTTTTTTGTGTGTTTTTACCTAGGTTTGGCCTAGTGATGGCAAAAGGTTGAGTTTTGTAGTTTCAACAAAAACATGTTGTTTACCATGAAAAATGGAAGCAAAATGTAAATTCCTTAAAAATAATAAATGTAACCAATTTTATCATTACATGCAAGATTTTTGTGGACTCTTTTGTCACTTCAAGACTTTTACGAGGAATAAAAAAATGTTTTTCGCGGTGTACGGAAGAACCAAAGACAATATAAGAATACTTACATATATTGTTTTTGGAAGAACTATCGCATATATGAATGCAAATCTTTTCAAATAAATTTATTTGAATATTTAAATTCATAGTAATTTATTCATGAAATGTAGCTGTCCATATTAATAATTCGGTTTATATATAAAATTTTGTTAAAAACACGCAACAAGTTACGAGTTGTCGAAACTCGTAACTCAATTGATCGAGTTATTGAGTTAAAATATCGATAAGATCGTTCAAGGAATCCATCACATCGACATCCATCACATTGTTCTAGTAAAGCAAACGAATTTTGGACTTAGATTTGGGAAGACCGAGTGGAGAAAATACAAGAAGAAAACTGGGTGAGCGCTGTGCTACTCTGAATGAATGTAGTGCAATTTAGTTATGTTATGTGTTAAGTGCTAAATGGCGCAGTTTAGTTTTCTGCCGTATACGAGAAAAGGAAGGAATATTCGCTTTTACACGCCAGCTTTGTTGTTTCAGAATATGTATAATCATCCAAAGCATATTACATAATATTGTCCTACCCTTTCGCGTATACCGCGGAAAACTAAGCTGCGTGCGCATTAAATGAGCCATAGTGTACATACAAATGTATGTATGTTTGGGTACGACGGTTCGTAACGGTCAAAATAATATGTGTGTATGTGTATGTATACGGCTTGCGGGCCATTTCAGCGCCTTGGTTTGTAGCCGTATACATATGTATGTACATATGTGCATGTCGCCTTTACATATGTAAGTGAACATTGTACCGTTATGGCACCGAAGCGCATGCACATGGACGCATACATATACATATGTATATGTAATACTAACTTTTAATTATGTTTATTTTATTTCAGAAAATGGAGAACCAACGAGGCAGACGGGGACACGGCGGACGTGTCTACCAGGGACCAGGAAGGGCATCGAGGCAACGGCGTTCGCTTTCTCGGGCCATGCAGGCCATGATCCGCAACATGTCTGCCATCGCGGAACTGGAATATGATAACCGGCTGCACCTAATGAACACATTTAATATTTTAAACTCCTCGTCCAACCGTGGACGTGGACGCGACCCTGCTGTTCTTGTTCCTGTTCCCGATGCCGTTCCTGTTCCCGATGCCGTCCCTGTTCCTGTTGATGTCCCTGTTCCCGATGCTGTCCCTGTCGATTATGAGCCTGTTGCGGGTTATGAGCCAGGGGCTGTGCAGGTGGCCCGCGCGGAGAATGAAATGGAGAATTAATAATTAATTAATCATTAAATAACCAATAAATAAACTAATCAAACTCTTGTTGTATTCATTTATTTGTATGAGGTACTAGGGGTACTACGTCACGTCTAGCAGCTTCATGTACACTCCTGCTAATTTTGCTAAAAATATTGGAGCTTCCTGTACGTTGTTTAGCTCCGGTACGTGCCCGGCTGCTAACAACTTCATCTCGCCCTGCAGACATGCCTGGAATATCTCCAGGTCGTCAGTATTAAAATTGTGTAGACTTATTTCATCAGACAGGCACAGTCTGAAAAACTTTTCCAACATCAATCGCAAGTTCCTAAGCTTCAAATGGAAATGCTGGAAGCATGGCCAACACTTCAACCCATGTTCTAAATGTAACGGGCAGATCTTTGTTCCATGGGCGCTCGTCCCATGGAGGTAGAGGGGACGATGCATCTTGTTGTTCTGGTTCTGGTTCCATCTTCTCTTCTGGAAAAGTTAACAAAACTCTAAACAAAAACCGGCGCCGGCTTGCAGAAAAATGAGTGTGACCAGATAGGCAGATGAGATGATGCCAACTCGGTGGAAAAAGGATGGACGCAAAGTGCTCAAAATGAGCCATTTATAAATGGCTGACTTTGCGGGTAATTTTAAATTTACCTTAAAGTTTGTTCGCTCTAGAAAATATAAACAAATGAAAATAAAATGATATGTAATCCAACAATATATGATATGTAGCTTGGCAGGTCAATTTAAAAATAAAATATATATATCTATTTGTGCTCAATAATTGAGCCGCGCCGCTCATTTAGCTCAACTGAACGGCGTCGATGGCGGCCGGGGTCTTCTAGATTTTTCGGCGGGCGTTATTGAACAAACGGAAAGCACGTGGCTTCAACTCAAGCAGTTCAACAGAAGGTTTTTCTGGTATTTGGTGATATCAAAGTCTATACAATACCAAGATGCTGCATGAGCGACCAAAAAGATGTTCTATGGCTAGGTTTATCGGTACGCCCCTTGGACAGAGGGAGCGCGCGGGGATTCAATTCTCTTTTCGGCTATGCCGATAGCGCGCTGCCCGACGACGTCGTCTGATCGTAAGAGATGCGCACAGTGGGCCCAGCTTGATAAATTATAAAGGGAAAAAGGGTTCAATAGATTTTTGTACATTTCATTTTCAACTTTGAGTGCTCATAGCCCTAAACTAAAATTATCTTGAAAATTAAATTCGCTAAAAATTGTATATTAATGTTTATTTTACATTTATTTTATTCAAAGCGTTCATAAAATATTTTTTTAATTTTTCCACCTCTTTTCGGCTGAGTCCCCCCCATTGTAAATACACACAATACAAACAAATAACAACTTTAAAACCAAACTCGACCACACTCTTGTGGTGAATGGTTATGTCGCTGTTAACGGTCAACGATTTGAGCGGTTTGAATTTGATTTGTTTTTTTTTTTGTGTTTTTTTACCTAGGTTTGGCCTAGTGATGGCAAAAGGTTGAGTTTTGTAGTTTCAACAAAAACATGTTGTTTACCATGAAAAATGGAAGCAAAATGTAAATTCCTTAAAAATAATAAATGTAACCAATTTTATCATTACATGCAAGATTTTTGTGGACTCTTTTGTCACTTCAAGACTTTTACGAGGAATAAAAAAATGTTTTTCGCGGTGTACGGAAGAATCAAAGACAATATAAGAATACTTACATATATTGTTTTTGGAAGAACTATCGCATATATGAATGCAAATCTTTTCAAATAAATTTATTTGAATATCTAAATTCATAGTAATTTATTCATGAAATGTAGCTGTCCATATTAATAATTCGGTTTATATATAAAATTTTGTTAAAAACACGCAACAAGTTACGAGTTGTCGAAACTCGTAACTCAATTGATCGAGTTATTGAGTTAAAATATCGATAAGATCGTTCAAGGAATCCATCACATCGACATCCATCACATTGTTCTAGTAAAGCAAACGAATTTTGGACTTAGATTTGGGAAGACCGAGTGGAGAAAATACAAGAAGAAAACTGGGTGAGCGCTGTGCTACTATGAATGAATGTAGTGCAATTTAGTTATGTTATGTGTTAAGTGCTAAATGGCGCAGTTTAGTTTTCTGCCGTATACGAGAAAAGGAAGGAATATTCGCTTTTACACGCCAGCTTTGTTGTTTCAGAATATGTATAATCATCCAAAGCATATTACATAATATTGTCCTACCCTTTCGCGTATACCGCGGAAAACTAAGCTGCGTGCGCATTAAATGAGCCATAGTGTACATACAAATGTATGTATGTTTGGGTACGACGGTTCGTAACGGTCAAAATAATATGTGTGTATGTGTATGTATACGGCTTGCGGGCCATTTCAGCGCCTTGGTTTGTAGCCGTATACATATGTATGTACATATGTGCATGTCGCCTTTACATATGTAAGTGAACATTGTACCGTTATGGCACCGAAGCGCATGCACATGGACGCATACATATACATATGTATATGTAATACTAACTTTTAATTATGTTTATTTTATTTCAGAAAATGGAGAACCAACGAGGCAGACGGGGACACGGCGGACGTGTCTACCAGGGACCAGGAAGGGCATCGAGGCAACGGCGTTCGCTTTCTCGGGCCATGCAGGCCATGATCCGCAACATGTCTGCCATCGCGGAACTGGAAAATGCTAACCGGCTGCACCTAGTGAACACATTTAATATTTTAAACTCCTCGTCCAACCGTGGACGTGGACGCGACCCTGCTATTCTTGTTCCTGTTCCCGATGCCGTTCCTGTTCCCGATGCCGTCCCTGTTCCTGTTGATGTCCCTGCTCCCGATGCTGTCGCTGTCGATTATGAGCCTGTTGCGGGTTATGAGCCAGGGGATGTGCAGGTGGCCCGCGCGGAGAATGAAATGGAGAATTAATAATTAATTAATTATTAAATAACCAATAAATAAACTAATCAAACTCTTGTTGTATTCATTTATTTGTATGAGGTACTAGAGGTACTACCTCACGTCTAGCAGCTTCATGTACACTCCTGCTAATTTTGCTAAAAATATTGGAGCTGCCTGTACGTTGTTTAGCTAGGGTACGTGCCCGGCTGCTAACAACTTCATCTCGCCCTGCAGACATGCCTGGAATATCTCCAGGTCGTCAGTATTAAAATTGTGTAGACTTATTTCATCAGACAGGCACAGTCTGAAAAACTTTTCCAACATCAATCGCAAGTTCCTAAGCTGCTTCTCCTTATATTCCATGTAAGGCGACAGCGCTTCAGCTGTATCAGCCTGGCACAACACCGACTGCCAAGTGGTCTTTTTAAAAATACAAATCCTGTTAACCCTTCGCAATATTTTGTCTGTATATCTGTACCGTTATGCTAAACTATTTTTAAGTGAATTATATCGCGCAGCACCGGTAAATGTGCGTAATGGTATGCGTACTCCTCTGCTTTTCCATTTGCTGCATTGCCATCGCCTATCATGGTCGTGCTTGCTGTGACTGCCTGATAAATGCAAATATTTAGATATACTCTTTAAAGATATGCTTTTGCTTTGACTTACCACCGCAATGTGGAGCACTGCAAACCTGCTATCCCAGCTCAGCAGTTTGGGCCGCAATAACCAGCATTTGTATCTTAGATGAAATGCCATGCTATTTTGGACACAAAATGTTGAGCAAATTATTGCAACATCCTTGGTTAAATAACATCATACTTACACCTGTCTCAAACTGTCTCACGTGCAGTTCGTCGTAACTTACGAAGAACGGTGAGAACGTCCGCAACACCTCTACGCTTTCCACAAAAAGTTTCAGTTCTAACCCTATTTTATAAGCAACCCACGTTTTCCAAGGAAGGAAGTACAGAACATTACCTTATACTACAGAAAACTCATTCATCTTACTTATAAAAATGTATTTTAAGTGCTGAAACTCCTAGTCAGCTACCATTCGTAACCCGAATATTAAAATTAAGGAATATGATTTTCTATTATTATCGAAAGCGTATTAAAATTGCGAACAAATTTTACATTTAAATTGTTACAGAAAACATACAAAAAAGGGTTTTCATTGCACGTTTCAATTCATGTTTGTGTTTAGAGTGCACCAGAAAAATAAAGGGGTAAATTATGGATGATAAGTCGTTCCTCTTTGATCCGATCGATCCAGTCCCGCTGGCAACTGCCCGACTGGCAGAATCTCGTCCTCTCAAAGGAATTTGCGAGTTCCTGCCTCTCTCTCAAATTCCGCTAGTCAAATTATTTCTAGCGATGGCATAGCCACCAGTGCGCCAGCAGATAGCCAGCCTCTTACTAAGCGACCAAGTCGGCCGGTTTCACGAACTCCGATTTTCGAAGGCTTCTCAGGCCCTAAAGAGCTCTCTTTGTATTTCGTTGCTCTCTTTTTTCGATCTAATTTCTCTCATTGTCTGCCTCCACTTTCCACCGCTCAAATGGCAGAAAACCGTTCAATTCAAATCTGAGATACTAGGCGAACAGAAATGAGCAGAAGGTCGCTGGTTTTTTTAATTTCTCGTTTTTTCTTGTTTCTCTTTGTATTTGGTTGCTCTCTTTTCTCGATCTAATTTCTCTCATTTTGTGCCTCCACTTTCCACCGCTCAAATGGCAGAAAACCGTTAAATTCAAATCTGAGATACTAGGCGAACAGAAATCAGCAGAAGGTCGCTGGTTTTTTTAATTTCTCGTTTTTTCTTGTTTCTCTTTGTATTTGGTTGGTCTCTTTTCTCGATCTAAATTCTCTCATTTTCTGCCTCCACTTTCCACTCTCAAATGGCAGAAGCCCGTTAGATTCAAATCTGAGATACCAGGCGAACAGAAATCAGCAGAACGTCGCTGGTTATTTTAATTTCTCTTTTTTTCTTGTTTCTCTTTGTATCTAGTTGATCTCTTTTCTCGATCTAATTTCTCTCATTTTCTGCCTCCACTTTCCACCGCTCAAATGGCAGAAACCCGTTAAATTCAAACTGAGATACCAGGCGAACAGAAATCAGCAGAAGGTCGCTGGTTATCTTTAATTTCTCGTTTTTTCTTGTTTCTCTTTGTATTTGGTTGCTCTCTTTTCTCGATTTAAATTCTCTCATTTTCTGCCTCCACTTTCCACCGCTCAAATGGCAGAAAACCGTTAAATTCAAATCTGGGATACCAGGCGAACAGAAATCAGCAGAAGGTCGCTGGTTTTTTTAATTCCTCGTTTTTTCTTGTTTCTCTTTGTATTTGGTTGCTCTCTTTTCTCGATTTAAATTCTCTCATTTTCTGCCTCCACTTTCCACCGCTCAAATGGCAGAAAACCGTTAAATTCAAAACTGAGATACCAGGCGAACAGAAATCAGCAGAAGGTCGCTGGTTTTTTTAATTCCTCGTTTTTTCTTGTTTCTCTTTGTATTTGGTTGCTCTCTTTTCTCGATTTAAATTCTCTCATTTTCTGCCTCCACTTTCCACCGCTCAAATGGCAGAAAACCGTTAAATTCAAAACTGAGATACCAGGCGAACAGAAATCAGCAGAAGGTCGCTGGTTTCTTTAATTCCTCGTTTTTTCTTGTTTCTCTTTGTATTTGGTTGCTCTCTTTTCTCGATTTAAATTTCTCTCATTTTCTGCCTCCACTTTCCACCGCTCAAATGGCAGAAAACCGTTAAATTCAAAACTGAGATACCAAGCGAACAGAAATCAGCAGAAGGTCGCTGGTTTTTTTAATTTCTCGTTTTTTCTTGTTTCTCTTTGTATTTGGTTGCTCTCTTTTTTCTAATTAAATTTCTCTCATTTTCTGCCTCCACTTTCCACCGCTCAAATGGCAGAAAACCGTTAAATTCAAAACTGAGATACCAGGCGAACAGAAATCAGCAGAAGGTCGCTGGTTTTTTTAATTCCTCGTTTTTTCTTGTTTCTCTTTGTATTTGGTTGCTCTCTTTTCTCGATTTAAATTCTCTCATTTTCTGCCTCCACTTTCCACCGCTCAAATGGCAGAAAACCATTAAATTCAAAACTGAGATACCAGGCGAACAGAAATCAGCAGAAGGTCGCTGGTTTCTTTAATTCCTCGTTTTTTCTTGTTTCTCTTTGTATTTGGTTGCTCTCTTTTCTCGATTTAAATTCTCTCATTTTCTGCCTCCACTTTCCACCGCTCAAATGGCAGAAAACCGTTAAATTCAAAACTGAGATACCAGGCGAACAGAAATCAGCAGAAGGTCGCTGGTTTTTTTAATTTCTCGTTTTTTCTTGTTTCTCTTTGTATTTGGTTGCTCTCTTTTCTCGATTTAAATTCTCTCATTTTCTGCCTCCACTTTCCACCGCTCAAATGGCAGAAAACCGTTAAATTCAAAACTGAGATACCAGGCGAACAGAAATCAGCAGAAGGTCGCTGGTTTTTTTAATTTCTCGTTTTTTCTTGTTTCTCTTTGTATTTGGTTGCTCTCTTTTCTCGATTTAAATTCTCTCATTTTCTGCCTCCACTTTCCACCGCTCAAATGGCAGAAAACCGTTAAATTCAAAACTGAGATACCAGGCGAACAGAAATCAGCAGAAGGTCGCTGGTTTTTTTAATTTCTCGTTTTTTCTTGTTTCTCTTTGTATTTGGTTGCTCTCTTTTCTCGATTTAAATTCTCTCATTTTCTGCCTCCACTTTCCACCGCTCAAATGGCAGAAAACCGTTAAATTCAAATCTGGGATACCAGGCGAACAGAAATCAGCAGAAGGTCGCTGGTTTTTTTAATTTCTCGTTTTTTCTTGTTTCTCTTTGTATTTGGTTGCTCTCTTTTCTCGATTTAAATTCTCTCATTTTCTGCCTCCACTTTCCACCGCTCAAATGGCAGAAAACCGTTAAATTCGAAACTGAGATACCAGGCGAACAGAAATCAGCAGAAGGTCGCTGGTTTCTTTAATTCCTCGTTTTTTCTTGTTTCTCTTTGTATTTGGTTGCTCTCTTTTCTCGATTTAAATTCTCTCATTTTCTGCCTCCACTTTCCACCGCTCAAATGGCAGAAAACCGTTAAATTCAAAACTGAGATACCAGGCGAACAGAAATCAGCAGAAGGTCGCTGGTTTTTTTAATTTCTCGTTTTTTCTTGTTTCTCTTTGTATTTGGTTGCTCTCTTTTCTCGATTTAAATTCTCTCATTTTCTGCCTCCACTTTCCACCGCTCAAATGGCAGAAAACCGTTAAATTCGAAACTGAGATACCAGGCGAACAGAAATCAGCAGAAGGTCGCTGGTTTCTTTAATTCCTCGTTTTTTCTTGTTTCTCTTTGTATTTGGTTGCTCTCTTTTCTCGATTTAAATTCTCTCATTTTCTGCCTCCACTTTCCACCGCTCAAATGGCAGAAAACCGTTACCAGGCGAACAGAAATCAGCAGAAGGTCGCTGGTTTTTTTAATTCCTCGTTTTTTCTTGTTTCTCTTTGTATTTGGTTGCTCTCTTTTCTCGATTTAAATTCTCTCATTTTCTGCCTCCACTTTCCACCGCTCAAATGGCAGAAAACCGTTAAATTCGAAACTGAGATACCAGGCGAACAGAAATCAGCAGAAGGTCGCTGGTTTTTTTAAATTCTCGTTTTTTCTTGTTTCTCTTTGTATTTGGTTGCTCTCTTTTCTCGATTTAAATTCTCTCATTTTCTGCCTCCACTTTCCACCGCTCAAATGGCAGAAAACCGTTAAATTCAAAACTGAGATACCAGGCGAACAGAAATCAGCAGAAGGTCGCTGGTTTTTTTAATTTCTCGTTTTTTCTTGTTTCTCTTTGTATTTGGTTGCTCTCTTTTCTCGATTTAAATTCTCTCATTTTCTGCCTCCACTTTCCACCGCTCAAATGACAGAAAACCGTTAAATTCGAAACTGAGATACCAGGTGAACAGAAATCAGCAGAAGGTCGCTGGTTTTTTTAATTTCTCGTTTTTTCTTGTTTCTCTTTGTATTTGGTTGCTCTCTTTTCTCGATTTAAATTCTCTCATTTTCTGCCTCCACTTTCCACCGCTCAAATGGCAGAAAACCGTTAAATTCGAAACTGAGATACCAGGCGAACAGAAATCAGCAGAAGGTCGCTGGTTTTTTTAATTCCTCGTTTTTTCTTGTTTCTCTTTGTATTTGGTTGCTCTCTTTTCTCGATTTAAATTCTCTCATTTTCTGCCTCCACTTTCCACCGCTCAAATGGCAGAAAACCGTTAAATTCAAATCTGGGATACCAGGCGAACAGAAATCAGCAGAAGGTCGCTGGTTTTTTTAATTTCTCGTTTTTTCTTGTTTCTCTTTGTATTTGGTTGCTCTCTTTTCTCGATTTAAATTCTCTCATTTTCTGCCTCCACTTTCCACCGCTCAAATGGCAGAAAACCGTTAAATTCGAAACTGAGATACCAGGCGAACAGAAATCAGCAGAAGGTCGCTGGTTTTTTTAATTTCTCGTTTTTTCTTGTTTCTCTTTGTATTTGGTTGCTCTCTTTTCTCGATTTAAATTCTCTCATTTTCTGCCTCCACTTTCCACCGCTCAAATGGCAGAAAACCGTTAAATTCAAAACTGAGATACCAGGCGAACAGAAATCAGCAGAAGGTCGCTGGTTTTTTTAATTTCTCGTTTTTTCTTGTTTCTCTTTGTATTTGGTTGCTCTCTTTTCTCGATTTAAATTCTCTCATTTTCTGCCTCCACTTTCCACCGCTCAAATGGCAGAAAACCGTTAAATTCGAAACTGAGATACCAGGCGAACAGAAATCAGCAGAAGGTCGCTGGTTTTTTTAATTTCTCGTTTTTTCTTGTTTCTCTTTGTATTTGGTTGCTCTCTTTTCTCGATTTAAATTCTCTCATTTTCTGCCTCCACTTTCCACCGCTCAAATGGCAGAAAACCGTTAAATTCAAAACTGAGATACCAGGCGAACAGAAATCAGCAGAAGGTCGCTGGTTTTTTTAATTTCTCGTTTTTTCTTGTTTCTCTTTGTATTTGGTTGCTCTCTTTTCTCGATTTAAATTCTCTCATTTTCTGCCTCCACTTTCCACCGCTCAAATGGCAGAAAACCGTTAAATTCGAAACTGAGATACCAGGCGAACAGAAATCAGCAGAAGGTCGCTGGTTTTTTTAATTTCTCGTTTTTTCTTGTTTCTCTTTGTATTTGGTTGCTCTCTTTTCTCGATTTAAATTCTCTCATTTTCTGCCTCCACTTTCCACCGCTCAAATGGCAGAAAACCGTTAAATTCAAAACTGAGATACCAGGCGAACAGAAATCAGCAGAAGGTCGCTGGTTTTTTTAATTTCTCGTTTTTTCTTGTTTCTCTTTGTATTTGGTTGCTCTCTTTTCTCGATTTAAATTCTCTCATTTTCTGCCTCCACTTTCCACCGCTCAAATGGCAGAAAACCGTTAAATTCAAAACTGAGATACCAGGCGAACAGAAATCAGCAGAAGGTCGCTGGTTTTTTTAATTTCCTCGTTTTTTCTTGTTTCTCTTTGTATTTGGTTGCTCTCTTTTCTCGATTTAAATTCTCTCATTTTCTGCCTCCACTTTCCACCGCTCAAATGGCAGAAAACCGTTAAATTCAAAACTGAGATACCAGGCGAACAGAAATCAGCAGAAGGTCGCTGGTTTTTTTAATTTCTCGTTTTTTCTTGTTTCTCTTTGTATTTGGTTGCTCTCTTTTCTCGATTTAAATTCTCTCATTTTCTGCCTCCACTTTCCACCGCTCAAATGGCAGAAAACCGTTAAATTCGAAACTGAGATACCAGGCGAACAGAAATCAGCAGAAGGTCGCTGGTTTTTTTAATTTCTCGTTTTTTCTTGTTTCTCTTTGTATTTGGTTGCTCTCTTTTCTCGATTTAAATTCTCTCATTTTCTGCCTCCACTTTCCACCGCTCAAATGGCAGAAAACCGTTAAATTCAAAACTGAGATACCAGGCGAACAGAAATCAGCAGAAGGTCGCTGGTTTTTTTAATTTCTCGTTTTTTCTTGTTTCTCTTTGTATTTGGTTGCTCTCTTTTCTCGATTTAAATTCTCTCATTTTCTGCCTCCACTTTCCACCGCTCAAATGGCAGAAAACCGTTAAATTCGAAACTGAGATACCAGGCGAACAGAAATCAGCAGAAGGTCGCTGGTTTTTTTAATTTCTCGTTTTTTCTTGTTTCTCTTTGTATTTGGTTGCTCTCTTTTCTCGATTTAAATTCTCTCATTTTCTGCCTCCACTTTCCACCGCTCAAATGGCAGAAAACCGTTAAATTCGAAACTGAGATACCAGGCGAACAGAAATCAGCAGAAGGTCGCTGGTTTTTTTAATTTCTCGTTTTTTCTTGTTTCTCTTTGTATTTGGTTGCTCTCTTTTCTCGATTTAAATTCTCTCATTTTCTGCCTCCACTTTCCACCGCTCAAATGGCAGAAAACCGTTAAATTCGAAACTGAGATACCAGGCGAACAGAAATCAGCAGAAGGTCGCTGGTTTTTTTAATTTCTCGTTTTTTCTTGTTTCTCTTTGTATTTGGTTGCTCTCTTTTCTCGATTTAAATTCTCTCATTTTCTGCCTCCACTTTCCACCGCTCAAATGGCAGAAAACCGTTAAATTCAAAACTGAGATACCAGGCGAACAGAAATCAGCAGAAGGTCGCTGGTTTTTTTAATTTCTCGTTTTTTCTTGTTTCTCTTTGTATTTGGTTGCTCTCTTTTCTCGATTTAAATTCTCTCATTTTCTGCCTCCACTTTCCACCGCTCAAATGGCAGAAAACCGTTAAATTCAAAACTGAGATACCAGGCGAACAGAAATCAGCAGAAGGTCGCTGGTTTTTTTAATTTCTCGTTTTTTCTTGTTTCTCTTTGTATTTGGTTGCTCTCTTTTCTCGATTTAAATTCTCTCATTTTCTGCCTCCACTTTCCACCGCTCAAATGGCAGAAAACCGTTAAATTCAAAACTGAGATACCAGGCGAACAGAAATCAGCAGAAGGTCGCTGGTTTTTTTAATTTCTCGTTTTTTCTTGTTTCTCTTTGTATTTGGTTGCTCTCTTTTCTCGATTTAAATTCTCTCATTTTCTGCCTCCACTTTCCACCGCTCAAATGGCAGAAAACCGTTAAATTCAAAACTGAGATACCAGGCGAACAGAAATCAGCAGAAGGTCGCTGGTTTTTTTAATTCCTCGTTTTTTCTTGTTTCTCTTTGTATTTGGTTGCTCTCTTTTCTCGATTTAAATTCTCTCATTTTCTGCCTCCACTTTCCACCGCTCAAATGGCAGAAAACCGTTAAATTCAAAACTGAGATACCAGGCGAACAGAAATCAGCAGAAGGTCGCTGGTTTTTTTAATTCCTCGTTTTTTCTTGTTTCTCTTTGTATTTGGTTGCTCTCTTTTCTCGATTTAAATTCTCTCATTTTCTGCCTCCACTTTCCACCGCTCAAATGGCAGAAAACCGTTAAATTCAAAACTGAGATACCAGGCGAACAGAAATCAGCAGAAGGTCGCTGGTTTTTTTAATTCCTCGTTTTTTCTTGTTTCTCTTTGTATTTGGTTGCTCTCTTTTCTCGATTTAAATTCTCTCATTTTCTGCCTCCACTTTCCACCGCTCAAATGGCAGAAAACCGTTAAATTCAAAACTGAGATACCAGGCGAACAGAAATCAGCAGAAGGTCGCTGGTTTTTTTAATTTCTCGTTTTTTCTTGTTTCTCTTTGTATTTGGTTGCTCTCTTTTCTCGATTTAAATTCTCTCATTTTCTGCCTCCACTTTCCACCGCTCAAATGGCAGAAAACCGTTAAATTCAAAACTGAGATACCAGGCGAACAGAAATCAGCAGAAGGTCGCTGGTTTTTTTAATTTCTCGTTTTTTCTTGTTTCTCTTTGTATTTGGTTGCTCTCTTTTCTCGATTTAAATTCTCTCATTTTCTGCCTCCACTTTCCACCGCTCAAATGGCAGAAAACCGTTAAATTCAAAACTGAGATACCAGGCGAACAGAAATCAGCAGAAGGTCGCTGGTTTTTTTAATTTCTCGTTTTTTCTTGTTTCTCTTTGTATTTGGTTGCTCTCTTTTCTCGATTTAAATTCTCTCATTTTCTGCCTCCACTTTCCACCGCTCAAATGGCAGAAAACCGTTAAATTCAAAACTGAGATACCAGGCGAACAGAAATCAGCAGAAGGTCGCTGGTTTTTTTAATTTCTCGTTTTTTCTTGTTTCTCTTTGTATTTGGTTGCTCTCTTTTCTCGATTTAAATTCTCTCATTTTCTGCCTCCACTTTCCACCGCTCAAATGGCAGAAAACCGTTAAATTCAAAACTGAGATACCAGGCGAACAGAAATCAGCAGAAGGTCGCTGGTTTTTTTAATTTCTCGTTTTTTCTTGTTTCTCTTTGTATTTGGTTGCTCTCTTTTCTCGATTTAAATTCTCTCATTTTCTGCCTCCACTTTCCACCGCTCAAATGGCAGAAAACCGTTAAATTCGAAACTGAGATACCAGGCGAACAGAAATCAGCAGAAGGTCGCTGGTTTTTTTAATTCCTCGTTTTTTCTTGTTTCTCTTTGTATTTGGTTGCTCTCTTTTCTCGATTTAAATTCTCTCATTTTGTGCCTCCACTTTCCACCGCTCAAATGGCAGAAAACCGTTAAATTCAAAACTGAGATACCAGGCGAACAGAAATCAGCAGAAGGTCGCTGGTTTTTTTAATTTCTCGTTTTTTCTTGTTTCTCTTTGTATTTGGTTGCTCTCTTTTCTCGATTTAAATTCTCTCATTTTCTGCCTCCACTTTCCACCGCTCAAATGGCAGAAAACCGTTAAATTCAAAACTGAGATACCAGGCGAACAGAAATCAGCAGAAGGTCGCTGGTTTTTTTAATTCCTCGTTTTTTCTTGTTTCTCTTTGTATTTGGTTGCTCTCTTTTCTCGATTTAAATTCTCTCATTTTCTGCCTCCACTTTCCACCGCTCAAATGGCAGAAAACCGTTAAATTCAAAACTGAGATACCAGGCGAACAGAAATCAGCAGAAGGTCGCTGGTTTTTTTAATTCCTCGTTTTTTCTTGTTTCTCTTTGTATTTGGTTGCTCTCTTTTCTCGATTTAAATTCTCTCATTTTCTGCCTCCACTTTCCACCGCTCAAATGGCAGAAAACCGTTAAATTCAAAACTGAGATACCAGGCGAACAGAAATCAGCAGAAGGTCGCTGGTTTTTTTAATTCCTCGTTTTTTCTTGTTTCTCTTTGTATTTGGTTGCTCTCTTTTCTCGATTTAAATTCTCTCATTTTCTGCCTCCACTTTCCACCGCTCAAATGGCAGAAAACCGTTAAATTCAAAACTGAGATACCAGGCGAACAGAAATCAGCAGAAGGTCGCTGGTTTTTTTAATTTCTCGTTTTTTCTTGTTTCTCTTTGTATTTGGTTGCTCTCTTTTCTCGATTTAAATTCTCTCATTTTCTGCCTCCACTTTCCACCGCTCAAATGGCAGAAAACCGTTAAATTCAAAACTGAGATACCAGGCGAACAGAAATCAGCAGAAGGTCGCTGGTTTTTTTAATTTCTCGTTTTTTCTTGTTTCTCTTTGTATTTGGTTGCTCTCTTTTCTCGATTTAAATTCTCTCATTTTCTGCCTCCACTTTCCACCGCTCAAATGGCAGAAAACCGTTAAATTCAAAACTGAGATACCAGGCGAACAGAAATCAGCAGAAGGTCGCTGGTTTTTTTAATTTCTCGTTTTTTCTTGTTTCTCTTTGTATTTGGTTGCTCTCTTTTCTCGATTTAAATTCTCTCATTTTCTGCCTCCACTTTCCACCGCTCAAATGGCAGAAAACCGTTAAATTCAAAACTGAGATACCAGGCGAACAGAAATCAGCAGAAGGTCGCTGGTTTTTTTAATTTCTCGTTTTTTCTTGTTTCTCTTTGTATTTGGTTGCTCTCTTTTCTCGATTTAAATTCTCTCATTTTCTGCCTCCACTTTCCACCGCTCAAATGGCAGAAAACCGTTAAATTCAAAACTGAGATACCAGGCGAACAGAAATCAGCAGAAGGTCGCTGGTTTTTTTAATTTCTCGTTTTTTCTTGTTTCTCTTTGTATTTGGTTGCTCTCTTTTCTCGATTTAAATTCTCTCATTTTCTGCCTCCACTTTCCACCGCTCAAATGGCAGAAAACCGTTAAATTCAAAACTGAGATACCAGGCGAACAGAAATCAGCAGAAGGTCGCTGGTTTTTTTAATTTCTCGTTTTTTCTTGTTTCTCTTTGTATTTGGTTGCTCTCTTTTCTCGATTTAAATTCTCTCATTTTCTGCCTCCACTTTCCACCGCTCAAATGGCAGAAAACCGTTAAATTCAAAACTGAGATACCAGGCGAACAGAAATCAGCAGAAGGTCGCTGGTTTTTTTAATTTCTCGTTTTTTCTTGTTTCTCTTTGTATTTGGTTGCTCTCTTTTCTCGATTTAAATTCTCTCATTTTCTGCCTCCACTTTCCACCGCTCAAATGGCAGAAAACCGTTAAATTCAAAACTGAGATACCAGGCGAACAGAAATCAGCAGAAGGTCGCTGGTTTTTTTAATTTCTCGTTTTTTCTTGTTTCTCTTTGTATTTGGTTGCTCTCTTTTCTCGATTTAAATTCTCTCATTTTCTGCCTCCACTTTCCACCGCTCAAATGGCAGAAAACCGTTAAATTCAAAACTGAGATACCAGGCGAACAGAAATCAGCAGAAGGTCGCTGGTTTTTTTAATTTCTCGTTTTTTCTTGTTTCTCTTTGTATTTGGTTGCTCTCTTTTCTCGATCTAAATTCTCTCATTTTCTGCCTCCACTTTCCACCGCTCAAATGGCAGAAAACCGTTAAATTCAAAACTGAGATACCAGGCGAACAGAAATCAGCAGAAGGTCGCTGGTTTTTTTAATTTCTCGTTTTTTCTTGTTTCTCTTTGTATTTGGTTGCTCTCTTTTCTCGATTTAAATTCTCTCATTTTCTGCCTCCACTTTCCACCGCTCAAATGGCAGAAAACCGTTAAATTCAAAACTGAGATACCAGGCGAACAGAAATCAGCAGAAGGTCGCTGGTTTTTTTAATTTCTCGTTTTTTCTTGTTTCTCTTTGTATTTGGTTGCTCTCTTTTCTCGATTTAAATTCTCTCATTTTCTGCCTCCACTTTCCACCGCTCAAATGGCAGAAAACCGTTAAATTCAAAACTGAGATACCAGGCGAACAGAAATCAGCAGAAGGTCGCTGGTTTTTTTAATTTCTCGTTTTTTCTTGTTTCTCTTTGTATTTGGTTGCTCTCTTTTCTCGATTTAAATTCTCTCATTTTCTGCCTCCACTTTCCACCGCTCAAATGGCAGAAAACCGTTAAATTCAAAACTGAGATACCAGGCGAACAGAAATCAGCAGAAGGTCGCTGGTTTTTTTAATTTCTCGTTTTTTCTTGTTTCTCTTTGTATTTGGTTGCTCTCTTTCTTTTCTCGATTTAAATTCTCTCATTTTGTGCCTCCACTTTCCACCGCTCAAATGGCAGAAAACCGTTAAATTCAAAACTGAGATACCAGGCGAACAGAAATCAGCAGAAGGTCGCTGGTTTTTTTAATTTCTCGTTTTTTCTTGTTTCTCTTTGTATTTGGTTGCTCTCTTTTCTCGATTTAAATTCTCTCATTTTCTGCCTCCACTTTCCACCGCTCAAATGGCAGAAAACCGTTAAATTCAAAACTGAGATACCAGGCGAACAGAAATCAGCAGAAGGTCGCTGGTTTTTTTAATTTCTCGTTTTTTCTTGTTTCTCTTTGTATTTGGTTGCTCTCTTTTCTCGATTTAATTTCTCTCATTTTCTGCCTCCACTTTCCACCGCTCAAATGGCAGAAAACCGTTAAATTCAAATGACTGAGATACCAGGCGAACAGAAATCAGCAGAAGGTCGCTGGTTTTTTTAATTTCTCGTTTTTTCTTGTTTCTCTTTGTATTTGGTTGCTCTCTTTTCTCGATCTAATTTCTCTCATTTTCTGCCTCCACTTTCCACCGCTCAAATGGCAGAAAACCGTTAAATTCAAATCTGAGATACCAGGCGAACAGAAATCAGCAGAAGGTCGCTGGTTTTTTTAATTTCTCGTTTTTTCTTGTTTCTCTTTGTATTTGGTTGCTCTCTTTTCTCGATCTAAATTCTCTCATTTTCTGCCTCCACTTTCCACCGCTCAAATGGCAGAAAACCGTTAAATTCAAAACTGAGATACCAGGCGAACAGAAATCAGCAGAAGGTCGCTGGTTTTTTTAATTTCTCGTTTTTTCTTGTTTCTCTTTGTATTTGGTTGCTCTCTTTTTTCGATCTAATTTCTCTCATTTTCTGCCTCCACTTTCCACCGCTCAAATGGCAGAAAACCGTTAAATTCAAATCTGAGATACCAGGCGAACAGAAATCAGCAGAAGGTCGCTGGTTTTTTTAATTTCTCGTTTTTTCTTGTTTCTCTTTGTATTTGGTTGCTCTCTTTTCTTCGATCTAAATTCTCTCATTTTCTGCCTCCACTTTCCACCGCTCAAATGGCAGAAAACCGTTAAATTCAAAACTGGGATACCAGGCGAACAGAAATCAGCAGAAGGTCGCTGGTTTTTTTAATTTCTCGTTTTTTCTTGTTTCTCTTTGTATTTGGTTGCTCTCTTTTTTCGATCTAATTTCTCTCATTTTCTGCCTCCACTTTCCACCGCTCAAATGGCAGAAAACCGTTAAATTCAAATCTGAGATACCAGGCGAACAGAAATCAGCAGAAGGTCGCTGGTTTTTTTTAATTTCTCGTTTTTTCTTGTTTCTCTTTGTATTTGGTTGCTCTCTTTTTTCGATCTAATTTCTCTCATTTTCTGCCTCCACTTTCCACCGCTCAAATGGCAGAAAACCGTTAAATTCAAATCTGAGATACCAGGCGAACAGAAATCAGCAGAAGGTCGCTGGTTTCTTTAATTTCTCGTTTTTTCTTGTTTCTCTTTGTATTTGGTTGCTCTCTTTTCTCGATCTAATTTCTCTCATTTTCTGCCTCCACTTTCCACCGCTCAAATGGCAGAAAACCGTTAAATTCAAATCTGGGATACCAGGCGAACAGAAATCAGCAGAAGGTCGCTGGTTTTTTTTAATTTCTCGTTTTTTCTTGTTTCTCTTTGTATTTGGTTGCTCTCTTTTTTCGATCTAATTTCTCTCATTTTCTGCCTCCACTTTCCACCGCTCAAATGGCAGAAAACCGTTAAATTCAAAACTGAGATACCAGGCGAACAGAAATCAGCAGAAGGTCGCTGGTTTTTTTAATTTCTCGTTTTTTCTTGTTTCTCTTTGTATTTGGTTGCTCTCTTTTCTCGATCTAATTTCTCTCATTTTCTGCCTCCACTTTCCACCGCTCAAATGGCAGAAAACCGTTAAATTCAAATCTGAGATACCAGGCGAACAGAAATCAGCAGAAGGTCGCTGGTTTTTTTAATTTCTCGTTTTTTCTTGTTTCTCTTTGTATTTGGTTGCTCTCTTTTCTCGATTTAAATTCTCTCATTTTCTGCCTCCACTTTCCACCGCTCAAATGGCAGAAAACCGTTAAATTCAAATCTGAGATACCAGGCGAACAGAAATCAGCAGAAGGTCGCTGGTTTTTTTTAATTTCTCGTTTTTTCTTGTTTCTCTTTGTATTTGGTTGCTCTCTTTTTTCTCGATCTAATTTCTCTCATTTTCTGCCTCCACTTTCCACCGCTCAAATGGCAGAAAACCGTTAAATTCAAAACTGGGATACCAGGCGAACAGAAATCAGCAGAAGGTCGCTGGTTTTTTTAATTTCTCGTTTTTTCTTGTTTCTCTTTGTATTTGGTTGCTCTCTTTTCTCGATCTAATTTCTCTCATTTTTTGCCTCCACTTTCCACCGCTCAAATGGCAGAAAACCGTTAAATTCAAATCTGAGATACCAGGCGAACAGAAATCAGCAGAAGGTCGCTGGTTTTTTTAATTTCTCGTTTTTTCTTGTTTCTCTTTGTATTTGGTTGCTCTCTTTTTTCGATCTAATTTCTCTCATTTTCTGCCTCCACTTTCCACCGCTCAAATGGCAGAAAACCGTTAAATTCAAAACTGAGATACCAGGCGAACAGAAATCAGCAGAAGGTCGCTGGTTTTTTTAATTTCTCGTTTTTTCTTGTTTCTCTTTGTATTTGGTTGCTCTCTTTTCTCGTTCTAATTTCTCTCATTTTCTGCCTCCACTTTCCACCGCTCAAATGGCAGAAAACCGTTAAATTCAAATCTGGGATACCAGGCGAACAGAAATCAGCAGAAGGTCGCTGGTTTTTTTAATTTCTCGTTTTTTCTTGCTTCTCTTTGTATTTCGTTGCTCTCTTTTTTCGATCTAATTTCTCTCATTTTCTGCCTCCACTTTCCACCGCTCAAATGGCAGAAAACCGTTAAATTCAAATCTGAGATACCAGGCGAACAGAAATCAGCAGAAGGTCGCTGGTTTTTTTAATTTCTCGTTTTTTCTTGTTTCTCTTTGTATTTCGTTGCTCTCTTTTTTCGATCTAATTTCTCTCATTTTCTGCCTCCACTTTCCACCGCTCAAATGGCAGAAAACCGTTAAATTCAAATCTGAGATACCAGGCGAACAGAAATCAGCAGAAGGTCGCTGGTTTTTTTAATTTCTCGTTTTTTCTTGTTTCTCTTTGTATTTGGTTGCTCTCTTTTCTCGATCTAATTTCTCTCATTTTCTGCCTCCACTTTCCACCGCTCAAATGGCAGAAAACCGTTAAATTCAAATCTGAGATACCAGGCGAACAGAAATCAGCAGAAGGTCGCTGGTTTTTTTTATTTTCTCGTTTTTTCTTGTTTCTCTTTGTATTTCGTTGCTCTCTTTTTTTCGATCTAATTTCTCTCATTTTCTGCCTCCACTTTCCACCGCTCAAATGGCAGAAAACCGTTAAATTCAAATCTGAGATCCAGGCGAACAGAAATCAGCAGAAGGTCGCTGGTTTTTTTTAATTTCTCGTTTTTTTCTTGTTTCTCTTTGTATTTCGTTGCTCTCTTTTTTCGATCTAATTTCTCTCATTTTCTGCCTCCACTTTCCCCGCTCAAATGGCAGAAAACCGTTAAATTCAAATCTGAGATACCAGGCGAACAGAAATCAGCAGAAGGTCGCTGGTTTTTTTTTATTTCTCGTTTTTTCTTGTTTCTCTTTGTATTTCGTTGCTCTCTTTTTTCGATCTAATTTCTCTCATTTTCTGCCTCCACTTTCCACCGCTCAAATGGCAGAAAACCGTTAAATTCAAATCTGAGATACCAGGCGAACAGAAATCAGCAGAAGGTCGCTGGTTTTTTTTTAATTTCTCGTTTTTTCTTGTTTCTCTTTGTATTTCGTTGCTCTCTTTTTTCGATATAATTTCTCTCATTTTCTGCCTCCACTTTCCACCGCTCAAATGGCAGAAAACCGTTAAATTCAAATCTGAGATACCAAGCGAACAGAAATCAGCAGAAGGTCGCTGGTTTTTTTTATTTCTCGTTTTTTCTTGTTTCTCTTTGTATTTCGTTGCTCTCTTTTTTTCGATCTAATTTCTCTCATTTTCTGCCTCCACTTTCCACCGCTCAAATGGCAGAAAACCGTTAAATTCAAATCTGAGATACCAGGCGAACAGAAATCAGCAGAAGGTCGCTGGTTTTTTTTTATTTCTCGTTTTTTTCTTGTTTCTCTTTGTATTTCGTTGCTCTCTTTTTTCGATCTAATTTCTCTCATTTTCTGCCTCCACTTTCCACCGCTCAAATGGCAGAAAACCGTTAAATTCAAATCTGAGATACCAAGCGAACAGAAATCAGCAGAAGGTCGCTGGTTTTTTTTTATTTCTCGTTTTTTTCTTGTTTCTCTTTTTATTTCGTTGCTCTCTTTTTTCGATATAATTTCTCTCATTTTCTGCCTCCACTTTCCACCGCTCAAATGGCAGAAAACCGTTAAATTCAAATCTGAGATACCAGGCGAACAGAAATCAGCAGAAGGTCGCTGGTTTTTTTTAATTTCTCGTTTTTTTCTTGTTTCTCTTTGTATTTCGTTGCTCTCTTTTTTCGATCTAATTTCTCTCATTTTCTGCCTCCACTTTCCACCGCTCAAATGGCAGAAAACCGTTAAATTCAAATCTGAGATACCAGGCGAACAGAAATCAGCAGAAGGTCGCTGGTTTTTTTTTATTTCTCGTTTTTTCTTGTTTCTCTTTGTATTTCGTTGCTCTCTTTTTTCGATCTAATTTCTCTCATTTTCTGCCTCCACTTTCCACCGCTCAAATGGCAGAAAACCGTTAAATTCAAATCTGAGATACCAAGCGAACAGAAATCAGCAGAAGGTCGCTGGTTTTTTTTTATTTCTCGTTTTTTTCTTGTTTCTCTTTTTATTTCGTTGCTCTCTTTTTTCGATATAATTTCTCTCATTTTCTGCCTCCACTTTCCACCGCTCAAATGGCAGAAAACCGTTAAATTCAAATCTGAGATACCAGGCGAACAGAAATCAGCAGAAGGTCGCTGGTTTTTTTTTATTTCTCGTTTTTTCTTGTTTCTCCTTTGTATTTCGTTGCTCTCTTTTTTCGATCTAATTTCTCTCATTTTCTGCCTCCACTTTCCACCGCTCAAATGGCAGAAAACCGTTAAATTCAAATCTGAGATACCAAGCGAACAGAAATCAGCAGAAGGTCGCTGGTTTTTTTTTTATTTCTCGTTTTTTTCTTGTTTCTCTTTTTATTTCGTTGCTCTCTTTTTTCGATATAATTTCTCTCATTTTCTGCCTCCACTTTCCACCGCTCAAATGGCAGAAAACCGTTAAATTCAAATCTGAGATACCAGGCGAACAGAAATCAGCAGAAGGTCGCTGGTTTTTTTTTATTTCTCGTTTTTTCTTGTTTCTCTTTGTATTTCGTTGCTCTCTTTTTTTCGATCTAATTTCTCTCATTTTCTGCCTCCACTTTCCACCGCTCAAATGGCAGAAAACCGTTAAATTCAAATCTGAGATACCAGGCGAACAGAAATCAGCAGAAGGTCGCTGGTTTTTTTTTATTTCTCGTTTTTTTCTTGTTTCTCCTTTGTATTTCGTTGCTCTCTTTTTTCGATCTAATTTCTCTCATTTTCTGCCTCCACTTTCCACCGCTCAAATGGCAGAAAACCGTTAAATTCAAATCTGAGATACCAGGCGAACAGAAATCAGCAGAAGGTCGCTGGTTTTTTTTTATTTCTCGTTTTTTCTTGTTTCTCTTTGTATTTCGTTGCTCTCTTTTTTCGATCTAATTTCTCTCATTTTCTGCCTCCACTTTCCACCGCTCAAATGGCAGAAAACCGTTAAATTCAAATCTGAGATACCAGGCGAACAGAAATCAGCAGAAGGTCGCTGGTTTTTTTTTATTTCTCGTTTTTTCTTGTTTCTCTTTGTATTTCGTTGTCTCTCTTTTTTCGATCTAATTTCTCTCATTTTCTGCCTCCACTTTCCACCGCTCAAATGGCAGAAAACCGTTAAATTCAAATCTGAGATACCAGGCGAACAGAAATCAGCAGAAGGTCGCTGGTTTTTTTTTATTTCTCGTTTTTTCTTGTTTCTCTTTGTATTTCGTTGCTCTCTTTTTTCGATCTAATTTCTCTCATTTTCTGCCTCCACTTTCCACCGCTCAAATGGCAGAAAACCGTTAAATTCAAATCTGAGATACCAGGCGAACAGAAATCAGCAGAAGGTCGCTGGTTTTTTTTTTATTTCTCGTTTTTTTCTTGTTTCTCTTTTTATTTCGTTGTTCTCTTTTTTCGATATAATTTCTCTCATTTTCTGCCTCCACTTTCCACCGCTCAAATGGCAGAAAACCGTTAAATTCAAATCTGAGATACCAGGCGAACAGAAATCAGCAGAAGGTCGCTGGTTTTTTTTTATTTCTCGTTTTTTTCTTGTTTCTCCTTTGTATTTCGTTGCTCTCTTTTTTCGATCTAATTTCTCTCATTTTCTGCCTCCACTTTCCACCGCTCAAATGGCAGAAAACCGTTAAATTCAAATCTGAGATACCAGGCGAACAGAAATCAGCAGAAGGTCGCTGGTTTTTTTTTAATTTCTCGTTTTTTCTTGTTTCTCCTTTGTATTTCGTTGCTCTCTTTTTTCGATCTAATTTCTCTCATTTTCTGCCTCCACTTTCCACCGCTCAAATGGCAGAAAACCGTTAAATTCAAATCTGAGATACCAGGCGAACAGAAATCAGCAGAAGGTCGCTGGTTTTTTTTTATTTCTCGTTTTTTTCTTGTTTCTCTTTTTATTTCGTTGTTCTCTTTTTTCGATATAATTTCTCTCATTTTCTGCCTCCACTTTCCACCGCTCAAATGGCAGAAAACCGTTAAATTCAAATCTGAGATACCAGGCGAACAGAAATCAGCAGAAGGTCGCTGGTTTTTTTTTATTTCTCGTTTTTTTCTTGTTTCTCTTTGTATTTCGTTGCTCTCTTTTTTCGATCTAATTTCTCTCATTTTCTGCCTCCACTTTCCACCGCTCAAATGGCAGAAAACCGTTAAATTCAAATCTGAGATACCAGGCGAACAGAAATCAGCAGAAGGTCGCTGGTTTTTTTTAATTTCTCGTTTTTTTCTTGTTTCTCTTTGTATTTCGTTGCTCTCTTTTTTCGATCTAATTTCTCTCATTTTCTGCCTCCACTTTCCACCGCTCAAATGGCAGAAAACCGTTAAATTCAAATCTGAGATACCAGGCGAACAGAAATCAGCAGAAGGTCGCTGGTTTTTTTTTTATTTCTCGTTTTTTTCTTGTTTCTCTTTGTATTTCGTTGTTCTCTTTTTTCGATATAATTTCTCTCATTTTCTGCCTCCACTTTCCACCGCTCAAATGGCAGAAAACCGTTAAATTCAAATCTGAGATACCAGGCGAACAGAAATCAGCAGAAGGTCGCTGGTTTTTTTTTATTTCTCGTTTTTTTCTTGTTTCTCCTTTGTATTTCGTTGCTCTCTTTTTTCGATCTAATTTCTCTCATTTTCTGCCTCCACTTTCCACCGCTCAAATGGCAGAAAACCGTTAAATTCAAATCTGAGATACCAGGCGAACAGAAATCAGCAGAAGGTCGCTGGTTTTTTTTTATTTCTCGTTTTTTCTTGTTTCTCTTTGTATTTCGTTGCTCTCTTTTTTCGATCTAATTTCTCTCATTTTCTGCCTCCACTTTCCACCGCTCAAATGGCAGAAAACCGTTAAATTCAAATCTGAGATACCAGGCGAACAGAAATCAGCAGAAGGTCGCTGGTTTTTTTTTATTTCTCGTTTTTTTCTTGTTTCTCTTTTTATTTCGTTGCTCTCTTTTTTTCGATCTAATTTCTCTCATTTTCTGCCTCCACTTTCCACCGCTCAAATGGCAGAAAACCGTTAAATTCAAATCTGAGATACCAGGCGAACAGAAATCAGCAGAAGGTCGCTGGTTTTTTTTTATTTCTCGTTTTTTTCTTGTTTCTCTTTGTATTTCGTTGTTCTCTTTTTTCGATATAATTTCTCTCATTTTCTGCCTCCACTTTCCACCGCTCAAATGGCAGAAAACCGTTAAATTCAAATCTGAGATACCAGGCGAACAGAAATCAGCAGAAGGTCGCTGGTTTTTTTTTATTTCTCGTTTTTTCCTTGTTTCTCTTTGTATTTCGTTGCTCTCTTTTTTCCGATCTAATTTCTCTCATTTTCTGCCTCCACTTTCCACCGCTCAAATGGCAGAAAACCGTTAAATTCAAATCTGAGATACCAGGCGAACAGAAATCAGCAGAAGGTCGCTGGTTTTTTTTTTTTCTCGTTTTTTCCTTGTTTCTCTTTTTATTTCGTTGTTCTCTTTTTTCGATATAATTTCTCTCATTTTCTGCCTCCACTTTCCACCGCTCAAATGGCAGAAAACCGTTAAATTCAAATCTGAGATACCAGGCGAACAGAAATCAGCAGAAGGTCGCTGGTTTTTTTTTATTTCTCGTTTTTTTCTTGTTTCTCTTTGTATTTCGTTGCTCTCTTTTTTCGATATAATTTCTCTCATTTTCTGCCTCCACTTTCCACCGCTCAAATGGCAGAAAACCGTTAAATTCAAATCTGAGATACCAGGCGAACAGAAATCAGCAGAAGGTCGCTGGTTTTTTTTTATTTCTCGTTTTTTTCTTGTTTCTCTTTTTATTTCGTTGTTCTCTTTTTTCGATATAATTTCTCTCATTTTCTGCCTCCACTTTCCACCGCTCAAATGGCAGAAAACCGTTAAATTCAAATCTGAGATACCAGGCGAACAGAAATCAGCAGAAGGTCGCTGGTTTTTTTTTATTTCTCGTTTTTTTCTTGTTTCTCTTTGTATTTCGTTGCTCTCTTTTTTCGATCTAATTTCTCTCATTTTCTGCCTCCACTTTCCACCGCTCAAATGGCAGAAAACCGTTAAATTCAAATCTGAGATACCAGGCGAACAGAAATCAGCAGAAGGTCGCTGGTTTTTTTTTTTTTCCTCGTTTTTTTCTTGTTTCTCTTTTTATTTCGTTGTTCTCTTTTTTCGATATAATTTCTCTCATTTTCTGCCTCCACTTTCCACCGCTCAAATGGCAGAAAACCGTTAAATTCAAATCTGAGATACCAGGCGAACAGAAATCAGCAGAAGGTCGCTGGTTTTTTTTTATTTCTCGTTTTTTTCTTGTTTCTCTTTTTATTTCGTTGTTCTTTTTTTTCGATATAATTTCTCTCATTTTCTGCCTCCACTTTCCACCGCTCAAATGGCAGAAAACCGTTAAATTCAAATCTGAGATACCAGGCGAACAGAAATCAGCAGAAGGTCGCTGGTTTTTTTTTATTTCTCGTTTTTTCTTGTTTCTCTTTTTATTTCGTTGCTCTCTTTTTTCGATATAATTTCTCTCATTTTCTGCCTCCACTTTCCACCGCTCAAATGGCAGAAAACCGTTAAATTCAAATCTGAGATACCAGGCGAACAGAAATCAGCAGAAGGTCGCTGGTTTTTTTTTATTTCTCGTTTTTTTCTTGTTTCTCTTTGTATTTCGTTGTTCTCTTTTTTCGATATAATTTCTCTCATTTTCTGCCTCCACTTTCCACCGCTCAAATGGCAGAAAACCGTTAAATTCAAATCTGAGATACCAGGCGAACAGAAATCAGCAGAAGGTCGCTGGTTTTTTTTTATTTTCTCGTTTTTTTCTTGTTTCTCTTTTTATTTCGTTGTTCTCTTTTTTCGATATAATTTCTCTCATTTTCTGCCTCCACTTTCCACCGCTCAAATGGCAGAAAACCGTTAAATTCAAATCTGAGATACCAGGCGAACAGAAATCAGCAGAAGGTCGCTGGTTTTTTTTTAATTTCTCGTTTTTTTCTTGTTTCTCTTTGTATTTCGTTGCTCTCTTTTTTCGATCTAATTTCTCTCATTTTCTGCCTCCACTTTCCACCGCTCAAATGGCAGAAAACCGTTAAATTCAAATCTGAGATACCAGGCGAACAGAAATCAGCAGAAGGTCGCTGGTTTTTTTTTATTTCTCGTTTTTTTTCTTGTTTCTCTTTTTATTTCGTTGTTCTCTTTTTTCGATCTAATTTCTCTCATTTTCTGCCTCCACTTTCCACCGCTCAAATGGCAGAAAACCGTTAAATTCAAATCTGAGATACCAGGCGAACAGAAATCAGCAGAAGGTCGCTGGTTTTTTTTTATTTCTCGTTTTTTTCTTGTTTCTCTTTTTATTTCGTTGCTCTCTTTTTTCGATATAATTTCTCTCATTTTCTGCCTCCACTTTCCACCGCTCAAATGGCAGAAAACCGTTAAATTCAAATCTGAGATACCAGGCGAACAGAAATCAGCAGAAGGTCGCTGGTTTTTTTTTATTTCTCGTTTTTTTCTTGTTTCTCTTTTTATTTCGTTGTTCTCTTTTTTCGATATAATTTCTCTCATTTTCTGCCTCCACTTTCCACCGCTCAAATGGCAGAAAACCGTTAAATTCAAATCTGAGATACCAGGCGAACAGAAATCAGCAGAAGGTCGCTGGTTTTTTTTTAATTTCTCGTTTTTTTCTTGTTTCTCTTTGTATTTCGTTGCTCTCTTTTTTCGATCTAATTTCTCTCATTTTCTGCCTCCACTTTCCACCGCTCAAATGGCAGAAAACCGTTAAATTCAAATCTGAGATACCAGGCGAACAGAAATCAGCAGAAGGTCGCTGGTTTTTTTTTAATTTCTCGTTTTTTTCTTGTTTCTCTTTGTATTTCGTTGTTCTCTTTTTTCGATATAATTTCTCTCATTTTCTGCCTCCACTTTCCACCGCTCAAATGGCAGAAAACCGTTAAATTCAAATCTGAGATACCAGGCGAACAGAAATCAGCAGAAGGTCGCTGGTTTTTTTTTATTTCTCGTTTTTTTCTTGTTTCTCTTTGTATTTCGTTGCTCTCTTTTTTTCGATCTAATTTCTCTCATTTTCTGCCTCCACTTTCCACCGCTCAAATGGCAGAAAACCGTTAAATTCAAATCTGAGATACCAGGCGAACAGAAATCAGCAGAAGGTCGCTGGTTTTTTTTTTTTTCTCGTTTTTTTCTTGTTTCTCTTTGTATTTCGTTGTTCTTTTTTTTCGATATAATTTCTCTCATTTTCTGCCTCCACTTTCCACCGCTCAAATGGCAGAAAACCGTTAAATTCAAATCTGAGATACCAGGCGAACAGAAATCAGCAGAAGGTCGCTGGTTTTTTTTGTATTTCTCGTTTTTTTCTTGTTTCTCTTTGTATTTCGTTGCTCTCTTTTTTCGATATAATTTCTCTCATTTTCTGCCTCCACTTTCCACCGCTCAAATGGCAGAAAACCGTTAAATTCAAATCTGAGATACCAGGCGAACAGAAATCAGCAGAAGGTCGCTGGTTTTTTTTTATTTCTCGTTTTTTCCTTGTTTCTCTTTGTATTTCGTTGCTCTCTTTTTTTCGATCTAATTTCTCTCATTTTCTGCCTCCACTTTCCACCGCTCAAATGGCAGAAAACCGTTAAATTCAAATCTGAGATACCAGGCGAACAGAAATCAGCAGAAGGTCGCTGGTTTTTTTTTATTTCTCGTTTTTTTCTTGTTTCTCTTTGTATTTCGTTGCTCTCTTTTTTCGATATAATTTCTCTCATTTTCTGCCTCCACTTTCCACCGCTCAAATGGCAGAAAACCGTTAAATTCAAATCTGAGATACCAGGCGAACAGAAATCAGCAGGAGGTCGCTGGTTTTTTTTATTTCTTCTCGTTTTTTTCTTGTTTCTCTTTGTATTTCGTTGCTCTCTTTTTTCGATATAATTTCTCTCATTTTCTGCCTCCACTTTCCACCGCTCAAATGGCAGAAAACCGTTAAATTCAAATCTGAGATACCAGGCGAACAGAAATCAGCAGAAGGTCGCTGGTTTTTTTTTAATTTCTCGTTTTTTTCTTGTTTCTCTTTTTATTTCGTTGTTCTTTTTTTTCGATATAATTTCTCTCATTTTCTGCCTCCACTTTCCACCGCTCAAATGGCAGAAAACCGTTAAATTCAAATCTGAGATACCAGGCGAACAGAAATCAGCAGAAGGTCGCTGGTTTTTTAATTTCTCGTTTTTTCTTGTTTCTCTTTGTATTTCGTTGCTCTCTTTTTTCGATCTAATTTCTCTCATTTTCTGCCTCCACTTTCCACCGCTCAAATGGCAGAAAACCGTTAAATTCAAATCTGAGATACCAGGCGAACAGAAATCAGCAGAAGGTCGCTGGTTTTTTTTTATTTCTCGTTTTTTTCTTGTTTCTCTTTTTATTTCGTTGTTCTTTTTTTTCGATATAATTTCTCTCATTTTCTGCCTCCACTTTCCACCGCTCAAATGGCAGAAAACCGTTAAATTCAAATCTGAGATACCAGGCGAACAGAAATCAGCAGAAGGTCGCTGGTTTTTTTTTAATTTCTCGTTTTTTTCTTGTTTCTCTTTGTATTTCGTTGCTCTCTTTTTTCGATCTAATTTCTCTCATTTTCTGCCTCCACTTTCCACCGCTCAAATGGCAGAAAACCGTTAAATTCAAATCTGAGATACCAGGCGAACAGAAATCAGCAGAAGGTCGCTGGTTTTTTTTTATTTCTCGTTTTTTCTTGTTTCTCTTTGTATTTCGTTGCTCTCTTTTTTCGATCTAATTTCTCTCATTTTCTGCCTCCACTTTCCACCGCTCAAATGGCAGAAAACCGTTAAATTCAAATCTGAGATACCAGGCGAACAGAAATCAGCAGAAGGTCGCTGGTTTTTTTTTATTTCTCGTTTTTTTCTTGTTTCTCTTTGTATTTCGTTGCTCTCTTTTTTCGATCTAATTTCTCTCATTTTCTGCCTCCACTTTCCACCGCTCAAATGGCAGAAAACCGTTAAATTCAAATCTGAGATACCAGGCGAACAGAAATCAGCAGAAGGTCGCTGGTTTTTTTTTATTTCTCGTTTTTTCCTTGTTTCTCTTTTTATTTCGTTGCTCTCTTTTTTCGATATAATTTCTCTCATTTTCTGCCTCCACTTTCCACCGCTCAAATGGCAGAAAACCGTTAAATTCAAATCTGAGATACCAGGCGAACAGAAATCAGCAGAAGGTCGCTGGTTTTTTTTTATTTCTCGTTTTTTTCTTGTTTCTCTTTTTATTTCGTTGTTCTCTTTTTTCGATATAATTTCTCTCATTTTCTGCCTCCACTTTCCACCGCTCAAATGGCAGAAAACCGTTAAATTCAAATCTGAGATACCAGGCGAACAGAAATCAGCAGAAGGTCGCTGGTTTTTTTTTATTTCTCGTTTTTTCTTGTTTCTCTTTGTATTTCGTTGTTCTCTTTTTTCGATCTAATTTCTCTCATTTTCTGCCTCCACTTTCCACCGCTCAAATGGCAGAAAACCGTTAAATTCAAATCTGAGATACCAGGCGAACAGAAATCAGCAGAAGGTCGCTGGTTTTTTTTTATTTCTCGTTTTTTTCTTGTTTCTCTTTTTATTTCGTTGTTCTTTTTTTTCGATATAATTTCTCTCATTTTCTGCCTCCACTTTCCACCGCTCAAATGGCAGAAAACCGTTAAATTCAAATCTGAGATACCAGGCGAACAGAAATCAGCAGAAGGTCGCTGGTTTTTTTTTTTTTCTCGTTTTTTTCTTGTTTCTCCTTTGTATTTCGTTGCTTCTCTTTTTTCGATCTAATTTCTCTCATTTTCTGCCTCCACTTTCCACCGCTCAAATGGCAGAAAACCGTTAAATTCAAATCTGAGATACCAGGCGAACAGAAATCAGCAGAAGGTCGCTGGTTTTTTTTTATTTCTCGTTTTTTTCTTGTTTCTCTTTGTATTTCGTTGTTCTTTTTTTTCGATCTAATTTCTCTCATTTTCTGCCTCCACTTTCCACCGCTCAAATGGCAGAAAACCGTTAAATTCAAATCTGAGATACCAGGCGAACAGAAATCAGCAGAAGGTCGCTGGTTTTTTTTTTTTTCTCGTTTTTTTCTTGTTTCTCTTTTTATTTCGTTGTTCTCTTTTTTCGATATAATTTCTCTCATTTTCTGCCTCCACTTTCCACCGCTCAAATGGCAGAAAACCGTTAAATTCAAATCTGAGATACCAGGCGAACAGAAATCAGCAGAAGGTCGCTGGTTTTTTTTTATTTCTCGTTTTTTTCTTGTTTCTCTTTTTATTTCGTTGTTCTCTTTTTTCGATATAATTTCTCTCATTTTCTGCCTCCACTTTCCACCGCTCAAATGGCAGAAAACCGTTAAATTCAAATCTGAGATACCAGGCGAACAGAAATCAGCAGAAGGTCGCTGGTTTTTTTTTATTTCTCGTTTTTTTCTTGTTTCTCTTTGTATTTCGTTGTTCTCTTTTTTCGATATAATTTCTCTCATTTTCTGCCTCCACTTTCCACCGCTCAAATGGCAGAAAACCGTTAAATTCAAATCTGAGATACCAGGCGAACAGAAATCAGCAGAAGGTCGCTGGTTTTTTTTTTTTTTCTCGTTTTTTCTTGTTTCTCTTTGTATTTCGTTGTTCTCTTTTTTCGATATAATTTCTCTCATTTTCTGCCTCCACTTTCCACCGCTCAAATGGCAGAAAACCGTTAAATTCAAATCTGAGATACCAGGCGAACAGAAATCAGCAGAAGGTCGCTGGTTTTTTTTTATTTCTCGTTTTTTTCTTGTTTCTCTTTTTATTTCGTTGTTCTTTTTTTTCGATATAATTTCTCTCATTTTCTGCCTCCACTTTCCACCGCTCAAATGGCAGAAAACCGTTAAATTCAAATCTGAGATACCAGGCGAACAGAAATCAGCAGAAGGTCGCTGGTTTTTTTTTATTTCTCGTTTTTTTCTTGTTTCTCTTTTTATTTCGTTGTTCTCTTTTTTCGATATAATTTCTCTCATTTTCTGCCTCCACTTTCCACCGCTCAAATGGCAGAAAACCGTTAAATTCAAATCTGAGATACCAGGCGAACAGAAATCAGCAGAAGGTCGCTGGTTTTTTTTTATTTCTCGTTTTTTTCTTGTTTCTCCTTTGTATTTCGTTGCTCTTTTTTTCGATATAATTTCTCTCATTTTCTGCCTCCACTTTCCACCGCTCAAATGGCAGAAAACCGTTAAATTCAAATCTGAGATACCAGGCGAACAGAAATCAGCAGAAGGTCGCTGGTTTTTTTTTATTCTTCTCGTTTTTTTCTTGTTTCTCTTTTTATTTCGTTGTTCTCTTTTTTCGATCTATATTTTCTCTCATTTTCTGCCTCCACTTTCCACCGCTCCAAATGGCAGAAAACCGTTAAATTCAAATCTGAGATACCAGGCGAACAGAAATCAGCAGAAGGTCGCTGGTTTTTTTTTATTTCTCGTTTTTTCCTTGTTTCTCTTTTTATTTCGTTGTTCTTTTTTTTCGATATAATTTCTCTCATTTTCTGCCTCCACATTCCACCGCTCAAATGGCAGAAAACCGTTAAATTCAAATCTGAGATACCAGGCGAACAGAAATCAGCAGAAGGTCGCTGGTTTTTTTTATTTCTCGTTTTTTTTCTTGTTTCTCTTTGTATTTCGTTGCTCTCTTTTTTCGATCTAATTTCTCTCATTTTCTGCCTCCACTTTCCACCGCTCAAATGGCAGAAAACCCGTTAAATTCAAATCTGAGATACCAGGCGAACAGAAATCAGCAGAAGGTCGCTGGTTTTTTTTTATTTCTCGTTTTTTTCTTGTTTCTCTTTGTATTTCGTTGTTCTTTTTTTTCGATATAATTTCTCTCATTTTCTGCCTCCACTTTCCACCGCTCAAATGGCAGAAAACCGTTAAATTCAAATCTGAGATACCAGGCGAACAGAAATCAGCAGAAGGTCGCTGGTTTTTTTTTTTTTCTCGTTTTTTTCTTGTTTCTCTTTTTATTTCGTTGTTCTCTTTTTTTCGATATAATTTCTCTCATTTTCTGCCTCCACTTTCCACCGCTCAAATGGCAGAAAACCGTTAAATTCAAATCTGAGATACCAGGCGAACAGAAATCAGCAGAAGGTCGCTGGTTTTTTTTTATTTCTCGTTTTTTTCTTGTTTCTCTTTGTATTTCGTTGTCTCTCTTTTTTCGATCTAATTTCTCTCATTTTCTGCCTCCACTTTCCACCGCTCAAATGGCAGAAAACCGTTAAATTCAAATCTGAGATACCAGGCGAACAGAAATCAGCAGAAGGTCGCTGGTTTTTTTTTATTTCTCGTTTTTTTCTTGTTTCTCTTTGTATTTCGTTGCTCTCTTTTTTCGATCTAATTTCTCTCATTTTCTGCCTCCACTTTCCACCGCTCAAATGGCAGAAAACCGTTAAATTCAAATCTGAGATACCAGGCGAACAGAAATCAGCAGAAGGTCGCTGGTTTTTTTTTATTTCTCGTTTTTTTCTTGTTTCTCTTTTTATTTCGTTGTTCTTTTTTTTCGATATAATTTCTCTCATTTTCTGCCTCCACTTTCCACCGCTCAAATGGCAGAAAACCGTTAAATTCAAATCTGAGATACCAGGCGAACAGAAATCAGCAGAAGGTCGCTGGTTTTTTTTTATTTCTCGTTTTTTTCTTGTTTCTCTTTGTATTTCGTTGCTCTCTTTTTTCGATCTAATTTCTCTCATTTTCTGCCTCCACTTTCCACCGCTCAAATGGCAGAAAACCGTTAAATTCAAATCTGAGATACCAGGCGAACAGAAATCAGCAGAAGGTCGCTGGTTTTTTTTTTTTCTCTCGTTTTTTTCTTGTTTCTCTTTGTATTTCGTTGCTCTCTTTTTTTCGATCTAATTTCTCTCATTTTCTGCCTCCACTTTCCACCGCTCAAATGGCAGAAAACCGTTAAATTCAAATCTGAGATACCAGGCGAACAGAAATCAGCAGAAGGTCGCTGGTTTTTTTTTAATTTCTCGTTTTTTTCTTGTTTCTCTTTTTATTTCGTTGTTCTTTTTTTTCGATATAATTTCTCTCATTTTCTGCCTCCACTTTCCACCGCTCAAATGGCAGAAAACCGTTAAATTCAAATCTGAGATACCAGGCGAACAGAAATCAGCAGAAGGTCGCTGGTTTTTTTTTATTTCTCGTTTTTTTCTTGTTTCTCTTTTTATTTCGTTGTTCTTTTTTTTCGATATAATTTCTCTCATTTTCTGCCTCCACTTTCCACCGCTCAAATGGCAGAAAACCGTTAAATTCAAATCTGAGATACCAGGCGAACAGAAATCAGCAGAAGGTCGCTGGTTTTTTTTTATTTCTCGTTTTTTTCTTGTTTCTCTTTGTATTTCGTTGCTCTCTTTTTTCGATCTAATTTCTCTCATTTTCTGCCTCCACTTTCCACCGCTCAAATGGCAGAAAACCGTTAAATTCAAATCTGAGATACCAGGCGAACAGAAATCAGCAGAAGGTCGCTGGTTTTTTTTTATTTCTCGTTTTTTTCTTGTTTCTCTTTTTATTTCGTTGTTCTCTTTTTTCGATATAATTTCTCTCATTTTCTGCCTCCACTTTCCACCGCTCAAATGGCAGAAAACCGTTAAATTCAAATCTGAGATACCAGGCGAACAGAAATCAGCAGAAGGTCGCTGGTTTTTTTTTATTTCTCGTTTTTTTTCTTGTTTCTCCTTTGTATTTCGTTGCTCTCTTTTTTCGATCTAATTTCTCTCATTTTCTGCCTCCACTTTCCACCGCTCAAATGGCAGAAAACCGTTAAATTCAAATCTGAGATACCAGGCGAACAGAAATCAGCAGAAGGTCGCTGGTTTTTTTTTATTTCTCGTTTTTTTCTTGTTTCTCTTTTTATTTCGTTGTTCTTTTTTTTCGATATAATTTCTCTCATTTTCTGCCTCCACTTTCCACCGCTCAAATGGCAGAAAACCGTTAAATTCAAATCTGAGATACCAGGCGAACAGAAATCAGCAGAAGGTCGCTGGTTTTTTTTTTTTTCTCGTTTTTTCTTGTTTCTCTTTGTATTTCGTTGCTCTCTTTTTTCGATCTAATTTCTCTCATTTTCTGCCTCCACTTTCCACCGCTCAAATGGCAGAAAACCGTTAAATTCAAATCTGAGATACCAGGCGAACAGAAATCAGCAGAAGGTCGCTGGTTTTTTTTTATTTCTCGTTTTTTTCTTGTTTCTCTTTTTATTTCGTTGTTCTTTTTTTTCGATATAATTTCTCTCATTTTCTGCCTCCACTTTCCACCGCTCAAATGGCAGAAAACCGTTAAATTCAAATCTGAGATACCAGGCGAACAGAAATCAGCAGAAGGTCGCTGGTTTTTTTTTTATTTCTCGTTTTTTTCTTGTTTCTCTTTGTATTTCGTTGCTCTCTTTTTTCGATATAATTTCTCTCATTTTCTGCCTCCACTTTCCACCGCTCAAATGGCAGAAAACCGTTAAATTCAAATCTGAGATACCAGGCGAACAGAAATCAGCAGAAGGTCGCTGGTTTTTTTTTTTTTCTCGTTTTTTCTTGTTTCTCCTTTGTATTTCGTTGCTCTCTTTTTTCGATCTAATTTCTCTCATTTTCTGCCTCCACTTTCCACCGCTCAAATGGCAGAAAACCGTTAAATTCAAATCTGAGATACCAGGCGAACAGAAATCAGCAGAAGGTCGCTGGTTTTTTTTTATTTTCTCGTTTTTTCCTTGTTTCTCTTTTTATTTCGTTGTTCTTTTTTTTCGATATAATTTCTCTCATTTTCTGCCTCCACTTTCCACCGCTCAAATGGCAGAAAACCGTTAAATTCAAATCTGAGATACCAGGCGAACAGAAATCAGCAGAAGGTCGCTGGTTTTTTTTTTATTTCTCGTTTTTTCTTGTTTCTCTTTGTATTTCGTTGCTCTCTTTTTTCGATCTAATTTCTCTCATTTTCTGCCTCCACTTTCCACCGCTCAAATGGCAGAAAACCGTTAAATTCAAATCTGAGATACCAGGCGAACAGAAATCAGCAGAAGGTCGCTGGTTTTTTTTTTTTTTCTCGTTTTTTCTTGTTTCTCTTTGTATTTCGTTGCTCTCTTTTTTCGATCTAATTTCTCTCATTTTCTGCCTCCACTTTCCACCGCTCAAATGGCAGAAAACCGTTAAATTCAAATCTGAGATACCAGGCGAACAGAAATCAGCAGAAGGTCGCTGGTTTTTTTTTATTTCTCGTTTTTTTCTTGTTTCTCTTTTTATTTCGTTGTTCTTTTTTTTCGATATAATTTCTCTCATTTTCTGCCTCCACTTTCCACCGCTCAAATGGCAGAAAACCGTTAAATTCAAATCTGAGATACCAGGCGAACAGAAATCAGCAGAAGGTCGCTGGTTTTTTTTTTATTTCTCGTTTTTTTCTTGTTTCTCTTTGTATTTCGTTGCTCTCTTTTTTCGATCTAATTTCTCTCATTTTCTGCCTCCACTTTCCACCGCTCAAATGGCAGAAAACCGTTAAATTCAAATCTGAGATACCAGGCGAACAGAAATCAGCAGAAGGTCGCTGGTTTTTTTTTATTTCTCGTTTTTTTCTTGTTTCTCTTTTTATTTCGTTGTTCTTTTTTTTCGATATAATTTCTCTCATTTTCTGCCTCCACTTTCCACCGCTCAAATGGCAGAAAACCGTTAAATTCAAATCTGAGATACCAGGCGAACAGAAATCAGCAGAAGGTCGCTGGTTTTTTTTTATTTCTCGTTTTTTTCTTGTTTCTCTTTTTATTTCGTTGCTCTCTTTTTTCGATATAATTTCTCTCATTTTCTGCCTCCACTTTCCACCGCTCAAATGGCAGAAAACCGTTAAATTCAAATCTGAGATACCAGGCGAACAGAAATCAGCAGAAGGTCGCTGGTTTTTTTTTTTCTCGTTTTTTTCTTGTTTCTCTTTGTATTTCGTTGCTCTCTTTTTTCGATCTAATTTCTCTCATTTTCTGCCTCCACTTTCCACCGCTCAAATGGCAGAAAACCGTTAAATTCAAATCTGAGATACCAGGCGAACAGAAATCAGCAGAAGGTCGCTGGTTTTTTTTTATTTTCTCGTTTTTTTCTTGTTTCTCTTTTTATTTCGTTGTTCTCTTTTTTCGATATAATTTCTCTCATTTTCTGCCTCCACTTTCCACCGCTCAAATGGCAGAAAACCGTTAAATTCAAATCTGAGATACCAGGCGAACAGAAATCAGCAGAAGGTCGCTGGTTTTTTTTTATTTCTCGTTTTTTTCTTGTTTCTCTTTTTATTTCGTTGTTCTCTTTTTTCGATATAATTTCTCTCATTTTCTGCCTCCACTTTCCACCGCTCAAATGGCAGAAAACCGTTAAATTCAAATCTGAGATACCAGGCGAACAGAAATCAGCAGAAGGTCGCTGGTTTTTTTTTTTTTCTCGTTTTTTCTTGTTTCTCTTTGTATTTCGTTGCTCTCTTTTTTCGATCTAATTTCTCTCATTTTCTGCCTCCACTTTCCACCGCTCAAATGGCAGAAAACCGTTAAATTCAAATCTGAGATACCAGGCGAACAGAAATCAGCAGAAGGTCGCTGGTTTTTTTTTATTTCTCGTTTTTTCTTGTTTTTCTCTTTTTATTTCGTTGTTCTTTTTTTTCGATATAATTTCTCTCATTTTCTGCCTCCACTTTCCACCGCTCAAATGGCAGAAAACCGTTAAATTCAAATCTGAGATACCAGGCGAACAGAAATCAGCAGAAGGTCGCTGGTTTTTTTTAATTTCTCGTTTTTTCTTGTTTCTCTTTGTATTTCGTTGCTCTCTTTTTTCGATCTAATTTCTCTCATTTTCTGCCTCCACTTTCCACCGCTCAAATGGCAGAAAACCGTTAAATTCAAATCTGAGATACCAGGCGAACAGAAATCAGCAGAAGGTCGCTGGTTTTTTTTTATTTCTCGTTTTTTTCTTGTTTCTCTTTTTATTTCGTTGTTCTTTTTTTTCGATCTAATTTCTCTCATTTTCTGCCTCCACTTTCCACCGCTCAAATGGCAGAAAACCGTTAAATTCAAATCTGAGATACCAGGCGAACAGAAATCAGCAGAAGGTCGCTGGTTTTTTTTTATTTCTCGTTTTTTTCTTGTTTCTCTTTTTATTTCGTTGTTCTTTTTTTTCGATATAATTTCTCTCATTTTCTGCCTCCACTTTCCACCGCTCAAATGGCAGAAAACCGTTAAATTCAAATCTGAGATACCAGGCGAACAGAAATCAGCAGAAGGTCGCTGGTTTTTTTTTATTTCTCGTTTTTTTCTTGTTTCTCTTTGTATTTCGTTGCTCTCTTTTTTCGATCTAATTTCTCTCATTTTCTGCCTCCACTTTCCACCGCTCAAATGGCAGAAAACCGTTAAATTCAAATCTGAGATACCAGGCGAACAGAAATCAGCAGAAGGTCGCTGGTTTTTTTTTATTTCTCGTTTTTTTCTTGTTTCTCTTTTTATTTCGTTGTTCTTTTTTTTCGATATAATTTCTCTCATTTTCTGCCTCCACTTTCCACCGCTCAAATGGCAGAAAACCGTTAAATTCAAATCTGAGATACCAGGCGAACAGAAATTAGCAGAAGGTCGCTGGTTTTTTTTAATTTCTCGTTTTTTCTTGTTTCTCTTTGTATTTCGTTGCTCTCTTTTTTTGATCTAATATCTCTCATTTTCTGCATCCACTTTCCATCGCTCAAATGGCAGAAAACCGTTAAATTCAAATCTGAGATACCAGGCGAACAGAAATCAGCAGAAGGTCGCTGGTTTTTTTTTATTTCTCGTTTTTTTCTTGTTTCTCTTTTTATTTCGTTGTTCTTTTTTTTCGATATAATTTCTCTCATTTTCTGCCTCCACTTTCCACCGCTCAAATGGCAGAAAACCGTTAAATTCAAATCTGAGATACCAGGCGAACAGAAATCAGCAGAAGGTCGCTGGTTTTTTTTAATTTCTCGTTTTTTTCTTGTTTCTCTTTGTATTTCGTTGCTCTCTTTTTTTCGATCTAATTTCTCTCATTTTCTGCCTCCACTTTCCACCGCTCAAATGGCAGAAAACCGTTAAATTCAAATCTGAGATACCAGGCGAACAGAAATCAGCAGAAGGTCGCTGGTTTTTTTTTAATTTCTCGTTTTTTTCTTGTTTCTCTTTGTATTTCGTTGCTCTCTTTTTTTCGATCTAATTTCTCTCATTTTCTGCCTCCACTTTCCACCGCTCAAATGGCAGAAAACCGTTAAATTCAAATCTGAGATACCAGGCGAACAGAAATCAGCAGAAGGTCGCTGGTTTTTTTTTTTTTTCTCGTTTTTTTCTTGTTTCTCTTTTTATTTCGTTGCTCTCTTTTTTCGATATAATTTCTCTCATTTTCTGCCTCCACTTTCCACCGCTCAAATGGCAGAAAACCGTTAAATTCAAATCTGAGATACCAGGCGAACAGAAATCAGCAGAAGGTCGCTGGTTTTTTTTTTTTCTCGTTTTTTCTTGTTTCTCTTTGTATTTCGTTGCTCTCTTTTTTCGATCTAATTTCTCTCATTTTCTGCCTCCACTTTCCACCGCTCAAATGGCAGAAAACCGTTAAATTCAAATCTGAGATACCAGGCGAACAGAAATCAGCAGAAGGTCGCTGGTTTTTTTTTATTCTCCGTTTTTTTCTTGTTTCTCTTTTTATTTCGTTGTTCTTTTTTTTCGATATAATTTCTCTCATTTTCTGCCTCCACTTTCCACCGCTCAAATGGCAGAAAACCGTTAAATTCAAATCTGAGATACCAGGCGAACAGAAATCAGCAGAAGGTCGCTGGTTTTTTTTTATTTCTCGTTTTTTTCTTGTTTCTCTTTGTATTTCGTTGCTCTCTTTTTTCGATATAATTTCTCTCATTTTCTGCCTCCACTTTCCACCGCTCAAATGGCAGAAAACCGTTAAATTCAAATCTGAGATACCAGGCGAACAGAAATCAGCAGAAGGTCGCTGGTTTTTTTTTTTTTCTCGTTTTTTTCTTGTTTCTCTTTTTATTTCGTTGCTCTCTTTTTTCGATATAATTTCTCTCATTTTCTGCCTCCACTTTCCACCGCTCAAATGGCAGAAAACCGTTAAATTCAAATCTGAGATACCAGGCGAACAGAAATCAGCAGAAGGTCGCTGGTTTTTTTTTATTTCTCGTTTTTTTCTTGTTTCTCTTTGTATTTCGTTGCTCTCTTTTTTCGATCTAATTTCTCTCATTTTCTGCCTCCACTTTCCACCGCTCAAATGGCAGAAAACCGTTAAATTCAAATCTGAGATACCAGGCGAACAGAAATCAGCAGAAGGTCGCTGGTTTTTTTTTATTTCTCGTTTTTTCTTGTTTCTCTTTGTATTTCGTTGCTCTCTTTTTTCGATATAATTTCTCTCATTTTCTGCCTCCACTTTCAACACTAATGGCAGAAAACCGTTAAATTCAAATCTGAGATACCAGGCGAACAGAAATCAGCAGAAGGTCGCTGGTTTTTTTATTTCTCGTTTTTTCTTGTTTCTCTTTGTATTTCGTTGCTCTCTTTTTTCGATCTAATTTCTCTCATTTTCTGCCTCCACTTTCCACCGCTCAAATGGCAGAAAACCGTTAAATTCAAATCTGAGATACCAGGCGAACAGAAATCAGCAGAAAGGTCGCTGGTTTTTTTTTATTTCTCGTTTTTTTCTTGTTTCTCTTTTTATTTCGTTGCTCTCTCTTTTTTCGATATAATTTCTCTCATTTTCTGCCTCCACTTTCCACCGCTCAAATGGCAGAAAACCGTTAAATTCAAATCTGAGATACCAGGCGAACAGAAATTAGCAGAAGGTCGCTGGTTTTTTTTTTTTCTCGTTTTTTCTTGCTTCTCTTTTTATTTCGTTGCTCTCTTTTTTCGATATAATTTCTCTCATTTTCTGCCTCCACTTTCCACCGCTAAAAACAAGAAAAAAAAGCAAAAGGCGCGGGTTTTTTTAATTTCTCGTTTTTTCTTGTTTCTCTTTGTATTTCGTTGCTCTTCTTTTTCGATCTAATTAATCTAATTTTCTGCCTCCACTTTCCACCGCTCAAGTGGCAGAAAACCGCTAAACTCAAATCTGAGATACCAGGCGAACAGAAATCAGCAGAAGGTCGCTGGTTTTTTTAATTTCCCGTTTTTTATTGTTTCTCTTTGTATTTGGTTGCTCTCTTTTTATACCCGTACTCAAAAAAGAGTTAAGGGGTATATTAGATTTGTGGTAAAAGTGGATGTGTGCAACGCAGAGAAGGAAACGTTTCCGACCCCATAAAGTATATATATTCTTGATCAGCATCAATAGCCGAGTCTATATAGCCATGTCCGTCTGTCCGTCCGTCTGTCCGTCTTGATGAGCGCCTGTATCTCAGAGACTATAAGAGCTAGAGAAACCAAATTGGGTTTCCAGACTCATGTGATATCACACTGCTACAGGTGTATTTCAAAATTTCGCCCCGCCCCCTTCCGCCCCCTAAAGAACGAAAATCTGTGGCAGGCACATTTTTAAAGATACGATAAAACTAAAAACGCATTATCGTAGAGAATGCCCATATCTACCAGACTGCCGAATCTGAATCAGATCGGATCATAATTATAGCCAGAATGAAGAAATTAATTTTCAGTTGCTTCCCCTCCCCATCCCGCCAACGACAACGCAACTCATTTTCCTTCTCGCTCGCACACTCTGCCGCGTTCAGTGCGCGAGCAACCCCTAGCGGAGGAGATGTAGAATCTAAATGGTACTTGTACAAACTACATGTTAGATGTAGAATAGACATTGTAGATGAGATGTAGATAACAAATGTAGCAAAAAAATGTAAAATGTAAGATTTTTTTTTAAATTCTAAAATTCTAAAAAATCATGCTCAAAAATGTATATACTGACTGAGTACGGGTATAAGTAGAGTCGCGTCCCCAGAAGCGACTCACACGTTCCTTCTCGTTTCGATCTAATTTCTCTCATTTTCTGCCTCCACTTTCCACCGCTCAAGTGGCAGAAAACCGTTAAATTCAAATCTGAGATACCAGGCGAACAGAAATCAGCAGAAGGTCGCTGGTTTTTTTAATTTCTCGTTTTTATACCCGTACTCAAAAGAGAGTTAAGGGGTATATTAGATTTGTGGTAAAAGTGGATGTGTGTAACGCAGAGAAGGAAACGTTTCCGACCCCATAAAGTATATATATTCTTGATCAGCATCAATAGCCGAGTCGATAGAGCCATGTCTGTCTGTCCGTCTGTCCGTCTTGTTTGACGCCTGGATCTCAGAGACTATAAGAGCTAGGGCAACCAAATTTGGTTTCCAGACTCATGTGATATCACACTGCTACAAGTGTGCCCATATCTACCAGATTGCCGAATCTGAATCAGATCGGATCATAATTATAGCCAGAATGAAGAAATTAATTTTCAGTTGCTTCCCCTCCCCCTCCCACCAACGACAACGCAACTCATTTTCCTTCTCGCTCGCACACTCTGCCGCGTTCAGTGCGCGAGCAACCCCTAGCGGAGGAGATGTAGAATCTAAATGGTACATATACAATCTACATGTTAGATGTAGAATAGACATTGTAGATGAGATGTAGATAACAAATGTAGCAAAAAAATGTAAAATGTAAGATTTTTTTTTAAATTCTAAAATTCTAAAAAATCATGCTCAAAAATGTATATACTGACTGAGTACGGGTATAAGTAGAGTCGCGTCCCCAGAAGCGACTCACACGTTCCTTCTCGTTTTTTCTTGTTTCTTTTCGGATTTCGTTGCTCTCATTTTTATACCCGTACTCAAAAAAGAGTTAAGGGGTATATTATATTTGTGGTAAAAGTGGATGTGTGCAACGCAGAGAAGGAAACGTTTCCGACCCCATAAAGTATATATATTCTTGATCAGCATCAATAGCCGAGTCTATATAGCCATGTCCGTCTGTCCGTCCGTCTGTCCGTCTGTCCGTCTTGATGAGCGCCTGTATCTCAGAGACTATAAGAGCTAGAGAAACCAAATTTGGTTTCCAGACTCATGTGATATCACACTGCTACAAGTGTATTTCAAAATTTCGCCCCGCCCCCTTCCGCCCACACAAAGGACGAAAATCTGTGGCAGGCACAGTTTTAAAGATACGATAAAACTAAAAACGCACTATCGTAGAAAATGCCCATATCTACCAGATTGCCGAATCTGAATCAGATCGGATCATAATTGTAGCAAGAATGAAGAAATTAATTTTCAGTTGCTTCCCCTGACCCCTCCTGCACACCATGCAATCTCATTTTCCTTCTCGCTCGCACACTCTGCCGCGTTCAGTGCGCGAGCAACCCCTAGCGGAGGAGATGTAGAATCTAAATGGTACTTGTACAAACTACATGTTAGATGTAGAATAGACATTGTAGATGAGATGTAGATAACAAATGTAGCAAAAAAATGTAAAATGTAAGATTTTTTTTTAAATTCTAAAATTCTAAAAAATCATGCTCAAAAAGTATAAGTATAAGTAGAGTCGCGTCCCCAGAAGCGACTCACACGTTCCTTCTCGTTTCGATCTAATTTCTCTCATTTTCTGCCTCCACTTTCCACCGCTCAAGTGGCAGAAAACCGTTAAATTCAAATCTGAGATACCAGGCGAACAGAAATCAGCAGAAGGTCGCTGGTTTTTTTAATTTCTCGTTTTTATACCCGTACTCAAAAGAGAGTTAAGGGGTATATTAGATTTGTGGTAAAAGTGGATGTGTGTAACGCAGAGAAGGAAACGTTTCCGACCCCATAAAGTATATATATTCTTGATCAGCATCAATAGCCGAGTCGATAGAGCCATGTCTGTCTGTCCGTCTGTCCGTCTTGTTTGACGCCTGGATCTCAGAGACTATAAGAGCTAGGGCAACCAAATTTGGTTTCCAGACTCATGTGATATCACACTGCTACAAGTGTGCCCATATCTACCAGATTGCCGAATCTGAATCAGATCGGATCATAATTATAGCCAGAATGAAGAAATCAATTTTCAGTTGCTTCCCCCCCCCCCTCACGACGACGACAACGCATCTCATTTTCCTTCTCGCTCGCACATTCTGCCGCGTTCAGTGCGCGAGCAACCCCTAGCGGAGGAGATGTAGAATCTTATTGGAACATGTAAAATCTACATGTTAGATGTAGAATATACATTGTATATGTAGATGTAGATATCATATGTAGCAAAAAAATGTAAAATGTAAATTTTTTTTTTTTTTAAAATTTTTAAAAATCATAAGCTCAAAAATGTATATACTGACTGAGTACGGGTATAAGTAGAGTCGCGTCCCCAGAAGCGACTCACACGTTCCTTCTCGTTTCGATCTAATTTCTCTCATTTTCTGCCTCCACTTTCCACCGCTCAAGTGGCAGAAAACCGTTAAATTCAAATCTGAGATACCAGGCGAACAGAAATCAGCAGAAGGTCGCTGGTTTTTTTAATTTCTCGTTTTTATACCCGTACTCAAAAGAGAGTTAAGGGGTATATTAGATTTGTGGTAAAAGTGGATGTGTGTAACGCAGAGAAGGAAACGTTTCCGACCCCATAAAGTATATATATTCTTGATCAGCATCAATAGCCGAGTCGATAGAGCCATGTCTGTCTGTCCGTCTGTCCGTCTTGTTTGACGCCTGGATCTCAGAGACTATAAGAGCTAGGGCAACCAAATTTGGTTTCCAGACTCATGTGATATCACACTGCTACAAGTGTGCCCATATCTACCAGATTGCCGAATCTGAATCAGATCGGATCATAATTATAGCCAGAATGAAGAAATTAATTTTCAGTTGCTTCCCCTCCCCCTCCCACCAACGACAACGCAACTCATTTTCCTTCTCGCTCGCACACTCTGCCGCGTTCAGTGCGCGAGCAACCCCTAGCGGAGGAGATGTAGAATCTAAATGGTACATATACAATCTACATGTTAGATGTAGAATAGACATTGTAGATGAGATGTAGATAACAAATGTAGCAAAAAAATGTAAAATGTAAGATTTTTTTTTAAATTCTAAAATTCTAAAAAATCATGCTCAAAAATGTATATACTGACTGAGTACGGGTATAAGTAGATTCGCGTCCCCAGAAGCGACTCACACGTTCCTTCTCGTTTTTTCTTGTTATACCCGTACTCAAAAAAGAGTTAAGGGGTATATTAGATTTGTGGTAAAAGTGGTTGTGTGTAACGCAGAGAAGGAAAATTTTCCGACCCCATAAAGTATATATATTCTTGATCAGCATCAATAGCCGAGTCGATATAGCCATGTCTGTGTCTGTCCGTCCGTCCGTCCGTCCGTCCGTCCGTCCGTCCGTCCGTCCGTCTGTCCGTCTGTCCGTCTGTCCGTCTGTCCGTCTCGATGAGCGCCTGGATCTCAGAGACTATAAGAGCTAGCGAAACCAAATTTGGTTTCCAGACTTATGTGATATCACACTGCTACAAGTGTATTTCAGAATTTCGCCCCGCCCCCTTCCGCCCACACAAAGGACGAAAATCTGTGGCAGGCACAATTTTAAAGATACGATAAAACTAAAAACGCAGTATCGTAGAGAATGCCCATATCTACCAGATTGCCAAATCTGAACTAGATCGGATCATAATTATAGCCAGAATGAAGAAATTAATTTTCTGTTCCTTCCCCTCCCCATCACGACGGAGACAACACAACTCATTTTCCTTCTCGCTCGCACACTCTGCCGCGTTCAGTGCGCGAGCACTGATGTAGAATATACATTGTATATGTAGATGTAGATATCATATGTAGCAAAAAAATGTAAAATGTAAATTTTTTTTTTTTTCTAAAATTTTTAAAAATCATAAGCTCAAAAATGTATATACTGACTGAGTACGGGTATAAGTAGAGTCGCGTCCCCAGAAGCGACTCACACGTTCCTTCTCGTTTCGATCTAATTTCTCTCATTTTCTGCCTCCACTTTCCACCGCTCAAGTGGCAGAAAACCGTTAAATTCAAATCTGAGATACCAGGCGAACAGAAATCAGCAGAAGGTCGCTGGTTTTTTTAATTTCTCGTTTTTATACCCGTACTCAAAAGAGAGTTAAGGGGTATATTAGATTTGTGGTAAAAGTGGATTTGTGTAACGCAGAGAAGGAAACGTTTCCGACCCCATAAAGTATATATATTCTTGATCAGCATCAATAGCCGAGTCGATATAGCCATGTCTGTCTGTCCGTCCGTCCGTCCGTCCGTCCGTCCGTCCGTCCGTCTGTCCGTCTGTCCGTCTGTCCGTCTCGATGAGCGCCTGGATCTCAGAGACTATAAGAGCTAGCGAAACCAAATTTGGTTTCCAGACTTATGTGATATCACACTGCTACAAGTGTATTTCAGAATTTCGCCCCGCCCCCTTCCGCCCACACAAAGGACGAAAATCTGTGGCAGGCACAATTTTAAAGATACGATAAAACTAAAAACGCAGTATCGTAGAGAATGCCCATATCTACCAGATTGCCAAATCTGAACTAGATCGGATCATAATTATAGCCAGAATGAAGAAATTAATTTTCTGTTCCTTCCCCTCCCCATCACGACGGAGACAACACAACTCATTTTCCTTCTCGCTCGCACACTCTGCCGCGTTCAGTGCGCGAGCAACCCCTAGCGGAGGAGATGTAGAATCTAAATGGTACATGTAGAATATACATGTTAGATGTATAATATAAATAGTATATGTAAATGTAGATAACAGATGTAGCAAAAAAAATGTAAAATGTAAAATTTCTTTTTTTTTTTAAGTTCTAAATAATTATATGCTTAAAAATGTATATGCTGACTGAGTACGGGTATAAGTAGAGTCGCGTCCCCAGAAGCGACTCACACGTTCCTTCTCGTTTCTTTTCGGATTTCGTTGCTCTCTTTTTATACCCGTACTCAAAAAAGAGTTAAGGGGTATATTAGATTTGTGGTAAAAGTGGATGTGTGCAACGCAGAGAAGGAAACGTTTCCGACCCCATAAAGTATATATATTCTTGATCAGCATCAATAGCCGAGTCTATATAGCCATGTCCGTCTGTCCGTCCGTCTGTCCGTCTGTCCGTCTTGATGAGCGCCTGTATCTCAGAGACTATAAGAGCTAGAGAAACCAAATTTGGTTTCCAGACTCATGTGATATCACACTGCTACAAGTGTATTTCAAAATTTCGCCCCGCCCCCTTCCGCCCACACAAAAGACGAAAATCTGTGGCAGGCACAGTTTTAAAGATACGATAAAACTAAAAACGCACTATCGTAGAAAATGCCCATATCTACCAGATTGCCGAATCTGAATCAGATCGGATCATAATTGTAGCAAGAATGAAGAAATTAATTTTCAGTTGCTTCCCCTGACCCCTCCTGCACACCATGCAATCTCATTTTCCTTCTCGCTCGCACACTCTGCCGCGTTCAGTGCGCGAGCAACCCCTAGCGGAGGAGATGTAGAATCTAAATGGTACATATACAATCTACATGTTAGATGTAGAATAGACATTGTAGATGAGATGTAGATAACAAATGTAGCAAAAAAATGTAAAATGTAAGATTTTTTTTTAAATTCTAAAATTCTAAAAAATCATGCTCAAAAATGTATATACTGACTGAGTACGGGTATAAAGTAGAGTCGCGTCCCCAGAAGCGACTCACACGTTCCTTCTCGTTTTTCTTGTTTCTTTTCGGATTTCGTTGCTCTCATTTTTATACCCGTACTCAAAAAAGAGTTAAGGGGTATATTATATTTGTGGTAAAAGTGGATGTGTGCAACGCAGAGAAGGAAACGTTTCCGACCCCATAAAGTATATATATTCTTGATCAGCATCAATAGCCGAGTCTATATAGCCATGTCCGTCTGTCCGTCCGTCTGTCCGTCTGTCCGTCTTGATGAGCGCCTGTATCTCAGAGACTATAAGAGCTAGAGAAACCAAATTTGGTTTCCAGACTCATGTGATATCACACTGCTACAAGTGTGCCCATATCTACCAGATTGCCGAATCTGAATCAGATCGGATCATAATTATAGCCAGAATGAAGAAATCAATTTTCAGTTGCTTCCCCTCCCCCTCACGACGACGACAACGCATCTCATTTTCCTTCTCGCTCGCACATTCTGCCGCGTTCAGTGCGCGAGCAACCCCTAGCGGAGGAGATGTAGAATCTTATTGGAACATGTAAAATCTACATGTTAGATGTAGAATATACATTGTATATGTAGATGTAGATATCATATGTAGCAAAAAAATGTAAAATGTAAATTTTTTATTTTTTCTAAAATTCTTAAAAATCATAAGCTCAAAAATGTATCTACTGACTGAGTACGGGTATAAGTAGAGTCGCGTCCCCAGAAGCGACTCACACGTTCCTTCTCGTTCGATCTAATTTCTCTCATTTTCTGCCTCCACTTTCCACCGCTCAAATGGCAGAAAACTGTTAAATTCAAATTTGAGATTCCAGGCGAACAGAAATCAGCAAAAGGTCGCTGGTTTTTTTAATTTCTCGTTTTTTCTTGTTTCTCTTTGTATTTGGTTGCTTTCTTTTTTCGATCTAATTTATCTAATTTTCTGCCTCCACTTTCCACCGCTCAAGTGGCAGAAAACCGTTAAATTCAAATCTGAGATACCAGGCGAACAGAAATCAGCAGAAGGTCGCTGGTTTTTTTAATTTCTCGTTTTTTCTTGTTTTTCTTTGTATTTCGTTGCTGTATTTTTTCGATCTAATTTCTCTCATTTTCTGTCTCCACTTTCCACCGCTCAAATGGCAGAAAACTGTTAAATTAAAATTTGAGATACCAGGCGAACAGAAATCAACAGAAGGTCGCTGGTTTTTTTAATTTCTCGTTTTTTCTTGTTTCTCTTCGGATTTCGTAGCTCTCTTTTTTCGATCTAATTTCTCTCATTTTCTGCCCCCACTTTCCACCGCTCAAATGGCAGAAACTGTTAAATTCAAATTTCAGATACCAGGCGAACAGAAATCAGCAAAACGTCGCTTGTTTTTTTAATTTCTCGTTTTTTCCTGTTTCTCTTTGCATTTCGTTGCTCTCTTTTTTCGATGTAATTTCTCTCATTTTCTGCCTCCACTTTCCACCGCTCAAGTGGCAGAAAACCGTTAAATTCAAATCTGAGATACCAGGCGAACAGAAATCAGCAGAAGGTCGCTGGTTTTTTTAATTTCTCGTTTTTTCTTGTTTTTCTTTGTATTTCGTTGCTGTATTTTTTCGATCTAATTTCTCTCATTTTCTGTCTCCACTTTCCACCGCTCAAATGGCAGAAAACTGTTAAATTAAAATTTGAGATACCAGGCGAACAGAAATCAACAGAAGGTCGCTGGTTTTTTTAATTTCTCGTTTTTTCTTGTTTCTCTTTCGGATTTCGTAGCTCTCTTTTTTCGATCTAATTTCTCTCATTTTCTGCCCCCACTTTCCACCGCTCAAATGGCAGAAACTGTTAAATTCAAATTTCAGATACCAGGCGAACAGAAATCAGCAAAACGTCGCTTGTTTTTTTAATTTCTCGTTTTTTCCTGTTTCTCTTTGGATTTCGTTGCTCTCTTTTTTCGATGTAATTTCTCTCATTTTCTGCCTCCACTTTCCACCGCTCAAGTGGCAGAAAACTGTTAAATTAAAATTTGAGATACCAGGCGAACAGAAATCAACAGAAGGTCGCTGGTTTTTTTAATTTCTCGTTTTTTCTTGTTTCTCTTCGGATTTCGTAGCTCTCTTTTTTCGATCTAATTTCTCTCATTTTCTGCCTCCACTTTCCACCGCTCAAGTGGCAGAAAACCGTTAAATTCAAATCTGAGATACCAGGCGAACAGAAATCAGCAGAAGGTCGCTGGTTTTTTTATACCCGTACTCAAAAGAGAGTTAAGGGGTATATTAGATTTGTGGTAAAAGTGGATGTGTGTAACGCAGAGAAGGAAACGTTTCCGACCCCATAAAGTATATATATTCTTGATCAGCATCAATAGCCGAGTCGATAGAGCCATGTCTGTCTGTCCGTCTGTCCGTCTTGTTTGACGCCTGGATCTCAGAGACTATAAGAGCTAGGGCAACCAAATTTGGTTTCCAGACTCATGTGATATCACACTGCTACAAGTGTGCCCATATCTACCAGACTGCCGAATCTGAATCAGATCGGATCATAATTATAGCCAGAATGAAGAAATTAATTTTCAGTTGCTTCCCCTCCCCCTCCCGCCAACGACAACGCAACTCATTTTCCTTCTCGCTCGCACACTCTGCCGCGTTCAGTGCGCGAGCAACCCCTAGCGGAGGAGATGTAGAATCTAAATGGTACATATACAATCTACATGTTAGATGTAGAATAGACATTGTAGATGAGATGTAGATAACAAATGTAGCAAAAAAATGTAAAATGTAAGATTTTTTTTTAATTCTAAAATTCTAAAAAATCATGCTCAAAAATGTATATACTGACTGAGTACGGGTATAAGTAGAGTCGCGTCCCCAGAAGCGACTCACACGTTCCTTCTCGTTTTTTCTTGTTTCTTTTCGGATTTCGTTGCTCTCATTTTTCGATATAATTTCTCTCATTTTCTGCCTCCACTTTCCACCGCTCAAATGGCAGAAAACTGTTAAATTCAAATTTAAGATACCAGGCGAACAGAAATCAGCAAAAGGTCGCTGGTTTTTTTAATTTCTCGTTTTTTCTTGTTTCTCTTTGGATTTCGTTGCTCTCTTTTTTCGATCTAATTTCTCTAATTTTCTGCCTCCACTTTCCACCGCTCAAGTGGCAGAAAACCGTTAAATTCAAATCTGAGATACCAGGCGAACAGAAATCAGCAAAAGGTCGCTGGTTTTTTTAATTTCTCGTTTTTTCTTGTTTCTCTTTGTATTTGGTTGCTCTCTTTTTTCGATATAATTTCTCTCATTTTCTGCCTCAATTTTCCATCGCTCAAATGGCAAAAAACTGTTAAATTCAAATTTGAGATACCAGGCGAACAGAAATCAGCAGAAGGTCGCTGGTTTTTTTAATTTCTCGTTTTTTCTTGTTTCTCTTTGTATTTGGTTGCTCTCTTTTTTCGATCTAATTTCTCTCATTTTCTGATTCCACTTTCCACCGCTCAAATGGCAAAAAACTGTTAAATTCAAATTTGAGATAACAGGCGAACAGAAATCAGCAGAAGGTCGCTGGTTTTTTTAATTTCCCGTTTTTTCTTGTTTCTCTTTGTATTTGGTTGCTGTCTTTTTATACCCGTACTCAAAAAAGAGTTAAGGGGTATATTAGATTTGTGGTAAAAGTGGATGTGTGCAACGCAGAGAAGGAAACGTTTCCGACCCCATAAAGTATATATATTCTTGATCAGCATCAATAGCCGAGTCTATATAGCCATGTCCGTCTGTCCGTCCGTCTGTCCGTCCGGCCGTCTTGATGAGCGCCTGGATCTCAGAGACTATAAGAGCTAGAGAAACCAAATTTGGTTCCCAGACTCATGTGATATCACACTGCTACAAGTGTATTTCCAAATTTCGCCCCGCCCACTTCCGCCCACACAAAGGACGAAAATCTGTGGCAGGCACAGTTTTAAAGATACGATAAAACTAAAAACGCAGTATCGTAGAGAACGCCCATATCTACCAGATTGCCGAATCTGAATCAGATCGGGTCATAATTATAGCCAGAATGAAGAAATCAATTTTCAGTTGCTTCCCCTCCCCCTCCCACCAACGACAACGCAACTCATTTTCCTTCTCGCTCGCACACTCTGCCGCGTTCAGTGCGCGAGCAACCCCTAGCGGAGGAGATGTAGAATCTAAATGGTACTTGTACAAACTACATGTTAGATGTAGAATAGACATTGTAGATGAGATGTAGATAACAAATGTAGCAAAAAAATGTAAAATGTACGATTTTTTTTTAAATTCTAAAATTCTAAAAAATCATGCTCAAAAAGTATAAGTATAAGTAGAGTCGCGTCCCCAGAAGCGACTCACACGTTCCTTCTCGTTTCGATCTAATTTCTCTCATTTTCTGCCTCCACTTTCCACCGCTCAAGTGGCAGAAAACCGTTAAATTCAAATCTGAGATACCAGGCGAACAGAAATCAGCAGAAGGTCGCTGGTTTTTTTAATTTCTCGTTTTTATACCCGTACTCAAAAGAGAGTTAAGGGGTATATTAGATTTGTGGTAAAAGTGGATGTGTGTAACGCAGAGAAGGAAACGTTTCCGACCCCATAAAGTATATATATTCTTGATCAGCATCAATAGCCGAGTCGATAGAGCCATGTCTGTCTGTCCGTCTGTCCGTCTTGTTTGACGCCTGGATCTCAGAGACTATAAGAGCTAGGGCAACCAAATTTGGTTTCCAGACTCATGTGATATCACACTGCTACAAGTGTGCCCATATCTACCAGATTGCCGAATCTGAATCAGATCGGATCATAATTATAGCCAGAATGAAGAAATCAATTTTCAGTTGCTTCCCCTCCCCCTCACGACGACGACAACGCATCTCATTTTCCTTCTCGCTCGCACATTCTGCCGCGTTCAGTGCGCGAGCAACCCCTAGCGGAGGAGATGTAGAATCTAATTGGAACATGTAAAATCTACATGTTAGATGTAGAATATACATTGTATATGTAGATGTAGATATCATATGTAGCAAAAAAATGTAAAATGTAAATTTTTTTTTTTCTAAAATTCTTAAAAATCATAAGCTCAAAAATGTATCTACTGACTGAGTACGGGTATAAGTAGAGTCGCGTCCCCAGAAGCGACTCACACGTTCCTTCTCGTTCGATATAATTTCTCTCATTTTCTGCCTCCACTTTCCACCGCTCAAATGGCAGAAAACTGTTAAATTCAAATTTTAGATACCAGGCGAACAGAAATCAGCAAAAGGTCGCTGGTTTTTTTAATTTCTCGTTTTTTCTTGTTTCTCTTTGGATTTCGTTGCTCTCTTTTTTCGATCTAATTTATCTAATTTTCTGCCTCCACTTTCCACCGCTCAAGTGGCAGAAAACCGTTAAATTCAAATCTGAGATACCAGGCGAACAGAAATCAGCAGAAGGTCGCTGGTTTTTTTAATTTCTCGTTTTTTCTTGTTTTTCTTTGTATTTCGTTGCTGTATTTTTTCGATCTAATTTCTCTCATTTTCTGTCTCCACTTTCCACCGCTCAAATGGCAGAAAACTGTTAAATTAAAATTTGAGATACCAGGCGAACAGAAATCAACAGAAGGTCGCTGGTTTTTTTAATTTCTCGTTTTTTCTTGTTTCTCTTCCGGATTTCGTAGCTCTCTTTTTTCGATCTAATTTCTCTCATTTTCTGCCCCCACTTTCCACCGCTCAAATGGCAGAAACTGTTAAATTCAAATTTCAGATACCAGGCGAACAGAAATCAGCAAAACGTCGCTTGTTTTTTTAATTTCTCGTTTTTTCCTGTTTCTCTTTGCATTTCGTTGCTCTCTTTTTTCGATGTAATTTCTCTCATTTTCTGCCTCCACTTTCCACCCGCTCAAGTGGCAGAAAACCGTTAAATTCAAATCTGAGATACCAGGCGAACAGAAATCAGCAGAAGGTCGCTGGTTTTTTTAATTTTTCGTTTTTTCTTGTTTTTCTTTGTATTTCGTTGCTGTATTTTTTCGATCTAATTTCTCTCATTTTCTGTCTCCACTTTCCACCGCTCAAATGGCAGAAAACTGTTAAATTAAAATTTGAGATACCAGGCGAACAGAAATCAACAGAAGGTCGCTGGTTTTTTTAATTTCTCGTTTTTTCTTGTTTCTCTTCGGATTTCGTAGCTCTCTTTTTTCGATCTAATTTCTCTCATTTTCTGCCCCCACTTTCCACCGCTCAAATGGCAGAAACTGTTAAATTCAAATTTCAGATACCAGGCGAACAGAAATCAGCAAAACGTCGCTGGTTTTTTTAATTTCTCGTTTTTTCCTGTTTCTCTTTGGATTTCGTTGCTCTCTTTTTTCGATGTAATTTCTCTCATTTTCTGCCTCCACTTTCCACCGCTCAAGTGGCAGAAAACTGTTAAATTCTAATTTGAGATACCAGGCGAACAGAAATCAGCAGAAGGTCGCTGGTTTTTATACCCGTACTCAAAAAAGAGTTAAGGGGTATATTAGATTTGTGGTAAAAGTGGATGTGTGTAACGCAGAGAAGGAAACGTTTCCGACCCCATAAAGTATATATATTCTTGATCAGCATCAATAGCCGAGTCGATAGAGCCATGTCTGTCTGTCCGTCTGTCCGTCTTATTTGACGCCTGGATCTCAGAGACTATAAGAGCTAGGGCAACCAAATTTGGTTTCCAGACTCATGTGATATCACACTGCTACAAGTGTATTTCAAAATTTCGCCCCGCCCCCTTCCGCCCACACAAAGGACGAAAATCTGTGGCAGGCACAGTTTTAAAGATACGATAAAACTAAAAACGCAGTATCGTAGAGAATGCCCATATCTACCAGATTGCCGAATCTGAATTAGATCGGATCATAATTATAGCCAGAATGAAGAAATTCATTTTCAGTTGCTTCCCCTCCCCCTCCCGATCCAAACAACGCAACTCATTTTCCTTCTCGCTCGCACACTCTGCCGCGTTCAGTGCGCGAGCAACCCCTAGCGGAGGAGATGTAGAATCTAAATGGTACATGTACAATCTACATGTTAGATGTAGAATAGACATTGTAGATGAGATGTAGATAACAAATGTAGCAAAAAAATGTAAAATGTAAAATTTTTTTTTTAATTCTAAAATTCTAAAAAATTATGCTCAAAAATGTATATACTGACTGAGTACGGGTATAAGTAGAGTCGTGTCCCCAGAAACGACTCACACGTTCCTTCTCGTTAATTTCTCGTTTTTATACCCGTACTCAAAAGAGAGTTAAGGGGTATATTAGATTTGTGGTAAAAGTGGATGTGTGTAACGCAGAGAAGGAAACGTTTCCGATCCCATAAAGTATATATATTCTTGATCAGCATCAATAGCCGAGTCGATAGAGCCATGTCTGTCTGTCCGTCTGTCCGTCTTGTTTGACGCCTGGATCTCAGAGACTATAAGAGCTAGGGCAACCAAATTTGGTTTCCAGACTCATGTGATATCACACTGCTACAAGTGTGCCCATATCTACCAGATTGCCGAATCTGAATCAGATCGGATCATAATTATAGCCAGAATGAAGAAATCAATTTTCAGTTGCTTCCCCTCCCCCCTCACGACGACGACAACGCATCTCATTTTCCTTCTCGCTCGCACATTCTGCCGCGTTCAGTGCGCGAGCAACCCCTAGCGGAGGAGATGTAGAATCTTATTGGAACATGTAAAATCTACATGTTAGATGTAGAATATACATTGTATATGTAGATGTAGATATCATATGTAGCAAAAAAATGTAAAATGTAAATTTTTTATTTTTTCTAAAATTTTTAAAAATCATAAGCTCAAAAATGTATATACTGACTGAGTACGGGTATAGTAGAGTCGCGTCCCCAGAAGCGACTCACACGTTCCTTCTCGTTTCGATCTAATTTCTCTCATTTTCTGCCTCCACTTTCCACCGCTCAAGTGGCAGAAAACCGTTAAATTCAAATCTGAGATACCAGGCGAACAGAAATCAGCAGAAGGTCGCTGGTTTTTTTATACCCGTACTCAAAAAAGAGTTAAGGGGTATATTAGATTTGTGGTAAAAGTGGATGTGTGTAACGCAGAGAAGGAAAATTTTCCGACCCCATAAAGTATATATATTCTTGATCAGCATCAATAGCCGAGTCGATATAGCTATGTCTGTCTGTCCGTCTGTCTGTCTGTCTGTCTGTCTGTCTGTCTGTCTGTCTGTCTGTCTGTCTGTCTCGATGAGCGCCTAGATCTCAGAGACTATAAGAGCTAGGGCAACCAAATTTGGTTTCCAGACTCATGTGATATCCCACTGCTACAAGTGTATTTCAAAATTTCGCCCCGCCCCCTTCCGCCCCCACAAAGAACGAAAATCTGTGGCAGGCACATTTTTAAAGATACGATAAAACTAAAAACGCAGTATCGTAGAGAATGCCCATATCTACCAGATTGCCGAATCTGAATCAGATCGGATCATAATTATAGCCAGAATGAAGAAATGAATTTTCTGTTGGTTCCCTCTCCTTCTCCAGCGCTGCTGACGCTACTGATTCTCTTTCTCGCTCGCACACTCTGCCGCGTTCAGTGCGCGAGCAACCCTAGCGGAGGAGATGTAGAATATAAATGGTACATGTACAATCTACATGTTAGATGTGGAATATACATTGTAGATGTAGATGTAGATAACAGATGTAGCAAAAAAATGTAAAATGTAAAATTTTTTTTTTTTTTAATTCTAAAAAATCATTAGCTCAAAAATGTATATACAGACTGAGTACGGGTATAAGTAGAGTCGCGTCCCCAGAAGCGACTCACACGTTCCTTCTCGTTAATTTCTCGTTTTTATACCCGTACTCAAAAGAGAGTTAAGGGGTATATTAGATTTGTGGTAAAAGTGGATGTGTGTAACGCAGAGAAGGAAACGTTTCCGACCCCATAAAGTATATATATTCTTGATCAGCATCAATAGCCGAGTCGATAGAGCCATGTCTGTCTGTCCGTCTGTCCGTCTTGTTTGACGCCTGGATCTCAGAGACTATAAGAGCTAGGGCAACCAAATTTGGTTTCCAGACTCATGTGATATCACACTGCTACAAGTGTGCCCATATCTACCAGATTGCCGAATCTGAATCAGATCGGATCATAATTATAGCCAGAATGAAGAAATTAATTTTCAGTTGCTTCCCCTCCCCCTCCCACCAACGACAACGCAACTCATTTTCCTTCTCGCTCGCACACTCTGCCGCGTTCAGTGCGCGAGCAACCCCTAGCGGAGGAGATGTAGAATCTAAATGGTACATATACAATCTACATGTTAGATGTAGAATAGACATTGTAGATGAGATGTAGATAACAAATGTAGCAAAAAAAATGTAAAATGTAAGATTTTTTTTTAAATTCTAAAATTCTAAAAAATCATGCTCAAAAATGTATGTACTGACTGAGTACGGGTATAAGTAGAGTCGCGTCCCCAGAAGCGACTCACACGTTCCTTCTCGTTTTTATACCCGTACTCAAAAAAGAGTTAAGGGGTATATTAGATTTGTGGTAAAAGTGGATGTGTGTAACGCAGAGAAGGAAACGTTTCCGACCCCATAAAGTATATATATTCTTGATCAGCATCAATAGCCGAGTCGATATAGACATGTCTGTCTGTCCGTCCGTCCGTCCGTCCGTCCGTCCGTCCGTCCGTCCGTCCGTCTTGTTGAGCGCCTGGATCTCAGAGACTATAAGAGTTAGGGTAACCAAATTTGGTTTCCAGACTCATGTGATATCACACTGCTACAAGTGTATTTCAAAATTTCGCCCCGCCCCCTTCCGCCCACACAAAGGACGAAAATCTGTGGCAGGCACAATTTTAAAGAAACGATAAAACTAAAAACGCAGTATCGTAGAGAATGACCATATCTACCAGACTGCCGAATCTGAATCAGATCGGATCATAATTATAGCCAGAAAGAAGAAATTAATTTTCAGTTGCTTCCCCTCCCGCCGAGACAACACAACTCATTTTCCTTCTCGCTCGCACACTCTGCCGCGTTCAGTGCGCGAGCAACCCCTAGCGGAGGAGATGTAGAATATGAATGGAACATGTACAATCTACATGTTAGATGTATAATAGACATTTTATATGTAGATGTAGATAGCATATGTAGCAAAAAAATGTAAAATGTAAAATTTTTTTTTTTTTTTCTAAAAAATCATAAGCTCAAAAGTGTATGTACATATATACTGACTGAGTACGGGTATAAGTAGAGTCGTGTCCCCAGAAACGACTCACACGTTCCTTCTCGTTTCTTGTTTCTTTTCGGATTTCGTTGCTCTCATTTTTATACCCGTACTCAAAAAAGAGTTAAGGGGTATATTATATTTGTGGTAAAAGTGGATGTGTGCAACGCAGAGAAGGAAACGTTTCCGACCCCATAAAGTATATATATTCTTGATCAGCATCAATAGCCGAGTCTATATAGCCATGTCCGTCTGTCCGTCCGTCTGTCCGTCTGTCCGTCTTGATGAGCGCCTGTATCTCAGAGACTATAAGAGCTAGAGAAACCAAATTTGGTTTCCAGACTCATGTGATATCACACTGCTACAAGTGTATTTCAAAATTTCGCCCCGCCCCCTTCCGCCCACACAAAGGACGAAAATCTGTGGCAGGCACAGTTTTAAAGATACGATAAAACTAAAAACGCACTATCGTAGAAAATGCCCATATCTACCAGATTGCCGAATCTGAATCAGATCGGATCATAATTGTAGCAAGAATGAAGAAATTGATTTTCAGTTGCTTCCCCTGACCCCTCCTGCACACCATGCAATCTCATTTTCCTTCTCGCTCGCACACTCTGCCGCGTTCAGTGCGCGAGCAACCCTTAGCGAGGAGATGTAGAATCTAAATGGTACATATACAATCTACATGTTAGATGTAGAATAGACATTGTAGATGAGATGTAGATAACAAATGTAGCAAAAAAAATGTAAAATGTAAGATTTTTTTTTAAATTCTAAAATTCTAAAAAATCATGCTCAAAAAGTATAAGTATAAGTAGAGTCGCGTCCCCAGAAGCGACTCACACGTTCCTTCTCGTTCGATATAATTTCTCTCATTTTCTGCCTCCACTTTCCACCGCTCAAATGGCAGAAAATTGTTAAATTCAAATTTTAGGTACCAGGCGAACAGAAATCAGCAAAAGGTCGCTGGTTTTTTTAATTTCTCGTTTTTTCTTGTTTCTCTTTGGATTTCGTTGCTCTCTTTTTTCGATCTAATTTATCTAATTTTCTGCCTCCACTTTCCACCGCTCAAGTGGCAGAAAACCGTTAAATTCAAATCTGAGATACCAGGCGAACAGAAATCAGCAGAAGGTCGCTGGTTTTTTTAATTTCTCGTTTTTTCTTGTTTTTCTTTGTATTTGGTTGCTCTCTTTTTCGATCTAATTTCTCTCATTTTCTGCCCCCACTTTCCACCGCTCAAATGCCAGAAAACTGTTAAATTCAAATTTGAGATACCAGGCGAACAGAAATCAGCAAAACGTCGCTTGTTTTTTTAATTTCTCGTTTTTTCCTGTTTCTCTTTGGATTTCGTTGCTCTCTTTTTTCGATGTAATTTCTCTCATTTTCTGCCTCCACTTTCCACCGCTCAAATGGCAGAAAACTGTTAAATTCAAATTTGAGATACCAGGCGAACAGAAATCAGCAGAAGTTCGCTGATTTTTTTAATTTCTCGATTTTTCTTGTTTCTCTTTGGATTTCGTTACTCTCTTTTTTCGATCAAATTTATCTAATTTTCTGCCTCCACTTTCCACCGCTCAAGTGGCAGAAACTGTTAAATTCAAATTTCAGATACCAGGCGGACAGAAATCAGCAGAAGGTCGATAGTTTTTTTTATTTCTCGTTTTTTCTTGTTTCTCTTTGTATTTCGTTGCTCTCTTTTTTCGATGTAATTTCTCTCATTTTCTGCCTCCACTTTCCACCGCTCAAATGGCAGAAAACTGTTAAATTCAAATTTGAGATACCAGGCGAACAGAAATCAGCAGAAGGTCGCTGGTTTTTTTAATTTCTCGTTTTTTCTTGTTTTTCTTCGTATTTCGTTGCTCTCTTTTTCGATGTAATTTCTCTCATTTTCTGCCTCCACTTTCCACCGCTCAAGTGGCAGAAAACTGTTAAATTCAAATTTGAGATACCAGGCGAACAGAAATCAGCAGAAGGTCGCTGGTTTTTTTAATTTCTCGTTTTTTCTTGTTTCTCTTCGGATTTCGTAGCTCTCTTTTTTCGATCTAATTTCTCTCATTTTCTGCCTCCACTTTCCACCGCTCAAGTGGCAGAAAACCGTTAAATTCAAATCTGAGATACCAGGCGAACAGAAATCAGCAGAAGGTCGCTGGTTTTTTTAATTTCTCGTTTTTATACCCGTACTCAAAAGAGAGTTAAGGGGAATTGATTTGTGGTTTAAGTGGATGTGTGATTTCACTGCTACAAGTGTGCCCCCACCTTCCACCGAATCTGAATAGATCGGATCAGAATAACCGAATTAATTTTCAGTTGCTTACCTGGCGACCCGAAATCATGCAAATCGCTTTTTTTTTAATTTCTCGTTTTCCTCGCTCACTTTGCCTATTTCGCGACACCCCCGGATCTAAATGTACTTGTACAAACTACATGTTAAATTCAAATGACATTGTAGTGAGATGTGTAACAATGTAGCGTTGTAAGATTTTTTTTTTTCTAAAATTCTAGAAAATCAGCCAAAAGTTTGAGGTCGGTCCCCCGGCGACTCACGTTCCTTCTCGTTTGATATAATTTCTCTCATTTTCTGCCTCCACTTTCCACCGCTCAAATGGCAGAAAATTGTTAAATTCAAATTTTAGGTACCAGGCGAACAGAAATCAGCAAAAGGTCGCTGGTTTTTTTAATTTCTCGTTTTTTCTTGTTTCTCTTTGGATTTCGTTGCTCTCTTTTTTCGATCTAATTTATCTAATTTTCTGCCTCCACTTTCCACCGCTCAAAGTGGCAGAAAACCGTTAAATTCAAATCTAGATACCAGGCGAACAGAAATCAGCAGAAGGTCGCTGGTTTTTTTAATTTCTCGTTTTTTCTTGTTTTTCTTTGTATTTGGTTGCTCTCTTTTTCGATCTAATTTCTCTCATTTTCTGCCCCACTTTCCACCGCTCAAATGCCAGGAAACTGTTAAATTCAAATTTGAGATACCAGGCGAACAGAAATCAGCAAAAGGTCGCTTGTTTTTTTAATTTCTCGTTTTTTCTTGTTTCTCTTTGGATTTCGTTGCTCTCTTTTTTCGATGTAATTTCTCTCATTTTCTGCCTCCACTTTCCACCGCTCAAATGGCAGAAAACTGTTAAATTCAAATTTGAGATACCAGGCGAAACAGAATCAGCAGAAGTTCGCTGATTTTTTTAATTTCTCGATTTTTCTTGTTTCTCTTTGGATTTCGTTACTCTCTTTTTTCGATCAAATTTATCTAATTTTCTGCCTCCACTTTCCACCGCTCAAGTGGCAGAAAACTGTTAAATTCAAATTTCAGATACCAGGCGAACAGAAATCAGCAGAAGGTCGCTAGTTTTTTTAATTTCTCGTTTTTTCTTGCTTCTCTTTGTATTTCGTTGCTCTCTTTTTTCGATCTAATTTCTCTCATTTTCTGTCTCCACTTTCCACCGCTCAAATGGCAGAAAACTGTTAAATTAAAATTTGAGATACCAGGCGAACAGAAATCAACAGAAGGTGGCTGGTTTTTTTAATTTCTCGTTTTTTCTTGTTTCTCTTCGGATTTCGTAGCTCTCTTTTCGATCTAATTTCTCTCATTTTCTGCCCCCACTTTCCACCGCTCAAATGGCAGAAACTGTTAAATTCAAATTTCAGATACCAGGCGGACAGAAATCAGCAGAAGGTCGATAGTTTTTTTAATTTCTCGTTTTTTCTTGTTTCTCTTTGTATTTCGTTGCTCTTTTTTTTCGATCTAATTTATCTAATTTTCTGCCTCCACTTTCCACCGCTCAAATGGCAGAAAACTGTTAAATTCAAATTTGAGATACCAGGCGAACAGAAATCAACAGAAGGTGGCTGGTTTTTTTAATTTCTCGTTTTTTCTTGTTTCTCTTTCGGATTTCGTAGCTCTCTTTTTTCGATCTAGTTTCTCTCATTTTCTGCCTCCACTTTCCACCGCTCAAATGGCAGAAAATTGTTAAATTCAAATTTGAGATACCAGGCGAACAGAAATCAGCAAAAGGTCGCTGGTTTTTTTAATTTCTCGTTTTTTCTTGTTTCTCTTTGGATTTCGTTGCTCTCTTTTTTCGATCTAATTTATCTAATTTTCTGCCTCCACTTTCCACCGCTCAAGTGGCAGAAAACCGTTAAATTCAAATCTGAGATACCAGGCGAACAGAAATCAGCAGAAGGTCGCTGGTTTTTTTAATTTCTCGTTTTTTCTTGTTTTTCTTTGTATTGGGTTGCTCTCTTTTTCGATCTAATTTCTCTCATTTTCTGCCCCCACTTTCCACCGCTCAAATGCCAGAAACTGTTAAATTCAAATTTGAGATACCAGGCGAACAGAAATCAGCAAAACGTCGCTTGTTTTTTTAATTTCTCGTTTTTTCTTGTTTCTCTTTGGATTTCGTTGATCTCTTTTTTCGATGTAATTTCTCTCATTTTCTGCCTCCACTTTCCACCGCTCAAATGGCAGAAAACTGTTAAATTCAAATTTGAGATACCAGGCGAACAGAAATCAGCAGAAGTTCGCTGATTTTTTTAATTTCTCGATTTTTCTTGTTTCTCTTTGGATTTCGTTACTCTCTTTTTTCGATCAAATTTATCTAATTTTCTGCCTCCACTTTCCACCGCTCAAGTGGCAGAAACTGTTAAATTCAAATTTCAGATACCAGGCGGACAGAAATCAGCAGAAGGTCGATAGTTTTTTTAATTTCTCGTTTTTTCCTGTTTCTCTTTGGATTTCGTTGCTCTCTTTTTTCGATGTAATTTCTCTCATTTTCTGCCTCCACTTTCCACCGCTCAAATGGCAGAAAACCGTTAAATTCAAATTTGAGATACCAGGCGAACAGAAATCAGCAGAAGTTCGCTGATTTTTTTAATTTCTCGATTTTTCTTGTTTCTCTTTGGATTTCGTTACTCTCTTTTTTCGATCAAATTTATCTAATTTTCTGCCTCCACTTTCCACCGCTCAAGTGGCAGAAACTGTTAAATTCAAATTTCAGATACCAGGCGGACAGAAATCAGCAGAAGGTCGATAGTTTTTTTTAATTTCTCGTTTTTTCTTGTTTCTCTTTGTATTTCGTTGCTGTATTTTTTCGATCTAATTTCTCTCATTTTCTGCTCCACTTTCCACCGCTCAAATGGCAGAAACTGTTAAATTCAAATTTCAGATACCAGGCGAACAGAAATCAGCAAAACGTCGCTGGTTTTTTTAATTTCTCGTTTTTTCCTGTTTCTCTTTGGATTTCGTTGCTCTCTTTTTTCGATGTAATTTCTCTCATTTTCTGCCTCCACTTTCCACCGCTCAAGTGGCAGAAAACTGTTAAATTAAAATTTGAGATACCAGGCGAACAGAAATCAACAGAAGGTCGCTGGTTTTTTTAATTTCTCGTTTTTTCTTGTTTCTCTTTGGATTTCGTAGCTCTCCTTTTTTCGATCTAATTTCTCTCATTTTCTGCCTCCACTTTCCACCGCTCAAGTGGCAGAAAACCGTTAAATTCAAATCTGAGATACCAGGCGAACAGAAATCAGCAGAAGGTCGCTGGTTTTTTTAATTTCTCGTTTTTATACCCGTACTCAAAGAGAGTTAAGGGGTTATCAGATTTGTGGTAAAGTGGATGTGTGTAACGCGGGAGGAAACGTTTCCGACCCCATAAAGTATATATATTCTTGATCAGCATCAATAGCCGAGTCATAGAGCCATGTCTGTCTGTCCGTCTGTCCGTCTTGTTTGAGCCTGGATCTCAGAGACTATAAGAGCTAGGGCAACCAAATTTGGTTTCCAGACTCATGTTATGTCACACTGCCACAAGTGTGCCCATAATACCAGATTGCCGAATCTGAATCAGATCGGATCAGAATGAAGAAATTAATTTTCAGTTGCTTACCTGACCCTCTCCTCTGCACACCATGCAATCTCATTTTCCTTCTTGTTACACTCTCTTTGTGTTCAGTTGCTAAACCCCTAGCGGGGAGAGTAGCTAAATGGTACTTTACAAACTACATGTTAGATGTAGAATAGAATGTGATGAGATGTGATAACAAATGTAGCAAAAAAATGTAAAATGTAAGATTTTTTTTTAAATTCTAAAATTCTAAAAAATCATGCTCACAAAAGTATAAGTATAAGTAGGGCGCGTCCCCGAAGCGACTCACGTTCCTTCTTGTTCGATATAATTTCTCTCATTTTCTGCCTCCACTTTCCACCGCTCAAATGGCAGAAAACTGTTAAATTCAAATTTTAGGTACCAGGCGAACAGAAATCAGCAAAAGGTCGCTGGTTTTTTTAATTTCTCGTTTTTTCTTGTTTCTCTTTGGATTTCGTTGCTCTCTTTTTTCGATCTAATTTATCTAATTTTCTGCCTCCACTTTCCACCGCTCAAGTGGCAGAAAACCGTTAAATTCAAATCTGAGATACCAGGCGAACAGAAATCAGCAGAAGGTCGCTGGTTTTTTTAATTTCTCGTTTTTTCTTGTTTTTCTTTGTATTTCGTTGCTGTATTTTTTCAATCTAATTTCTCTCATTTTCTGCCCCCACTTTCCACCGCTCAAATGCCAGAAAACTGTTAAATTCAAATTTGAGATACCAGGCGAACAGAAATCAGCAAAAGGTCGCTGGTTTTTTTAATTTCTCGTTTTTTCTTGTTTCTCTTTGGATTTCGTTGCTCTCTTTTTTCGATGTAATTTCTCTCATTTTCTGCCTCCACTTTCCACCGCTCAAATGGCAGAAAACCGATAAATTCAAATTTGAGATACCAGGCGAACAGAAATCAGCAGAAGTTCGCTGATTTTTTTAATTTCTCGTTTTTTCTTGTTTCTCTTTGGATTTCGTTACTCTCTTTTTTCGATCAAATTTATCTAATTTTCTGCCTCCACTTTCCACCGCTCAAGTGGCAGAAACTGTTAAATTCAAATTTCAGATACCAGGCGGACAGAAATCAGCAGAAGGTCGATAGTTTTTTTTAATTTCTCGTTTTTTCTTGTTTCTCTTTGTATTTCGTTGCTGTTTTTTTCGATCTAATTTCTCTCATTTTCTGTCTCCACTTTCCACCGCTCAAATGGCAGAAAACTGTTAAATTAAAATTTGAGATACCAGGCGAACAGAAATCAACAGAAGGTGGCTGGTTTTTTTAATTTCTCGTTTTTTCTTGTTTCTCTTTGGATTTCGTAGCTCTCTTTTTTCGATCTAATTTCTCTCATTTTCTGCCCCCACTTTCCACCGCTCAAATGGCAGAAACTGTTAAATTCAAATTTCAGATACCAGGCGAACAGAAATCAGCAGAAGGTCGCTGGTTTTTTTAATTTCTCGTTTTTTCTTGTTTCTCTTTGGATTTCGTTGCTCTCTTTTTTCGATCTAATTTATCTAATTTTCTGCCTCCACTTTCCACCGCTCAAATGGTAGAAAACCGTTAAATTCAAATTTCAGATACCAGGCGAACAGAAATCAGCAGAAGGTCGCTAGTTTTTTTAATTTCTCGTTTTTTCTTGTTTCTCTTTGTATTTCGTTGCTGTATTTTTTCGATCTAATTTCTCTCATTTTCTGCCTCCACTTTCCACCGCTCAAATGGCAGAAAACTGTTAAATTCAAATTTGAGATACCAGGCGAACAGAAATCAGCAGAAGGTCGCTGGTTTTTTTAATTTCTCGTTTTTTCTTGTTTCTCTTTGGATTTCGTTGCTCTCTTTTTTCGATCTAATTTATCTAATTTTCTGCCTCCACTTTCCACCGCTCAAATGGCAGAAAACCGTTAAATTCAAATTTGAGATACCAGGCGAACAGAAATCAGCAGAAGGTCGCTGGTTTTTTTAATTTCTCGTTTTTTCTTGTTTCTCTTTGTATTTGGTTGCTTTCTTTTTCGATCTAATTTCTCTCATTTTCTGCCCCCACTTTCCACCGCTCAAATGCCAGAAACCGTTAAATTCAAATTTGAGATACCAGGCGAACAGAAATCAGCAAAACGTCGCTGGTTTTTTTTAATTTCTCGTTTTTTCTTGTTTCTTTTGGATTTCGTTGCTCTCTTTTTTCGATCTAATTTCTCTCATTTTCTGCCTCCACTTTCCACCGCTCAAATGGCAGAAAACTGTTAAATTCAAATTTGAGATACCAGGCGAACAGAAATAAGCAGAAGTTCGCTGGTTTTTTTAATTTCTCGGTTTTTCTTGTTTCTCTTTGTATTTGGTTGCTCTCTTTTTTCGATCTAATTTATCTAATTTTCTGCCTCCACTTTCCACCGCTCAAGTGGCAGAAAACTGTTAAATTCAAATTTGAGATACCAGGCGGACAGAAATCAGCAGAAGGTCGATAGTTTTTTTAATTTCTCGTTTTTTCTTGTTTCTCTTTGTATTTCGTTGCTGTTTTTTTCGATCTAATTTCTCTCATTTTCTGTCTCCACTTTCCACCGCTCAAATGGCAGAAAACCGTTAAATTAAAATTTGAGATACCAGGCGAACAGAAATCAACAGAAGGTGGCTGGTTTTTTTAATTTTCTCGTTTTTTCTTGTTTCTCTTTATTCGTTGCTCTCTTTTTTCGATCTAATTTCTCTCATTTTCTGCCCCCACTTTCCACCGCTCAAATGGCAGAAACCGTTAAATTCAAATTTCAGATACCAGGCGGACAGAAATCAGCAGAAGGTCGCTGGTTTTTTTAATTTCTCGTTTTTTCTTGTTTCTCTTTGTATTTCGTTGCTCTTTTTTTTCGATCTAATTTCTCTAATTTTCTGCCTCCACTTTCCACCGCTCAAATGGCAGAAAACCGTTAAATTCAAATTTGAGATACCAGGCGAACAGAAATCAGCAGAAGGTCGCTGGTTTTTTTAATTTCTCGATTTTTCTTTTTCTCTTTGTATTTCGTTGCTCTCTTTTTTCGATCTAATTTATCTCATTTTCTGCCTCCACTTTCCACCGCTCAAGTGGCAGAAACCGTTAAATTCAAATTTCAGATACCAGGCGAACAGAAATCAGCAGAAGGTCGCTAGTTTTTTTAATTTCTCGTTTTTTCTTGTTTCTCTTTGTATTTCGTTGCTCTATTTTTTCGATCTAATTTCTCTCATTTTCTGCCTCCACTTTCCACCGCTCAAATGGCAGAAAATTGTTAAATTCAAATTTTAGATACCAGGCGAACAGAAATCAGCAAAAGGTCGCTGGTTTTTTTAATTTCTCGTTTTTTCTTGTTTCTCTTTGGATTTCGTTGCTCTCTTTTTTCGATCTAATTTATCTAATTTTCTGCCTCCACTTTCCACCGCTCAAGTGGCAGAAAACCGTTAAATTCAAATCTGAGATACCAGGCGAACAGAAATCAGCAGAAGGTCGCTGGTTTTTTTAATTTCTCGTTTTTTCTTGTTTCTCTTTGTATTTGGTTGCTGTCTTTTTTCGATCTAATTTCTCTCATTTTCTGCCCTCACTTTCCAACGCTCAAATGGCAGAAAACTGTTAAATTCAAATTTGAGATACCAGGCGAACAGAAATCAGCAAAAGGTCGCTGGTTTTTTTAATTTCTCGTTTTTTCTTGTTTCTCTCTTTGGATTTCGTTGCTCTCTTTTTCGATGTAATTTCTCTCATTTTCTGCCTCCACTTTCCACCGCTCAAATGGCAGAAAACTGTTAAATTCAAATTTGAGATACCAGGCGAACAGAAATCAGCAGAAGGTCGCTGGTTTTTTTAATTTCTCGTTTTTTCTTGTTTCTCTTTGGATTTCGTTACTCTCTTTTTTCGATCAAATTTATCTAATTTTCTGCCTCCACTTTCCACCGCTCAAATGGCAGAAACTGTTAAATTCAAATTTCAGATACCAGGCGGACAGAAATCAGCAGAAGGTCGATAGTTTTTTTAATTTCTCGTTTTTTCTTGTTTCTCTTTGTATTTCGTTGCTCTCTTTTTTCGATCTAATTTCTCTCATTTTCTGTCTTCCACTTTCCACCGCTCAAATGGCAGAAAACTGTTAAATTAAAATTTGAGATACCAGGCGAACAGAAATCAACAGAAGGTGGCTGGTTTTTTTAATTTCTCGTTTTTTCTTGTTTCTCTTTGGATTTCGTAGCTCTCTTTTTTCGATCTAATTTCTCTCATTTTCTGCCTCCACTTTCCACCGCTCAAATGGCAGAAAACCGTTAAATTCAAATTTCAGATACCAGGCGAACAGAAATCAGCAGAAGGTCGCTGGTTTTTTTAATTTCTCGTTTTTTCTTGTTTCTCTTGTATTTCGTTGCTCCTTTTTTTCGATCTAATTTATTAATTTTCTGCCTCCACTTTCCACCGCTCAAATGGCAGAAAACTGTTAAATTCAAATTTGAGATACCAGGCGAACAGAAATCAGCAGAAGGTCGCTGATTTTTTTTAATTTCTCGATTTTTCTTTTTTCTCTTTGTATTTGGTTGCTCTCTTTTTTCGATCTAATTTATCTCAATTTTCTGCCTCCACTTTCCACCGCTCAAGTGGCAGAAACTGTTAAACTCAAATTTCAGATACCAGGCGGACAGAAATCAGCAGAAGGTTGATAGTTTTTTTAATTTCTCGTTTTTTCTTGTTTCTCTTTGTATTTGTTGCTGTATTTTTTCGATCTAATTTTCTCATTTTCTGCCTCCACTTTCCACCGCTCAAATGGCAAGAAAACTGTTAAATTCAAATTTGAGATACCAGGCGAACAGAAATCAGCAGAAGGTCGCTGGTTTTTTTTAATTTCTCGTTTTTTCTTGTTTCTTCTATTTCGTTGCTCTCTTTTGATCTTGTTCTCTCATTTTCTGCTTCACTTTCCACCGCTCAAATGGCAGAAACTGTTTAATTCAAATTTCAGATACCAGGCGGACAGAAATCAGCAGAAGGTCGCAGGTTTTTTAAATTTCTCGTTTTTTCTTGTTTCTCTTTGTATTTCGTTGCTCTTTTTTTTCGATCCTAATTTTCTGCCTTCTTTCCACCGCTCAAGTGGCAAAAACCGCTATATTCAAATCTGAGATACCAAAAGACAACAAAAGGTCGCTGGTGTTTTTAATTTCTCGTTTTCGACCGTACTAAAAAAGAGTTAAGGGGTACTATTAGATTTGTGGAAAAGTGGATGTGTGTAACGCAGAGAAGGAAACGTTTCCGACCCCATAAATATATATTCTTGATCAGCATCAATAGCCGAGTCAAATAGCCATGTCTGTCTGTCCGTCTGTCTGTCTGTCCGTCTTGTTGAGCGCGATCTCAGACACTATAAGAGCTAGGGCAACCAAATTTGGTTTCCACACTCATGTGATATCACACTGCTACAAGTGTATTTCAAAATTTCGCCCCGCCCCCCTTCCGCCACCACAAAGGACGAAAATCAGTGGCAAGCACATTTTTAAAGATACGATAAACTAAAAACGCATTATCGTAGAGAATGCCCATATCTAACAGACTGCCGAATCTGAATCAGATCGGATCATAATTATAGCCAGAATGAAGAAATTAATTTTCAGTTGCTTCCCCTCCCATCCCGCCAACGACAACGCAACTCATTTTCCCTTCTCGCTCGCATCTTGCCGCGTTCAGTGCGCGAGAACCCAGGAGGAGATGTAGAATCTAAATGGTACATATACAATCTACATGTTAGATGTAGAATAAACATTGTAGATGAGATGTAGATAACAAATGTAGCAAAAAAATGTAAAATGTAAGATTTTTTTTTTAATTCTAAAATTCTAAAAAATCATGCTCAAAAATTTATATACTGACTGAGTACGGGTATAAAGGAGAGTCGCGTTAGCGGTCCACACGTTCCTTCTTGTTTTTTCTTGTTTCTTTTCGGATTTCGATGCTCTCATTTTTTCGATATAATTCTTCTATTTTTGCCTCCACTTTCCACCGCTCAAAATGGCAGAAAGCTGTTAAATTCAAATTTTAGATACTAGGCGAACAGAAATCAGCAAAAGGTCGCTGGTTTTTTTAATTTCTCGTTTTTTCTTGTTTTCTCTTTGGATTTCGTTGCCTCTTTTTTCGATTTAATTTTTCTCATTTGGTAAAGGTGGATGTGTGTAACGCAGAGAAAGAAACGTTTCCGACCTAAAAAAATTATATTTAAATCTTATTCGCCCTGCAATTTTTATAGGTGGGGCGTCCCCCCCCCTATGCCAGTCTGTATGTCCTGTGTGTCAATGCCTTTGGAGAATGTGCAGATCTTTTGCAATCAATTTGGATGGCAGGACATAAAGGATAGCCACTATAACGTAATCGGCCAGTAAATATCCCTGTTTCACTCTAACTCTGCAGTTTCTTATCGGATCAGGACATGCCACGCCTCCTAGCCATCTGTACAACGTCCTGAATGTGTCAATTCCTTCTGGAGAATGTGCAGAATCTTTTGCAATCAATTTGGATGGCAGGACATAAAGGATATTGCCACTATAACGTAATCTGCCAGTAAATATCCCTGTTTCACTCTAACTCTGCAGTTTCTTATCGGATCAGGACATGACACGCCTCCTAGCCATCTGTACAACGTTCTGAATGTGTAAATTCCTTCTGGAGAATGTGCAGGATCTTTTGCAATCAATTTGGATGGCAGGACATAAAGGATATTGCCACTATAACGTAATCTGCCACTAAATATCCCTGTTTCACTCTAACTCTGCAGTTTCTTATCGGATCAGGACATGCCACGCCTCCTAGCCATCTGTACAACGTCCTGAATGTGTCAATGCCTTCTGGAGAATGTGCAGGATCTTTTGCAATCAATTTGGATTGCAGGACATAAAGGATATTGCCACTATAACGTAATCTGCCAGTAAATATCCCTGTTTCACTCTAACTCTGAAGTTTCTTATCGGATCAGGACATGCCACGCCTCCTAGCCATCTGTACAACGTCCTGAATGTGTCAATGCCTTCTGGAGAATGTGCAGGATCTTTTGCAATCAATTTGGATTGCAGGACATAAAGGATATTGCCACTATAACGTAATCTGCCAGTAAATATCCCTGTTTCACTCTAACTCTGCAGTTTCTTATTGGATCAGGACATGCCACGCCTCCTAGCCATCTGTACAACGTCCTGAATGTGTCAATGCCTTCTGGAGAATGTGCAGGATCTTTTGCAATCAATTTGGATTGCAGGACATAAAGGATATTGCCACTATAACGTAATCTGCCAGTAAATATCCCTGTTTCACTCTAACTCTGAAGTTTCTTATCGGATCAGGACATGCCACGCCTCCTAGCCATCTGTACAACGTCCTGAATGTGTCAATGCCTTCTGGAGAATGTGCAGGATCTTTTGCAATCAATTTGGATGGCAGGACATAAAGGATATTGCCACTATAACGTAATCTTCCAGTAAATATCCCTGTTTCACTCTAACTCTGCAGTTTCTTATCGGATCAGGACATGCCACGCCTCCTAGCCATCTGTACAACGTCCTGAATGTGTCAATGCCTTCTGGAGAATGTGCAGGATCTTTTGCAATCAATTTGGATTGCAGGACATAAAGGATATTGCCACTATAACGTAATCTGCCAGTAAATATCCCTGTTTCACTCTAACTCTGCAGTTTCTTATCGGATCAGGACATGCCACGCCTCCTAGCCATCTGTACAACGTCCTGAATGTGTCAATGCCTTCTGGAGAATGTGCAGGATCTTTTGCAATCAATTTGGATTGCAGGACATAAAGGATATAGCCACTATAACGTAATCTGCCAGTAAATATCCCTGTTTCACTCTAACTCTGCAATTTCTTATCGGATCAGGACATGCCACGCCTCCTAGCCATCTGTACAACGTCCTGAATGTGTCAATGCCTTCTGGAGAATGTGCAGGATCTTTTGCAATCAATTTGGATTGCAGGACATAAAGGATATAGCCACTATAACGTAATCTGCCAGTAAATATCCCTGTTTCACTCTTACTCTGCAGTTTCTTATCGGATCAGGACATGCCACGCCTCCTAGCCATCTGTACAACGTCCTGAATGTGTCAATGCCTTCTGGAGAATGTGCAGGATCTTTTGCAATCAATTTGGATTGCAGGACATAAAGGATATTGCCACTATAACGTAATCTGCCAGTAAACATCCCTGTTTCACTCTAACCCTGCAGTTTCTTATCGGATCAGGACATGCCACGCCTCCTAGCCATCTGTACAACGTCCTGAATGTGTCAATGCCTTCTGGAGAATGTGCAGGATCTTTTGCAATCAATTTGGATTGCAGGACATAAAGGATATAGCCACTATAACGTAATCTGCCAGTAAATATCCCTGTTTCACTCTAACTCTGCAGTTTCTTATCGGATCAGGACATGCCACGCCTCCTAGCCATCTGTACAACGTCCTGAATGCGTCAATGCCTTCTGGAGAATGTGCAGGATCTTTTGCAATCAATTTGGATTGCAGGACATAAAGGATATAGCCACTATAACGTAATCTGCCAGTAAATATCCCTGTTTCACTCTAACTCTGCAGTTTCTTATCGGATCAGGACATGCCACGCCTCCTAGCCATCTGTACAACGTCCTGAATGCGTCAATGCCTTCTGGAGAATGTGCAGGATCTTTTGCAATCAATTTGGATTGCAGGACATAAAGGATATAGCCACTATAACGTAATCTGCCAGTAAATATCCCTGTTTCACTCTAACTCTGCAGTTTCTTATCGGATCAGGACATGCCACGCCTCCTAGCCATCTGTACAACGTCCTGAATGTGTCAATGCCTTCTGGAGAATGTGCAGGATCTTTTGCAATCAATTTGGATTGCAGGACATAAAGGATATAGCCACTATAACGTATCCGGCCAGTAAATATCCCTGTTTCACTCTAACTCTGCAGTTTCTTATCGAATCAGGACATGCCACGCCTCCTAGCCATCTGTACAACGTCCTGAATGTGTCAATGCCTTCTGGAGAATGTGCAGGATCTTTTGCAATCAATTTGGATTGCAGGACATAAAGGATATAGCCACTATAACGTATCCGGCCAGTAAATATCCCTGTTTCACTCTAACTCTGCAGTTTCTTATCGGATCAGGACATGCCACGCCTCCTAGCCATCTGTACAACGTCCTGAATGTGTCAATGCCTTCTGGAGAATGTGCAGGATCTTTTGCAATCAATTTGGATTGCAGGACATAAAGGATATTGCCACTATAACGTAATCTGCCAGTAAATATCCCTGTTTCACTCTAACTCTGCAGTTTCTTATCGGATCAGGACATGCCACGCCTCCTAGCCATCTGTACAACGTCCTGAATGTGTCAATGCCTTCTGGAGAATGTGCAGGATCTTTTGCAATCAATTTGGATTGCAGGACATAAAGGATATAGCCACTATAACTAATCCGCCAGTAAATATCCCTGTTTCACTCTAACTCTGCAGTTTCTTATCGGATCAGGACATGCCACGCCTCCTAGCCATCTGTACAACGTCCTGAATGTGTCAATGCCTTCTGGAGAATGTGCAGGATCTTTTGCAATCAATTTGGATTGCAGGACATAAAGGATATTGCCACTATAACGTAATCTGCCAGTAAATATCCCTGTTTCACTCTAACTCTGAAGTTTCTTATCGGATCAGGACATTCCACGCCTCCTAGCCATCTGTACAACGTCCTGAATGTGTCAATGCCTTCTGGAGAATGTGCAGGATCTTTTGCAATCAATTTGGATTGCAGGACATAAAGGATATAGCCACTATAACGTATCCGGCCAGTAAATATCCCTGTTTCACTCTAACTCTGAAGTTTCTTATCGGATCAGGACATGCCACGCCTCCTAGCCATCTGTACAACGTCCTGAATGTGTCAATGCCTTCTGGAGAATGTGCAGGATCTTTTGCAATCAATTTGGATTGCAGGACATAAAGGATATAGCCACTATAACGTATCCGGCCAGTAAATATCCCTGTTTCACTCTAACTCTGCAGTTTCTTATCGGATCAGGACATGCCACGCCTCCTAGCCATCTGTACAACGTCCTGAATGTGTCAATGCCTTCTGAAGAATGTGCAGGATCTTTTGCAATCAATTTGGATTGCAGGACATAAAGGATATAGCCACTATAACGTAATCTGCCAGTAAATATCCCTGTTTCACTCTAACTCTGCAGTTTCTTATCGGATCAGGACATGCCACGCCTCCTAGCCATCTGTACAACGTCCTGAATGTGTCAATGCCTTCTGGAGAATGTGCAGGATCTTTTGCAATCAATTTGGATTGCAGGACATAAAGGATATAGCCACTATAACGTAATCTGCCAGTAAATATCCCTGTTTCACTCTAACTCTGCAGTTTCTTATCGGATCAGGACATGCCACGCCTCCTAGCCATCTGTACAACGTCCTGAATGTGTCAATGCCTTCTGGAAGAATGTGCAGGATCTTTTGCAATCAATTTGGATTGCAGGACATAAAGGATATAGCCACTATAACGTAATCTGCCAGTAAATATCCCTGTTTCACTCTAACTCTGCAGTTTCTTATCGGATCAGGACATGCCACGCCTCCTAGCCATCTGTACAACGTCCTGAATGTGTCAATGCCTTCTGGAGAATGTGCAGGATCTTTTGCAATCAATTTGGATTGCAGGACATAAAGGATATAGCCACTATAACGTATCCGGCCAGTAAATATCCCTGTTTCACTCTAACTCTGCAGTTTCTTATCGGATCAGGACATGCCACGCCTCCTAGCCATCTGTACAACGTGCTGAATGTCTCAATGCCTTCTGGAGAATGTGCAGGATCTTTTGCAATCAATTTGGATTGCAGGACATAAAGGATATAGCCACTATAACGTATCCGGCCAGTAAATATCCCTGTTTCACTCTAACTCTGAAGTTTCTTATCGGATCAGGACATGCCACGCCTCCTAGCCATCTGTACAACGTCCTGAATGTGTCAATGCCTTCTGGAGAATGTGCAGGATCTTTTGCAATCAATTTGGATTGCAGGACATAAAGGATATAGCCACTATAACGTATCCGCCAGTAAATATCCCTGTTTCACTCTAACTCTGCAGTTTCTTATCGGATCAGGACATGCCACGCCTCCTAGCCATCTGTACAACGTCCTGAATGTGTCAATGCCTTCTGGAGAATGTGCAGGATCTTTTGCAATCAATTTGGATTGCAGGACATAAAGGATATTGCCACTATAACGTAATCCGGCCAGTAAATATCCCTGTTTATCTCTAACTCTGAAGTTTCTTATCGGATCAGGACATGCCACGCCTCCTAGCCATCTGTACAACGTCCTGAATGTGTCAATGCCTTCTGGAGAATGTGCAGGATCTTTTGCAATCAATTTGGATTGCAGGACATAAAGGATATAGCCACTATAACGTAACCGGCCAGTAAATATCCCTGTTTCACTCTAACTCTGCAGTTTCTTATCGGATCAGGACATGCCACGCCTCCTAGCCATCTGTACAACGTCCTGAATGTGTCAATGCCTTCTGGAGAATGTGCAGGATCTTTTGCAATCAATTTGGATTGCAGGACATAAAGGATATAGCCACTATAACGTAATCTGCCAGTAAATATCCCTGTTTCACTCTAACTCTGAAGTTTCTTATCGGATCAGGACATGCCACGCCTCCTAGCCATCTGTACAACGTCCTGAATGTGTCAATGCCTTCTGGAGAATGTGCAGGATCTTTTGCAATCAATTTGGATTGCAGGACATAAAGGATATAGCCACTATAACGTATCCGGCCAGTAAATATCCCTGTTTCACTCTAACTCTGAAGTTTCTTATCGGATCAGGACATGCCACGCCTCCTAGCCATCTGTACAACGTCCTGAATGTGTCAATGCCTTCTGGAGAATGTGCAGGATCTTTTGCAATCAATTTGGATTGCAGGACATAAAGGATATAGCCACTATAACGTAATCTGCCAGTAAATATCCCTGTTTCACTCTAACTCTGCAGTTTCTTATCGGATCAGGACATGCCACGCCTCCTAGACATCTGTACAACGTCCTGAATGTGTCAATGCCTTCTGGAGATGTGCAGGATCTTTTGCAATCAATTTGGATTGCAGGACATAAAGGATATAGCCACTATAACGTATCCGGCCAGTAAATATCCCTGTTTCACTCTAACTCTGCAGTTTCTTATCGGATCAGGACATGCCACGCCTCCTAGCCATCTGTACAACGTCCTGAATGTGTCAATGCCTTCTGGAGAATGTGCAGGATCTTTTGCAATCAATTTGGATTGCAGGACATAAAGGATATAGCCACTATAACGTAATCTGCCAGTAAATATCCCTGTTTCATCTAACTTGAAGTTTCTTATCGGATCAGGACATGCCACGCCTCCTAGCCATCTGTACAACGTCCTGAATGTGTCAATGCCTTCTGGAGAATGTGCAGGATCTTTTGCAATCAATTTGGATTGCAGGACATAAAGGATATAGCCACTATAACGTATCCAGCCAGTAAATATCCCTGTTTCACTCTAACTCTGCAGTTTCTTATCGGATCAGGACATGCCACGCCTCCTAGCCATCTGTACAACGTCCTGAATGTGTCAATGCCTTCTGGAGAATGTGCAGGATCTTTTGCAATCAATTTGGATTGCAGGACATAAAGGATATAGCCACTATAACGTATCCGGCCAGTAAATATCCCTGTTTCACTCTAACTCTGCAGTTTCTTATCGGATCAGGACATGCCACGCCTCCTAGCCATCTGTACAACGTCCTGAATGTGTCAATGCCTTCTGGAGAATGTGCAGGATCTTTTGCAATCAATTTGGATTGCAGGACATAAAGGATATAGCCACTATAACGTATCCGGCCAGTAAATATCCCTGTTTCACTCTAACTCTGCAGTTTCTTATCGGATCAGGACATGCCACGCCTCCTAGCCATCTGTACAACGTCCTGAATGTGTCAATGCCTTCTGGAGAATGTGCAGGATCTTTTGCAATCAATTTGGATTGCAGGACATAAAGGATATAGCCACTATAACGTATCCGGCCAGTAAATATCCCTGTTTCACTCTAACTCTGCAGTTTCTTATCGGATCAGGACATGCCACGCCTCCTAGCCATCTGTACAACGTCCTGAATGTGTCAATGCCTTTTGGAGAATGTGCAGGATCTTTTGCAATCAATTTGGATTGCAGGACATAAAGGATATTGCCACTATAACGTAATCTGCCAGTAAATATCCCTGTTTCACTCTAACTCTGCAGTTTCTTATCGGATCAGGACATGCCACGCCTCCTAGCCATCTGTACAACGTCCTGAATGTGTCAATGCCTTCTGGAGAATGTGCAGGATCTTTTGCAATCAATTTGGATTGCAGGACATAAAGGATATAGCCACTATAACGTAATCCGCCAGTAAATATCCCTGTTTCACTCTAACTCTGCAGTTTCTTATCGGATCAGGACATGCCACGCCTCCTAGCCATCTGTACAACGTCCTGAATGTGTCAATGCCTTCTGGAGAATGTGCAGGATCTTTTGCAATCAATTTGGATTGCAGGACATAAAGGATATAGCCACTATAACGTAATCTGCCAGTAAATATCCCTGTTTCACTCTAACTCTGAAGTTTCTTATCGGATCAGGACATGCCACGCCTCCTAGCCATCTGTACAACGTCCTGAATGTGTCAATGCCTTCTGGAGAATGTGCAGGATCTTTTGCAATCAATTTGGATTGCAGGACATAAAGGATATAGCCACTATAACGTATCCGGCCAGTAAATATCCCTGTTTCACTCTAACTCTGCAGTTTCTTATCGGATCAGGACATGCCACGCCTCCTAGCCATCTGTACAACGTCCTGAATGTGTCAATGCCTTCTGGAGAATGTGCAGGATCTTTTGCAATCAATTTGGATTGCAGGACATAAAGGATATAGCCACTATAACGTATCCGGCCAGTAAATATCCCTGTTTCACTCTAACTCTGCAGTTTCTTATCGGATCAGGACATGCCACGCCTCCTAGCCATCTGTACAACGTCCTGAATGTGTCAATGCCTTCTGAAGAATGTGCAGGATCTTTTGCAATCAATTTGGATTGCAGGACATAAAGGATATTGCCACTATAACGTAATCTGCCAGTAAATATCCCTGTTTCACTCTAACTCTGAAGTTTCTTTTCGGATCAGGACATGCCACGCCTCCTAGCCATCTGTACAACGTCCTGAATGTGTCAATGCCTTCTGGAGAATGTGCAGGATCTCTTGCAATCAATTTGGATTGCAGGACATAAAGGATATAGCCACTATAACGTAATCTGGCCAGTAAATATCCCTGTTTCACTCTAACTCTGAAGTTTCTTATCGGATCAGGACATGCCACGCCTCCTAGCCATCTGTACAACGTCCTGAATGTGTCAATGCCTTCTGGAGAATGTGCAGGATCTTTTGCAATCAATTTGGATTGCAGGACATAAAGGATATAGCCACTATAACGTAATCTGCCAGTAAATATCCCTGTTTCACTCTAACTCTGCAGTTTCTTATCGGATCAGGACATGCCACGCCTCCTAGCCATCTGTACAACGTCCTGAATGTGTCAATGCCTTCTGGAGAATGTGCAGGATCTTTTGCAATCAATTTGGATTGCAGGACATAAAGGATATAGCCACTATAACGTAATCCGGCCAGTAAATATCCCTGTTTCACTCTAACTCTGCAGTTTCTTATCGGATCAGGACATGCCACGCCTCCTAGCCATCTGTACAACGTCCTGAATGTGTCAATGCCTTCTGGAGAATGTGCAGGATCTTTTGCAATCAATTTGGATTGCAGGACATAAAGGATATAGCCACTATAACGTAATCTGCCAGTAAATATCCCTGTTTCACTCTAACTCTGCAGTTTCTTATCGGATCAGGACATGCCACGCCTCCTAGCCATCTGTACAACGTCCTGAATGTGTCAATGCCTTCTGGAGAATGTGCAGGATCTTTTGCAATCAATTTGGATTGCAGGACATAAAGGATATAGCCACTATAACGTAATCTGCCAGTAAATATCCCTGTTTCACTCTAACTCTGCAGTTTCTTATCGGATCAGGACATGCCACGCCTCCTAGCCATCTGTACAACGTCCTGAATGTGTCAATGCCTTCTGGAGAATGTGCAGGATCTTTTGCAATCAATTTGGATTGCAGGACATAAAGGATATAGCCACTATAACGTATCCGGCCAGTAAATATCCCTGTTTCACTCTAACTCTGCAGTTTCTTATCGGATCAGGACATGCCACGCCTCCTAGCCATCTGTACAACGTCCTGAATGTGTCAATGCCTTCTGGAGAATGTGCAGGATCTTTTGCAATCAATTTGGATTGCAGGACATAAAGGATATAGCCACTATAACGTAATCTGCCAGTAAATATCCCTGTTTCACTCTAACTCTGCAGTTTCTTATCGGATCAGGACATGCCACGCCTCCTAGCCATCTGTACAACGTCCTGAATGTGTCAATGCCTTCTGGAGAATGTGCAGGATCTTTTGCAATCAATTTGGATTGCAGGACATAAAGGATATAGCCACTATAACGTATCCTGCCAGTAAATATCCCTGTTTCACTCTAACTCTGCAGTTTCTTATCGGATCAGGACATGCCACGCCTCCTAGCCATCTGTACAACGTCCTGAATGTGTCAATGCCTTCTGGAGAATGTGCAGGATCTTTTGCAATCAATTTGGATTGCAGGACATAAAGGATATAGCCACTATAACGTATCCGGCCAGTAAATATCCCTGTTTCACTCTAACTCTGCAGTTTCTTATCGGATCAGGACATGCCACGCCTCCTAGCCATCTGTACAACGTCCTGAATGTGTCAATGCCTTCTGGAGAATGTGCAGGATCTTTTGCAATCAATTTGGATTGCAGGACATAAAGGATATAGCCACTATAACGTAATCTGCCAGTAAATATCCCTGTTTCACTCTAACTCTGCAGTTTCTTATCGGATCAGGACATGCCACGCCTCCTAGCCATCTGTACAACGTCCTGAATGTGTCAATGCCTTCTGGAGAATGTGCAGGATCTTTTGCAATCAATTTGGATTGCAGGACATAAAGGATATAGCCACTATAACGTAATCTGCCAGTAAATATCCCTGTTTCACTCTAACTCTGCAGTTTCTTATCGGATCAGGACATGCCACGCCTCCTAGCCATCTGTACAACGTCCTGAATGTGTCAATGCCTTCTGGAGAATGTGCAGGATCTTTTGCAATCAATTTGGATTGCAGGACATAAAGGATATAGCCACTATAACGTATCCTGCCAGTAAATATCCCTGTTTCACTCTAACTCTGCAGTTTCTTATCGGATCAGGACATGCCACGCCTCCTAGCCATCTGTACAACGTCCTGAATGTGTCAATGCCTTCTGGAGAATGTGCAGGATCTTTTGCAATCAATTTGGATTGCAGGACATAAAGGATATAGCCACTATAACGTAATCCGCCAGTAAATATCCCTGTTTCACTCTAACTCTGCAGTTTCTTATCGGATCAGGACATGCCACGCCTCCTAGCCATCTGTACAACGTCCTGAATGTGTCAATGCCTTCTGGAGAATGTGCAGGATCTTTTGCAATCAATTTGGATTGCAGGACATAAAGGATATAGCCACTATAACGTAATCCGCCAGTAAATATCCCTGTTTCACTCTAACTCTGCAGTTTCTTATCGGATCAGGACATGCCACGCCTCCTAGCCATCTGTACAACGTCCTGAATGTGTCAATGCCTTCTGGAGAATGTGCAGGATCTTTTGCAATCAATTTGGATTGCAGGACATAAAGGATATAGCCACTATAACGTAATCCGGCCAGTAAATATCCCTGTTTCACTCTAACTCTGCAGTTTCTTATCGGATCAGGACATGCCACGCCTCCTAGCCATCTGTACAACGTCCTGAATGTGTCAATGCCTTCTGGAGAATGTGCAGGATCTTTTGCAATCAATTTGGATTGCAGGACATAAAGGATATAGCCACTATAACGTAATCTGCCAGTAAATATCCCTGTTTCACTCTAACTCTGCAGTTTCTTATCGGATCAGGACATGCCACGCCTCCTAGCCATCTGTACAACGTCCTGAATGTGTCAATGCCTTCTGGAGAATGTGCAGGATCTTTTGCAATCAATTTGGATTGCAGGACATAAAGGATATAGCCACTATAACGTAATCTGCCAGTAAATATCCCTGTTTCACTCTAACTCTGAAGTTTCTTATCGGATCAGGACATGCCACGCCTCCTAGCCATCTGTACAACGTCCTGAATGTGTCAATGCCTTCTGGAGAATGTGCAGGATCTTTTGCAATCAATTTGGATTGCAGGACATAAAGGATATAGCCACTATAACGTAATCCGCCAGTAAATATCCCTGTTTCACTCTAACTCTGCAGTTTCTTATCGGATCAGGACATGCCACGCCTCCTAGCCATCTGTACAACGTCCTGAATGTGTCAATGCCTTCTGGAGAATGTGCAGGATCTTTTGCAATCAATTTGGATTGCAGGACATAAAGGATATAGCCACTATAACGTAATCCGCCAGTAAATATCCCTGTTTCACTCTAACTCTGCAGTTTCTTATCGGATCAGGACATGCCACGCCTCCTAGCCATCTGTACAACGTCCTGAATGTGTCAATGCCTTCTGGAGAATGTGCAGGATCTTTTGCAATCAATTTGGATTGCAGGACATAAAGGATATAGCCACTATAACGTAATCTGCCAGTAAATATCCCTGTTTCACTCTAACTCTGCAGTTTCTTATCGGATCAGGACATGCCACGCCTCCTAGCCATCTGTACAACGTCCTGAATGTGTCAATGCCTTCTGGAGAATGTGCAGGATCTTTTGCAATCAATTTGGATTGCAGGACATAAAGGATATAGCCACTATAACGTAATCTGCCAGTAAATATCCCTGTTTCACTCTAACTCTGCAGTTTCTTATCGGATCAGGACATGCCACGCCTCCTAGCCATCTGTACAACGTGCTGAATGCCTCAATGCCTTCTGAAGAATGTGCAGGATCTTTTGCAATCAATTTGGATTGCAGGACATAAAGGATATTGCCACTATAACGTAATCTGCCAGTAAATATCCCTGTTTATCTCTAACTCTGAAGTTTCTTTTCGGATCAGGACATTCCACGCCTCCTAGCCATCTGTACAACGTCCTGAATGTGTCAATGCCTTCTGGAGAATGTGCAGGATCTCATGCAATCAATTTGGATTGGAGGACATAAAGGATATAGCCACTATAACTTATCCGGCCAGTTAATATCCCTGTTTCACTCTAGCTCTGAAGTTTCTTATCGGATCAGGACATGCCACGCCTCCTAGCCATCTGTACAACGTGCTGAATGCCTCATTGCCTTCTGAAGAATGTGCAGGATCTTTTGCAATCAATTTGGATTGCAGGACATAAAGGATATTGCCACTATTACGTAATTTGCCAGTAAATATCCCTGTTTATCTCTAACTCTGAAGTTTCTTTTCGGATCAGGACATTCCACGCCTCCTAGCCATCTGTACAACGTCCTGAATGTGTCAATGCCTTCTGGAGAATGTGCAGGATCTCATGCAATCAATTTGGATTGGAGGACATAAAGGATATAGCCACTATGACGTAATCTGCCAGTAAATATCCCTGTTTCACTCTAACTCTGAAGTTTCTTATCGGATCAGGACATGCCACGCCTCCTAGCCATCAGTACAACGTCCTGAACGTGTCAATGCCTTCTGGAGAATGTGCAGGATCTTTTTCAATCAATTTGGATTGCAGGACAGTTTCTTATCGGATCAGGACATGCCACGCCTCCTAGCCATCTGTACAACGTCCTGAATGTGTCAATGCCTTCTGGAAAATGTGCAGGATCTTTTGCAATCAATTTGGATTGCAGGACATAAAGGATATTGCCACTATAACTAATCCGGCCAGTAAATATCCCTGTGTCACTCTAACTCGGCAGTTTCTTATCGGATCAGGACATGCCACGCCTCCTAGCCATCTGTACAACGTGCTGAATGCCTCAATGCCTTTTGGAGAATGTGCAGGATCTTTTGCAATCAATTTGGATTGCAGGACATAAAGGATATAGCCACTATAACGTAATCTGCCAGTAAATATCCCTGTTTCACTCTAACGCTGCAGGGTCTTATCGGATCAGGACATGCCACGCCTCCTAGCCATCTGTACAACGTCCTGAATGTGTCAATGCCTTCTGGAGAATGTGCAGGATCTTTTGCAATCAATTTGGATTGCAGGACATAAAGGATATTGCCACTATAACTAATCCGGCCAGTAAATATCCCTGTGTCACTCTAACTCGGCAGTTTCTTATCGGATCAGGACATGCCACGCCTCCAGCCATCTGTACAATGTGCTGAATGCCTCAATGCCTTTTGGAGAATGTGCTGGATCTTTTGCAATCAACTTGGACTGCAGGACATAAAGGATATAGCCACTATAACGTAATCTGCCAGTAAATATCCCTGTTTCACTCTAACTCTGCAGGGTCTTATCGGATCAGGACATGCCACGCCTCCTAGCCATCTGTACAACGTGCTGAATGCCTCATTGCCTTATGAAGAATGTGCAGGATCTTTTGCAATCAATTTGGATTGCAGGACATAAAGGATATTGCCACTATTACGTAATCTGCCAGTAAATATCCCTGTTTATCTCTAACTCTGAAGTTTCTTTTCGGATCAGGACATTCCACGCCTCCTAGCCATCTGTACAACGTCCTGAATGTGTCAATGCCTTCTGGAGAATGTGCAGGATCTCTTGCAATCAATTTGGATTGCAGGACATAAAGGATATAGCCACTATAACGTAATCTGCCAGTAAATATCCCTGTTTCACTCTAACTCTGAAGTTTCTTATCGGATCAGGACATGCCACGCCTCCTAGCCATCAGTACAACGTCCTGAACGTGTCAATGCCTTCTGGAGAATGTGCAGGATCTTTTTCAATCAATTTGAATTGCAGGACAGTTTCTTATCGGATCAGGACATGCAACGCCTCCTAGCCATCTGTACAACGTCCTGAATGTGTCAATGCCTTCTGGAGAATGTGCAGGATCTTTTGCAATCAATTTGGATTGCAGGACATAAAGGATATTGCCACTATAACTAATCCGGCCAGTAAATATCCCTGTGTCACTCTAACTCGGCAGTTTCTTATCGGATCAGGGCATCCACGCCTCCTAGCCATCTGTACAACGTGCTGAATGCCTCAATGCCTTTTGGAGAATGTGCAGGATCTTTTGCAATCAACTTGGATTGCAGGACATAAAGGATATAGCCACTATAACGTAATCTGCCAGTAAATATCCCTGTTTCACTCTAACGCTGCAGGGTCTTATCGGATCAGGACATGCCACGCCTCCTAGCCATCTGTACAACGTGCTGAATGCCTCAATGCCTTCTGAAGAATGTGCAGGATCTTTTGCAATCAATTTGGATTGCAGGACATAAAGGATATAGCCACTATAACGTAATCTGCCAGTAAATATCCCTGTTTCACTCTAACTCTGCAGTTTCTTATCGGATCAGGACATGCCATGCCTCCTAGCCATCAGTACAACGTCCTGAATGTGTCAATGCCTTCTGGAGAATGTGCAGGATCTCATGCAATCAATTTGGATTGGAGGACATAAAGGATATAGCCACTATAACTTATCCGGCCAGTTAATATTCCTGTTTCACTCTAGCTCTGAAGTTTCTTATCGGATCAGGACATGCCACGCCTCCTAGCCATCTGTACAACGTGCTGAATGCCTCAATGCCTTCTGAAGAATGTGCAGGATCTTTTGCAATCAATTTGGATTGCAGGACATAAAGGATATAGCCACTATGACGTAATCTGCCAGTAAATATCCCTGTTTCACTCTAACTCTGAAGTTTCTTATCGGATCAGGACATGCCACGCCTCCTAGCCATCTGTACAACGTCCTGAATGTGTCAATGCCTTCTGGAGACTGTGCAGGATCTTTTGCAATCAATTTGGATGGCAGGACATAAAGGATATAGCCCTTATAACGTATCCGGCCAGTAAATATCCCTGTTTCACTCTAACTCTGCACTTTCTTATCGGATCAGGACATGCCACGCCTCCTAGCCATCTTTAGAATGTCCTGAATGTGTCAATTCCTTCTGGAGAATGTGCAGGATCTTTTGCAATAAATTTGGATTGCAGGACATAAAGGATATAGCCACTATAACGTAATCTGCCAGTTAATATCCCTGTTTCACTCTACCTCTGAAATTTCTAATCGGATCAGGACATGCCACGCCTCCTAGCCATCTGTACAACGTCCTGATTGTGTCAATGCCTTCTGGAGAATGTGCAGGATCTTTTGCAATCAATTTGCCTACGAAGCCCACGAAGGGAACGAGGAGGAGGCTTTGCCTCCTCCGAGGTTCTTAAAGGTGAAGACGGGCCTGGTTGACAGACCGGCGGGGCGATCGCGCGCGATCCACGGCAGCACCGAAGGCTGGCAGAGGAGACGGCGTCGGAGGCACGGGAGCAGGTGAAGGTGAAGACGGGCCTGGTTGACAGAACGGCGGGGCAGCAGCAGCCACAACAGGGTGAAGAGGCACCCTTATGGGAACGCCGGCATCCTGAGCCACCGTCGCAGCCACAGAGCACGCAACAGCCAACGCCCCCGCAGTCGCCGCCACCAACATCGCCACCACCGAATTCACCGCCACAACAGTCGTCGCCACGACGGCAGGAGTCACCGAAGGAGCCGCCACATGCACAGCAGCCCCAGTGGGGTGGTCCGGAGAACGCGGTATGCGGGCCATTTGTGCCGCAAAGCGTTCACACGGCAGTGAGGAGTGGCATGGTATGGCACCACCAAACGATACACATCACGTGGGCGTCGGGAACCGCACCGTCGGATATAGCCACTATAACGTAATCTGCCAGTAAATATCCCTGTTTCACTCTAACTCTGAAGTTTCTTATCGGATCAGGACATGCCACGCCTCCTAGCCATCTGAACAACGTACTGAATATGTCAATGCCTTCTGTAGAATGTGCAGGATCTTTTGCAATCAATTTGGATTGCAGGACATAAAGGATATTGCCACTATAACGTAATCTTCCAGTAAATATCCCTGTTTCACTCTAACACTGCAGTTTCTTATCGGATCAGGACATGCCACGCCTCCTAGCCATCTGTATAACGTCCTGAATGTGTCAATGCCTTCTGGAGAATGTGCAGGATCTTTTGCAATCAATTTGGATTGCAGGACATAAAGGATATAGCCACTATAACGTAATCTGCCAGTAAATATCCCTGTTTCACTCTAACTCTGAAGTTTCTTATCGGATCAGGACATTCCACGCCTCCTAGCCATCTGTACAACGTCCTGATTGTGTCAATGCCTTCTGGAGAATGTGCAGGATCTTTTGCAATCAGTTTGGATTGCAGGACATAAAGGATATAGCCACTATAGCGTAATCTGCCAGTAAATATCCCTGTTTCACTCTTACTCTGCAGTTTCTTATCGGATCAGGACATGCCACGCCTCCTAGCCATCTGTACAACGTCCAGATTGTGTAAATGCCTTCTGGAGAATGTGCAGGATCTTTTGCAATCAATTTGGATTGCAGGACATAAAGGATATAGCCACTATAACGTAATCTGCCAGTAATTATCCCTGTTTCACTCTAACTCTGAAGTTTCTTATCGGATCAGGACATGCCACGCCTCCTAGCCATCTGTACAACGTCCAGATTGTGTAAATGCCTTCTGTAGAATGTGCAGGATCTTTTGCAATCAATTTGGATTGCAGGACATAAAGGATATTGCCACTATAACGTAATCTTCCAGTAAATATCCCTGTTTCACTCTAACACTGCAGTTTCTTATCGGATCAGGACATGCCACGCCTCCTAGCCATCTGTACAACGTCCTGAATGTGTCAATGCCTTCTGGAGAATGTGCAGGATCTTTTGCAATCAATTTGGATTGCAGGACATAAAGGATATAGCCACTATAACGTAATCTGCCAGTAAATATCCCTGTTTCACTCTAACTCTGCAGTTTCTTATCGGATCAGGACATGCCACGCCTCCTAGCCATCTGTACAACGTCCTGAATGTGTCAATTCCTTCTGGAGAATGTGCAGGATCTTTTGCAATCAATTTGGATTGCAGGACATAAAGGATATTGCCACTATAACGTAATCTTCCAGTAAATATCCCTGTTTCACTCTAACACTGCAGTTTCTTATCGGATCAGGACATGCCACGCCTCCTAGCCATCTGTACAACGTCCTGAATGTGTCAATGCCTTCTGGAGAATGTGCAGGATCTTTTGCAATCAATTTGGATTGCAGGACATAAAGGATATAGCCACTATAACGTAATCTGCCAGTAAATATCCCTGTTTCACTCTAACTCTGCAGTTTCTTATCGGATCAGGACATGCCACGCCTCCTAGCCATCTGTACAACGTCCTGAATGTGTCAATGCCTTCTGGAGAATGTGCAGGATCTTTTGCAATCAATTTGGATTGGAGGACATAAAGGATATAGCCACTATAACGTAATCTGCCAGTAAATATCCCTGTTTCACTCTAACTCTGCAGTTTCTTATCGGATCAGGACATGCCACGCCTCCTAGCCATCTGTACAACGTCCTGAATGTGTCAATGCCTTCTGGAGAATGTGCAGGATCTTTTGCAATCAATTTGGATTGCAGGACATAAAGGATATAGCCACTATAACGTAATCTGCCAGTAAATATCCCTGTTTCACTCTAACTATGCAGTTTCTTATCGGATCAGGACATGCCACGCCTCCTAGCCATCTGTACAACGTCCTGAATGTGTCAATGCCTTCTGGAGAATGTGCAGGATCTTTTGCAATCAATTTGGATGGCAGGACATAAAGGATATTGCCACTATAACGTAATCTGCCAGTAAATATCCCTGTTTCACTCTAACTCTGCAGTTTCTTATCGGATCAGGACATGCCACGCCTCCTAGCCATCTGTACAACGTCCTGAATATGTCAATGCCTTCTGGAGAATGTGCAGGATCTTTTGCAATCAATTTGGATGGCAGGACATAAAGGATATTGCCACTATAACGTAATCTGCCAGTAAATATCCCTGTTTCACTCTAACTCTGAAGTTTCTTATCGGATCAGGACATTCCACGCCTCCTAGCCATCTGTACAACGTCCTGAATGTGTCAATGCCTTCTGGAGAATGTGCAGGATCTTTTGCAATCAATTTGGATTGCAGGACATAAAGGATATAGCCACTATAGCGTAATCTGCCAGTAAATATCCCTGTTTCACTCTAACTCTGCAGTTTCTTATCGGATCAGGACATGCCACGCCTCCTAGCCATCTGTACAACGTCCTGAATGTGTCAATGCCTTCTGGAGAATGTGCAGGATCTTTTGCAATCAATTTGGATTGCAGGACATAAAGGATATAGCCACTATAGCGTAATCTGCCAGTAAATATCCCTGTTTCACTCTAACTCTGCAGTTTCTTATCGGATCAGGACATGCCACGCCTCCTAGCCATCTGTACAACATCCTGAATGTGTCAATGCCTTCTGGAGAATGTGCAGGATCTTTTGCAATCAATTTGGATTGCAGGACATAAAGGATATAGCCACTATAGCGTAATCTGCCAGTAAATATCACTGTTTCACTCTAACTCTGCAGTTTCTTATCGGATCAGGACATGCCACGCCTCCTAGCCATCTGTACAACGTCCTGAATGTGTCAATGCCTTCTGAAGAATGTGCAGGATCTTTTGCAATCAATTTGGATTGCAGGACATAAAGGATATTGCCACTATAACGTAATCTTCCAGTAAATATCCCTGTTTCACTCTAACACTGCAGTTTCTTATCGGATCAGGACATGCCACGCCTCCTAGCCATCTGTACAACGTCCTGAATGTGTCAATGCCTTCTGGAGAATGTGCAGGATCTTTTGCAATCAATTTGGATTGCAGGACATAAAGGATATAGCCACTATAACGTAATCTGCCAGTAAATATCCCTGTTTCACTCTAACTCTAAAGTTTCTTATCGGATCAGGACATTCCACGCCTCCTAGCCATCTGTACAACGTCCTGATTGTGTCAATGCCTTCTGGAGAATGTGCAGGATCTTTTGCAATCAATTTGGATTGCAGGACATAAAGGATATAGCCACTATAGCGTAATCTGCCAGTAAATATCCCTGTTTCACTCTAACTCTGCAGTTTCTTATCGGATCAGGACATGCCACGCCTCCTAGCCATCTGTACAACATCCTGAATGTGTCAATGCCTTCTGGAGAATGTGCAGGATCTTTTGCAATCAATTTGGATTGCAGGACATAAAGGATATAGCCACTATAACGTAATCTGCCAGTAAATATCCCTGTTTCACTCTAACTCTGCAGTTTCTTATCGGATCAGGACATGCAACGCCTCCTAGCCATCTGTACAACGTCCTGAATGTGTCAATGCCTTCTGAAGAATGTGCAGGATCTTTTGCAATCAATTTGGATTGCAGGACATAAAGGATATTGCCACTATAACGTAATCTTCCAGTAAATATCCCTGTTTCACTCTAACACTGCAGTTTCTTATCGGATCAGGACATGCCACGCCTCCTAGCCATCTGTACAACGTCCTGAATGTGTCAATGCCTTCTGGAGAATGTGCAGGATCTTTTGCAATCAATTTGGATTGCAGGACATAAAGGATATAGCCACTATAACGTAATCTGCCAGTAAATATCCTTGTTTCACTCTAACTCTGCAGTTTCTTATCGGATCAGGACATGCAACGCCTCCTAGCCATCTGTACAACGTCCTGAATGTGTCAATTCCTTCTGGAGACTGTGCAGGATCTTTTGCAATCAATTTGGATTGCAGGACATAAAGGATATAGCCACTATAACGTAATCTGCCAGTAAATATCCCTGTTTCACTCTAACTCTGAAGTTTCTTATCGGATCAGGACATTCCACGCCTCCTAGCCATCTGTACAACGTCCTGATTGTGTCAATGCCTTCTGGAGAATGTGCAGGATCTATTACAATCAGTTTGGATTGCAGGACATAAAGGATATAGCCACTATAGCGTCATCTGCCAGTAAATATCCCTGTTTCACTCTTACTCTGCAGTTTCTTATCGGATCAGGACATGCCACGCCTCCTAGCCATCTGTACAACGTCCTGAATGTGTCAATGCCTTCTGGAGAATGTGCAGGATCTTTTGCAATCAATTTGGATTGCAGGACATAAAGGATATTGCCACTATAACGTAATCTGCCAGTAAATATCCCTGTTTCACTCTAACACTGCAGTTTCTTATCGGATCAGGACATGCCACGCCTCCTAGCCATCTGTATAACGTCCTGAATGTGTCAATGCCTTCTGGAGAATGTGCAGGATCTTTTGCAATCAATTTGGATTGCAGGACATAAAGGATATAGCCACTATAACGTAATCTGCCAGTAAATATCCCTGTTTCACTCTAACTATGCAGTTTCTTATCGGATCAGGACATGCCACGCCTCCTAGCCATCTGTACAACGTCCTGATTGTGTCAATGCCTTCTGGAGAATGTGCAGGATCTTTTGCAATCAATTTGCCTACGAAGCCCACGAAGGGAACGAGGAGGAGGCTTTGCCTCCTCCGAGGTTCTTAAAGGTGAAGACGGTCCTGGTTGACAGACCGGCGGGGCAGCAGCAGCCACAACAGGGTGAAGAGGCACCCTTATGGGAACGCCGGCATCCTGAGCCACCGTCGCAGCCACAGAGCACGCAACAGCCAACGCCCCCGCAGTCGCCGCCACCAACATCGCCACCACCGAATTCACCGCCACAACAGTCGTCGCCACGACGGCAGGAGTCACCGAAGGAGCCGCCACAGGAACAGGCGGAGGCGCAGCAAGACCGGAAGGTATGGGAGGAGGAGCCAGGAGCCGCGAAGCAACGCGCGCGATCCACGGCAGCACAGAAGGCTGGCAGAGGAGACGGCGTCGGAGGCACGGGAGCAGGTGAAGGTGAAGACGGGCCTGGTTGACAGAACGGCGGGGCAGCAGCAGCCACAACAGGGTGAAGAGGCACCCTTATGGGAACGCCGGCATCCTGAGCCACCGTCGCAGCCACAGAGCACGCAACAGCCAACGCCCCCGCAGTCGCCGCCACCAACATCGCCACCACCGAATTCACCGCCACAACAGTCGTCGCCACGACGGCAGGAGTCACCGAAGGAGCCGCCACAGGAACAGGCACAGCTGCACCAGTGGGGTGGTCCGGAGAACGCGGTATGCGGGCAATTTGTGTCGCAAAGCGTTCACACGGCAGTGAGAAGTGGCATGGTATGGCACCACCAAACGATACACATCACGTGGGCGTCGGGAACCGCACCGTCGGATATAGCCACTATAACGTAATCTGCCAGTAAATATCCCTGTTTCACTCTAACTCTGAAGTTTCTTATCGGATCAGGACATGCCACGCCTCCTAGCCATCTGTACAACGTCCTGATTGTGTCAATGCCTTCTGGAGAATGTGCAGGATCTTTTGCAATCAATTTGCCTACGAAGCCCACGAAGGGAACGAGGAGGAGGCTTTGCCTCCTCCGAGGTTCTTAAAGGTGAAGACGGTCCTGGTTGACAGACCGGCGGGGCAGCAGCAGCCACCACAGGGTGAAGAGGCACCCTTATGGGAACGCCGGCATCCTGAGCCACCGTCGCAGCCACAGAGCACGCAACAGCCAATGCCCCCGCAGTCGCCGCCACCAAAATCGCCACCACCGAATTCACCGCCACAACAGTCGTCGCCACGACGGCAGGAATCACCGAAGGAGCCGCCACAGGAACAGGCACAGCAGCCCCAGTGGGGTGGTCCGGAGAACGCGGTATGCGGGCAATTTGTGTCGCAAAGCGTTCACACGGCAGTGAGGAGTGTGTGAAGGAGCAGACGCTCCCCCACATTATTTTTTCACCATGAAGGATATCTTATTATTATTTACTATTATTTTGTTATTATTATGTTTTATTTTCATTATTAGGTTAAGTGACGGCATTTGTTAGTAGTTAAGCTATGGCATTAATCAAAATTAGTTTAAGTACTTGCTCGGTCGTGACTTAGATGGGAGGGAAAAGCACAGTGATCGCTCGGGCATCACTGATAGCACTGATACAAGCTCCAGATTTGAGACACGAACCTCAACCACCAACATCAGCACTGAGCGGAGACACGAACCTCAACCACCAACATCAGCACAGAGTTGAGACACGATCCTAACCACCAACATCAGCACTGAGCGGAGACACGAACCTCAACCACCAACATCAGCACAGAGCGGAGACACGAACCTCAACCACCAACATCAGCACAGAGTTGAGACACGAACCTCAACCACCAACATCAGCACAGAGCGGAGACACAAACCTCAACCACCAACATCTGTACAGAGAGCGGGAGAGCAGAGAGCGAAAGCTCTACCACCAGCATCAGCACAGAGAGCGGGAGAGCAGAGAGCGAAAGCTCAACCACCAGCACAACAAGGGTGGGTTTATAAGATCGCAAGCACATGGAAAACGGGAGATATTCCAGACCAGCGAGCTAAACGGACGTGCCAGTGGAAGCAGCCAAGAAGACGAAGAAGAAGACAGATTTTGACGGCGAGCTAGGAAAGGGTGAGCAAGTCTCACCGTCGTGAGGAAGATGGCTGGCGAGCGGTGCGGTTAGGCAGGAGAAGAGGAAGAAGAAGAGATAAAATAAAAATGGAACTTAAATAACTACCAGCGCGGCATCCTCTGTTGATCTGTGCGTTTTTTCTTAAAGGTGAAGACGGTCCTGGTTGACAGACCGGCGGGGCAGCAGCAGCCACAACAGGGTGAAGAGGCACCCTTATGGGAACGCCGGCATCCTGAGCCACCGTCGCAGCCACAGAGCACGCAACAGCCAATGCCCCCGCAGTCGCCGCCACCAAAATCGCCACCACCGAATTCACCGCCACAACAGTCGTCGCCACGACGGCAGGAATCACCGAATGAGCCGCCACAGGAACAGGCACAGCAGCCCCAGTGGGGTGGTCCGGAGAACGCGGTATGCGGGCAATTTGTGTCGCAAAGCGTTCACACGGCAGTGAGGAGTGGCATGGTATGGCACCACCAAACGATACACATCACGTGGGCGTCGGGAACCGCACCGTCGGATATAGCCACTATAACGTAATCTGCCAGTAAATATCCCTGTTTCACTCTAACTCTGAAGTTTCTTATTGGATCAGGACATGCCACGCCATCTAGCCATCTGTACAACGTCCTGATTGTGTCAATGCCTTCTGGAGAATGTGCAGGATCTTTTGCAATCAATTTGCCTACGAAGCCCACGAAGGGAACGAGGAGGAGGCTTTGCCTCCTCCGAGGTTCTTAAAGGTGAAGACGGTCCTGGTTGACAGACCGGCGGGGCAGCAGCAGCCACCACAGGGTGAAGAGGCACCCTTATGGGAACGCCGGCATCCTGAGCCACCGTCGCAGCCACAGAGCACGCAACAGCCAATGCCCCCGCAGTCGCCGCCACCAAAATCGCCACCACCGAATTCACCGCCACAACAGTCGTCGCCACGACGGCAGGAGTCACCGAAGGAGCCGCCACAGGAACAGGCACAGCAGCCCCAGTGGGGTGGTCCGGAGAACGCGGTATGCGGGCAATTTGTGTCGCAAAGCGTTCACACGGCAGTGAGGAGTGTGTGAAGGAGCAGACGCTCCCCCACATTATTTTTTCACCATGAAGGATCTCTTATTATTATTTACTATTATTTTGTTATTATTATGTTTTATTTTCATTATTAGGTTAAGTGACGGCATTTGTTAGTAGTTAAGCTATAGCATTAATCAAAATTAGTTTAAGTACTTGCTCGGTCGTGACTTAGATGGGAGGGAAAAGCACAGTGATCGCTCGGGCATCACTGATAAAAGCTCCAGAGTTGAGACACGAACCTCAACCACCAACATCAGCACAGAGCGGAGACACGAACCTCAACCACCAACATCAGCACAGAGTTGAGACACGAACCTCAACCACCAACATCAGCACAGAGTTGAGACACGAACCTCAACCACCAACATCAGCACAGAGCGGAGACACGAACCTCAACCACCAACATCAGCACAGAGCGGAGACACGAACCTCAACCACCAACATCATCACAGAGTTGAGACACGAACCTCAACCACCAACATCAGCACAGAGCGGAGACACGAACCTCAACCACCAACATCAGCACAGAGCGGAGACACGAACCTCAACCACCAACATCAGCACAGAGCGGAGACACGAACCTCAACCACCAACATCTGTACAGAGAGCGGGAGAGCAGAGAGCGAAAGCTCTACCACCAGCATCAGCACAGAGAGCGGGAGAGCAGAGAGCGAAAGCTCAACCACCAGCACAACAAGGGTGGGTTTATAAGATCGCAAGCACATGGAAAACGGGAGATATATTCCAGACCAGCGAGCTGAACGGACGTGCCAGTGGAAGCAGCCAAGAAGACGAAGAAGAAGACAGATTTTGACGGCGAGCTAGGAAAGGGTGAGCAAGTCTCACCGTCGTGAGGAAGATGGCTGGCGAGCGGTGCGGTTAGGCAGGAGAAGAGGAAGAAGAAGAGATAAAATAAAAATGGAACTTAAATAACTACCAGCGCGGCATCCTCTGTTGATCTGTGCGTTTTTTCTTAAAGGTGAAGACGGTCCTGGTTGACAGACCGGCGGGGCAGCAGCAGCCACAACAGGGTGAAGAGGCACCCTTATGGGAACGCCGGCATCCTGAGCCACCGTCGCAGCCACAGAGCACGCAACAGCCAATGCCCCCGCAGTCGCCGCCACCAAAATCGCCACCACCGAATTCACCGCCACAACAGTCGTCGCCACGACGGCAGGAATCACCGAATGAGCCGCCACAGGAACAGGCACAGCAGCCCCAGTGGGGTGGTCCGGAGAACGCGGTATTCGGGCAATTTGTGTCGCAAAGCGTTCACACGGCAGTGAGGAGTGGCATGGTATGGCACCACCAAACGATACACATCACGTGGGCGTCGGGAACCGCACCGTTGGATATAGCCACTATAACGTAATCTGCCAGTAAATATCCCTGTTTCACTCTAACTCTGAAGTTTCTTATTGGATCAGGACATGCCACGCCATCTAGCCATCTGTACAACGTCCTGATTGTGTCAATGCCTTCTGGAGAATGTGCAGGATCTTTTGCAATCAATTTGCCTACGAAGCCCACGAAGGGAACGAGGAGGAGGCTTTGCCTCCTCCGAGGTTCTTAAAGGTGAAGACGGTCCTGGTTGACAGACCGGCGGGGCAGCAGCAGCCACCACAGGGTGAAGAGGCACCCTTATGGGAACGCCGGCATCCTGAGCCACCGTCGCAGCCACAGAGCACGCAACAGCCAATGCCCCCGCAGTCGCCGCCACCAAAATCGCCACCACCGAATTCACCGCCACAACAGTCGTCGCCACGACGGCAGGAGTCACCGAAGGAGCCGCCACAGGAACAGGCACAGCAGCCCCAGTGGGGTGGTCCGGAGAACGCGGTATGCGGGCAATTTGTGTCGCAAAGCGTTCACACGGCAGTGAGGAGTGTGTGAAGGAGCAGACGCTCCCCCACATTATTTTTTCACCATGAAGGATCTCTTATTATTATTTACTATTATTTTGTTATTATTATGTTTTATTTTCATTATTAGGTTAAGTGACGGCATTTGTTAGTAGTTAAGCTATAGCATTAATCAAAATTAGTTTAAGTACTTGCTCGGTCGTGACTTAGATGGGAGGGAAAAGCACAGTGATCGCTCGGGCATCACTGATAAAAGCTCCAGAGTTGAGACACGAACCTCAACCACCAACATCAGCACAGAGCGGAGACACGAACCTCAACCACCAACATCAGCACAGAGTTGAGACACGAACCTCAACCACCAACATCAGCACAGAGTTGAGACACGAACCTCAACCACCAACATCAGCACAGAGCGGAGACACGAACCTCAACCACCAACATCAGCACAGAGCGGAGACACGAACCTCAACCACCAACATCATCACAGAGTTGAGACACGAACCTCAACCACCAACATCAGCACAGAGCGGAGACACGAACCTCAACCACCAACATCAGCACAGAGCGGAGACACGAACCTCAACCACCAACATCAGCACAGAGCGGAGACACGAACCTCAACCACCAACATCTGTACAGAGAGCGGGAGAGCAGAGAGCGAAAGCTCTACCACCAGCATCAGCACAGAGAGCGGGAGAGCAGAGAGCGAAAGCTCAACCACCAGCACAACAAGGGTGGGTTTATAAGATCGCAAGCACATGGAAAACGGGAGATATATTCCAGACCAGCGAGCTGAACGGACGTGCCAGTGGAAGCAGCCAAGAAGACGAAGAAGAAGACAGATTTTGACGGCGAGCTAGGAAAGGGTGAGCAAGTCTCACCGTCGTGAGGAAGATGGCTGGCGAGCGGTGCGGTTAGGCAGGAGAAGAGGAAGAAGAAGGAGAAAAAAAAAATGGAACTTAAATAACTACCAGCGCGGCATCCTCTGTTGATCTGTGCGTTTTTTCTTAAAGGTGAAGACGGTCCTGGTTGACAGACCGGCGGGGCAGCAGCAGCCACAACAGGGTGAAGAGGCACCCTTATGGGAACGCCGGCATCCTGAGCCACCGTCGCAGCCACAGAGCACGCAACAGCCAATGCCCCCGCAGTCGCCGCCACCAAAATCGCCACCACCGAATTCACCGCCACAACAGTCGTCGCCACGACGGCAGGAATCACCGAATGAGCCGCCACAGGAACAGGCACAGCAGCCCCAGTGGGGTGGTCCGGAGAACGCGGTATTCGGGCAATTTGTGTCGCAAAGCGTTCACACGGCAGTGAGGAGTGGCATGGTATGGCACCACCAAACGATACACATCACGTGGGCGTCGGGAACCGCACCGTTGGATATAGCCACTATAACGTAATCTGCCAGTAAATATCCCTGTTTCACTCTAACTCTGAAGTTTCTTATTGGATCAGGACATGCCACGCCATCTAGCCATCTGTACAACGTCCTGATTGTGTCAATGCCTTCTGGAGAATGTGCAGGATCTTTTGCAATCAATTTGCCTACGAAGCCCACGAAGGGAACGAGGAGGAGGCTTTGCCTCCTCCGAGGTTCTTAAAGGTGAAGACGGTCCTGGTTGACAGACCGGCGGGGCAGCAGCAGCCACCACAGGGTGAAGAGGCACCCTTATGGGAACGCCGGCATCCTGAGCCACCGTCGCAGCCACAGACACGCAACAGCCAATGCCCCCGCAGTCGCCGCCACCAAAATCGCCACCACCGAATTCACCGCCACAACAGTCGTCGCCACGACGGCAGGAGTCACCGAAGGAGCCGCCACAGGAACAGGCACAGCAGCCCCAGTGGGGTGGTCCGGAGAACGCGGTATGCGGGCAATTTGTGTCGCAAAGCGTTCACACGGCAGTGAGGAGTGTGTGAAGGAGCAGACGCTCCCCCCCATTATTTTTTCACCATGAAGGATCTCTTATTATTATTTACTATTATTTTGTTATTATTATGTTTTATTTTCATTATTAGGTTAAGTGACGGCATTTGTTAGTAGTTAAGCTATAGCATTAATCAAAATTAGTTTAAGTACTTGCTCGGTCGTGACTTAGATGGGAGGGAAAAGCACAGTGATCGCTCGGGCATCACTGATAAAAGCTCCAGAGTTGAGACACGAACCTCAACCACCAACATCAGCACCGAGCGGAGACACGAACCTCAACCACCAACATCAGCACAGAGTTGAGACACGAACCTCAACCACCAACATCAGCACAGAGTTGAGACACGAACCTCAACCACCAACATCAGCACAGAGCGGAGACACGAACCTCAACCACCAACATCAGCACAGAGCGGAGACACGAACCTCAACCACCAACATCATCACAGAGTTGAGACACGAACCACAACCACCAACATCAGCACAGAGCGGAGACACGAACCTAAACCAGCAACATCAGCACAGAGCGGAGACACGAACCTCAACCACCAACATCTGTACAGAGAGCGGGAGAGCAGAGAGCGAAAGCTCTACCACCAGCATCAGCACAGAGAGCGGGAGAGCAGAGAGCGAAAGCTCAACCACCAGCACAACAAGGGTGGGTTTATAAGATCGCAAGCACATGGAAAACGGGAGATATATTCCAGACCAGCGAGCTGAACGGACGTGCCAGTGGAAGCAGCCAAGAAGACGAAGAAGAAGACAGATTTTGACGGCGAGCTAGGAAAGGGTGAGCAAGTCTCACCGTCGTGAGGAAGATGGCTGGCGAGCGGTGCGGTTAGGCAGGAGAAGAGGAAGAAGAAGAGATAAAATAAAAATGGAACTTAAATAACTACCAGCGCGGCATCCTCTGTTGATCTGTGCGTTTTTTCTTAAAGGTGAAGACGGTCCTGGTTGACAGACCGGCGGGGCAGCAGCAGCCACAACAGGGTGAAGAGGCACCCTTATGGGAACGCCGGCATCCTGAGCCACCGTCGCAGCCACAGAGCACGCAACAGCCAATGCCCCCGCAGTCGCCGCCACCAAAATCTCCACCACCGAATTCACCGCCACAACAGTCGTCGCCACGACGGCAGGAATCACCGAATGAGCCGCCACAGGAACAGGCACAGCAGCCCCAGTGGGGTGGTCCGGAGAACGCGGTATGCGGGCAATTTGTGTCGCAAAGCGTTCACACGGCAGTGAGGAGTGGCATGGTATGGCACCACCAAACGATACACATCACGTGGGCGTCGGGAACCGCACCGTCGGATATAGCCACTATAACGTAATCTGCCAGTAAATATCCCTGTATCACTCTAACTCTGAAGTTTCTTATCGGATCAGGACATGCCACGCCATCTAGCCATCTGTACAACGTCCTGATTGTGTCAATGCCTTCTGGAGAATGTGCAGGATCTTTTGCAATCAATTTGCCTACGAAGCCCACGAAGGGAACGAGGAGGAGGCTTTGCCTCCTCCGAGGTTCTTAAAGGTGAAGACGGTCCTGGTTGACAGACCGGCGGGGCAGCAGCAGCCACCACAGGGTGAAGAGGCACCCTTATGGGAACGCCGGCATCCTGAGCCACCGTCGCAGCCACAGAGCACGCAACAGCCAATGCCCCCGCAGTCGCCGCCACCAAAATCGCCACCACCGAATTCACCGCCACAACAGTCGTCGCCACGACGGCAGGAGTCACCGAAGGAGCCGCCACAGGAACAGGCACAGCAGCCCCAGTGGGATGGTCCGGAGAACGCGGTATGCGGGCAATTTGTGTCGCAAAGCGTTCACACGGCAGTGAGGAGTGGCATGGTATGGCACCACCAAACGATACACATCACGTGGGCGTCGGGAACCGCACCGTCGGATATAGCCACTATAACGTAATCTGCCAGTAAATATCCCTGTTTCACTCTTACTCTGAAGTTTCTTATCGGATCAGGACATGCCACGCCTCCTAGCCATCTGTACAACGTCCTGATTGTGTCAATGCCTTCTGGAGAATGTGCAGGATCTTTTGCGATCAATTTGCCTACGAAGCCCACGAAGGGAACGAGGGAGGAGGCTTTGCCTCCTCCGAGGTTCTTAAAGGTGAAGACGGTCCTGGTTGACAGACCGGCGGGGCAGCAGCAGCCACCACAGGGTGAAGAGGCACCCTTATGGGAACGCCGGCATCCTGAGCCACCGTCGCAGCCACAGAGCACGCAACAGCCAATGCCCCCGCAGTCGCCGCCACCAAAATCGCCACCACCGAATTCACCGCCACAACAGTCGTCGCCACGACGGCAGGAGTCACCGAAGGAGCCGCCACAGGAACAGGCACAGCAGCCCCAGTGGGGTGGTCCGGAGAACGCGGTATGCGGGCAATTTGTGTCGCAAAGCGTTCACACGGCAGTGAGGAGTGTGTGAAGGAGCAGACGCTCCCCCACATTATTTTTTCACCATGAAGGATCTCTTATTATTATTTACTATTATTTTGTTATTATTATGTTTTATTTTCATTATTAGGTTAAGTGACGGCATTTGTTAGTAGTTAAGCTATAGCATTAATCAAAATTAGTTTAAGTACTGCTCGGTCGTGACTTAGATGGGGAGGGAAAAGCACAGTGATCGCTCGGCATCACTGATAAAAGCTCCAGAGTGAGACGAACCCCAACCACCAACATCAGCACCGAGCGGAGACACGAACCTCAACCACCAACATCAGCACAGAGTTGAGACACGAACCTCAACCACCAACATCAGCACAGAGTTGAGAACAAACCTCAACCACCAACATCAGCACAGAGCGGAGACACGAACCTCAACCACCAACATCAGCACAGAGCGGAGACACGAACCTCAACCACCAACATCATCACAGAGTTGAGACACGAACCACCACCACCAACATCAGCACAGAGCGGAGACACGAACCTAAACCAGCAACATCAGCACAGAGCGGAGACACGAACCTCAACCACCAACATCTGTACAGAGAGCGGGAGAGCAGAGAGCGAAAGCTCTACCACCAGCATCAGCACAGAGAGCGGGAGAGCAGAGAGCGAAAGCTCAACCACCAGCACAACAAGGGTGGGTTTATAAGATCGCAAGCACATGGAAAACGGGAGATATATTCCAGACCAGCGAGCTGAACGGACGTGCCAGTGGAAGCAGCCAAGAAGACGAAGAAGAAGACAGATTTTGACGGCAGCGCTAGGAAAGGGTGAGCAAGTCTCACCGTCGTGAGGAAGATGGCTGGCGAGCGGTGCGGTTAGGCAGGAGAAGAGGAAGAAGAAGAGATAAAATAAAAATGGAACTTAAATAACTACCAGCGCGGCATCCTCTGTTGATCTGTGCGTTTTTTTCTTAAAGGTGAAGACGGTCCTGGTTGACAGACCGGCGGGGCAGCAGCAGCCACAACAGGGTGAAGAGGCACCCTTATGGGAACGCCGGCATCCTGAGCCACCGTCGCAGCCACAGAGCACGCAACAGCCAATGCCCCCCGCAGTCGCCGCCACCAAAATCTCCACCACCGAATTCACCGCCACAACAGTCGTCGCCACGACGGCAGGAATCACCGAATGAGCCGCCACAGGAACAGGCACAGCAGCCCCAGTGGGGTGGTCCGGAGAACGCGGTATGCGGGCAATTTGTGTCGCAAAGCGTTCACACGGCAGTGAGGAGTGGCATGGTATGGCACCACCAAACGATACACATCACGTGGGCGTCGGGAACCGCACCGTCGGATATAGCCACTATAACGTAATCTGCCAGTAAATATCCCTGTATCACTCTAACTCTGAAGTTTCTTATCGGATCAGGACATGCCACGCCATCTAGCCATCTGTACAACGTCCTGATTGTGTCAATGCCTTCTGGAGAATGTGCAGGATCTTTTGCAATCAATTTGCCTACGAAGCCCACGAAGGGAACGAGGAGGAGGCTTTGCCTCCTCCGAGGTTCTTAAAGGTGAAGACGGTCCTGGTTGACAGACCGGCGGGGCAGCAGCAGCCACCACAGGGTGAAGAGGCACCCTTATGGGAACGCCGGCATCCTGAGCCACCGTCGCAGCCACAGAGCACGCAACAGCCAATGCCCCCGCAGTCGCCGCCACCAAAATCGCCACCACCGAATTCACCGCCACAACAGTCGTCGCCACGACGGCAGGAGTCACCGAAGGAGCCGCCACAGGAACAGGCACAGCAGCCCCAGTGGGATGGTCCGGAGAACGCGGTATGCGGGCAATTTGTGTCGCAAAGCGTTCACACGGCAGTGAGGAGTGGCATGGTATGGGACCACCAAACGATACACATCACGTGGGCGTCGGGAACCGCACCGTCGGATATAGCCACTATAACGTAATCTGCCAGTAAATATCCCTGTTTCACTCTTACTCTGAAGTTTCTTATCGGATCAGGACATGCCACGCCTCCTAGCCATCTGTACAACGTCCTGATTGTGTCAATGCCTTCTGGAGAATGTGCAGGATCTTTTGCGATCAATTTGCCTACGAAGCCCACGAAGGGAACGAGGAGGAGGCTTTGCCTCCTCCGAGGTTCTTAAAGGTGAAGACGGTCCTGGTTGACAGACCGGCGGGGCAGCAGCAGCCACCACAGGGTGAAGAGGCACCCTTATGGGAACGCCGGCATCCTGAGCCACCGTCGCAGCCACAGAGCACGCAACAGCCAATGCCCCCGCAGTCGCCGCCACCAAAATCGCCACCACCGAATTCACCGCCACAACAGTCGTCGCCACGACGGCAGGAATCACCGAATGAGCCGCCACAGGAACAGGCACAGCAGCCCCAGTGGGGTGGTCCGGAGAACGCGGTATGCGGGCAATTTGTGTCGCAAAGCGTTCACACGGCAGTGAGGAGTGGCATGGTATGGCACCACCAAACGATACACATCACGTGGGCGTCGGGAACCGCACCGTCGGATATAGCCACTATAACGTAATCTGCCAGTAAATATCCCTGTATCACTCTAACTCTGAAGTTTCTTATTGGATCAGGACATGCCACGCCATCTAGCCATCTGTACAACGTCCTGATTGTGTCAATGCCTTCTGGAGAATGTGCAGGATCTTTTGCAATCAATTTGCCTACGAAGCCCACGAAGGGAACGAGGAGGAGGCTTTGCCTCCTCCGAGGTTCTTAAAGGTGAAGACGGTCCTGGTTGACAGACCGGCGGGGCAGCAGCAGCCACAACAGGGTGAAGAGGCACCCTTATGGGAACGCCGGCATCCTGAGCCACCGTCGCAGCCACAGAGCACGCAACAGCCAATGCCCCCGCAGTCGCCGCCACCAAAATCTCCACCACCGAATTCACCGCCACAACAGTCGTCGCCACGACGGCAGGAATCACCGAATGAGCCGCCACAGGAACAGGCACAGCAGCCCCAGTGGGGTGGTCCGGAGAACGCGGTATGCGGGCAATTTGTGTCGCAAAGCGTTCACACGGCAGTGAGGAGTGGCATGGTATGGCACCACCAAACGATACACATCACGTGGGCGTCGGGAACCGCACCGTCGGATATAGCCACTATAACGTAATCTGCCAGTAAATATCCCTGTATCACTCTAACTCTGAAGTTTCTTATCGGATCAGGACATGCCACGCCATCTAGCCATCTGTACAACGTCCTGATTGTGTCAATGCCTTCTGGAGAATGTGCAGGATCTTTTGCAATCAATTTGCCTACGAAGCCCACGAAGGGAACGAGGAGGAGGCTTTGCCTCCTCCGAGGTTCTTAAAGGTGAAGACGGTCCTGGTTGACAGACCGGCGGGGCAGCAGCAGCCACCACAGGGTGAAGAGGCACCCTTATGGGAACGCCGGCATCCTGAGCCACCGTCGCAGCCACAGAGCACGCAACAGCCAATGCCCCCGCAGTCGACGCCACCAAAATCGCCACCACCGAATTCACCGCCACAACAGTCGTCGCCACGACGGCAGGAGTCACCGAAGGAGCCGCCACAGGAACAGGCACAGCAGCCCCAGTGGGATGGTCCGGAGAACGCGGTATGCGGGCAATTTGTGTCGCAAAGCGTTCACACGGCAGTGAGGAGTGGCATGGTATGGGACCACCAAACGATACACATCACGTGGGCGTCGGGAACCGCACCGTCGGATATAGCCACTATAACGTAATCTGCCAGTAAATATCCCTGTTTCACTCTTACTCTGAAGTTTCTTATCGGATCAGGACATGCCACGCCTCCTAGCCATCTGTACAACGTCCTGATTGTGTCAATGCCTTCTGGAGAATGTGCAGGATCTTTTGCGATCAATTTGCCTACGAAGCCCACGAAGGGAACGAGGAGGAGGCTTTGCCTCCTCCGAGGTTCTTAAAGGTGAAGACGGTCCTGGTTGACAGACCGGCGGGGCAGCAGCAGCCACCACAGGGTGAAGAGGCACCCTTATGGGAACGCCGGCATCCTGAGCCACCGTCGCAGCCACAGAGCACGCAACAGCCAATGCCCCCGCAGTCGCCGCCACCAAAATCGCCACCACCGAATTCACCGCCACAACAGTCGTCGCCACGACGGCAGGAGTCACCGAAGGAGCCGCCACAGGAACAGGCACAGCAGCCCCAGTGGGGTGGTCCGGAGAACGCGGTATGCGGGCAATTTGTGTCGCAAAGCGTTCACACGGCAGTGAGGAGTTGTGTGAGGAGCAGACGCTCCCCCACATTATTTTTTCACCATGAAGGATCTCTTATTATTATTTACTATTATTTTGTTATTATTATGTTTTATTTTCATTATTAGGTTAAGTGACGGCATTTGTTAGTAGTTAAGCTATAGCATTAATCAAAATTAGTTTAAGTACTTGCTCGGTCGTGACTTAGATGGGAGGGAAAAGCACAGTGATCGCTCGGGCATCACTGATAGCACTGATAAAAGCTCCAGATTTGAGACACGAACCTCAACCACCAACATCAGCACAGAGCGGAGACACGAACCTCAACCACCAACATCAGCACAGAGTTGAGACACGAACCTCAACCACCAACATCAGCACTGAGCGGAGACACGAACCTCAACCACCAACATCAGCACAGAGCGGAGACACGAACCTCAACCACCAACATCAGCACAGAGTTGAGACACGAACCTCAACCACCAACATCAGCACTGAGCGGAGACACGAACCTCAACCACCAACATCAGCACAGAGTTGAGAGACGAACCTCAACCACCAACATCAGCACTGAGCGGAGACACGAACCTCAACCACCAACATCAGCACAGAGCGGAGACACGAACCTCAACCACCAACATCAGCACAGAGTTGAGACACGAACCTCAACCACCAACATCAGCACAGAGTTGAGACACGAACCTCAATCACCAACATCAGCACAGAGCGGAGACACGAACCTCAACCACCAACATCTGTACAGAGAGCGGGAGAGCAGAGAGCGAAAGCTCTACCACCAGCATCAGCACAGAGAGCGGGAGAGCAGAGCGCGAAAGCTCAACCACCAGCACAACAAGGGTGGGTTTATAAGATCGCAAGCACATGGAAAACGGGAGATATATTCCAGACCAGCGAGCTGAACGGACGTGCCAGTGGAAGCAGCCAAGAAGACGAAGAAGAAGACAGATTTTGACGGCGAGCTAGGAAAGGGTGAGCAAGTCTCACCGTCGTGAGGAAGATGGCTGGCGAGCGGTGCGGTTAGGCAGGAGAAGAGGAAGAAGAAGAGATAAAATAAAAATGGAACTTAAATAACTACCAGCGCGGCATCCTCTGTTGATCTGTGCGTTTTTTCTTAAAGGTGAAGACGGTCCTGGTTGACAGACCGGCGGGGCAGCAGCAGCCACAACAGGGTGAAGAGGCACCCTTATGGGAACGCCGGCATCCTGAGCCACCGTCGCAGCCACAGAGCACGCAACAGCCAATGCCCCCGCAGTCGCCGCCACCAAAATCTCCACCACCGAATTCACCGCCACAACAGTCGTCGCCACGACGGCAGGAATCACCGAATGAGCCGCCACAGGAACAGGCACAGCAGCCCCAGTGGGGTGGTCCGGAGAACGCGGTATGCGGGCAATTTGTGTCGCAAAGCGTTCACACGGCAGTGAGGAGTGGCATGGTATGGCACCACCAAACGATACACATCACGTGGGCGTCGGGAACCGCACCGTCGGATATAGCCACTATAACGTAATCTGCCAGTAAATATCCCTGTATCACTCTAACTCTGAAGTTTCTTATTGGATCAGGACATGCCACGCCATCTAGCCATCTGTACAACGTCCTGATTGTGTCAATGCCTTCTGGAGAATGTGCAGGATCTTTTGCAATCAATTTGCCTACGAAGCCCACGAAGGGAACGAGGAGGAGGCTTTGCCTCCTCCGAGGTTCTTAAAGGTGAAGACGGTCCTGGTTGACAGACCGGCGGGGCAGCAGCAGCCACAACAGGGTGAAGAGGGCACCCTTATGGGAACGCCGGCATCCTGAGCCACCGTCGCAGCCACAGAGCACGCAACAGCCAATGCCCCCACAGTCGCCGCCACCAAAATCGCCACCACCGAATTCACCGCCACAACAGTCGTCGCCACGACGGCAAGAGTCACCGAAGGAGCTGGTTGACAGACCGGCGGGGCAGCAGCAGCCACAACAGGGTGAAGAGGCACCCTTATGGGAACGCCGGCATCCTGAGCCACCGTCGCAGCCACAGAGCACGCAACAGCCAATGCCCCCACAGTCGCCGCCACCAAAATCGCCACCACCGAATTCACCGCCACAACAGTCGTCGCCACGACGGCAAGAGTCACCGAAGGAGCTGGTTGACAGACCGGCGGGGCAGCAGCAGCCACAACAGGGTGAAGAGGCACCCTTATGGGAACGCCGGCATCCTGAGCCACCGTCGCAGCCACAGAGCACGCAACAGCCAATGCCCCCGCAGTCGCCGCCACCAAAATCGCCACCACCGAATTCACCGCCACAACAGTCGTCGCCGGAGCAGACGCTCCCCCACATTATTTTTTCACCATGAAGGATATCTTATTATTATTTACTATTATTTTGTTATTATTATGTTTTATTTTCATTATTAGGTTAAGTGACGGCATTTGTTAGTAGTTAAGCTATGGCATTAATCAAAATTAGTTTAAGTACTTGCTCGGTCGTGACTTAGATGGGAGGGAAAAGCACAGTGATCGCTCGGGCATCACTGATAGCACTGATAAAAGCTCCAGATTTGAGACACGAACCTCAACCACCAACATCAGCACTGAGCGGAGACACGAACCTCAACCACCAACATCAGCACAGAGTTGAGACACGAACCTCAACCACCAACATCAGCACTGAGCGGAGACACGAACCTCAACCACCAACATCAGCACAGAGCGGAGACACGAACCTCAACCACCAACATCAGCACAGAGTTGAGACACGAACCTCAACCACCAAAATCAGCACAGAGCGGAGACACGAACCTCAACCACCAACATCTGTACAGAGAGCGGGAGAGCAGAGAGCGAAAGCTCTACCACCAGCATCAGCACAGAGAGCGGGAGAGCAGAGAGCGAAAGCTCTACCACCAGCATCAGCACAGAGAGCGGGAGAGCAGAGAGCGAAAGCTCAACCACCAGCACAACAAGGGTGGGTTTATAAGATCGCAAGCACATGGAAAACGGGAGATATTCCAGACCAGCGAGCTAAACGGACGTGCCAGTGGAAGCAGCCAAGAAGACGAAGAAGAAGACAGATTTTGACGGCGAGCTAGGAAAGGGTGAGCAAGTCTCACCGTCGTGAGGAAGATGGCTGGCGAGCGGTGCGGTTAGGCAGGAGAAGAGGAAGAAGAAGAGATAAAATAAAAATGGAACTTAAATAACTACCAGCGCGGCATCCTCTGTTGATCTGTGCGTTTTTTCTTAAAGGTGAAGACGGTCCTGGTTCACAGACCGGCGGGGCAGCAGCAGCCACAACAGGGTGAAGAGGCACCCTTATGGGAACGCCGGCATCCTGAGCCACCGTCGCAGCCACAGAGCACGCAACAGCCAATGCCCCCGCAGTCGCCGCCACCAAAATCGCCACCACCGAATTCACCGCCACAACAGTCGTCGGCCGCGGAACAGACGCTCCCCCATATTTTTTCACCATGAAGGATATCTTATTATTATTTACTATTATTTTGTTATTATTATGTTTTATTTTCATTATTAGGTTAAGTGACGGCATTTGTTAGTAGTTAAGCTATAGCATTAATCAAAATTAGTTTAAGTACTTGCTCGGTCGTGACTTAGATGGGAGGGAAAAGCACAGTGATCGCTCGGGCATCACTGATAAAAGCTCCAGAGTTGAGACACGAACCTCAACCAACAACATCAGCACAGAGCGGAGACACGAACCTCAACCACCAACATCAGCACAGAGTTGAGACACGAACCTCAACCACCAACATCAGCACAGAGTTGAGACACGAACCTCAACCACCAACATCAGCACAGAGCGGAGACACGAACCTCAACCACCAACATCAGCACAGAGCGGAGACACGAACCTCAACCACCAACATCATCACAGAGTTGAGACACGAACCTCAACCACCAACATCAGCACAGAGCGGAGACACGAACCTCAACCACCAACATCAGCACAGAGCGGAGACACGAACCTCAACCACCAACATCAGCACAGAGCGGAGACACGAACCTCAACCACCAACATCTGTACAGAGAGCGGGAGAGCAGAGAGCGAAAGCTCTACCACCAGCATCAGCACAGAGAGCGGGAGAGCAGAGAGCGAAAGCTCAACCACCAGCACAACAAGGGTGGGTTTATAAGATCGCAAGCACATGGAAAACGAGAGATATATTCCAGACCAGCGAGCTGAACGGACGTGCCAGTGGAAGCAGCCAAGAAGACGAAGAAGAAGACAGATTTTGACGGCGAGCTAGGAAAGGGTGAGCAAGTCTCACCGTCGTGAGGAAGATGGCTGGCGAGCGGTGCGGTTAGGCAGGAGAAGAGGAAGAAGAAGAGATAAAATAAAAATGGAACTTAAATAACTACCAGCGCGGCATCCTCTGTTGATCTGTGCGTTTTTTCTTAAAGGTGAAGACGGTCCTGGTTGACAGACCGGCGGGGCAGCAGCAGCCACAACAGGGTGAAGAGGCACCCTTATGGGAACGCCGGCATCCTGAGCCACCGTCGCAGCCACAGAGCACGCAACAGCCAATGCCCCCGCAGTCGCCGCCACCAAAATCGCCACCACCGAATTCACCGCCACAACAGTCGTCGCCACGACGGCAGGAATCACCGAATGAGCCGCCACAGGAACAGGCACAGCAGCCCCAGTGGGGTGGTCCGGAGAACGCGGTATTCGGGCAATTTGTGTCGCAAAGCGTTCACACGGCAGTGAGGAGTGGCATGGTATGGCACCACCAAACGATACACATCACGTGGGCGACGGGAACCGCACCGTTGGATATAGCCACTATAACGTAATCTGCCAGTAAATATCCCTGTTTCACTCTAACTCTGAAGTTTCTTATTGGATCAGGACATGCCACGCCATCTAGCCATCTGTACAACGTCCTGATTGTGTCAATGCCTTCTGGAGAATGTGCAGGATCTTTTGCAATCAATTTGCCTACGAAGCCCACGAAGGGAACGAGGAGGAGGCTTTGCCTCCTCCGAGGTTCTTAAAGGTGAAGACGGGCCTGGTTGACAGACCGGCGGGGCAGCAGCAGCCACCACAGGGTGAAGAGGCACCCTTATGGGAACGCCGGCATCCTGAGCCACCGTCGCAGCCACAGAGCACGCAACAGCCAATGCCCCCCCAGTCGCCGCTACCAAAATCGCCACCACCGAATTCACCGCCACAACAGTCGTCGCCACGACGGCAGGAGTCACCGAAGGAGCCGCCACAGGAACAGGCACAGCAGCCCCAGTGGGGTGGTCCGGAGAACGCGGTATGCGGGCAATTTGTGTCGCAAAGCGTTCACACGGCAGTGAGGAGTGTGTGAAGGAGCAGACGCTCCCCCACATTATTTTTTTACCATGAAGGATCTCTTATTATTATTTACTATTATTTTGTTATTATTATGTTTTATTTTCATTATTAGGTTAAGTGACGGCATTTGTTAGTAGTTAAGCTATAGCATTAATCAAAATTAGTTTAAGTACTTGCTCGGTCGTGACTTAGTGGGAGGGAAAAGCACAGTGATCGCTCGGGCATCACTGATAAAAGCTCCAGAGTTGAGACACGAACCTCAACCACCAACATCAGCACCGAGCGGAGACACGAACCTCAACCACCAACATCAGCACAGAGTTGAGACACGAACCTCAACCACCAACATCAGCACAGAGTTGAGACACGAACCTCAACCACCAACATCAGCACAGAGTTGAGACACGAACCTCAACCACCAACATCATCACAGAGTTGAGACACGAACCTCAACCACCAACATCAGCACAGAGCGGAGACACGAACCTAAACCAGCAACATCAGCACAGAGCGGAGACACGAACCTCAACCACCAACATCTGTACAGAGAGCGGGAGAGCAGAGAGCGAAAGCTCTACCACCAGCATCAGCACAGAGAGCGGGAGAGCAGAGAGCGAAAGCTCAACCACCAGCACAACAAGGGTGGGTTTATAAGATCGCAAGCACATGGAAAACGGGAGATATATTCCAGACCAGCGAGCTGAACGGACGTGCCAGTGGAAGCAGCCAAGAAGACGAAGAAGAAGACAGATTTTGACGGCGAGCTAGGAAAGGGTGAGCAAGTCTCACCGTCGTGAGGAAGATGGCTGGCGAGCGGTGCGGTTAGGCAGGAGAAGAGGAAGAAGAAGAGATAAAATAAAAATGGAACTTAAATAACTACCAGCGCGGCATCCTCTGTTGATCTGTGCGTTTTTTCTTAAAGGTGAAGACGGTCCTGGTTGACAGACCGGCGGGGCAGCAGCAGCCACAACAGGGTGAAGAGGCACCCTTATGGGAACGCCGGCATCCTGAGCCACCGTCGCAGCCACAGAGCACGCAACAGCCAATGCCCCCGCAGTCGCCGCCACCAAAATCGCCACCACCGAATTCACCGCCACAACAGTCGTCGCCACGACGGCAGGAGTCACCGAAGGAGCCACCACAGGAACAGGCACAGCAGCCCCAGTGGGGTGGTCCGGAGAACGCGGTATGCGGGCAATTTGTGTCGCAAAGCGTTCACACGGCAGTGAGGAGTGTGTGAAGGAGCAGACGCTCCCCCACATTATTTTTTCACAATGAAGGATCTCTTATTATTATTTACTATTATTTTGTTATTATTATGTTTTATTTTCATTATTAGGTTAAGTGACGGCATTTGTTAGTAGTTAAGCTATAGCATTAATCAAAATTAGTTTAAGTACTTGCTCGGTCGTGACTTAGATGGGAGGGAAAAGCACAGTGATCGCTCGGGCATCACTGATAAAAGCTCCAGAGTTGAGACACGAACCTCAACCACCAACATCAGCACAGAGCGGAGACACGAACCTCAACCACCAACATCAGCACAGAGTTGAAAACACGAACCTCAACCACCAACATCAGCACAGAGTTGAGACACGAACCTCAACCACCAACATCAGCACAGAGCGGAACACGAACCTCAACCACCAACATCAGCACAGAGCGGAGACACGAACCTCAACCACCAACATCTGTACAGAGAGCGGGAGAGCAGAGAGCGAAAGCTCTACCACCAGCATCAGCACAGAGAGCGGGAGAGCAGAGAGCGAAAGCTCAACCACCAGCACAACAAGGGTGGGTTTATAAGATCGCAAGCACATGGAAAACGAGAGATATATTCCAGACCAGCGAGCTGAACGGACGTGCCAGTGGAAGCAGCCAAGAAGACGAAGAAGAAGACAGATTTTGACGGCGAGCTAGGAAAGGGTGAGCAAGTCTCACCGTCGTGAGGAAGATGGCTGGCGAGCGGTGCGGTTAGGCAGGAGAAGAGGAAGAAGAAGAGATAAAATAAAAATGGAACTTAAATAACTACCAGCGCGGCATCCTCTGTTGATCTGTGCGTTTTTTCTTAAAGGTGAAGACGGTCCTGGTTGACAGACCGGCGGGGCAGCAGCAGCCACAACAGGGTGAAGAGGCACCCTTATGGGAACGCCGGCATCCTGAGCCACCGTCGCAGCCACAGAGCACGCAACAGCCAATGCCCCGCAGTCGCCGCCACCAAAATCGCCACCACCGAATTCACCGCCACAACAGTCGTCGCCACGACGGCAGGAATCACCGAATGAGCCGCCACAGGAACAGGCACAGCAGCCCCAGTGGGGTGGTCCGGAGAACGCGGTATTCGGGCAATTTGTGTCGCAAAGCGTTCACACGGCAGTGAGGAGTGGCATGGTATGGCACCACCAAACGATACACATCACGTGGGCGACGGGAACCGCACCGTTGGATATAGCCACTATAACGTAATCTGCCAGTAAATATCCCTGTTTCACTCTAACTCTGAAGTTTCTTATTGGATCAGGACATGCCACGCCATCTAGCCATCTGTACAACGTCCTGATTGTGTCAATGCCTTCTGGAGAATGTGCAGGATCTTTTGCAATCAATTTGCCTACGAAGCCCACGAAGGGAACGAGGAGGAGGCTTTGCCTCCTCCGAGGTTCTTAAAGGTGAAGACGGGCCTGGTTGACAGACCGGCGGGGCAGCAGCAGCCACCACAGGGTGAAGAGGCACCCTTATGGGAACGCCGGCATCCTGAGCCACCGTCGCAGCCACAGAGCACGCAACATCCAATGCCCCCGCAGTCGCCGCCACCAAAATCGCCACCACCGAATTCACCGCCACAACAGTCGTCGCCACGACGGCAGGAGTCACCGAAGGAGCCGCCACAGGAACAGGCACAGCAGCCCCAGTGGGGTGGTCCGGAGAACGCGGTATGCGGGCAATTTGTGTCGCAAAGCGTTCACACGGCAGTGAGGAGTGTGTGAAGGAGCAGACGCTCCCCCACATTATTTTTTTTACCATGAAGGATCTCTTATTATTATTTACTATTATTTTGTTATTATTATGTTTTATTTTCATTATTAGGTTAAGTGACGGCATTTGTTAGTAGTTAAGCTATAGCATTAATCAAAATTAGTTTAAGTACTTGCTCGGTCGTGACTTAGATGGGAGGGAAAAGCACAGTGATCGCTCGGGCATCACTGATAAAAGCTCCAGAGTTGAGACACGAACCTCAACCACCAACATCAGCACCGAGCGGAGACACGAACCTCAACCACCAACATAGCACAGAGTTGAGACACGAACCTCAACCACCAACATCAGCACAGAGTTGAGACACGAACCTCAACCACCAACATCAGCACAGAGTTGAGACACGAACCTCAACCACCAACATCATCACAGAGTTGAGACACGAACCTCAACCACCAACATCAGCACAGAGCGGAGACACGAACCTAAACCAGCAACATCAGCACAGAGCGGAGACACGAACCTCAACCACCAACATCTGTACAGAGAGCGGGAGAGCAGAGAGCGAAAGCTCTACCACCAGCATCAGCACAGAGAGCGGGAGAGCAGAGAGCGAAAGCTCAACCACCAGCACAACAAGGGTGGGTTTATAAGATCGCAAGCACATGGAAAACGGGAGATATATTCCAGACCAGCGAGCTGAACGGACGTGCCAGTGGAAGCAGCCAAGAAGACGAAGAAGAAGACAGATTTTGACGGCGAGCTAGGAAAGGGTGAGCAAGTCTCACCGTCGTGAGGAAGATGGCTGGCGAGCGGTGCGGTTAGGCAGGAGAAGAGGAAGAAGAAGAGATAAAATAAAAATGGAACTTAAATAACTACCAGCGCGGCATCCTCTGTTGATCTGTGCGTTTTTTCTTAAAGGTGAAGACGGTCCTGGTTGACAGACCGGCGGGGCAGCAGCAGCCACAACAGGGTGAAGAGGCACCCTTATGGGAACGCCGGCATCCTGAGCCACCGTCGCAGCCACAGAGCACGCAACAGCCAATGCCCCCGCAGTCGCCGCCACCAAAATCTCCACCACCGAATTCACCGCCACAACAGTCGTCGCCACGACGGCAGGAATCACCGAATGAGCCGCCACAGGAACAGGCACAGCAGCCCCAGTGGGGTGGTCCGGAGAACGCGGTATGCGGGCAATTTGTGTCGCAAAGCGTTCACACGGCAGTGAGGAGTGGCATGGTATGGCACCACCAAACGATACACATCACGTGGGCGTCGGGAACCGCACCGTCGGATATAGCCACTATAACGTAATCTGCCAGTAAATATCCCTGTATCACTCTAACTCTGAAGTTTCTTATCGGATCAGGACATGCCACGCCATCTAGCCATCTGTACAACGTCCTGATTGTGTCAATGCCTTCTGGAGAATGTGCAGGATCTTTTGCAATCAATTTGCCTACGAAGCCCACGAAGGGAACGAGGAGGAGGCTTTGCCTCCTCCGAGGTTCTTAAAGGTGAAGACGGTCCTGGTTGACAGACCGGCGGGGCAGCAGCAGCCACCACAGGGTGAAGAGGCACCCTTATGGGAACGCCGGCATCCTGAGCCACCGTCGCAGCCACAGAGCATGCAACAGCCAATGCCCCCGCAGTCGCCGCCACCAAAATCGCCATCACCGAATTCACCGCCACAACAGTCGTCGCCACGACGGCTGGAGTCACCGAAGGAGCCGCCACAGGAACAGGCACAGCAGCCCCAGTGGGATGGTCCGGAGAACGCGGTATGCGGGCAATTTGTGTCGCAAAGCGTTCACACGGCAGTGAGGAGTGGCATGGTATGGGACCACCAAACGATACACATCACGTGGGCGTCGGGAACCGCACCGTCGGATATAGCCACTATAACGTAATCTGCCAGTAAATATCCCTGTTTCACTCTTACTCTGAAGTTTCTTATCGGATCAGGACATGCCACGCCTCCTAGCCATCTGTACAACGTCCTGATTGTGTCAATGCCTTCTGGAGAATGTGCAGGATCTTTTGCGATCAATTTGCCTAAAGCCCACGAAGGGAACGAGGAGGAGGCTTTGCCTCCTCCGAGGTTCTTAAAGGTGAAGACGGTCCTGGTTGACAGACCGGCGGGGCAGCAGCAGCCACAACAGGGTGAAGAGGCACCCTTATGGGAACGCCGGCATCCTGAGCCACCGTCGCAGCCACAGAGCACGCAACAGCCAATGCTCCCGCAGTCGCCGCCACCAAAATCGCCACCACCGAATTCACCGCCACAACAGTCGTCGCCACGACGGCAGGAATCACCGAAGGAGCCGCCACAGGAACAGGCACAGCAGCCCCAGTGGGGTGGTCCGGAGAACGCGGTATGCGGGCAATTTGTGTCGCAAAGCGTTCACACGGCAGTGAGGAGTGTGTGAAGGAGCAGACGCTCCCCCACATTATTTTTTCACCATGAAGGATCTCTTATTATTATTTACTATTATTTTGTTATTATTATGTTTTATTTTCATTATTAGGTTAAGTGACGGCATTTGTTAGTAGTTAAGCTATGGCATTAATCAAAATTAGTTTAAGTACTTGCTCGGTCGTGACTTAGATGGGAGGGAAAAGCACAGTGATCGCTCGGGCATCACTGATAGCACTGATAAAAGCTCCAGATTTGAGACACGAACCTCAACCACCAACATCAGCACAGAGCGGAGACACGAACCTCAACCACCAACATCAGCACAGAGTTGAGACACGAACCTCAACCACCAACATCAGCACAGAGTTGAGACACGAACCTCAACCACCAACATCAGCACTGAGCGGAGACACGAACCTCAACCACCAACATCAGCACAGAGCGGAGACACGAACCTCAACCACCAACATCAGCACAGAGTTGAGACACGAACCTCAACCACCAACATCAGCACTGAGCGGAGACACGAACCTCAACCACCAACATCAGCACAGAGTTGAGACACGAACCTCAACCACCAACATCAGCACTGAGCGGAGACACGAACCTCAACCACCAACATCAGCACTGAGCGGAGACACGAACCTCAACCACCAACATCAGCACAGAGTTGAGACACGAACCTCAACCACCAACATCAGCACAGAGTTGAGACACGAACCTCAACCACCAACATCAGCACAGAGCGGAGACACGAACCTCAACCACCAACATCTGTACAGAGAGCGGGAGAGCAGAAAGCGAAAGCTCTACCACCAGCATCAGCACAGAGAGCGGGAGAGCAGAGAGCGAAAGCTCAACCACCAGCACAACAAGGGTGGGTTTATAAGATCGCAAGCACATGGAAAACGGGAGATATATTCCAGACCAGCGAGCTGAACGGACGTGCCAGTGGAAGCAGCCAAGAAGACGAAGAAGAAGACAGATTTTGACGGCGAGCTAGGAAAGGGTGAGCAAGTCTCACCGTCGTGAGGAAGATGTCTGGCGAGCGGTGCGGTTAGGCAGGAGAAGAAGAAGAAGAAGAATAAAATAAAAATGGAACTTAAATAACTACCAGCGCGGCATCCTCTGTTGATCTGTGCGTTTTTTCTTAAAGGTGAAGACGGTCCTGGTTGACAGACCGGCGGGGCAGCAGCAGCCACAACAGGGTGAAGAGGCACCCTTATGGGAACGCCGGCATCCTGAGCCACCGTCGCAGCCACAGAGCACGCAACAGCCAATGCCCCCGCAGTCGCCGCCACCAAAATCTCCACCACCGAATTCACCGCCACAACAGTCGTCGCCACGACGGCAGGAATCACCGAATGAGCCGCCACAGGAACAGGCACAGCAGCCCCAGTGGGGTGGTCCGGAGAACGCGGTATGCGGGCAATTTGTGTCGCAAAGCGTTCACACGGCAGTGAGGAGTGGCATGGTATGGCACCACCAAACGATACACATCACGTGGGCGTCGGGAACCGCACCGTCGGATATAGCCACTATAACGTAATCTGCCAGTAAATATCCCTGTATCACTCTAACTCTGAAGTTTCTTATTGGATCAGGACATGCCACGCCATCTAGCCATCTGTACAACGTCCCTGATTGTGTCAATGCCTTCTGGAGAATGTGCAGGATCTCTTGCAATCAATTTGCCTACGAAGCCCACGAAGGGAACGAGGAGGAGGCTTTGCCTCCTCCGAGGTTCTTAAAGGTGAAGACGGTCCTGGTTGACAGACCGCGGGGCAGCAGCAGCCACCACAGGGTGAAGAGGCACCCTTATGGGAACGCCGGCATCCTGAGCCACCGTCGCAGCCACAGAGCACGCAACAGCCAATGCCCCCGCAGTCGCCGCCACCAAAATCGCCACCACCGAATTCACCGCCACAACAGTCGTCGCCACGACGGCAGGAGTCACCGAAGGAGCCGCCACAGGAACAGGCACAGCAGCCCCAGTGGGATGGTCCGGAGAACGCGGTATGCGGGCAATTTGTGTCGCAAAGCGTTCACACGGCAGTGAGGAGTGGCATGGTATGGGACCACCAAACGATACACATCACGTGGGCGTCGGGAACCGCACCGTCGGATATAGCCACTATAACGTAATCTGCCAGTAAATATCCCTGTTTCACTCTTACTCTGAAGTTTCTTATCGGATCAGGACATGCCACGCCTCCTAGCCATCTGTACAACGTCCTGATTGTGTCAATGCCTTCTGGAGAATGTGCAGGATCTTTTGCGATCAATTTGCCTACGAAGCCCACGAAGGGAACGAGGAGGAGGCTTTGCCTCCTCCGAGGTTCTTAAAGGTGAAGACGGTCCTGGTTGACAGACCGGCGGGGCAGCAGCAGCCACAACAGGGTGAAGAGGCACCCTTATGGGAACGACGGCATCCTGAGCCACCTTCGCAGCCACAGAGCACGCAACAGCCAAAGCCCCCGCAGTCGCCGCCACCAAAATCGCCACCACCGAATTCACCGCCACAACAGTCGTCGCCGGAGCAGACGCTCCCCCACATTATTTTTTCACCATGAAGGATCTCTTATTATTATTTACTATTATTTTGTTATTATTATGTTTTATTTTCATTATTAGGTTAAGTGACGGCATTTGTTAGTAGTTAAGCTATGGCATTAATCAAAATTAGTTTAAGTACTTGCTCGGTCGTGACTTAGATGGGAGGGAAAAGCACAGTGATCGCTCGGGCATCACTGATAACACTGTTAAAAGCTCCAGAGTGGAGACACGAACCTCAACCACCAACACAGCAAGACACAAACCCACCACCAACATCAGCACAGAGTGGAGACACGAACCTCAACCACCAACATCAGCACAGAGTTGACAAACCCAACCACCAACCACACCACCACCAACACACCGGGACACGAACCTCAACCACCAACACAGCCAGTACAGACCTCAACCACCAACATCAGCACAGAGTTGAGACACGAACCTCAACCACCAACATCAGCACAGAGTTGAGACACGAACCTCAACCACCAACATCAGCACAGAGTTGAGACACGAACCTCAACCACCAACATCAGCACAGAGCGGAGACACGAACCTCAACCACCAACATCTGTACAGAGAGCGGGAGAGCAGAGAGCGAAAGCTCTACCACCAGCATCAGCACAGAGAGCGGGAGAGCAGAGAGCGAAAGCTCAACCACCAGCACAACAAGGGTGGGTTTATAAGATCGCAAGCACATGGAAAACGGGAGATATTCCAGACCAGCGAGCTGAACGGACGTGCCAGTGGAAGCAGCCAAGAAGACGAAGAAGAAGACAGATTTTGACGGCGAGCTAGGAAAGGGTGAGCAAGTCTCACCGTCGTGAGGAAGATGGCTGGCGAGCGGTGCGGTTAGGCAGGAGAAGAGGAAGAAGAAGAGATAAAATAAAAATGGAACTTAAATAACTACCAGCGCGGCATCCTCTGTTGATCTGTGCGTGTTCCCCCCCCTTGCCATGTAGTTTTCCAGAGGTGCCACCCGGCGATTGCCCAGGCATCCTCTGTCCTGTGCTGCATGTTTTCCTTCCCCTTACCCTATAGTTTCCCGGGGGTGCCGCCCAGCGACTGCCCAGGCATCCTCTGGCTATCTATGGCTGTTTCACTTCCCCCCGCAGACCTGTACCTCCTTCCCGAAGTGCCGCCCGGCGACTGCCCAGGTATCTTTGGGAGGGTCTCTGCACCTCTCTCCTTCCCCCTGCCCTGTAGTTTCCCCGAGGTGCCCCGCCCGGCACTGCCCAGGCATCCTCTGGCTATCTATGGCTGTTTCCCTTCCCCCCGCAGACCTGTACCTTCCCCAAGTGCCCCAGCGACTGCCCAGGTATCTTGGGAGGGTCCCTTGCCCCCTCCTCTCCTTCCCCTTGCCCTGTAGTTTCCCCGAGGTGCCGCCCCGCGACTGCCCAGGCATCCTCTGGCTATCTATGGCTGTTTCCCTTCCCCCCGCAGACCTGTACCTTCCCCGAAGTGCCGCCCCGGCGACTGCCCAGGTATTTTGGGGCTCTGCGCCAACTCTCCTTCCCCTTGCCCTGTAGCTTCCCTTAGGTGCCGCCCCGCGACTGCCCAGGCACTCTACAGAATTCTCGACCGTTCTACCCCCCCTTTCGCACGTTTCCCTTGGCCTTGGCATCCCCGAGACGAAATCTCCGTCCCATGGCCACTCATGACTCGGAGTCCCGGCAAATTATAAATATGGCTGTAATTTCGACCCTGGCTTGACTGAGAGTTATACCCCAGCCTAGATCGCATCCTTACAAGTGGCATGGTATGGCACCACCAAACGATACACATCACGTAGGCGTCGGGACCCGCACCGTCGAAGGCGCAGCAAGACCGGAAGGTATGGGAGGAGGAGCCAGGAGCCGCGAAGCAACGCGCGCGATCCACGGCAGCACCGAAGGCAGGCAGAGGAGACGGCGCCGGAGGCACGGGAGCCAGCGACAGCGGCAGCGGGAACACACGCAGGAGCGGAGGCACCGGCTGCGACGGCGGCCGGGAAGCCGGCGGCAGCGACGGAGACGCCGACAGAGGCACCTACACCGGCAGCGGCAGCGACGGAGGAACCGGCAGCGACAGCGTCGAAAGAACCGGCAGCGGACACGGAAACAGCGACGCCCGCAGCGCGGCCACCAGCCGAGGCCATACGGAGGAGCCATATGGAACAGCAGCACAGCCGGCGAGCAGCAGCAGAGGCGCGACGCGAGGAGGAGCGGCGACGCGGGGAGGAGCGGCGACGCGAGGAGGAGGCCCGAAGGAAGGCAGCAGAGAAGGCGCAAAGGGAGGCGGCGCTGAACAAGGTCATAATGCGGGAGGCACGGGACGCCCTGCAGCGGCAGATGGAGGCTGCGCGGCGTGAAGCCGAAGCCCACGAGGGGAACGAGAAGGAGGCTCCGCCTCCTCCCAGGTTCTTACAGGTGTAGACGGGCCTGCAGTGGCCCCCGCAGTCGCCGCCACCAAAATCGCCACCACCGAATTCACCGCCACAACAGTCGTCGCCACGACGGCAGGAGTCACCGAAGGAGCCGCCACAGGAACAGGCACAGCAGCCCCAGTGGGGTGGTCCGGAGAAGGCGGTATGCGGGCAATTTGTGTCGCAAAGCGTTCACACGGCAGTGAGGAGTGGCATGGTATGGCACCACCAAACGATACACATCACGTGGGCGTCGGGAACCGCACCGTCGGATATAGCCACTATATCGTAATCTGCCAGTAAATATCCCTGTTTCACTCTAACTCTGAAGTTTCTTATCGGATCAGGACATGCCACGCCTCCTAGCCATCTGTACAACGTCCTGATTGTGTCAATGCCTTCTGGAGAATGTGCAGGATCTTTTGCAATCAATTTGCCTACGAAGCCCACGAAGGGAACGAGGAGGAGGCTTTGCCTCCTCCGAGGTTCTTAAAGGTGAAGACGGGCCTGGTTGACAGACCGGCGGGGCAGCAGCAGCCACAACAGGGTGAAGAGGCACCCTTATGGGAACGCCGGCATCCTGAGCCACCGTCGCAGCCACAGAGCACGCAACAGCCAATGCCCCCGCAGTCGCCGCCACCAAAATCGCCACCACCGAATTCACCGCCACAACAGTCGTCGCCACGACGGCAGGAATCACCGAAGGAGCCGCCACAGGAACAGGCACAGCAGCACCAGTGGGGTGGTCCGGAGAACGCGGTATGCGGGCAATTTGTGTCGCAAAGCGTTCACACGGCAGTGAGAAGTGGCATGGTATGGCACCACCAAACGATACACATCACGTGGGCGTCGGGAACCGCACCGTCGGATATAGCCACTATAACGTAATCTGCCAGTAAATATCCCTGTTTCACTCTAACTCTGAAGTTTCTTATCGGATCAGGACATGCCACGCCTCCTAGCCATCTGTACAACGTCCTGATTGTGTCAATGCCTTCTGGAGAATGTGCAGGATCTTTTGCAATCAATTTGCCTACGAAGCCCACGAAGGGAACGAGGAGGAGGCTTTGCCTCCTCCGAGGTTCTTAAAGGTGAAGACGGGCCTGGTTGACAGACCGGCGGGGCAGCAGCAGCCACAACAGGGTGAAGAGGCACCCTTATGGGAACGCCGGCATCCTGAGCCACCGTCGCAGCCACAGAGCACGCAACAGCCAATGCCCCCGCAGTCGCCGCCACCAAAATCGCCACCACCGAATTCACCGCCACAACAGTCGTCGCCACGACGGCAGGAGTCACCGAAGGAGCCACCACAGGAACAGGCACAGCAGCCCCAGTGGGGTGGTCCGGAGAACGCGGTATGCGGGCAATTTGTGTCGCAAAGCGTTCACACGGCAGTGAGGAGTGTGTGAAGGAGCAGACGCTCCCCCACATTATTTTTTCACCATGAAGGATCTCTTATTATTATTTACTATTATTTTGTTATTATTATGTTTTATTTTCATTATTAGGTTAAGTGACGGCATTTGTTAGTAGTTAAGCTATGGCATTAATCAAAATTAGTTTAAGTACTTGCTCGGTCGTGACTTAGATGGGAGGGAAAAGCACAGTGATCGCTCGGGCATCACTGATAGCACTGATAAAAGCTCCAGAGTTGAGACACGAACCTCAACCACCAACATCAGCACAGAGCGGAGACACGAACCTCAACCACCAACATCTGTACAGAGAGCGGGAGAGCAGAGAGCGAAAGCTCAACCACCAGCACAACAAGGGTGGGTTTATAAGATCGCAAGCACATGGAAAACGGGAGATATATTCCAGACCAGCGAGCTGAACGGACGTGCCAGTGGAAGCAGCCAAGAAGACGAAGAAGAAGACAGATTTTGACGGCGAGCTAGGAAAGGGTGAGCAAGTCTCACCGTCGTGAGGAAGATGGCTGGCGAGCGGTGCGGTTAGGCAGGAGAAGAGGAAGAAGAAGAGATAAAATAAAAATGGAACTTAAATAACTACCAGCGCGGCATCCTCTGTTGATCTGTGCGTTTCCCCCCCCCTTGCCCTGTAGTTTTTCCAGAGGTGCCGCCCGGCGATTGCCCAGGCATCCTTTTTTTTTTGTATTCATTTAATGGCTTCCTCAATAGTGCTTATACCTAAGAACAATACAATGTGATACGAACAGTTGGGGGACAGATGGGGTAGGGGTCGTGCGACTAGCGGTACTGCCGCAAGGCATTGCTTCGCCCGCGCGGAGACACCTACTCCGTTTGCTCCTTCCGCCTTCTCTCCCATGGCCCTGAGCGTTTTCATAACGCTCGCGGCGAACACCGCGGCAGCTTCCCAGATCCTCTGGTCTGCCAGCATCAGCGGCACCAGGTTGTTGACGCATATTGCAGACCCTGCAATGGCTTCAAGCTCCTGTCGCTCGTATGCGAACCGGTGGCACTCGAAGAGGACGTGCTGAGCGTCCTCCACTATGCCAGAGCCGCACTCCGGGCACCAGTCCTCCGTATCGTGCCCAAAGCGCTTGAGGTAGCTTCGGAAGCAGCCATGCCCGCTCAGCGACTGGGTTAGGTAGTGGTCTCCCTGCCCGTGCTTCCTTCCGACCCAGGACGAGATGTGTGGGATGAGGAGTGCGTCCAGCGCCCTTTTTGGGAGCTGTCCCTCCTCCTCTGCCATTTCTCCATGCTGCTCCTTCTAGCGGCAGCCTTCAGCTCTGCCTTGCTGATTCCTGCTTCGTCGTCCTGCAGGGCGTCGTAAATTTCTCTGCGCTCCCGGATCAGCTCCCCTAGAGGGAATATGCCCGGCGATGACCAGCGCTGCCTCGTCCCGAGATGGTCCGGAACGCGCATGCGATCCTGATGGCGCATAGCCGATACGTGGCCTCCAGCCCCCGCATATAGCTTTTCACCGTTGCGGCCTTCGCCCACCCCCGGCGCGGCGTAGAGCATTTGCGCCGTTACAACGCTCGTCAGCAGCTTCCTCGTTGCCTGTTTTGGGCCTCTGGTGTTGAGCAGCAACCTCGAGCGCGATCCTACGGTTCCGCTGGCCTTCTTGTTGATGTACTCCAGGTGCTCCTTGAAGGATAGCCTCGTGTCTATGTGGACACCCAGGTATTTAATCGACCTTTGGGAGGTGATCGTGGTCCCTCCGACTTGCACGATGGCAGTCTCCACCGCTTTGCGGCTCGATATGAGCACAGCCTCCGTCTTGTGGGCCGCCAGCTCGAGGCCTGCTACCGCTAGCCACGATTCCACGGCTTGGATAGCCTCGTTTGCGAGGTTTTCCACGGCGGCAAGGTCCTTTGCGACCACCACTATCGCGACATCGTCCGCGAAGCCTACCTAGCTTGTGCTGGCTGGCATCGACAACCTCAAAACTCCATCGTACATGGCGTTCCAGAGCAGGCGTCCCAAAACGGAGCCCTGCGGGACTCCGGCTGAGACTTCGTATGCTCTGGAACCCAGACTCGTGTCCATCGTGAGTACCCTGGCGCTGAAATAGCTGTAAGCTATATTCGGCAGGTACCCCGGGATGTTGAAGCTTCTGAGGGCCTCCAGCGTTCGGCCCCAATCGGCAGAGTTAAAGGCGTTCCTTACATCCAGCGTCACCACCAGACAGTAGGACTTGCTTCCACCTCTCCACCTGGTTCCCGCGCATGCCTCCTTTGCCGTTTCTTACCACTCTTGAGATGGCGTCCAGCGTTGACTTCCCCTTCCTGAAGCCGTATTGGCCCGGGGAGAGACCGCCAGCCGCTTCGATGGCTGCACTCAGCCTCGTTGCAACCACCTTCTCGAAGACCTTCCCGATGGTGTCCAGCAGACAGATGGGCCTGTAGGAGGAGGCCTCTCCTGGTGGCTTGCCCGGCTTGGCCAGAAGTAGCAGCCGCTGCCTCTTCCACCTCTCGGGGAACGTGCCCTCCTGTAGGCACTGGTTAAACAGGCCAGCAACCTCCGTCGGGAGCAGCGCTAGAGCCAGCTTTACCCTATAGTTTCCCGGGGGTGCCGCCCGGCGACTGCCCAGGCATCCTCTGGCTATCTATGGCTGTTTCACTTCCCCTCACAGACCTGTACCTTCCCCGAAGTGCCGCCCGGCGACTGCCCAGGTATCTTTGGGAGGGTCTCTGCGCCTACTCTCCTTCCCCTTGCCCTGTAGTTTCCCCGAGGTGCCGCCCGGCGACTGCCCAGGCATCCTCTGGCTATCTATGGCTGTTTCCCTTCCCCCCGCAGACCTGTACCTTCCCCGAAGTGCCGCCCGGCGACTGCCCAGGTATCTTTGGGGAGTCTCTGCGCCAACTCTCCTTCCCCTTGCCCTGTAGCTTCCCTTAGGTGCCGCCCGGCGACTGCCCAGGCACTCTACAGAATATCTCGACCGTTCTACCCCCCCTTTCGCACGTTTCCCTTGGCCTTGGCATCCCCGAGACGAAATCTCCGTCCCATGGCCACTCATGACTCGGAGTCCCGGCAAATTATAAATATGGCTGTAATTTCGACCCTGGCTTGACTGAGAGTTATACCCCAGCCTAGATCGCATCCTTACAAGTGGCATGGTATGGCACCACCAAACGATACAGATCACGTAGGCGTCGGGACCCGCACCGTCGGAGGCGCAGCAAGACCGGAAGGTATGGGAGGAGGAGCCAGGAGCCGCGAAGCAACGCGCGCGATCCACGGCAGCACCGAAGGCAGGCAGAGGAGACGGCGCCGGAGGCACGGGAGCCAGCGACAGCGGCAGCGGGAGCACACGCAGCAGCGGAGCCACCGGCTGCGACGGCGGCCGGGAAGCCGGCGGCAGCGACGGAGACGCCGACAGAGGCACCTACACCGGCAGCGGCAGCGACGGAGGAACCGGCAGCGACAGCGTCGAAGAACCGGCAGCGGACACGGAAACAGCGACGCCCGCAGCGCGGCCACCAGCCGAGGCCATACGGAGGAGCCATATGGAACAGCAGCACAGCCGGCGAGCAGCAGCAGAGGCGCGACGCGAGGAGGAGCGGCGACGCGGGGAGGAGCGGCGACGCGAGGAGGAGGCCCGAAGGAAGGCAGCAGAGAAGGCGCAAATGGAGGCGGCGCTGAACAAGGTCATAATGCGGGAGGCACGGGACGCCCTGCAGCGGCAGATGGAGGCTGCGCGGCGTGAAGCCGAAGCCCACGAGGGGAACGAGGAGGAGGCTTTGCCTCCTCCGAGGTTCTTAAAGGTGAAGACGGGCCTGGTTGACAGACCGGCGGGGCAGCAGCAGCCACAACAGGGTGAAGAGGCACCCTTATGGGAACGCCGGCATCCTGAGCCACCGTCGCAGCCACAGAGCACGCAACAGCCAATGCCCCCGCAGTCGCCGCCACCAAAATCTCCACCACCGAATTCACCGCCACAACAGTCGTCGCCACGACGGCAGGAATCACCGAATGAGCCGCCACAGGAACAGGCACAGCAGCCCCAGTGGGGTGGTCCGGAGAACGCGGTATGCGGGCAATTTGTGTCGCAAAGCGTTCACACGGCAGTGAGAAGTGGCATGGTATGGCACCACCAAACGATACACATCACGTGGGCGTCGGGAACCGCACCGTCGGATATAGCCACTATAACGTAATCTGCCAGTAAATATCCCTGTTTCACTCTAACTCTGAAGTTTCTTATCGGATCAGGACATGCCACGCCTCCTAGCCATCTGTACAACGTCCTGATTGTGTCAATGGCTTCTGGAGAATGTGCAGGATCTTTTGCAATCAATTTGCCTACGAAGCCCACGAAGGGAACGAGGAGGAGGCTTTGCCTCCTCCGAGGTTCTTAAAGGTGAAGACGGGCCTGGTTGACAGAACGGCGGGGCAGCAGCAGCCACAACAGGGTGAAGGGGCACCCTTATGGGAACGCCGGCATCCTGAGCCACCGTCGCAGCCACAGAGCACGCAACAGCCAATGCCCCCGCAGTCGCCGCCACCAAAATCGCCACCACCGAATTCACCGCCACAACAGTCGTCGCCACGACGGCAGGAATCACCGAAGGAGCCGCCACAGGAACAGGCACAGCAGCCCCAGTGGGGTGGTCCGGAGAACGCGGTATGCGGGCAATTTGTGTCGCAAAGCGTTCACACGGCAGTGAGGAGTGTGTGAAGGAGCAGACGCTCCCCCACATAATTTTTTCACCATGAAGGATCTCTTATTATTATTTACTATTATTTTGTTATTATTATGTTTTATTTTCATTATAAGGTTAAGTGACGGCATTTGTTAGTAGTTAAGCTATGGCATTAATCAAAATTAGTTTAAGTACTTGCTCGGTCGTGACTTAGATGGGAGGGAAAAGCACAGTGATCGCTCGGGCATCACTGATAGCACTGATAAAAGCTCCAGAGTTGAGACACGAACCTCAACCACCAACATCAGCACAGAGCGGAGACACGAACCTCAACCACCAACATCTGTACAGAGAGCGGGAGAGCAGAGAGCGAAAGCTCAACCACCAGCACAACAAGGGTGGGTTTATAAGATCGCAAGCACATGGAAAACGGGAGATATATTCCAGACCAGCGAGCTGAACGGACGTGCCAGTGGAAGCAGCCAAGAAGACGAAGAAGAAGACAGATTTTGACGGCGAGCTAGGAAAGGGGTGAGCAAGTCTCACCGTCGTGAGGAAGATGGCTGGCGAGCGGTGTTAGGCAGGAGAAGAGGAAGAAGAAGAGATAAAATAAAAATGGAACTTAAATAACTACCAGCGCGGCATCCTCTGTTGATCTGTGCGTTTTCCCCTGACCCTGAGCGTTTTCATAACGCTCGCGGCGAACACCGCGGCAGCTTCCCAGATCCTCTGGTCTGCCAGCATCAGCGGCACCAGGTTGTTGACGCATATTGCAGACCCTGCAATGGCTTCAAGCTCCTGTCGCTCGTATGCGAACCGGTGGCACTCGAAGAGGACGTGCTGAGCGTCCTCCACTATGCCAGAGCCGCACTCCGGGCACCAGTCCTCCGTATCGTGCCCAAAGCGCTTGAGGTAGCTTCGGAAGCAGCCATGCCCGCTCAGCGACTGGGTTAGGTAGTGGTCTACCTGCCCGTGCTTCCTTCCGACCCAGGACGAGATGTGTGGGATGAGGGAGTGCGTCCAGCGCCCTTTTTGGGAGCTGTCCCTCCTCCTCTGCCATTTCTCCATGCTGCTCCTTCTAGCGGCAGCCTTCAGCTCTGCCTTGCTGATTCCTGCTTCGTCGTCCTGCAGGGCGTCGTAAATTTCTCTGCGCTCCCGGATCAGCTCCCCTAGAGGAATATGCCCGGCGATGACCAGCGCTGCCTCGTCCGAGATGGTCCGGAACGCGCATGCGATCCTGATGGCGCATAGCCGATACGTGGCCTCCAGCCCCCGCATATAGCTTTTCACCGTTGCGGCCTTCGCCCACACCGGCGCGGCGTAGAGCATTTGCGCCGTTACAACGCTCGTCAGCAGCTTCCTCGTTGCCTGTTTTGGGCCTCTGGTGTTGAGCAGCAACCTCGAGCGCGATCCTACGGTTCCGCTGGCCTTCTTGTTGATGTACTCCAGGTGCTCCTTGAAGGATAGCCTCGTGTCTATGTGGACACCCAGGTATTTAATCGACCTTTGGGAGGTGATCGTGGTCCCTCCGACTTGTACGATGGCAGTCTCCACCGCTTTGCGGCTCGATATGAGCACAGCCTCCGTCTTGTGGGCCGCCAGCTCGAGGCCTGCTACCGCTAGCCACGATTCCACGGCTTGGATAGCCTCGTTTGCGAGGTTTTCCACGGCGGCAAGGTCCTTTGCGACCACCACTATCGCGACATCGTCCGCGAAGCCTACCAAGCTTGTGCTGGCTGGCATCGACAACCTCAAAACTCCATCGTACATGGCGTTCCAGAGCAGGGGTCCCAAAACGGAGCCCTGCGGGACTCCGGCTGAGACTTCGTATGCTCTGGAACCCAGACTCGTGTCCATCGTGAGTACCCTGGCGCTGAAATAGCTGTAAGCTATTCGGCAGGTACCCCGGGATGTTGAAGCTTCTGAGGGCCTCCAGCGTTCGGCCCCAATCGGCAGAGTTGAAGGCGTTCCTTACATCCAGCGTCACCACCAGACAGTAGGACTTGCTTCCACCTCTCCACCTGGTTCCCGCGCATGCCTCCTTTGCCATTTCTACCACTCTTGAGATGGCGTCCAGCGTTGACTTCCCCTTCCTGAAGCCGTATTGGCCCGGGGAGAGACCGCCAGCCGCTTCGATGGCTGCACTCAGCCTCGTTGCAACCACCTTCTCGAAGACCTTCCCGATGGTGTCCAGCAGACAGATGGGCCTGTAGGAGGAGGCCTCTCCTGGTGGCTTGCCCGGCTTGGCCAGAAGTAGCAGCCGCTGCCTCTTCCACCTCTCGGGGAACGTGCCCTCCTGTAGGCACTGGTTAAACAGGCCAGCAACCTCCGTCGGGAGCAGCGCTAGCGCCAGCTTTACCCTATAGTTTCCCGGGGGTGCCGCCCGGCGACTGCCCAGGCATCCTCTGGCTATCTATGGCTGTTTCCCTTCCCCCCGCAGACCTGTACCTTCCCCGAAGTGCCGCCCGGCGACTGCCCAGGTATCTTTGGGGAGTCTCTGCGCCAACTCTCATTCCCCTTGCCCTGTAGCTTCCCTTAGGTGCCGCCCGTCGACTGCCCAGGCACTCTACAGAATATCTCGACCGTTCTACCCCCCCTTTCGCACGTTTCCCTTGGCCTTGGCATCCCCGAGACGAAATCTCCGTCCCATGGCCACTCATGACTCGGAGTCCCGGCAAACCGAAGAAGGCATGCAGAGGAGACGGCGCCGGAGGCACGGGAGCCAGCGACAGCGGCAGCGGGATCACACGCAGCAGCGGAGGCACCGGCTGCGACGGCGGCCGGGAAGCCGGCGGCAGCGACGGAGACGCCGACAGAGGCACCGACACCGGCAGCGGCAGCGACGGAGGAACCGGCAGCGACAGCGTCGAAAGAACCGGCAGCGGACACGGAAACAGCGACGCCCGCAACGCGGCCACCAGCCGAGGCCATACGGAGGAGCCATATGGAACAGCAGCACAGCCGGCGAGCAGCAGCAGAGGCGCGACGCGAGGAGGAGCGGCGACGCGGGGAGGAGCGGCGACGCGAGGAGGAGGCCCGAAGGAAGGCAGCAGAGAAGGCGCAAAGGGAGGCGGCGCTGAACAAGGTCATAATGCGGGAGGCACGGGACGCCCTGCAGCGGCAGATGGAGGCTGCGCGGCGTGAAGCCGAAGCCCACGAGGGGAACGAGAAGGAGGCTCCGCCTCCTCCGAGGTTCTTACAGGTGAAGACGGGCCTGCAGTGGCCCCCGCAGTCGCCGCCACCAAAATTGCCACCACCGAATTCACCGCCACAACAGTCGTCGCCACGACGGCAGGAGTCACCGAAGGAGCCGCCACAGGAACAGGCACAGCAGCCCCAGTGGGGTGGTCCGGAGAAGGCGGTATGCGGGCAATTTGTGTCGCAAAGCGTTCACACGGCAGTGAGGAGTGGCATGGTATGGCACCACCAAACGATACACATCACGTGGGCGTCGGGAACCGCACCGTCGGATATAGCCACTATAACGTAATCTGCCAGTAAATATCCCTGTTTCACTCTAACTCTGAAGTTTCTTATCGGATCAGGACATGCCACGCCTCCTAGCCATCTGTACAACGTCCTGATTGTGTCAATGCCTTCTGGAGAATGTGCAGGATCTTTTGCAATCAATTTGCCTACGAAGCCCACGAAGGGAACGAGGAGGAGGCTTTGCCTCCTCCGAGGTTCTTAAAGGTGAAGACGGTCCTGGTTGACAGACCGGCGGGGCAGCAGCAGCCACAACAGGGTGAAGAGGCACCCTTATGGGAACGCCGGCATCCTGAGCCACCGTCGCAGCCACAGAGCACGCAACAGCCAATGCCCCCACAGTCGCCGCCACCAAAATCGCCACCACCGAATTCACCGCCACAACAGTCGTCGCCACGACGGCAGGAATCACCGAAGGAGCCACCACAGGAACAGGCACAGCAGCCCCAGTGGGGTGGTCCGGAGAACGCGGTATGCGGGCAATTTGTGTCGCAAAGCGTTCACACGGCAGTGAGGAGTGGCATGGTATGGCACCACCAAACGATACACATCACGTGGGCGTCGGGAACCGCACCGTCGGAGGCGCAGCAAGACCGGAAGGCATGGGAGGAGGAGCCAGGAGCCGCGAAGCAACGCGCGCGATCCACGGCAGCACCGAAGGCTGGCAGAGGAGACGGCGTCGGAGGCACGGGAGCAGGTGAAGGTGAAGACGGGCCTGGTTGACAGAACGGCGGGGCAGCAGCAGCCACAACAGGGTGAAGAGGCACCCTTATGGGAACGCCGGCATCCTGAGCCACCGTCGCAGCCACAGAGCACGCAACAGCCAATGCCCCCGCAGTCGCCGCCACCAAAATCGCCACCACCGAATTCACCGCCACAACAGTCGTCGCCACGACGGCAGGAATCACCGAAGGAGCCACCACAGGAACAGGCACAGCAGCCCCAGTGGGGTGGTCCGGAGAACGCGGTATGCGGGCAATTTGTGTCGCAAAGCGTTCACACGGCAGTGAGGAGTGGCATGATATGGCACCACCAAACGATACACATCACGTGGGCGTCGGGAACCGCACCGTCGGATATAGCCACTATAACGTAATCTGCCAGTAAATATCCCTGTTTCACTCTAACTCTGAAGTTTCTTATCGGATCAGGACATGCCACGCCTCCTAGCCATCTGTACAACGTCCTGATTGTGTCAATGCCTTCTGGAGAATGTGCAGGATCTTTTGCAATAAATTTGCCTACGAAGCCCACGAAGGGAACGAGGAGGAGGCTTTGCCTACTCCGAGGTTCTTAAAGGTGAAGACGGGCCTGGTTGACAGACCGGCGGGGCAGCAGCAGCCACAACAGGGTGAAGAGGCACCCTTATGGGAACGCCGGCATCCTGAGCCACCGTCGCAGCCACAGAGCACGCAACAGCCAATGCCCCCGCAGTCGCCGCCACCAAAATCGCCACCACCGAATTCACCGCCACAACAGTCGTCGCCACGACGGCAGGAATCACCGAAGGAGCCGCCACAGGAACAGGCACAGCAGCCCCAGTGGGGTGGTCCGGAGAACGCGGTATGCGGGCAATTTGTGTCGCAAAGCGTTCACACGGCAGTGAGGAGTGGCATGGTATGGCACCACCAAACGATACACATCACGTGGGCGTCGGGAACCGCACCGTCGGATATAGCCACTATAACGTAATCTGCCAGTAAATATCCCTGTTTCACTCTAACTCTGAAGTTTCTTATCGGATCAGGACATGCCACGCCTCCTAGCCATCTGTACAACGTCCTGATTGTGTCAATGCCTTCTGGAGAATGTGCAGGATCTTTTGCAATCAATTTGCCTACGAAGCCCACGAAGGGAACGAGGAGGAGGCTTTGCCTCCTCCGAGGTTCTTAAAGGTGAAGACGGTCCTGGTTGACAGACCGGCGGGGCAGCAGCAGCCACAACAGGGTGAAGAGGCACCCTTATGGGAACGCCGGCATCCTGAGCCACCGTCGCAGCCACAGAGCACGCAACAGCCAATGCCCCCACAGTCGCCGCCACCAAAATCGCCACCACCGAATTCACCGCCACAACAGTCGTCGCCACGACGGCAGGAGTCACCGAAGGAGCCGCCACAGGAACAGGCGGAGGCGCAGCAAGACCGGAAGGTATGGGAGGAGGAGCCGCGAAGCAACGCGCGCGATCCACGGCAGCACCGAAGGCTGGCAGAGGAGACGGCGTCGGAGGCACTGGAGCAGGTGAAGGTGAAGACGGTCCTGGTTGACAGAACGGCGGGGCAGCAGCAGCCACAACAGGGTGAAGAGGCACCCTTATGGGAACGCCGGCATCCTGAGCCACCGTCGCAGCCACAGAGCACGCAACAGCCAACGCCCCCGCAGTCGCCGCCACCAACATCGCCACCACCGAATTCACCGCCACAACAGTCGTCGCCACGACGGCAGGAGTCACCGAAGGAGCTGGTTGACAGACCGGCGGGCAGCAGCAGCCACAACAGGGTGAAGAGGGCACCCTTAAGGACGCCGGCATCCTGAACCACCGTCGCAGCCACAGAGCACGCAACAGCCAATGCCCCCACAGTCGCCGCCACCAAAATCGCCACCACCGAATTCACCGCCACAACAGTCGTCGCCACGACGGCAGGAGTTAAAGCGAAGGAGGCTGGTTGACAGACCGGCGGGGCAGCAGCAGCCACAACAGGGCGAAGAGGCACCCTTATGGGAACGCCGGCATCCTGAGCCACCGTCGCAGCCACAGAGCACGCAACAGCCAACGCCCCCGCAGTCGCCGCCACCAACATCGCCACCACCGAATTCACCGCCACAACAGTCGTCGCCACGACGGCAGGAATCACCAAAGGAGCCACCACAGGAACAGGCACAGCAGCCCCAGTGGGGTGGTCCGGAGAACGCGGTATGCGGGCAATTTGTGTCGCAAAGCGTTCACACGGCAGTGAGGAGTGGCATGGTATGGCACCACCAAACGATACACATCACGTGGGCGTCGGGAACCGCACCGTCGGATATAGCCACTATAACGTAATCTGCCAGTAAATATCCCTGTTTCACTCTAACTCTGAAGTTTCTTATCGGATCAGGACATGCCACGCCTCCTAGCCATCTGTACAACGTCCTGATTGTGTCAATGCCTTCTGGAGAATGTGCAGGATCTTTTGCAATCAATTTGCCTACGAAGCCCACGAAGGGAACGAGGAGGAGGCTTTGCCTCCTCCGAGGTCTTAAAGGTGAAGACGGTCCTGGTTGACAGACCGGCGGGGCAGCAGCAGCCACAACAGGGTGAAGAGGCACCCTTATGGGAACGCCGGCATCCTGAGCCACCGTCGCAGCCACAGAGCACGCAACAGCCAATGCCCCCGCAGTCGCCGCCACCAAAATCGCCACCACCGAATTCACCGCCACAACAGTCGTCGCCACGACGGCAGGAGTCACCGAAGGAGCCGCCACAGGAACAGGCACAGCAGCCCCAGTGGGGTGGTCCGGAGAACGCGGTATGCGGGCAATTTGTGTCGCAAAGCGTTCACACGGCAGTGAGGAGTGGCATGGTATGGCACCACCAAACGATACACATCACGTGGGCGTCGGGAACCGCACCGTCGGATAGCCACAAACGTAATCTGCCAGTAAAACGTTTCACCAAGGTTACGGACAGGACAGCCACGCCCCTAGCCATCTGTAGAACCCTGATTGGTCAATGCCTCCTGGAGCCACCGGATCGCAGCCAAATCAATTGCCTACGAAGCCCACGAAGGGAACGCACCAAATGCCACAGGAATTTGCCTCCACAACAGGTCGTCGCCACGACGGAGAGTACCGAAGGCCTGGTTGACAGACCGGCGGGGCAGCAGCAGCCACAACAGGGTGAAGAGGCACCCTTATGGGAACGCCGGCATCCTGAGCCACCGTCGCAGCCACAGAGCACGCAACAGCCAATGCCCCCGCAGTCGCCGCCACCAAAATCGCCACCACCGAATTCACCGCCACAACAGTCGTCGCCACGACGGCAGGAGTCACCGAAGGAGCCGCCACAGGAACAGGCGGAGGCGCAGCCACAACCGGAAGGGGACCGGGGAGCGGAGAGCCGCGAAGCAACGCAACGCGATCCCACGGCAGGCACCGAAGGCTGGCAGAGAAGACGGCAGTCGGAGCCACGAGGGCAGGTGAAGGTGAAGACGGTCCTGGTTGACAGAACGGCGGGGCAGCAGCAGCCACAACAGGGTGAAGAGGCACCCTTATGGGAACGCCGGCATCCTGAGCCACCGTCGCAGCCACAGAGCACGCAACAGCCAACGCCCCCGCAGTCGCCGCCACCAACATCGCCACCACCGAATTCACCGCCACAACAGTCGTCGCCACGACGGCAGGAGTCACCGAAGGAGCTGGTTGACAGACCGGCGGGGCAGCAGCAGCCACAACAGGGTGAAGAGGGCACCCTTATGGGAACGCCGGCATCCTGAGCCACCGTCGCAGCCACAGAGCACGCAACAGCCAATGCCCCCACAGTCGCCGCCACCAAAATCGCCACCACCGAATTCACCGCCACAACAGTCGTCGCCACGACGGCAGGAGTCACCGAAGGAGCTGGTTGACAGACCGGCGGGGCAGCAGCAGCCACAACAGGGTGAAGAGGGCACCCTTATGGGAACGCCGGCATCCTGAGCCACCGTCGCAGCCACAGAGCACGCAACAGCCAACGCCCCCGCAGTCGCCGCCACCAACATCGCCACCACCGAATTCACCGCCACAACAGTCGTCGCCACGACGGCAGGAGTCACCGAAGGAGCTGGTTGACAGACCGGCGGGGCAGCAGCAGCCACAACAGGGTGAAGAGGGCACCCTTATGGGAACGCCGGCATCCTGAGCCACCGTCGCAGCCACAGAGCACGCAACAGCCAACGCCCCCACAGTCGCCGCCACCAACATCGCCACCACCGAATTCACCGCCACAACAGTCGTCGCCACGACGGCAGGAGTCACCGAAGGAGCCGCCACAGGAACAGGCAGCAGCAGCCCCAGCACAGGGTGAAGGGGCAGGCCTGTATGGCAAAGCGTTCGCACGGAAGTAAGAGGGCCGGAGCCACAACAGGGTGAAGGGCACCCTCGTGGGATGCCGGCATCCTGAGCCACCGTCGAGACCCCACAGCACGCAACAGCCAATCCCCCACAGTCGCCGCCACCAAAATCGCCACCACCGAATTCACCGCCACAACAGTCGTCGCCACGACGGCAGGTGTAAGGTCAAGAAGGAGCTGGTTGACAGACCGGCGGGGCAGCAGCAGCCACAACAGGGTGAAGAGGGCACCCTTATGGGAACGCCGGCATCCTGAGCCACCGTCGCAGCCACAGAGCACGCAACAGCCAACGCCCCCGCAGTCGCCGCCACCAAAATCGCCACCACCGAATTCACCGCCACAACAGTCGTCGCCACGACGGCAGGAGTCACCGAAGGAGCTGGTTGACAGACCGGCGGGGCAGCAGCAGCCACAACAGGGTGAAGAGGGCACCCTTATGGGAACGCCGGCATCCTGAGCCACCGTCGCAGCCACAGAGCACGCAACAGCCAATGCCCCCCACAGTCGCCGCCACCAAAATCGCCACCACCGAATTCACCGCCACAACAGTCGTCGCCACGACGGCAGGAGTCACCGAAGGAGCTGGTTGACAGACCGGCGGGGCAGCAGCAGCCACAACAGGGTGAAGAGGGCACCCTTATGGGAACGCCGGCATCCTGAGCCACCGTCGCAGCCACAGAGCACGCAACAGCCAATGCCCCCACAGTCGCCGCCACCAAAATCGCCACCACCGAATTCACCGCCACAACAGTCGTCGCCACGACGGCAGGAGTCACCGAAGGAGCCGCCACAGGAACAGGCGGAGGCGCAGCAAGACCGGAAGGTATGGGAGGAGGAGCCGCGAAGCAACGCGCGCGATCCACGGCAGCACCGAAGGCTGGCAGAGGAGACGGCGTCGGAGGCACGGGAGCAGGTGAAGGTGAAGACGGTCCTGGTTGACAGAACGGCGGGGCAGCAGCAGCCACAACAGGGTGAAGAGGCACCCTTATGGGAACGCCGGCATCCTGAGCCACCGTCGCAGCCACAGAGCACGCAACAGCCAACGCCCCCGCAGTCGCCGCCACCAACATCGCCACCACCGAATTCACCGCCACAACAGTCGTCGCCACGACGGCAGGAGTCACCGAAGGAGCTGGTTGACAGACCGGCGGGCAGCAGCAGCCACAACAGGGTGAAGAGGCACCCTTATGGGAACGCCGGCATCCTGAGCCACCGTCGCAGCCACAGAGCACGCAACAGCCAATGCCCCCACAGTCGCCGCCACCAAAATCGCCACCACCGAATTCACCGCCACAACAGTCGTCGCCACGACGGCAGGAGTCACCGAAGGAGCTGGTTGACAGACCGGCAGGGCAGCAGCAGCCACAACAGGGTGAAGAGGCACCCTTATGGGAACGCCGGCATCCTGAGCCACCGTCGCAGCCACAGAGCACGCAACAGCCAACGCCCCCGCAGTCGCCGCCACCAACATCGCCAACACCGAATTCACCGCCACAACAGTCGTCGCCACGACGGCAGGAGTCACCGAAGGAGCTGGTTGACAGACCGGCGGGGCAGCAGCAGCCACAACAGGGTGAAGAGGCACCCTTATGGGAACGCCGGCATCCTGAGCCACCGTCGCAGCCACAGACACGCAACAGCCAATGCCCCCACAGTCGCCGCCACCAAAATCGCCACCACCGAATTCACCGCCACAACAGTCGTCGCCACGACGGCAGGAGTCACCGAAGGAGCCGCCACAGGAACAGGCGGAGGCGCAGCAAGACCGGAAGGTATGGGAGGAGGAGCCGCGAAGCAAGCACCGAAGGCTGGCAGAGGAGACGGCGTCGGAGGCACGGGAGCAGGTGAAGGTGAAGACGTTCCTGGTTGACAGAACGGCGGGGCAGCAGCAGCCACAACAGGGTGAAGAGGCACCCTTATGGGAACGCCGGCATCCTGAGCCACCGTCGCAGCCACAGAGCACGCAACAGCCAACGCCCCCGCAGTCGCCGCCACCAACATCGCCACCACCGAATTCACCGCCACAACAGTCGTCGCCACGACGGCAGGAGTCACCGAAGGAGCTGGTTGACAGACCGGCGGGGCAGCAGCAGCCACAACAGGGTGAAGAGGGCACCCTTATGGGAACGCCGGCATCCTGAGCCACCGTCGCAGCCACAGAGCACGCAACAGCCAATGCCCCCACAGTCGCCGCCACCAAAATCGCCACCACCGAATTCACCGCCACAACAGTCGTCGCCACGACGGCAGGAGTCACCGAAGGAGCTGGTTGACAGACCGGCGGGGCAGCAGCAGCCACAACAGGGTGAAGAGGCACCCTTATGGGAACGCCGGCATCCTGAGCCACCGTCGCAGCCACAGAGCACGCAACAGCCAACGCCCCCGCAGTCGCCGCCACCAACATCGCCACCACCGAATTCACCGCCACAACAGTCGTCGCCACGACGGCAGGAGTCACCGAAGGAGCTGGTTGACAGACCGGCGGGGCAGCAGCAGCCACAACAGGGTGAAGAGGGCACCCTTATGGGAACGCCGGCATCCTGAGCCACCGTCGCAGCCACAGAGCACGCAACAGCCAATGCCCCCACAGTCGCCGCCACCAAAATCGCCACCACCGAATTCACCGCCACAACAGTCGTCGCCACGACGGCAGGAGTCACCGAAGGAGCCGCCACAGGAACAGGCGGAGGCGCAGCAAGACCGGAAGGTATGGGAGGAGGAGCCGCGAAGCAACGCGCGCGATCCACGGCAGCACCGAAGGCTGGCAGAGGAGACGGCGTCGGAGGCACGGGAGCAGGTGAAGGTGAAGACGGTCCTGGTTGACAGAACGGCGGGGCAGCAGCAGCCACAACAGGGTGAAGAGGCACCCTTATGGGAACGCCGGCATCCTGAGCCACCGTCGCAGCCACAGAGCACGCAACAGCCAACGCCCCCACAGTCGCCGCCACCAACATCGCCACCACCGAATTCACCGCCACAACAGTCGTCGCCACGACGGCAGGAGTCACCGAAGGAGCTGGTTGACAGACCGGCGGGGCAGCAGCAGCCACAACAGGGTGAAGAGGGCACCCTTATGGGAACGCCGGCATCCTGAGCCACCGTCGCAGCCACAGAGCACGCAACAGCCAATGCCCCCACAGTCGCCGCCACCAAAATCGCCACCACCGAATTCACCGCCACAACAGTCGTCGCCACGACGGCAGGAGTCACCGAAGGAGCTGGTTGACAGACCGGCGGGGCAGCAGCAGCCACAACAGGGTGAAGAGGCACCCTTATGGGAACGCCGGCATCCTGAGCCACCGTCGCAGCCACAGAGCACGCAACAGCCAATGCCCCCACAGTCGCCGCCACCAAAATCGCCACCACCGAATTCACCGCCACAACAGTCGTCGCCACGACGGCAGGAGTCACCGAAGGAGCTGGTTGACAGACCGGCGGGGCAGCAGCAGCCACAACAGGGTGAAGAGGCACCCTTATGGGAACGCCGGCATCCTGAGCCACCGTCGCAGCCACAGAGCACGCAACAGCCAATGCCCCCACAGTCGCCGCCACCAAAATCGCCACCACCGAATTCACCGCCACAACAGTCGTCGCCACGACGGCAGGAGTCACCGAAGGAGCCGCCACAGGAACAGGCGGAGGCGCAGCAAGACCGGAAGGTATGGGAGGAGGAGCCGCGAAGCAACGCGCGCGATCCACGGCAGCACCGAAGGCTGGCAGAGGAGACGGGTCGGAGGCACGGGAGCAGGTGAAGGTGAAGACGGTCCTGGTTGACAGAACGGCGGGGCAGCAGCAGCCACAACAGGGTGAAGAGGGCACCCTTATGGGAACGCCGGCATCCTGAGCCACCGTCGCAGCCACAGACCACGCAACAGCCAACGCCCCCACAGTCGCCGCCACCAACATCGCCACCACCGAATTCACCGCCACAACAGTCGTCGCCACGACGGCAGGAGTCACCGAAGGAGCTGGTTGACAGACCGGCGGGGCAGCAGCAGCCACAACAGGGTGAAGAGGGCACCCTTATGGGAACGCCGGCATCCTGAGCCACCGTCGCAGCCACAGAGCACGCAACAGCCAATGCCCCCACAGTCGCCGCCACCAAAATCGCCACCACCGAATTCACCGCCACAACAGTCGTCGCCACGACGGCAGGAGTCACCGAAGGAGCTGGTTGACAGACCGGCGGGGCAGCAGCAGCCACAACAGGGTGAAGAGGGCACCCTTATGGGAACGCCGGCATCCTGAGCCACCGTCGCAGCCACAGAGCACGCAACAGCCAATGCCCCCACAGTCGCCGCCACCAAAATCGCCACCACCGAATTCACCGCCACAACAGTCGTCGCCACGACGGCAGGAGTCACCGAAGGAGCTGGTTGACAGACCGGCGGGGCAGCAGCAGCCACAACAGGGTGAAGAGGCACCCTTATGCCGGCACGACGCCACACCGCCACGCCACCGGCATCGGTGAGCCCGCACCGCCACCGTCGCAGCCACAGAGCACGCAACAGCCAACGCCCCCACAGTTGCCGCCACCAACATCGCCACCACCGAATTCCACCCCCACAACAGTCGTCGCCACGACGGCAGGAGTCACCGAAGGAGCCGCCACAGGAACAGGCGGAGGCGCAGCAAGACCGGAAGGTATGGGAGGAGGAGCCGCGAAGCAACGCGCCGGTTTGTTTGAGTTACAAAATTATTCTGAATCTATATTTCGTTTCTTGGTTTCGAACTTAAATACAAAATGCTGGCCTTGCTCTTTTTGCTGGCCGAGAATCTGATTACTCCCCATTCCTCATTTGGAACGGATGTTTGGTTGCTGAGGTCTTATATTTGTTTGTGTAAGTTGAGTCGGTGCAACTTTGTTGCATCGTCAACGTTGTTGATGTTAGGGCCTGCTATGCTAGCCTAAGTGGTTTCGGCGGGGCGAGGGTGAGGGTAAGTGCTGGGGTGGTAACTCCTCCCCCCTCAGTCTGAGCTACCGACCATAACGGAGGGATGGTTGGTGCGAAGGTGGGCGCCGGTGTGGACACGGGGTTTGAAGTAGTTGTTGCATAAATGGTTGTCTTCCTTGAAAGGTGGACGGTGCATATCACGCCCACCAGTAGTACTCCGAAAGCTGCGTAAGTTGCTGTAGCGTGTATTGCCATTCCGGTTCGCATTCTTCCGATTTCCAGGTTGGTTTTGATGTCGTCCATCTTGAGCTCATGGACTCCCAATTCTTGGGTTGTTCTGTTTCTCTTCAAAAACGTTATCTGTGGAATCTCGAGCTGCATGTGTCCCGCTTCCAGTTGCTCTACGGCCTCGTATTGAATGTTATTGACTATTGCTTCGCACTTGTTGAAAATGATCATTGCTGATCCGCTGAATGTGTCTTCGGGTCCACAATCCGTTTGTATCCTCACCTTCTCGCCATTGAAAATTGCGATGTATCCTTTCTCCGGTTGGAAAATTTCCCTGCGAAATCCTGTATCTTTTGTCTCGCATTCAGTTGCTTCTCCCTTGATAAGACTTCTCAGACAACCTTCATTGATTCTCTTTACGCTCTTGTCATTTTTACATGTATAAATTTCCCTTATTTTTTGACATTTGTCCTTATAATAGTACATTTCGTTTTTGTTATAAGCTACAAAATTAGGTGCTATTACAAATTCTGTCTTATTTATAGGTAATGGTAGTATTCTTTTCAGTGTGAACATTTCTTTCTTAAATATTGGTAGGCTTAATGAAAATATAATGTCAGTACCATTCATTATGGCTTTTAACTCTAAAAATTCGTACATGTGTTCTTCCGATAAAATCTGCACCCCTTGGTCTTCCAAATTCTGAGTAATTTTCCGGGATTCTTCTTTATTTAATATAAACTTGGGGATTATTCCTACCCTTGCTAATAATAGGCTTTCCGTTACCTCGTTGAGGTTCATTGATATCATATCTATAGTGATTGAAATTCTATCGATGTACTCAATTCTATAAATTCTTTTATCCTCTTCCACGAATGTTTTGCTTATCCCATTTTTATAATTGCTGATAAAAGAGTTTACCCTAACCTGCTCTTCGTTAATATGCTGTGTTAAGTTCCTGAACATTATAATGAACCTATTGTCCATGTTCTGGCGTGTACCTATTTCTTCATTTAACCTTCTCTCTTCTTCCTGTACTCTTCTGATCTCCTGTTCTAATTTGTCCGCATCTTCTGCGTCTAAATTTCCTGTGATTGCCTTAACTACAGAACCTAATCCGTTAAACAGTCCCCTCCTACTTCTCTTCTTGGGAGATATCGTATCTATTCTTCCTTTTACTAGGTTTAACTTGTTCTGAAGTGCCCTAACTAGATCTTTTGTTTCGGTGTCCTCTTGTATGGTCCTAAGCGTTTGGTCTAAATGGTCAACACTCTTTACATATTCCTCTAATCGGACTATGTGTATAAAGGTTTTATGTGTCTGTACTATCCTGGTTGGTCCTAATGTGATTTGTGCAATTGGCTCATCCTCCTTAAACTCCCTGATTTCAAACTTTCCTTCCGTCTCCATCGCTGTAACCCATCTGAAATTATGATCGATCGTTAGTTCTGGTAACCTTCCTAATTTTTTCCTTGTGGATTTTCTGTGGTTTTGTTGTGTTTATTGTTAAGTTGTTGTCGGTTGCCACCTTATGTGTGGTGAACCTTGGTGTTAGCTTATCCCGCCTATTCTCCTTTCTAAAAATCGTGTCATTGGTGCATACATCTAATGGGTCTTGTCTGTCTTCATTTGCCGCCTTTATTCTCTTAACTTTTTGTTGTTGTACCCTTTCTTTCACCATTGGGTATATTTCCTCCTGGAACGCATTAATCTTTTGGAGATAATCGTGCTCATTACTGAATGTCACGTTACCCATAAAATTATGCGTTCTCCCTGTGAACAACTCGTGTGGCGTAAACTTTGTTGCCGAATGGATCGAGTTGTTGTATGTGATAAATGCCTCCTTCACTATATCTTCGTGTTTGACCTGTAACTTCCTTTCCTTTTTCTCCTCTACTATTATCCTATAGATTTCTGTAATTGTTGAATGCAATCTTTCGACTGTTGCATTACTCGAGGACTGTTGAAAGGACGTTGTGTGCAATTCTATTTCATATTGCTTACAAAAATCCTTGAACAGATTAGAAGAAAATTCTACTCCTTGATCGCAAACTATTTTGCTAGGGATCCCGAAAAGAGCCATAAAGTCCCTCAATGATGCGACTACATTTATGCTGTCCCTAGCTGGAATTGTGTATCCCCACGCATACCTGGAGAATTTATCAATGATCGTTAATACGTACTTCTTGTTTACAAAATATAAATCTATGTGCACTATTTGCATCGGTTTGGCCGGGGTTTCCGTTATACTATACTTTATCTTTTGGGGATTCCTATCGTATTTCATCTTCTGACATCTGTCGCAATTGTTAATTGTCTGCGCTACTATTGGCTTCATATGTGGGAAGTATACGCTTCTTTTGATGTGAACTAACGTTTCTTCTATTCCCCTATGATTATTTCTTTCGTGATGTTCTTTGACTGCCTTTTCCTGCTGATCTCTTTCCACTATTTCTGGTAATATAAATGTGCATCTTATAGCCTTATAAATTTTGCTATAGGCAAAATATTTACAATAAGCATTCTGTATAGTTATAACCAGTTCCTCTGGTATAAAAATTGCCGCTGTTCTATTGGGCTTCAGAATCTCTTTAAGCTTGCGTCCTATTGTCTCTTCTTCGAAATTATCTTCGGTCCATGTTATCCTGATCTTATTCCTAAAGGGGACTTCCTTCTCTATTCTAGCTGGGGTTCCCTTTTTTACTACTATTTGAATATTATAATCGTTTAGTGGTTTCTCTGATATAGGAAACCCGAGATGTAAGTCCTCTTCTGCGGAATGCATGGTTTCCCCGTTAGTCGCTGCTCCCGACATGTTTTCTAGCATGTTGATCTCCGGCTGTATCCTACTCAAAGCGTCTGCCACTACGTTGAGGGATCCCTTTTTGTATAGGATTTCATAATCATATTCTAGCAATTGCAATTTCCACCTAACCAACTTTGAATCTGGTTCTTTTATACTCATTAGCCACGTCAACGGTCTGTGGTCCGTGACTATCTTAAATCTCTGTCCAAATAGATAGTGTCTGAAATGCTTTATTGCCCAGATAATAGCAAGCATCTCCTTTTCTATCGTTGCGTAGTTTATTTCCGTGTCTGACAATGTTCTACTAGCATACGCCAACGGTCTGTCCGCTCCCAAATGTCCTTGGGACAAGACAGCTCCTACGGCATAGTTGCTTGCATCTGTTGTAAGAATAAATGGTTTCGAGAAGTCGGGAAACTGCAAAATGGGGTCGTTACACAGCAGTGTTTTACATGTTTCGAATGTTTCTATGAATTCTGTGTCAATTTGTACCGGTTTCTTCCCTTTAAGCTGTCTCGTTAGTGGTTTTGTTATAGCCGCGAAATCCTTTACGAATTTCCTGTAATATCCTAAGAGTCCCAAAAATGATTTTATTTGTTTCCTAGTCTTTGGGATTGGAAACCTTTTTATTGTTTCTATCTTCTTGGGATTCGGTTTAACTCCTTCTAGGGTTACTACGTGACCTAGGTATTCTACCTCTTTTCTCAAAAATTCTGTCTTGTCCAATTGTAGCTTGAAGTTAGCGTTGTCTAATTTTGCGAACACTCTGTCTAAATCGTTCATGTGCTCTTGTAGGGATGCGGAATACACCATGATGTCGTCCATGTATACGAGGCAACATTTCCCCAACAGCTCCCCGAAAAGGTTATTCATCACTCTCTGGAACGTCGCTGGGGCATTACTGAGCCCAAACGGCATCCTCACGTATTCGAAGTGACCCCCTTCCGCTGAAAATGCTGTCTTTGGTATATCCCTTTTTTCCACTTCGATCTGGTGATACCCGCTCGCCAAATCTAGCGTCGAAAAGTATTTTGCCCTTCCTAACCCATCCAATACGTCGTTTATTATTGGCATGGGGTACCTGTCCTTAATCAATTTTTCGTTGAGTTTCCTATAGTCAACTACCATCCTCCATTTTCTTTGTCCCGACGCATCCTTCTTTTTGGCCACCAGCCACACTGGAGCGCTCCATGGGGAGTGACTGTGCCTAATGATTTTTTGATCCAATAAATTTTCTATTTGTCTTTTCACCTCTTGTCTTTCTGTGAATGCGTATCTATATGGCCTTGAGTACACTGGGATATCGTCCGTTGTCCTCACTTGATGTTTGACGACGTTTGTGAACGATAAATCCTCTCCCTCCATATAAAATGCCAATGGGTATTTTTTACATAGCCTTTTTAGTTCAGTAATTTCCTCTTCGTTTAAATGATCTGTTCTTATTTTATCAAACGGAATTCCTTTCCTCCCTATATTCTTTACGTTTTCTATGTTGTTTATTTCTACATGGTCTCCGGCCTTGAGTTCTGAAACCACTAGTGGTTCCTCCAGAAACAGCTCCTGGTCCTCTTCCGAATAGTTGGTTATCTCTACCAGACTTGATCCTGCTGTTGCCCTATACAGGCCTTCTGATATTTCCATATAAGGTTTTACTTTCGTTTTATTAATTATGAACTCCCCCTCCTGTAGCTGTACCGGCACCTTTACGACCCTTTTTGTGCCCGCTTCTATTGTATATACCTCCGTTGCTCTGTATTGCGTCTGCCATATCTGTGTTTCTGTCGTCGCTGTACGCAACTGCCGCTTGTCTACGTCAATTACTGCTCCTATTTGTTGTAGTATGTCTATTCCTACTAACCCATCGAAGAACTGATGAAATTTAAAGAGTAGCAATCTCATCTCCCCTACTCCTCCTAGTTCTCTGAACATGGCTAAGACTGTCTCCTTCTGTACTTCGTGGGATTGTACGATTGTTTTTATTTTTATTGGGTCCTTTAATCTTCTAGTGTGTTCTGCGGGTACTAATTCTGGTCTTATGAAAGAAAATGTGGATCCTGTGTCTATAAGCATTTTAATATTTTTATCTGCTGTCAGTCTAACCATTATATAGGGCAGGGTCGACTGATTCTTCTTTCGTCCTAGGTATCCTGTGCTTTGTTCGAGGCTGCCTGGCGAAAATTTCCTTCCTCTTCCTGAATATTGTGCAGCTGACCAACTGCAGGTTGTCCGCTAACTCTAGTCGAGGTGCTAGGTGTCTGCTGTGCTGCATACGACTGTCTGGAGTTATTGGAGTTATATGACTGCCCTGTGTTATTTGTCGATCCCGACATCCTAGATTGTCCGCTTCTCCCTGCGTCTTGTGGTGCCTGGATCGCTAATTGCTCTTGACGATTGTTCTGGCCCCAGCGCCTTCCATTGTTCTGTTGGTCATAACCCCATCTAGGGTTCCTATTCTGCTGATTCCGATATGGACCCCTAGTGTACCCTGCTTGATCGTTCTGCATAAAGGGAGCTCCCCTGAAGGGATTTCCTCCCATTGGGTAGACGAACCCAAAACCAGGCCATCCGCTCCCATTACCCATTGGGAACGGCATGCCGAACGATGATTGACCGTTGGCTCCCCATTGGTGCTGCTGCCAACTTGGCATTTCTCGGTGCACTCCTGGTGTCTGAACTTCTTTTCTGTCGTGCTCTTGCGCTAAAGGTTCTTTAGTTTCCTTAGCCTGGTTCTCTGTTGTCGGGTACTTTTTTACCTCTTGTTCCGGCTCGTCTAGAGTATAGACGTTTTTCTCCCTACAGGCTACTTCGTATGCCTTTGAAATGTCGTCTACGTGGATATTCCTAATTGTTAGCCCTATCGGCCCTTTTATAGCCGAGAGAAAAGCGTTTAGTGCTATGTCCTCGTACCACTTGGTCTTTTCTTTCCTTAACAAAGAGTTCGGCTCTTTCGCCTTACCCAAGCTGACGAGGGCCTTTCTTAACTCTAGCACCTTTTGATACAATGGCTCTAGATCCAGTTTTTTCTCTTTTATGTGTGTAAGTTCCATGATTAGATCCTGCTCTGATCTTTTATCCCTAAAATGGGCCACCAATGCCTTCTTAATGTTGTCCCAATTCAAATCGACCTCATTCAACTCCAATGCCCTATCTGCCGCTCCTATACCTTGCTCTTATAGCCCTAAGTGCTATCACTCCTACCGATGACCTTTCTTCTCCTTTTATAAGGCCTAATATCTGTTCTACTGCTGATATAAACCCATCTAACTTCTCTACACTTCCTTCATACTTTGGTATGATCTCCACCAGCTCTAGACCCGAACCGCTTCGAGCAGGTTCGTGTCTGGGCTGGCTCATTTCTCTGTCCCTGGTTCTCGTCTGTAGCTACTGAAGCTTCCGTGTCTACCGGAATAACCCTTTGGTTACTGCTTTCTTTTGACATAAATTCTATTTCGAATCCTCTTTTCTTATTCTACGTCTTCTTAGTGTTTGTGTGTATGATGTTGCGTGTGTAATTATATATAGTGTACTTATATCTTAGTAGGTATATGTGTATGTGTGTGCGTGTGTGCTTAAGCGTTTAAATTAAATTTAGTGTGTCCTTGTGTGTCCTTGTGCCCGTGAAATGGAGTCTGTAATTGATTAAAGTGAGTATTTTTTCCAATATTATATTCTACTAGTATGGTGTGCCGTGAAATGGTTTATTCTTCATTTATATTTATTCGATCGCCTCATGTGCGTCTTTTTATCTACTTAGTGGCTTTCCCTACACGCTGAAGCTAGTCGCAGTACTGTGCGTTACAGTATCTGTGACCAAATGCGGACAGTCGTGTCTCCCTGGTAGCGTTTCCTTGTTCCATCCCCCCGTCACCCCTATGCTGGGCGTCCGCACTGCGCATTACAGTACTTTGCCCTACGCATGTGAGTGACTTGGAACTTGTAATCGACTCTTCACTTTTCTCCTTGTCACCCCTACACTAGGCGTCCGCACTGTGCGTTACAGTACTTTGCCCTACGCATGTGAGTGACTTGGACTTGTAATCGACTCTTCACTTTTCTCCTTGTCACCCCTACACTAGGCATCCGCACTGTGCGTTACAGTACTTTGCCCTACGCATGTGAGTGACTCAGATTTCATCTCTTTTAATTATACCGCCTCCCTCTCGGAGTCTTGCCCCTCACCATTTTCGGTGTTTTATTCTTTGTATTTTGTACAGTTTATCTTTTCGTGCCAGCCTCGACTCTATGTTGTGTGTGTATCATCTTCGACCGTTCGATGTTTGACTCGACCCACTGTCGAACCGCCTCTGCTCGAACCACACTCTGTCGAACCGCCGTCGATCGAACCGCACTCAGTCGACCCGCAGCCGATCGAACCGCCCTCGGTCGAACCGCCGCCGATCGAACCGCACTCGGTCGAACCGCCGGTGATCGAACCGCACTTGGTCGAACCGCCGCCGATCGAACCGCAGTCGGTCGAACCGCCGCCAATCGTACCGCACTTGGTCGACCCGCAACCGGTCGAACCGCAACGCCCGATCCGCCGCCGCTCGAACCTCGCACGATCGAACCGCTCCCTCTCGAGCCGCTGTCCACCGCTCAACATTTTTCCACGACAAACTTGCACTCTTTTCTCTTCACTCCTCTTTGACAATTTATTTGAATTATTATGTTCGTTTTGGTTCGACTAGCTCGAATCCACTGCCCTGGCCAATGTGCCATACTATCTCTCTTTTACTGATTGCCCATTTCACTGCTCACCATTGTATTTTCACTTTTCTTTTTCCCTTTGAAGGTTTATTACATTTTATTTCTTCTCCATTTCACGTCACTCTACTCACACGTACATATTTCTTGATATCTTTCCTTACAGGGTTATGAGCGTCGCTATTTTCCAATACATCTCTTGCGTGATTCTCTCTCGCTGTCTCGGTCCTCTAGGGTCCTAGTTCCTCCAGATTTCCGTCCTTAAACGAGAGTGTCCGACTGCGCCAGTTATGATACTAGTGTATCTGTAGAGGTTTTCCTTGAGAGATTGGTTTGCCGATATTGGTTTTTACGGAATTAAAGACACCCGGTTTGTTTGAGTTACAAAATTATTCTGAATCTATATTTCGTTTCTTGGTTTCGAACTTAAATACAAAATGCTGGCCTTGCTCTTTTTGCTGGCCGAGAATCTGATTACTCCCCATTCCTCATTTGGAACGGATGTTTGGTTGCTGAGGTCTTATATTTGTTTGTGTAAGTTGAGTCGGTGCAACTTTGTTGCATCGTCAACGTTGTTGATGTTAGGGCCTGCTATGCTAGCCTAAGTGGTTTCGGCGGGGCGAGGGTGAGGGTAAGTGCTGGGGTGGTAACTCGCGCGATCCACGGCAGCACCGAAGGCTGGCAGAGGAGACGGCGTCGGAGGCACGGGAGCAGGTGAAGGTGAAGACGGTCCTGGTTGACAGAACGGCGGGGCAGCAGCAGCCACAACAGGGTGAAGAGGCACCCTTATGGGAACGCCGGCATCCTGAGCCACCGTCGCAGCCACAGAGCACGCAACAGCCAACGCCCCCGCAGTCGCCGCCACCAACATCGCCACCACCGAATTCACCGCCACAACAGTCGTCGCCACGACGGCAGGAGTCACCGAAGGAGCTGGTTGACAGACCGGCGGGGCAGCAGCAGCCACAACAGGGTGAAGAGGGCACCCTTATGGGAATGCCGGCATCCTGAGCCACCGTCGCAGCCACAGAGCACGCAACAGCCAATGCCCCCACAGTCGCCGCCACCAAAATCGCCACCACCGAATTCACCGCCACAACAGTCGTCGCCACGACGGCAGGAGTCACCGAAGGAGCTGGTTGACAGACCGGCGGGCAGCAGCAGCCACAACAGGGTGAAGAGGCACCCTTATGGGAACGCCGGCATCCTGAGCCACCGTCGCAGCCACAGAGCACGCAACAGCCAATGCCCCCACAGTCGCCGCCACCAAAATCGCCACCACCGAATTCACCGCCACAACAGTCGTCGCCACGACGGCAGGAGTCACCGAAGGAGCCGCCACAGGAACAGGCGGAGGCGCAGCAAGACCGGAAGGTATGGGAGGAGGAGCCGCGAAGCAACGCGCGCGATCCACGGCAGCACCGAAGGCTGGCAGAGGAGACGGCGTCGGAGGCACGGGAGCAGGTGAAGGTGAAGACGGTCCTGGTTGACAGAACGGCGGGGCAGCAGCAGCCACAACAGGGTGAAGAGGCACCCTTATGGGAACGCCGGCATCCTGAGCCACCGTCGCAGCCACAGAGCACGCAACAGCCAACGCCCCCGCAGTCGCCGCCACCAACATCGCCACCACCGAATTCACCGCCACAACAGTCGTCGCCACGACGGCAGGAGTCACCGAAGGAGCTGGTTGACAGACCGGCGGGGCAGCAGCAGCCACAACAGGGTGAAGAGGGCACCCTTATGGGAACGCCGGCATCCTGAGCCACCGTCGCAGCCACAGAGCACGCAACAGCCAATGCCCCCACAGTCGCCGCCACCAAAATCGCCACCACCGAATTCACCGCCACAACAGTCGTCGCCACGACGGCAGGAGTCACCGAAGGAGCTGGTTGACAGACCGGCGGGGCAGCAGCAGCCACAACAGGGTGAAGAGGCACCCTTATGGGAACGCCGGCATCCTGAGCCACCGTCGCAGCCACAGAGCACGCAACAGCCAATGCCCCCACAGTCGCCGCCACCAAAATCGCCACCACCGAATTCACCGCCACAACAGTCGTCGCCACGACGGCAGGAGTCACCGAAGGAGCCGCCACAGGAACAGGCGGAGGCGCAGCAAGACCGGAAGGTATGGGAGGAGGAGCCGCGAAGCAACGCGCGCGATCCACGGCAGCACCGAAGGCTGGCAGAGGAGACGGCGTCGGAGGCACGGGAGCAGGTGAAGGTGAAGACGGTCCTGGTTGACAGAACGGCGGGGCAGCAGCAGCCACAACAGGGTGAAGAGGCACCCTTATGGGAACGCCGGCATCCTGAGCCACCGTCGCAGCCACAGAGCACGCAACAGCCAACGCCCCCACAGTCGCCGCCACCAACATCGCCACCACCGAATTCACCGCCACAACAGTCGTCGCCACGACGGCAGGAGTCACCGAAGGAGCTGGTTGACAGACCGGCGGGGCAGCAGCAGCCACAACAGGGTGAAGAGGGCACCCTTATGGGAACGCCGGCATCCTGAGCCACCGTCGCAGCCACAGAGCACGCAACAGCCAATGCCCCCACAGTCGCCGCCACCAAAATCGCCACCACCGAATTCACCGCCACAACAGTCGTCGCCACGACGGCAGGAGTCACCGAAGGAGCTGGTTGACAGACCGGCGGGGCAGCAGCAGCCACAACAGGGTGAAGAGGGCACCCTTATGGGAACGCCGGCATCCTGAGCCACCGTCGCAGCCACAGAGCACGCAACAGCCAATGCCCCCACAGTCGCCGCCACCAAAATCGCCACCACCGAATTCACCGCCACAACAGTCGTCGCCACGACGGCAGGAGTCACCGAAGGAGCTGGTTGACAGACCGGCGGGGCAGCAGCAGCCACAACAGGGTGAAGAGGGCACCCTTATGGGAACGCCGGCATCCTGAGCCACCGTCGCAGCCACAGAGCACGCAACAGCCAATGCCCCCACAGTCGCCGCCACCAAAATCGCCACCACCGAATTCACCGCCACAACAGTCGTCGCCACGACGGCAGGAGTCACCGAAGGAGCCGCCACAGGAACAGGCGGAGGCGCAGCAAGACCGGAAGGTATGGGAGGAGGAGCCGCGAAGCAACGCGCGCGATCCACGGCAGCACCGAAGGCTGGCAGAGGAGACGGCGTCGGAGGCACGGGAGCAGGTGAAGGTGAAGACGGTCCTGGTTGACAGAACGGCGGGGCAGCAGCAGCCACAACAGGGTGAAGAGGCACCCTTATGGGAACGCCGGCATCCTGAGCCACCGTCGCAGCCACAGAGCACGCAACAGCCAACGCCCCCACAGTCGCCGCCACCAACATCGCCACCACCGAATTCACCGCCACAACAGTCGTCGCCACGACGGCAGGAGTCACCGAAGGAGCTGGTTGACAGACCGGCGGGGCAGCAGCAGCCACAACAGGGTGAAGAGGGCACCCTTATGGGAACGCCGGCATCCTGAGCCACCGTCGCAGCCACAGAGCACGCAACAGCCAATGCCCCCACAGTCGCCGCCACCAAAATCGCCACCACCGAATTCACCGCCACAACAGTCGTCGCCACGACGGCAGGAGTCACCGAAGGAGCTGGTTGACAGACCGGCGGGGCAGCAGCAGCCACAACAGGGTGAAGAGGCACCCTTATGGGAACGCCGGCATCCTGAGCCACCGTCGCAGCCACAGAGCACGCAACAGCCAATGCCCCCACAGTCGCCGCCACCAAAATCGCCACCACCGAATTCACCGCCACAACAGTCGTCGCCACGACGGCAGGAGTCACCGAAGGAGCCGCCACAGGAACAGGCGGAGGCGCAGCAAGACCGGAAGGTATGGGAGGAGGAGCCGCGAAGCAACGCGCGCGATCCACGGCAGCACCGAAGGCTGGCAGAGGAGACGGCGTCGGAGGCACGGAGCAGGTGAAGGTGAAGACGGTCCTGGTTGACAGAACGGCGGGGCAGCAGCAGCCACAACAGGGTGAAGAGGCACCCTTATGGGAACGCCGGCATCCTGAGCCACCGTCGCAGCCACAGAGCACGCAACAGCCAACGCCCCCACAGTCGCCGCCACCAACATCGCCACCACCGAATTCACCGCCACAACAGTCGTCGCCACGACGGCAGGAGTCACCGAAGGAGCTGGTTGACAGACCGGCGGGAGCAGCAGCCACAACAGGGTGAAGAGGGCACCCTTATGGGAACGCCGGCATCCTGAGCCACCGTCGCAGCCACAGAGCACGCAACAGCCAATGCCCCCACAGTCGCCGCCACCAAAATCGCCACCACCGAATTCACCGCCACAACAGTCGTCGCCACGACGGCAGGAGTCACCGAAGGAGCTGGTTGACAGACCGGCGGGGCAGCAGCAGCCACAACAGGGTGAAGAGGCACCCTTATGGGAACGCCGGCATCCTGAGCCACCGTCGCAGCCACAGAGCACGCAACAGCCAATGCCCCCACAGTCGCCGCCACCAAAATCGCCACCACCGAATTCACCGCCACAACAGTCGTCGCCACGACGGCAGGAGTCACCGAAGGAGCTGGTTGACAGACACGGCGGGCAGCAGCAGCCACAACAGGGTGAAGAGGGCACCCTTATGGGAACGCCGGCATCCTGAGCCACCGTCGCAGCCACAGAGCACGCAACAGCCAATGCCCCCACAGTCGCCGCCACCAAAATCGCCACCACCGAATTCACCGCCACAACAGTCGTCGCCACGACGGCAGGAGTCACCGAAGGAGCTGGTTGACAGACCGGCAGGGCAGCAGCAGCCACAACAGGGTGAAGAGGCACCCTTATGGGAACGCCGGCATCCTGAGCCACCGTCGCAGCCACAGAGCACGCAACAGCCAATGCCCCCACAGTCGCCGCCACCAAAATCGCCACCACCGAATTCACCGCCACAACAGTCGTCGCCACGACGGCAGGAGTCACCGAAGGAGCTGGTTGACAGACCGGCGGGGCAGCAGCAGCCACAACAGGGTGAAGAGGGCACCCTTATGGGAACGCCGGCATCCTGAGCCACCGTCGCAGCCACAGAGCACGCAACAGCCAATGCCCCCACAGTCGCCGCCACCAAAATCGCCACCACCGAATTCACCGCCACAACAGTCGTCGCCACGACGGCAGGAGTCACCGAAGGAGCTGGTTGACAGACCGGCGGGGCAGCAGCAGCCACAACAGGGTGAAGAGGCACCCTTATGGGAACGCCGGCATCCTGAGCCACCGTCGCAGCCACAGAGCACGCAACAGCCAATGCCCCCACAGTCGCCGCCACCAAAATCGCCACCACCGAATTCACCGCCACAACAGTCGTCGCCACGACGGCAGGAGTCACCGAAGGAGCCGGTTGACAGACCGGCGGGGCAGCAGCAGCCACAACAGGGTGAAGAGGCACCCTTATGGGAACGCCGGCATCCTGAGCCACCGTCGCAGCCACAGAGCACGCAACAGCCAATGCCCCCACAGTCGCCGCCACCAAAATCGCCACCACCGAATTCACCGCCACAACAGTCGTCGCCACGACGGCAGGAGTCACCGAAGGAGCTGGTTGACAGACCGGCGGGGCAGCAGCAGCCACAACAGGGTGAAGAGGCACCCTTATGGGAACGCCGGCATCCTGAGCCACCGTCGCAGCCACAGAGCACGCAACAGCCAATGCCCCCACAGTCGCCGCCACCAAAATCGCCACCACCGAATTCACCGCCACAACAGTCGTCGCCACGACGGCAGGAGTCACCGAAGGAGCCGCCACAGGAACAGGCGGAGGCGCAGCAAGACCGGAAGGTATGGGAGGAGGAGCCGCGAAGCAACGCGCGCGATCCACGGCAGCACCGAAGGCTGGCAGAGGAGACGGCGTCGGAGGCACGGGAGCAGGTGAAGGTGAAGACGGTCCTGGTTGACAGAACGGCGGGGCAGCAGCAGCCACAACAGGGTGAAGAGGCACCCTTATGGGAACGCCGGCATCCTGAGCCACCGTCGCAGCCACAGAGCACGCAACAGCCAATGCCCCCACAGTCGCCGCCACCAACATCGCCACCACCGAATTCACCGCCACAACAGTCGTCGCCACGACGGCAGGAGTCACCGAAGGAGCTGGTTGACAGACCGGCGGGGCAGCAGCAGCCACAACAGGGTGAAGAGGCACCCTTATGGGAACGCCGGCATCCTGAGCCACCGTCGCAGCCACAGAGCACGCAACAGCCAATGCCCCCACAGTCGCCGCCACCAAAATCGCCACCACCGAATTCACCGCCACAACAGTCGTCGCCACGACGGCAGGAGTCACCGAAGGAGCTGGTTGACAGACCGGCGGGGCAGCAGCAGCCACAACAGGGTGAAGAGGCACCCTTATGGGAACGCCGGCATCCTGAGCCACCGTCGCAGCCACAGAGCACGCAACAGCCAATGCCCCCACAGTCGCCGCCACCAAAATCGCCACCACCGAATTCACCGCCACAACAGTCGTCGCCACGACGGCAGGAGTCACCGAAGGAGCCGCCACAGGAACAGGCGGAGGCGCAGCAAGACCGGAAGGTATGGGAGAAGGAGCCGCGAAGCAACGCGCGATCCACGGCAGCACCGAAGGCTGGCAGAGGAGACGGCGTCGGAGGCACGGGAGCAGGTGAAGGTGAAGACGGTCCTGGTTGACAGAACGGCGGGGCAGCAGCAGCCACAACAGGGTGAAGAGGCACCCTTATGGGAACGCCGGCATCCTGAGCCACCGTCGCAGCCACAGAGCACGCAACAGCCAATGCCCCCACAGTCGCCGCCACCAAAATCGCCACCACCGAATTCACCGCCACAACAGTCGTCGCCACGACGGCAGGAGTCACCGAAGGAGCTGGTTGACAGACCGGCGGGGCAGCAGCAGCCACAACAGGGTGAAGAGGGCACCCTTATGGGAACGCCGGCATCCTGAGCCACCGTCGCAGCCACAGAGCACGCAACAGCCAATGCCCCCACAGTCGCCGCCACCAAAATCGCCACCACCGAATTCACCGCCACAACAGTCGTCGCCACGACGGCAGGAGTCACCGAAGGAGCTGGCACATTGACAGACGCACAGGCTGCAAACCACAAGGGTGAAGAGGCAACCTTTGCGAAGCAACATTGAGCCGCAACGTCGCACGGCAACACATGCCCCACAGTCGCTGCAACAAATGCCACCAGCATTCACCGGCAACAGTTGTGCCACATGTTGCAGGTCAAGAAGGGCCTGGTTGACAGACCGGCGGGGCAGCAGCAGCCACAACAGGGTGAAGAGGCACCCTTATGGGAACGCCGGCATCCTGAGCCACCGTCGCAGCCACAGAGCACGCAACAGCCAATGCCCCCACAGTCGCCGCCACCAAAATCGCCACCACCGAATTCACCGCCACAACAGTCGTCGCCACGACGGCAGGAGTCACCGAAGGAGCTGGTTGACAGACCGGCGGGGCAGCAGCAGCCACAACAGGGTGAAGAGGGCACCCTTATGGGAACGCCGGCATCCTGAGCCACCGTCGCAGCCACAGAGCACGCAACAGCCAATGCCCCCACAGTCGCCGCCACCAAAATCGCCACCACCGAATTCACCGCCACAACAGTCGTCGCCACGACGGCAGGAGTCACCGAAGGAGCTGGTTGACAGACCGGCGGGGCAGCAGCAGCCACAACAGGGTGAAGAGGGCACCCTTATGGGAACGCCGGCATCCTGAGCCACCGTCGCAGCCACAGAGCACGCAACAGCCAATGCCCCCACAGTCGCCGCCACCAAAATCGCCACCACCGAATTCACCGCCACAACAGTCGTCGCCACGACGGCAGGAGTCACCGAAGGAGCCGCCACAGGAACAGGCGGAGGCGCAGCAAGACCGGAAGGTATGGGAGGAGGAGCCGCGAAGCAACGCGCGCGATCCACGGCAGCACCGAAGGCTGGCAGAGGAGACGGCGTCGGAGGCACGGGAGCAGGTGAAGGTGAAGACGGTCCTGGTTGACAGAACGGCGGGGCAGCAGCAGCCACAACAGGGTGAAGAGGCACCCTTATGGGAACGCCGGCATCCTGAGCCACCGTCGCAGCCACAGAGCACGCAACAGCCAATGCCCCCACAGTCGCCGCCACCAAAATCGCCACCACCGAATTCACCGCCACAACAGTCGTCGCCACGACGGCAGGAGTCACCGAAGGAGCTGGTTGACAGACCGGCGGGGCAGCAGCAGCCACAACAGGGTGAAGAGGACCTATGGGAAGCCGGCACCGAGCCACCGGCAGCACGAGCAGCAAAGCCATGCCCCACAGTTGCGCCACCAACAATTGCCACCACCGAATTCGGAACAACCCGGAACAGGAAAGACGAACGGCGCAACATGGGAAAGCGGCAAACGCAACAGCGGCACCGGGCTGCAACATGTTGCTGGCAACGACTACTGCAACATGTTGCTGGAAAGAGGCTGGTTGACAGACCGGCGGGCAGCAGCAGCCACAACAGGGTGAAGAGGCACCCTTATGGGAACGCCGGCATCCTGAGCCACCGTCGCAGCCACAGAGCACGCAACAGCCAATGCCCCCACAGTCGCCGCCACCAAAATCGCCACCACCGAATTCACCGCCACAACAGTCGTCGCCACGACGGCAGGAGTCACCGAAGGAGCTGGTTGACAGACCGGCGGGGCAGCAGCAGCCACAACAGGGTGAAGAGGCACCCTTATGGGAACGCCGGCATCCTGAGCCACCGTCGCAGCCACAGAGCACGCAACAGCCAATGCCCCCCACAGTCGCCGCCACCAAAATCGCCACCACCGAATTCACCGCCACAACAGTCGTCGCCACGACGGCAGGAGTCACCGAAGGAGCCGCCACAGGAACAGGCGGAGGCGCAGCAAGACCGGAAGGTATGGGAGGAGGAGCCGCGAAGCAACGCGCGCGATCCACGGCAGCACCGAAGGCTGGCAGAGGAGACGGCGTCGGAGGCACGGGAGCAGGTGAAGGTGAAGACGGGCCTGGTTGACAGAACGGCGGGGCAGCAGCAGCCACAACAGGGTGAAGAGGCACCCTTATGGGAACGCCGGCATCCTGAGCCACCGTCGCAGCCACAGAGCACGCAACAGCCAATTTGGCTTGCAACATTTGGCTTGCAACATGTATCTGGAAACATTTACTTGCAACATGTTGCTGGCAACATTTGGCTTGAAACATGTTGCTGGCAACATTTACTTGCAACATGTTGCTGGCAACATTTGGCTTGCAACATGTTGCTGGCAACATTTACTTGCAACATGTTGCTGGCAACATTTGGCTTGCAACATGTTGCTGGCAACATTTACTTGCAACATGTTGCTGGAAACATTTGGCTTGCAACATGTTGCTGGCAACAAGGAGCTGGTTGACAGACCGGCAGGGCAGCAGAGCAACAACAGGGTGAAGAGGCAACCTTAATGGAACGCCGGCATCCTGAGCCACCATTGGCAGCAACAGAGCACGCAACAGCCAATGCCCCCACAGTCGCCGCCACCAAAATCGCCACCACCGAATTCACCGCCACAACAGTCGTTGCCACGACGGCAGGAGTCAACGAAGGGCCTGGTTGACAGACCGGCGGGGCAGCAGCAGCCACAACAGGGTGAAGAGGCACCCTTATGGGAACGCCGGCATCCTGAGCCACCGTCGCAGCCACAGAGCACGCAACAGCCAATGCCCCCACAGTCGCCGCCACCAAAATCGCCACCACCGAATTCACCGCCACAACAGTCGTCGCCACGACGGCAGGAGTCACCGAAGGAGCCGCCACAGGAACAGGCGGAGGCGCAGCAAGACCGGAAGGTATGGGAGGAGGAGCCGCGAAGCAACGCGCGCGATCCACGGCAGCACCGAAGGCTGGCAGAGGAGACGGCGTCGGAGGCACGGGAGCAGGTGAAGGTGAAGACGGTCCTGGTTGACAGAACGGCGGGGCAGCAGCAGCCACAACAGGGTGAAGAGGCACCCTTATGGGAACGCCGGCATCCTGAGCCACCGTCGCAGCCACAGAGCACGCAACAGCCAATGCCCCCACAGTCGCCGCCACCAAAATCGCCACCACCGAATTCACCGCCACAACAGTCGTCGCCACGACGGCAGGAGTCACCGAAGGAGCTGGTTGACAGACCAGGCGGGGCAGCAGCAGCCACAACAGGGTGAAGAGGGCACCCTTATGGGAACGCCGGCATCCTGAGCCACCGTCGCAGCCACAGAGCACGCAACAGCCAATGCCCCCACAGTCGCCGCCACCAAAATCGCCACCACCGAATTCACCGCCACAACAGTCGTCGCCACGACGGCAGGAGTCACCGAAGGAGCTGGTTGACAGACCGGCGGGGCAGCAGCAGCCACAACAGGGTGAAGAGGCACCCTTATGGGAACGCCGGCATCCTGAGCCACCGTCGCAGCCACAGAGCACGCAACAGCCAATGCCCCCACAGTCGCCGCCACCAAAATCGCCACCACCGAATTCACCGCCACAACAGTCGTCGCCACGACGGCAGGAGTCACCGAAGGAGCCGCCACAGGAACAGGCGGAGGCGCAGCAAGACCGGAAGGTATGGGAGGAGGAGCCGCGAAGCAACGCGCGCGATCCACGGCAGCACCGAAGGCTGGCAGAGGACACGTCGGAGGCAGAGCAGGTGAAGGTGAAGACGGTCCTGGTTGACAGAACGGCGGGGCAGCAGCAGCCACAACAGGGTGAAGAGGCACCCTTATGGGAACGCCGGCATCCTGAGCCACCGTCGCAGCCACAGAGCACGCAACAGCCAATTGCCCCCACAGTCGCCGCCACCAAAATCGCCACCACCGAATTCACCGCCACAACAGTCGTCGCCACGACGGCAGGAGTCACCGAAGGAGCTGGTTGACAGACCGGCGGGGCAGCAGCAGCCACAACAGGGTGAAGAGGGCACCCTTATGGGAACGCCGGCATCCTGAGCCACCGTCGCAGCCACAGAGCACGCAACAGCCAATGCCCCCACAGTCGCCGCCACCAAAATCGCCACCACCGAATTCACCGCCACAACAGTCGTCGCCACGACGGCAGGAGTCACCGAAGGAGCTGGTTGACAGACCGGCGGGGCAGCAGCAGCCACAACAGGGTGAAGAGGGCACCCTTATGGGAACGCCGGCATCCTGAGCCACCGTCGCAGCCACAGAGCACGCAACAGCCAATGCCCCCACAGTCGCCGCCACCAAAATCGCCACCACCGAATTCACCGCCACAACAGTCGTCGCCACGACGGCAGGAGTCACCGAAGGAGCCGCCACAGGAACAGGCGGAGGCGCAGCAAGACCGGAAGGTATGGGAGGAGGAGCCGCGAAGCAACGCGCGCGATCCACGGCAGCACCGAAGGCTGGCAGAGGAGACGGCGTCGGAGGCACGGAGAGCAGGTGAAGGTGAAGACGGTCCTGGTTGACAGAACGGCGGGGCAGCAGCAGCCACAACAGGGTGAAGAGGGCACCCTTATGGGAACGCCGGCATCCTGAGCCACCGTCGCAGCCACAGAGCACGCAACAGCCAATGCCCCCACAGTCGCCGCCACCAAAATCGCCACCACCGAATTCACCGCCACAACAGTCGTCGCCACGACGGCAGGAGTCACCGAAGGAGCTGGTTGACAGACCGGCGGGGCAGCAGCAGCCACAACAGGGTGAAGAGGGCACCCTTATGGGAACGCCGGCATCCTGAGCCACCGTCGCAGCCACAGAGCACGCAACAGCCAATGCCCCCACAGTCGCCGCCACCAAAATCGCCACCACCGAATTCACCGCCACAACAGTCGTCGCCACGACGGCAGGAGTCACCGAAGGAGCCGCCACAGGAACAGGCGGAGGCGCAGCAAGACCGGAAGGTATGGGAGGAGGAGCCGCGAAGCAACGCGCGCGATCCACGGCAGCACCGAAGGCTGGCAGAGGAGACGGCGTCGGAGGCACGGGAGCAGGTGAAGGTGAAGACGGTCCTGGTTGACAGAACGGCGGGGCAGCAGCAGCCACAACAGGGTGAAGAGGCACCCTTATGGGAACGCCGGCATCCTGAGCCACCGTCGCAGCCACAGAGCACGCAACAGCCAACGCCCCCACAGTCGCCGCCACCAAAATCGCCACCACCGAATTCACCGCCACAACAGTCGTCGCCACGACGGCAGGAGTCACCGAAGGAGCTGGTTGACAGACCGGCGGGGCAGCAGCAGCCACAACAGGGTGAAGAGGGCACCCTTATGGGAACGCCGGCATCCTGAGCCACCGTCGCAGCCACAGAGCACGCAACAGCCAATGCCCCCACAGTCGCCGCCACCAAAATCGCCACCACCGAATTCACCGCCACAACAGTCGTCGCCACGACGGCAGGAGTCACCGAAGGAGCCGCCACAGGAACAGGCGGAGGCGCAGCAAGACCGGAAGGTATGGGAGGAGGAGCCGCGAAGCAACGCGCGCGATCCACGGCAGCACCGAAGGCTGGCAGAGGAGACGGCGTCGGAGGCACGGGAGCAGGTGAAGGTGAAGACGGTCCTGGTTGACAGAACGGCGGGGCAGCAGCAGCCACAACAGGGTGAAGAGGCACCCTTATGGGAACGCCGGCATCCTGAGCCACCGTCGCAGCCACAGAGCACGCAACAGCCAATGCCCCCACAGTCGCCGCCACCAAAATCGCCACCACCGAATTCACCGCCACAACAGTCGTCGCCACGACGGCAGGAGTCACCGAAGGAGCTGGTTGACAGACCGGCGGGGCAGCAGCAGCCACAACAGGGTGAAGAGGGCACCCTTATGGGAACGCCGGCATCCTGAGCCACCGTCGCAGCCACAGAGCACGCAACAGCCAATGCCCCCACAGTCGCCGCCACCAAAATCGCCACCACCGAATTCACCGCCACAACAGTCGTCGCCACGACGGCAGGAGTCACCGAAGGAGCCGCCACAGGAACAGGCGGAGGCGCAGCAAGCCGGAAGGTATGGGAGGAGGAGCCGCGAAGCAACGCGCGCGATCCACGGCAGCACCGAAGGCTGGCAGGGGGCGTCGAGGCACGGGAGCAGGTGAAGGTGAAGACGGCCTGGTTGACAGAACGGCGGGGCAGCAGCAGCCACAACAGGGTGAAGAGGCACCCTTATGGGAACGCCGGCATCCTGAGCCACCGTCGCAGCCACAGAGCACGCAACAGCCAATGCCCCCACAGTCGCCGCCACCAAAATCGCCACCACCGAATTCACCGCCACAACAGTCGTCGCCACGACGGCAGGAGTCACCGAAGGAGCTGGTTGACAGACCGGCGGGGCAGCAGCAGCCACAACAGGGTGAAGAGGGCACCCTTATGGGAACGCCGGCATCCTGAGCCACCGTCGCAGCCACAGAGCACGCAACAGCCAATGCCCCCACAGTCGCCGCCACCAAAATCGCCACCACCGAATTCACCGCCACAACAGTCGTCGCCACGACGGCAGGAGTCACCGAAGGAGCCGCCACAGGAACAGGCGGAGGCGCAGCAAGACCGGAAGGTATGGGAAGAGAGCCGCGAAGCAACGCGCGCGATCCACGGCAGCACCGAAGTGCCGGCAGATACGCACAAAGTCGTAGGCACGGAGGCAGGTGAAGGTGAAGAAGGGCCTGGTTGACAGACCGGCGGGGCAGCAGCAGCCACAACAGGGTGAAGAGGGCACCCTTATGGGAACGCCGGCATCCTGAGCCACCGTCGCAGCCACAGAGCACGCAACAGCCAATGCCCCCACAGTCGCCGCCACCAAAATCGCCACCACCGAATTCACCGCCACAACAGTCGTCGCCACGACGGCAGGAGTCACCGAAGGAGCTGGTTGACAGACCGGCGGGGCAGCAGCAGCCACAACAGGGTGAAGAGGGCACCCTTATGGGAACGCCGGCATCCTGAGCCACCGTCGCAGCCACAGAGCACGCAACAGCCAATGCCCCCACAGTCGCCGCCACCAAAATCGCCACCACCGAATTCACCGCCACAACAGTCGTCGCCACGACGGCAGGAGTCACCGAAGGAGCCGCCACAGGAACAGGCGGAGGCGCAGCAAGACCGGAAGGTATGGGAGGAGGAGCCGCGAAGCAACGCGCGCGATCCACGGCAGCACCGAAGGCTGGCAGAGGAGACGGCGTCGGAGGCACGGGAGCAGGTGAAGGTGAAGACGGTGGTTGGTTGACAGAACGGCGGGGCAGCAGCAGCCACAACAGGGTGAAGAGGGCACCCTTATGGGAACGCCGGCATCCTGAGCCACCGTCGCAGCCACAGAGCACGCAACAGCCAACCGCCCCACAGTCGCCGCCACCAAAATCGCCACCACCGAATTCACCGCCACAACAGTCGTCGCCACGACGGCAGGAGTCACCGAAGGAGCTGGTTGACAGACCGGCGGGGCAGCAGCAGCCACAACAGGGTGAAGAGGGCACCCTTATGGGAACGCCGGCATCCTGAGCCACCGTCGCAGCCACAGAGCACGCAACAGCCAATGCCCCCACAGTCGCCGCCACCAAAATCGCCACCACCGAATTCACCGCCACAACAGTCGTCGCCACGACGGCAGGAGTCACCGAAGGAGCCGCCACAGGAACAGGCGGAGGCGCAGCAAGACCAAGGTGAAGGGCATATGGAAGGAGAGCCGCGAAGCAACGCACGCCATCCACGGCAGCACCGAAGGCTGGCACAGAGGATACCGCCACAAAGTCGGGCCAGCAGGTGAAGGTGAAGACGGTCCTGGTTGACAGACCGGCGGGGCAGCAGCAGCCACAACAGGGTGAAGAGGGCACCCTTATGGGAACGCCGGCATCCTGAGCCACCGTCGCAGCCACAGAGCACGCAACAGCCAATGCCCCCACAGTCGCCGCCACCAAAATCGCCACCACCGAATTCACCGCCACAACAGTCGTCGCCACGACGGCAGGAGTCACCGAAGGAGCTGGTTGACAGACCGGCGGGGCAGCAGCAGCCACAACAGGGTGAAGAGGGCACCCTTATGGGAACGCCGGCATCCTGAGCCACCGTCGCAGCCACAGAGCACGCAACAGCCAATGCCCCCACAGTCGCCGCCACCAAAATCGCCACCACCGAATTCACCGCCACAACAGTCGTCGCCACGACGGCAGGAGTCACCGAAGGAGCCGCCACAGGAACAGGCGGAGGCGCAGCAAGACCGGAAGGTATGGGAGGAGGAGCCGCGAAGCAACGCGCGCGATCCACGGCAGCACCGAAGGCTGGCAGAGGAGACGGCGTCGGAGGCACGGGAGCAGGTGAAGGTGAAGACGGTCCTGGTTGACAGAACGGCGGGGCAGCAGCAGCCACAACAGGGTGAAGAGGCACCCTTATGGGAACGCCGGCATCCTGAGCCACCGTCGCAGCCACAGAGCACGCAACAGCCAATGCCCCCCAGTCGCCGCCACCAACATCGCCACCACCGAATTCACCGCCACAACAGTCGTCGCCACGACGGCAGGAGTCACCGAAGGAGCTGGTTGACAGACCGGCGGGGCAGCAGCAGCCACAACAGGGTGAAGAGGGCACCCTTATGGGAACGCCGGCATCCTGAGCCACCGTCGCAGCCACAGAGCACGCAACAGCCAATGCCCCCACAGTCGCCGCCACCAAAATCGCCACCACCGAATTCACCGCCACAACAGTCGTCGCCACGACGGCAGGAGTCACCGAAGGAGCTGGTTGACAGACCGGCGGGGCAGCAGCAGCCACAACAGGGTGAAGAGGGCACCCTTATGGGAACGCCGGCATCCTGAGCCACCGTCGCAGCCACAGAGCACGCAACAGCCAATGCCCCCACAGTCGCCGCCACCAAAATCGCCACCACCGAATTCACCGCCACAACAGTCGTCGCCACGACGGCAGGAGTCACCGAAGGAGCTGGTTGACAGACCGGCGGGGCAGCAGCAGCCACAACAGGGTGAAGAGGCACCCTTATGGGAACGCCGGCATCCTGAGCCACCGTCGCAGCCACAGAGCACGCAACAGCCAATGCCCCCACAGTCGCCGCCACCAAAATCGCCACCACCGAATTCACCGCCACAACAGTCGTCGCCACGACGGCAGGAGTCACCGAAGGAGCCGCCACAGGAACAGGCGGAGGCGCAGCAAGACCGGAAGGTATGGGAGGAGGAGCCGCGAAGCAACGCGCGCGATCCACGGCAGCACCGAAGGCTGGCAGAGGAGACGGCGTCGGAGGCACGGGAGCAGGTGAAGGTGAAGACGGTCCTGGTTGACAGAACGGCGGGGCAGCAGCAGCCACAACAGGGTGAAGAGGCACCCTTATGGGAACGCCGGCATCCTGAGCCACCGTCGCAGCCACAGAGCACGCAACAGCCAACGCCCCCGCAGTCGCCGCCACCAACATCGCCACCACCGAATTCACCGCCACAACAGTCGTCGCCACGACGGCAGGAGTCACCGAAGGAGCTGGTTGACAGACCGGCGGGGCAGCAGCAGCCACAACAGGGTGAAGAGGGCACCCTTATGGGAACGCCGGCATCCTGAGCCACCGTCGCAGCCACAGAGCACGCAACAGCCAATGCCCCCACAGTCGCCGCCACCAAAATCGCCACCACCGAATTCACCGCCACAACAGTCGTCGCCACGACGGCAGGAGTCACCGAAGGAGCTGGTTGACAGACCGGCGGGGCAGCAGCAGCCACAACAGGGTGAAGAGGCACCCTTATGGGAACGCCGGCATCCTGAGCCACCGTCGCAGCCACAGAGCACGCAACAGCCAATGCCCCCACAGTCGCCGCCACCAAAATCGCCACCACCGAATTCACCGCCACAACAGTCGTCGCCACGACGGCAGGAGTCACCGAAGGAGCCGCCACAGGAACAGGCGGAGGCGCAGCAAGACCGGAAGGTATGGGAGGAGGAGCCGCGAAGCAACGCGCGCGATCCACGGCAGCACCGAAGGCTGGCAGAGGAGACGGCGTCGGAGGCACGGGAGCAGGTGAAGGTGAAGACGGTCCTGGTTGACAGAACGGCGGGGCAGCAGCAGCCACAACAGGGTGAAGAGGCACCCTTATGGGAACGCCGGCATCCTGAGCCACCGTCGCAGCCACAGAGCACGCAACAGCCAACGCCCCCGCAGTCGCCGCCACCAACATCGCCACCACCGAATTCACCGCCACAACAGTCGTCGCCACGACGGCAGGAGTCACCGAAGGAGCTGGTTGACAGACCGGCGGGGCAGCAGCAGCCACAACAGGGTGAAGAGGGCACCCTTATGGAACGCCGGCATCCTGAGCCACCGTCGCAGCCACAGAGCACGCAACAGCCAATGCCCCCACAGTCGCCGCCACCAAAATCGCCACCACCGAATTCACCGCCACAACAGTCGTCGCCACGACGGCAGGAGACAGCGAAGGAGCTGGTTGACAGACCGGCGGGGCAGCAGCAGCCACAACAGGGTGAAGAGGCACCCTTATGGGAACGCCGGCATCCTGAGCCACCGTCGCAGCCACAGAGCACGCAACAGCCAATGCCCCCACAGTCGCCGCCACCAAAATCGCCACCACCGAATTCACCGCCACAACAGTCGTCGCCACGACGGCAGGAGTCACCGAAGGAGCTGGTTGACAGACCGGCGGGGCAGCAGCAGCCACAACAGGGTGAAGAGGGCACCCTTATGGGAACGCCGGCATCCTGAGCCACCGTCGCAGCCACAGAGCACGCAACAGCCAATGCCCCCACAGTCGCCGCCACCAAAATCGCCACCACCGAATTCACCGCCACAACAGTCGTCGCCACGACGGCAGGAGTCACCGAAGGAGCCGCCACAGGAACAGGCGGAGGCGCAGCAAGACCGGAAGGTATGGGAGGAGGAGCCGCGAAGCAACGCGCGCGATCCACGGCAGCACCGAAGGCTGGCAGAGGAGACGGCGTCGGAGGCACGGGAGCAGGTGAAGGTGAAGACGGTCCTGGTTGACAGACCGGCGGGGCAGCAGCAGCCACAACAGGGTGAAGAGGGCACCCTTATGGGAACGCCGGCAACCTGAGCCACCGTCGCAGCCACAGAGCACGCAACAGCCAATGCCCCCACAGTCGCCGCCACCAAAATCGCCACCACCGAATTCACCGCCACAACAGTCGTCGCCACGACGGCAGGAGTCACCGAAGGAGCTGGTTGACAGACCGGCGGGGCAGCAGCAGCCACAACAGGGTGAAGAGGGCACCCTTATGGGAACGCCGGCATCCTGAGCCACCGTCGCAGCCACAGAGCACGCAACAGCCAATGCCCCCACAGTCGCCGCCACCAAAATCGCCACCACCGAATTCACCGCCACAACAGTCGTCGCCACGACGGCAGGAGTCACCGAAGGAGCTGGTTGACAGACCGGCGGGGCAGCAGCAGCCACAACAGGGTGAAGAGGGCACCCTTATGGGAACGCCGGCATCCTGAGCCACCGTCGCAGCCACAGAGCACGCAACAGCCAATGCCCCCACAGTCGCCGCCACCAAAATCGCCACCACCGAATTCACCGCCACAACAGTCGTCGCCACGACGGCAGGAGTCACCGAAGGAGCCGCCACAGGAACAGGCGGAGGCGCAGCAAGACCGGAAGGTATGGGAGGAGGAGCCGCGAAGCAACGCGCGCGATCCACGGCAGCACCGAAGGCTGGCAGAGGAGACGGCGTCGGAGGCACGGGAGCAGGTGAAGGTGAAGACGGTCCTGGTTGACAGAACGGCGGGGCAGCAGCAGCCACAACAGGGTGAAGAGGCACCCTTATGGGAACGCCGGCATCCTGAGCCACCGTCGCAGCCACAGAGCACGCAACAGCCAACGCCCCCGCAGTCGCCACCACCAACATCGCCACCACCGAATTCACCGCCACAACAGTCGTCGCCACGACGGCAGGAGTCACCGAAGGAGCTGGTTGACAGAGGTGAAGAGGGCACCCTTATGGGAACGCCGGCATCCTGAGCCACCGCCGCAGCCACAGAGCACGCAACAGCCAATGCCCCCACAGTCGCCGCCACCAAAATCGCCACCACCGAATTCACCGCCACAACAGTCGTCGCCACGACGGCAGGAGTCACCGAAGGAGCTGGTTGACAGACCGGCGGGGCAGCAGCAGCCACAACAGGGTGAAGAGGCACCCTTATGGGAACGCCGGCATCCTGAGCCACCGTCGCAGCCACAGAGCACGCAACAGCCAATGCCCCCACAGTCGCCGCCACCAAAATCGCCACCACCGAATTCACCGCCACAACAGTCGTCGCCACGACGGCAGAAGTCACCGAAGGAGCCGCCACAGGAACAGGCGGAGGCACAGCAAGACCGGAAGGTATGGGAGGAGGAGCCGGGAAGCAACGCGCGCGATCCACGGCAGCACCGAAGGCTGGCAGAGGAGACGGCGTCGGAGGCACGGGAGCAGGTGAAGGTGAAGACGGTCCTGGTTGACAGAACGGCGGGGCAGCAGCAGCCACAACAGGGTGAAGAGGCACCCTTATGGGAACGCCGGCATCCTGAGCCACCGTCGCAGCCACAGAGCACGCAACAGCCAATGCCCCCACAGTCGCCGCCACCAAAATCGCCACCACCGAATTCACCCAACAACCGTCGCCACACGGCAGGAGTCACCGAAGGAGCTGGTTGACAGACCGGCAGGGGCAGCAGCAGCCACAACAGGGTGAAGAGGGCACCCTTATGGGAACACGCATCCTGAGCCACCGTCGCAGCCACAGACACGCAACAGCCAATGCCCCCACAGTCGCCGCCACCAAAATCGCCACCACCGAATTCACCGCCACAACAGTTGTCTTGCCACGACGGCAGGCAACATTTGGCTTGCAACATGTGCTGGCAACAGGCAACAGGTTGCGGCAACTTTGGCTGCAACATGCTGGCAACATTTGGTTGCACATGTTGCTGGCAACAGCTGCAACATGTGCTGGCAACATGCGCAACACCTGGAACTGGCTGCAACAGTTGCGGCAACAACGCAACAGTTGCTGGAAGCGAGCCTGGTTGACAGACCGGCGGGGCAGCAGGCCACAACAGGGTGAAGAGGCACCTTTATGGGAACGCCGGCATCCTGAGCCACCGTCGCAGCCACAGAGCACGCAACAGCCAATGCCCCCACAGTCGCCGCCACCAAAATCGCCACCACCGAATTCACCGCCACAACAGTCGTCGCCACGACGGCAGGAGTCCCGAAGGAGCTGGTTGACAGACCGGCGGGGCAGCAGCAGCCACAACAGGGGAAGGGGCACCCTTATGGGAACGCCGGCATCCTGAGCCACCGTCGCAGCCACAGAGACGCAACAGCCAACCCCCACAGTCGCCCCAACACCACCACACCACCGAATTCACCGCCACAACAGTCGTCGCCACGACGGCAGGAGTCACCGAAGGAGCTGGTTGACAGACCGGCGGGGCAGCAGCAGCCACAACAGGGTGAAGAGGGCACCCTTATGGGAACGCCGGCATCCTGAGCCACCGTCGCAGCCACAGAGCACGCAACAGCCAATGCCCCCACAGTCGCCGCCACCAAAATCGCCACCACCGAATTCACCGCCACAACAGTCGTCGCCACGACGGCAGGAGTCACCGAAGGAGCCGCCACAGGAACAGGCGGAGGCGCAGCAAGACCGGAAGGTATGGGAGGAGGAGCCGCGAAGCAACGCGCGCGATCCACGGCAGCACCGAAGGCTGGCAGAGGAGACGGCGTCGGAGGCACGGGAGCAGGTGAAGGTGAAGACGGTCCTGGTTGACAGAACGGCGGGGCAGCAGCAGCCACAACAGGGTGAAGAGGCACCCTTATGGGAACGCCGGCATCCTGAGCCACCGTCGCAGCCACAGAGCACGCAACAGCCAATGCCCCCACAGTCGCCGCCACCAAAATCGCCACCACCGAATTCACCGCCACAACAGTCGTCGCCACGACGGCAGGAGTCACCGAAGGAGCTGGTTGACAGACCGGCGGGGCAGCAGCAGCCACAACAGGGTGAAGAGGGCACCCTTATGGGAACGCCGGCATCCTGAGCCACCGTCGCAGCCACAGAGCACGCAGCCAACGCCCCCACAGTCGCCGCCACCAAAATCGCCACCACCGAATTCACCGCCACAACAGTCGTCGCCACGACGGCAGGAGTCACCGAAGGAGCTGGTTGACGACCGGCAGGGCAGCAGCAGCCACACGAAGGGGTGGAGGGCACCTTGAGGACGCCACCGTCGCCCAGAGCGCAACAGACCGCGCCACCAAACGCCACCACCGAATCACCGCCACAACAGTCGTCGCCAGGACGGCAGCAGGTGAAGGTGAAGACGGTCCTGGTTGACAGAACGGCGGGGCAGCAGCAGCCACAACAGGGTGAAGAGGCACCCTTATGGGAACGCCGGCATCCTGAGCCACCGTCGCAGCCACAGAGCACGCAACAGCCAATGCCCCCACAGTCGCCGCCACCAAAATCGCCACCACCGAATTCACCGCCACAACAGTCGTCGCCACGACGGCAGGAGTCACCGAAGGAGCTGGTTGACAGACCGGCGGGGCAGCAGCAGCCACAACAGGGTGAAGAGGGCACCCTTATGGGAACGCCGGCATCCTGAGCCACCGTCGCAGCCACAGAGCACGCAACAGCCAATGCCCCCACAGTCGCCGCCACCAAAATCGCCACCACCGAATTCACCGCCACAACAGTCGTCGCCACGACGGCAGGAGTCACCGAAGGAGCTGGTTGACAGACCGGCGGGGCAGCAGCAGCCACAACAGGGTGAAGAGGCACCCTTATGGGAACGCCGGCATCCTGAGCCACCGTCGCAGCCACAGAGCACGCAACAGCCAATGCCCCCACAGTCGCCGCCACCAAAATCGCCACCACCGAATTCACCGCCACAACAGTCGTCGCCACGACGGCAGGAGTCACCGAAGGAGCCGCCACAGGAACAGGCGGAGGCGCAGCAAGACCGGAAGGTATGGGAGGAGGAGCCGCGAAGCAACGCGCGCGATCCACGGCAGCACCGAAGGCTGGCAGAGGAGACGGCGTCGGAGGCACGGGAGCAGGTGAAGGTGAAGACGGGCCTGGTTGACAGAACGGCGGGGCAGCAGCAGCCACAACAGGGTGAAGAGGCACCCTTATGGGAACGCCGGCATCCTGAGCCACCGTCGCAGCCACAGAGCACGCAACAGCCAATTTGGCTTGCAACATTTGGCTTGCAACATGTTGCCGGCAACATTTGGCTTGCAACATGTTGCTGGCAACATTTGGCTTGCAACATTTACTTGCAACATGTTGCTGGCAACATTTGGCTTGCAACATGTTGCTGGCAACATTTACTTGCAACATGTTGCTGGCAACATTTGGCTTGCAACATGTTGCTGGCAACATTTACTTGCAACATGTTGCTGGAAACATTTGGCTTGCAACATGTACATGCAACATGTTGCTGGCAACATTTGGCATGCAACATTGCTGGCAACCTTTGGAAACATCTGCAACATGTGCTGGCAACAGGCGCAACAGTGCGGCAACAACAGACCAACATCGCCACCACCGAATTCACCGCCACAACAGTCGTCGCCACGACGGCAGGAGTCACCGAAGGAGCTGGTTGACAGACCGGCGGGGCAGCAGCAGCCACAACAGGGTGAAGAGGCACCCTTATGGGAACGCCGGCATCCTGAGCCACCGTCGCAGCCACAGAGCACGCAACAGCCAATGCCCCCACAGTCGCCGCCACCAAAATCGCCACCACCGAATTCACCGCCACAACAGTCGTCGCCACGACGGCAGGAGTCACCGAAGGAGCCGCCACAGGAACAGGCGGAGGCGCAGCAAGACCGGAAGGTATGGGAGGAGGAGCCGCGAAGCAACGCGCGCGATCCACGGCAGCACCGAAGGCTGGCAGAGGAGACGGCGTCGGAGGCACGGGAGCAGGTGAAGGTGAAGACGGTCCTGGTTGACAGAACGGCGGGGCAGCAGCAGCCACAACAGGGTGAAGAGGCACCCTTATGGGAACGCCGGCATCCTGAGCCACCGTCGCAGCCACAGAGCACGCAACAGCCAATGCCCCCACAGTCGCCGCCACCAAAATCGCCACCACCGAATTCACCGCCACAACAGTCGTCGCCACGACGGCAGGAGTCACCGAAGGAGCTGGTTGACAGACCGGCGGGGCAGCAGCAGCCACAACAGGGTGAAGAGGGCACCCTTATGGGAACGCCGGCATCCTGAGCCACCGTCGCAGCCACAGAGCACGCAACAGCCAATGCCCCCACAGTCGCCGCCACCAAAATCGCCACCACCGAATTCACCGCCACAACAGTCGTCGCCACGACGGCAGGAGTCACCGAAGGAGCTGGTTGACAGACCGGCGGGGCAGCAGCAGCCACAACAGGGTGAAGAGGGCACCCTTATGGGAACGCCGGCATCCTGAGCCACCGTCGCAGCCACAGAGCACGCAACAGCCAATGCCCCCACAGTCGCCGCCACCAAAATCGCCACCACCGAATTCACCGCCACAACAGTCGTCGCCACGACGGCAGGAGTCACCGAAGGAGCCGCCACAGGAACAGGCGGAGGCGCAGCAAGACCGGAAGGTTTGGGAGGAGGAGCCGCGAAGCAACGCGCGCGATCCACGGCAGCACCGAAGGCTGGCAGAGGAGACGGCGTCGGAGGCACGGGAGCAGGTGAAGGTGAAGACGGTCCTGGTTGACAGAACGGCGGGGCAGCAGCAGCCACAACAGGGTGAAGAGGGCACCCTTATAAGAACGCCGGCATCCTGAGCCACCGTCGCAGCCACAGAGCACGCAACAGCCAATGCCCCCCCAGTCGCCGCCACCAAAATCGCCACCACCGAATTCACCGCCACAACAGTCGTCGCCACGACGGCAGGAGTCACCGAAGGAGCCGCCACAGGAACAGGCGGAGGCGCAGCAAGACCGGAAGGTATGGGAGGAGGAGCCGCGAAGCAACGCGCGCGATCCACGGCAGCACCGAAGGCTGGCAGAGCGTCGAAGGCACGGAGAGGTGAAGGTGAAGACGGCCTGGTTGAGCACAGCAGCCACAACAGGGTGAAGAGGCACCTTATGGGAACGCCAGCATCCTGAGCCACCGTCGCAGCCACAGAGCACGCAACAGCCAAGCCCCCCCAATCGCCCCACCAAAATTGCCACCACCGAATTCACCGCCACAACAGTCGTCGCCACGACGGCAGGAGTCACCGAAGGAGCTGGTTGACAGACCGGCAGGCAGCAGCCACAACAGGGTGAAGAGGCAAACCTTATGGGAACGCCGGCATCCTGAGCCACCGTCGCAGCCACAGAGCACGCAACAGCCAATGCCCCCACAGTCGCCGCCACCAAAATCGCCACCACCGAATTCACCGCCACAACAGTCGTCGCCACGAGGTGAAGAGGAACCGAAGGAGCCTGGTTGACAGACCGGCGGGGCAGCAGCAGCCACAACAGGGTGAAGAGGGCACCCTTATGGGAACGCCGGCATCCTGAGCCACCGTCGCAGCCACAGAGCACGCAACAGCCAATGCCCCCACAGTCGCCGCCACCAAAATCGCCACCACCGAATTCACCGCCACAACAGTCGTCGCCACGACGGCAGGAGTCACCGAAGGAGCTGGTTGACAGACCGGCGGGGCAGCAGCAGCCACAACAGGGTGAAGAGGGCACCCTTATGGGAACGCCGGCATCCTGAGCCACCGTCGCAGCCACAGAGCACGCAACAGCCAACGCCCCCACAGTCGCCGCCACCAAAATCGCCACCACCGAATTCACCGCCACAACAGTCGTCGCCACGACGGCAGGAGTCACCGAAGGAGCTGGTTGACAGACCGGCGGGGCAGCAGCAGCCACAACAGGGTGAAGAGGGCACCCTTATGGGAACGCCGGCATCCTGAGCCACCGTCGCAGCCACAGAGCACGCAACAGCCAATGCCCCCACAGTCGCCGCCACCAAAATCGCCACCACCGAATTCACCGCCACAACAGTCGTCGCCACGACGGCAGGAGTCACCGAAGGAGCCGCCACAGGAACAGGCGGAGGCGCAGCAAGACCGGAAGGTATGGGAGGAGGAGCCGCGAAGCAACGCGCGCGATCCACGGCAGCACCGAAGGCTGGCAGAGGAGACGGCGTCGGAGGCACGGGAGCAGGTGAAGGTGAAGACGGTCCTGGTTGACAGAACGGCGGGGCAGCAGCAGCCACAACAGGGTGAAGAGGCACCCTTATGGGAACGCCGGCATCCTGAGCCACCGTCGCAGCCACAGAGCACGCAACAGCCAATGCCCCCACAGTCGCCGCCACCAAAATCGCCACCACCGAATTCACCGCCACAACAGTCGTCGCCACGACGGCAGGAGTCACCGAAGGAGCTGGTTGACAGGACCAGGCGGGGCAGCAGCAGCCACAACGGGTGAAGAGGGACCTATGGGAACGCCGAGCATCCTGAGCCACCACGCAGCCACCGAAGACGCAACAGCCAATGCCCCCACAGTCGCCGCCACCAAAATTGCCACACGAATTACCGCCCAACAGTCGTCGCCACGACGGCAGGAGTCACCGAAGGAGCCGCCACAGACCGGCGGGGCAGCAGCAGCCACAACAGGGTGAAGAGGGCACCCTTATGGGAACGCCGGCATCCTGAGCCACCGTCGCAACCACAGAGCACGCAACAGCCAACGCCCCGGCAGTCGCCGCCACCAAATCGCCACACCGATTCACCGCCACAACAGTCGTCGCCACGCGGAAGGTAGCCACCAAAGGAGCTGGTTGACAGGGCGGGCAGCAGCAGCCACAACAGGGTTGAAGAGGGCACCCTTATGGGAACGCCGCCATCCTGAGCCACCGTCGCAGCCACAGGAAACGCAACAGCCAATGCCCCCACAGTCGCCGCCACCAAAATCGCCACCACCGAATTCACCGCCACAACAGTCGTCGCCACGACGGCAGGAGTCACCGAAGGAGCTGGTTGACAGACCGGCGGGGGCAGCAGCAGCCACAACAGGGTGAAGAGGGCACCCTTATGGGAACGCCGGCATCCTGAGCCACCGTCGCAGCCACAGAGCACGCAACAGCCAATGCCCCCACAGTCGCCGCCACCAAAATCGCCACCACCGAATTCACCGCCACAACAGTCGTCGCCACGACGGCAGGAGTCACCGAAGGAGCCGCCACAGGAACAGGCGGAGGCGCAGCAAGACCGGAAGGTATGGGAGGAGGAGCCGCGAAGCAACGCGCGCGATCCACGGCAGCACCGAAGGCTGGCAGAGGAGACGGCGTCGGAGGCACGGGAGCAGGTGAAGGTGAAGACGGTCCTGGTTGACAGAACGGCGGGGCAGCAGCAGCCACAACAGGGTGAAGAGGCACCCTTATGGGAACGCCGGCATCCTGAGCCACCGTCGCAGCCACAGAGCACGCAACAGCCAATGCCCCCGCAATCGCCGCCACCAACATCGCCACCACCGAATTCACCGCCACAACAGTCGTCGCCACGACGGCAGGAGTCACCTGAAGGCAACAGACAGACGGCAACGCAACATGTTGCTGGCAACATTTGGGAGCTTGCAACATGTTGCCAGCAACATGACTTGCAACAGTTGCCATGGCCCCAACATGCTGGCCACCAGGCCACCACCGTTGCTGGCAACATGTTGCAACAGTTGCTGGCAAAGAAGGTCTGGTTGACAGACAGTGGTGGCAACAGCCACAACAGGGTGAAAAGGCACTTACTGGAAGCTGGCATCCTGAGCCACCGTCTGGCAACGCACAGAACACGTACAGCCAACTACCAACAGTCGCCGCCACCAACAATCGCCACCACCGAATTCACCGCCACAACAGTCGTCGCCACGACGGCAGGAGTTACCGAAGGACCTGGTTGACAGACCGGCGGGGCAGCAGCAGCCACAACAGGGTGAAGAGGGCACCCTTATGGGAACGCCGGCATCCTGAGCCACCGTCGCAGCCACAGAGCACGCAACAGCCAATGCCCCCACAGTCGCCGCCACCAAAATCGCCACCACCGAATTCACCGCCACAACAGTCGTCGCCACGACGGCAGGAGTCACCGAAGGAGCCGCCACAGGAACAGGCGGAGGCGCAGCAAGACCGGAAGGTATGGGAGGAGGAGCCGCGAAGCAACGCGCGCGATCCACGGCAGCACCGAAGGCTGGCAGAGGAGACGGCGTCGGAGGCACGGGAGCAGGTGAAGGTGAAGACGGTCCTGGTTGACAGAACGGCGGGGCAGCAGCAGCCACAACAGGGTGAAGAGGGCACCCTTATGGGAACGCCGGCATCCTGAGCCACCGTCGCAGCCACAGAGCACGCAACAGCCAATGCCCCCACAGTCGCCGCCACCAAAATCGCCACCACCGAATTCACCGCCACAACAGTCGTCGCCACGACGGCAGGAGTCACCGAAGGAGCTGGTTGACAGACCGGCGGGGCAGCAGCAGCCACAACAGGGTGAAGAGGGCACCCTTATGGGAACGCCGGCATCCTGAGCCACCGTCGCAGCCACAGAGCACGCAACAGCCAAGCGCCCCCACAGTCGCCGCCACCAAAATCGCCACCACCGAATTCACCGCCACAACAGTCGTCGCCACGACGGCAGGAGTCACCGAAGGAGCTGGTTGACAGACCGGCGGGGCAGCAGCAGCCACAACAGGGTGAAGAGGCACCCTTATGGGAACGCCGGCATCCTGAGCCACCGTCGCAGCCACAGAGCACGCAACAGCCAATGCCCCCACAGTCGCCGCCACCAAAATCGCCACCACCGAATTCACCGCCACAACAGTCGTCGCCACGACGGCAGGAGTCACCGAAGGAGCCGCCACAGGAACAGGCGGAGGCGCAGCAAGAACGGGGGAGAGGAGCCGCGAAGCAACGCGCGCGATCCACGGCAGCACCGAAGGCTGGCAGAGGAAGCGTCGAGGCAGGAGCAGGTGAAGGTGAAGACGGTCCTGGTTGACAGAACGGCGGGGCAGCAGCAGCCACAACAGGGTGAAGAGGCACCCTTATGGGAACGCCGGCATCCTGAGCCACCGTCGCAGCCACAGAGCACGCAACAGCCAATGCCCCCACAGTCGCCGCCACCAACATCGCCACCACCGAATTCACCGCCACAACAGTCGTCGCCACGACGGCAGGAGTCACCGAAGGAGCTGGTTGACAGACCGGCGGGGCAGCAGCAGCCACAACAGGGTGAAGAGGGCACCCTTATGGGAACGCCGGCATCCTGAGCCACCGTCGCAGCCACAGAGCACGCAACAGCCAATGCCCCCACAGTCGCCGCCACCAAAATCGCCACCACCGAATTCACCGCCACAACAGTCGTCGCCACGACGGCAGGAGTCACCGAAGGAGCTGGTTGACAGACCGGCGGGGCAGCAGCAGCCACAACAGGGTGAAGAGGCACCCTTATGGGAACGCCGGCATCCTGAGCCACCGTCGCAGCCACAGAGCACGCAACAGCCAATGCCCCCACAGTCGCCGCCACCAAAATCGCCACCACCGAATTCACCGCCACAACAGTCGTCGCCACGACGGCAGGAGTCACCGAAGGAGCCGCCACAGGAACAGGCGGAGGCGCAGCAAGACCGGAAGGTATGGGAGGAGGAGCCGCGAAGCAACGCGCGCGATCCACGGCAGCACCGAAGGCTGGCAGAGGAGACGGCGTCGGAGGCACGGGAGCAGGTGAAGGTGAAGACGGTCCTGGTTGACAGAACGGCGGGGCAGCAGCAGCCACAACAGGGTGAAGAGGGCACCCTTATGGGAACGCCGGCATCCTGAGCCACCGTCGCAGCCACAGAGCACGCAACAGCCAATGCCCCCACAGTCGCCGCCACCAAAATCGCCACCACCGAATTCACCGCCACAACAGTCGTCGCCACGACGGCAGGAGTCACCGAAGGAGCTGGTTGACAGACCGGCGGGGCAGCAGCAGCCACAACAGGGTGAAGAGGGCACCCTTATGGGAACGCCGGCATCCTGAGCCACCGTCGCAGCCACAGAGCACGCAACAGCCAATGCCCCCACAGTCGCCGCCACCAAAATCGCCACCACCGAATTCACCGCCACAACAGTCGTCGCCACGACGGCAGGAGTCACCGAAGGAGCTGGTACAGAACAGGCGGAGAGCGCAGCAACACGGAAGGACTTAGGAGAAGCCGCAGGAGCAACGCGCGCGATCCACGGCAGCACCGAAGGCTGGCAGAGGCCACCACCGAAGGCACCGCAGCAGGTGAAGGTGAAGACGGTACTGGTTGACAGAACGGCGGGGCAGCAGCAGCCACAACAGGGTGAAGAGGGCACCCTTATGGGAACGCCGGCATCCTGAGCCACCGTCGCAGCCACAGAGCACGCAACAGCCAATGCCCCCACAGTCGCCGCCACCAAAATCGCCACCACCGAATTCACCGCCACAACAGTCGTCGCCACGACGGCAGGAGTCACCGAAGGAGCTGGTTGACAGACCGGCGGGGCAGCAGCAGCCACAACAGGGTGAAGAGGGCACCCTTATGGGAACGCCGGCATCCTGAGCCACCGTCGCAGCCACAGAGCACGCAACAGCCAATGCCCCCACAGTCGCCGCCACCAAAATCGCCACCACCGAATTCACCGCCACAACAGTCGTCGCCACGACGGCAGGAGTCACCGAAGGAGCCGCCACAGGAACAGGCGGAGGCGCAGCAAGACCGGAAGGTATGGGAGGAGGAGCCGCGAAGCAACGCGCGCGATCCACGGCAGCACCGAAGGCTGGCAGAGGAGACGGCGTCGGAGGCACGGGAGCAGGTGAAGGTGAAGACGGTCCTGGTTGACAGAACGGCGGGGCAGCAGCAGCCACAACAGGGTGAAGAGGCACCCTTATGGGAACGCCGGCATCCTGAGCCACCGTCGCAGCCACAGAGCACGCAACAGCCAACGCCCCCACAGTCGCCGCCACCAAAATCGCCACCACCGAATTCACCGCCACAACAGTCGTCGCCACGACGGCAGGAGTCACCGAAGGAGCTGGTTGACAGACCGGCGGGGCAGCAGCAGCCACAACAGGGTGAAGAGGCACCCTTATGGGAACGCCGGCATCCTGAGCCACCGTCGCAGCCACAGAGCACGCAACAGCCAATGCCCCCACAGTCGCCGCCACCAAAATCGCCACCACCGAATTCACCGCCACAACAGTCGTCGCCACGACGGCAGGAGTCACCGAAGGAGCCGCCACAGGAACAGGCGGAGGCGCAGCAAGACCGGAAGGTATGGGAGGAGGAGCCGCGAAGCAACGCGCGCGATCCACGGCAGCACCGAAGGCTGGCAGAGGAGACGGCGTCGGAGGCACGGGAGCAGGTGAAGGTGAAGACGGTCCTGGTTGACAGAACGGCGGGGCAGCAGCAGCCACAACAGGGTGAAGAGGCACCCTTATGGGAACGCCGGCATCCTGAGCCACCGTCGCAGCCACAGAGCACGCAACAGCCAACGCCCCCACAGTCGCCGCCACCAACATCGCCACCACCGAATTCACCGCCACAACAGTCGTCGCCACGACGGCAGGAGTCACCGAAGGAGCTGGTTGACAGACCGGCGGGGCAGCAGCAGCCACAACAGGGTGAAGAGGGCACCCTTATGGGAACGCCGGCATCCTGAGCCACCGTCGCAGCCACAGAGCACGCAACAGCCAATGCCCCCACAGTCGCCGCCACCAAAATCGCCACCACCGAATTCACCGCCACAACAGTCGTCGCCACGACGGCAGGAGTCACCGAAGGAGCCGCCACAGGAACAGGCGGAGGCGCAGCAACAACCGGAAGGATGGGAGGAGAGCCGCGAAGCAACGCACGCTGATCCACGGCAGCACCGAAGGCTGGCAGAGGACGACGTCGTCGAGGCACGGGAGCAGGTGAAGGTGAAGACGGTCCTGGTTGACAGAACGGCGGGGCAGCAGCAGCCACAACAGGGTGAAGAGGGCACCCTTATGGGAACGCCGGCATCCTGAGCCACCGTCGCAGCCACAGAGCACGCAACAGCCAATGCCCCCCACAGTCGCCGCCACCAAAATCGCCACCACCGAATTCACCGCCACAACAGTCGTCGCCACGACGGCAGGAGTCACCGAAGGAGCTGGTTGACAGACCGGCGGGGCAGCAGCAGCCACAACAGGGTGAAGAGGCACCCTTATGGGAACGCCGGCATCCTGAGCCACCGTCGCAGCCACAGAGCACGCAACAGCCAATGCCCCCACAGTCGCCGCCACCAAAATCGCCACCACCGAATTCACCGCCACAACAGTCGTCGCCACGACGGCAGGAGTCACCGAAGGAGCCGCCACAGGAACAGGCGGAGGCGCAGCAAGACCGGAAGGTATGGGAGGAGGAGCCGCGAAGCAACGCGCGCGATCCACGGCAGCACCGAAGGCTGGCAGAGGAGACGGCGTCGGAGGCACGGGAGCAGGTGAAGGTGAAGACGGTCCTGGTTGACAGAACGGCGGGGCAGCAGCAGCCACAACAGGGTGAAGAGGGCACCCTTATGGGAACGCCGGCATCCTGAGCCACCGTCGCAGCCACAGAGCACGCAACAGCCAACGCCCCCACAGTCGCCGCCACCAAAATCGCCACCACCGAATTCACCGCCACAACAGTCGTCGCCACGACGGCAGGAGTCACCGAAGGAGCTGGTTGACAGACCGGCGGGGCAGCAGCAGCCACAACAGGGTGAAGAGGGCACCCTTATGGGAACGCCGGCATCCTGAGCCACCGTCGCAGCCACAGAGCACGCAACAGCCAATGCCCCCACAGTCGCCGCCACCAAAATCGCCACCACCGAATTCACCGCCACAACAGTCGTCGCCACGACGGCAGGAGTCACCGAAGGAGCCGCCACAGGAACAGGCGGAGGCGCAGCAGACCGGAAGGTATGGGAGGAGAGCGCGAAGCAACGCGCGCGATCCACGGCAGCACCGAAGGCTGGCAGAGGAGACGGCGTCGGAGGCACGGGAGCAGGTGAAGGTGAAGACGGTCCTGGTTGACAGACCGGCGGGGCAGCAGCAGCCACAACAGGGTGAAGAGGGCACCCTTATGGGAACGCCGGCATCCTGAGCCACCGTCGCAGCCACAGAGCACGCAACAGCCAATGCCCCCACAGTCGCCGCCACCAAAATCGCCACCACCGAATTCACCGCCACAACAGTCGTCGCCACGACGGCAGGAGTCACCGAAGGAGCTGGTTGACAGACCGGCGGGGCAGCAGCAGCCACAACAGGGTGAAGAGGGCACCCTTATGGGAACGCCGGCATCCTGAGCCACCGTCGCAGCCACAGAGCACGCAACAGCCAATGCCCCCACAGTCGCCGCCACCAAAATCGCCACCACCGAATTCACCGCCACAACAGTCGTCGCCACGACGGCAGGAGTCACCGAAGGAGCCGCCACAGGAACAGGCGGAGGCGCAGCAAGACCGGAAGGTATGGGAGGAGGAGCCGCGAAGCAACGCGCGCGATCCACGGCAGCACCGAAGGCTGGCAGAGGAGACGGCGTCGGAGGCACGGGAGCAGGTGAAGGTGAAGACGGTCCTGGTTGACAGAACGGCGGGGCAGCAGCAGCCACAACAGGGTGAAGAGGCACCCTTATGGGAACGCCGGCATCCTGAGCCACCGTCGCAGCCACAGAGCACGCAACAGCCAACGCCCCCGCAGTCGCCGCCACCAACATCGCCACCACCGAATTCACCGCCACAACAGTCGTCGCCACGACGGCAGGAGTCACCGAAGGAGCTGGTTGACAGACCGGCGGGGCAGCAGCAGCCACAACAGGGTGAAGAGGGCACCCTTATGGGAACGCCGGCATCCTGAGCCACCGTCGCAGCCACAGAGCACGCAACAGCCAATGCCCCCACAGTCGCCGCCACCAAAATCGCCACCACCGAATTCACCGCCACAACAGTCGTCGCCACGACGGCAGGAGTCACCGAAGGAGCTGGTTGACAGACCGGCGGGGCAGCAGCAGCCACAACAGGGTGAAGAGGGCACCCTTATGGGAACGCCGGCATCCTGAGCCACCGTCGCAGCCACAGAGCACGCAACAGCCAATGCCCCCACAGTCGCCGCCACCAAAATCGCCACCACCGAATTCACCGCCACAACAGTCGTCGCCACGACGGCAGGAGTCACCGAAGGAGCTGGTTGACAGACCGGCGGGGCAGCAGCAGCCACAACAGGGTGAAGAGGCACCCTTATGGGAACGCCGGCATCCTGAGCCACCGTCGCAGCCACAGAGCACGCAACAGCCAATGCCCCCACAGTCGCCGCCACCAAAATCGCCACCACCGAATTCACCGCCACAACAGTCGTCGCCACGACGGCAGGAGTCACCGAAGGAGCCGCCACAGGAACAGGCGGAGGCGCAGCAAGACCGGAAGGTATGGGAGGAGGAGCCGCGAAGCAACGCGCGCGATCCACGGCAGCACCGAAGGCTGGCAGAGGAGACGGCGTCGGAGGCACGGGAGCAGGTGAAGGTGAAGACGGTCCTGGTTGACAGAACGGCGGGGCAGCAGCAGCCACAACAGGGTGAAGAGGCACCCTTATGGGAACGCCGGCATCCTGAGCCACCGTCGCAGCCACAGAGCACGCAACAGCCAACGCCCCCGCAGTCGCCGCCACCAACATCGCCACCACCGAATTCACCGCCACAACAGTCGTCGCCACGACGGCAGGAGTCACCGAAGGAGCTGGTTGACAGACCGGCGGGGCAGCAGCAGCCACAACAGGGTGAAGAGGGCACCCTTATGGGAACGCCGGCATCCTGAGCCACCGTCGCAGCCACAGAGCACGCAACAGCCAATGCCCCCACAGTCGCCGCCACCAAAATCGCCACCACCGAATTCACCGCCACAACAGTCGTCGCCACGACGGCAGGAGTCACCGAAGGAGCTGGTTGACAGACCGGCGGGGCAGCAGCAGCCACAACAGGGTGAAGAAGGCACCCTTATGGGAACGCCGGCATCCTGAGCCACCGTCGCAGCCACAGAGCACGCAACAGCCAATGCCCCCACAGTCGCCGCCACCAAAATCGCCACCACCGAATTCACCGCCACAACAGTCGTCGCCACGACGGCAGGAGTCACCGAAGGAGCCGCCACAGGAACAGGCGGAGGCGCAGCAAGACCGGAAGGTATGGGAGGAGGAGCCGCGAAGCAACGCGCGCGATCCACGGCAGCACCGAAGGCTGGCAGAGGAGACGGCGTCGGAGGCACGGGAGCAGGTGAAGGTGAAGACGGTCCTGGTTGACAGAACGGCGGGGCAGCAGCAGCCACAACAGGGTGAAGAGGCACCCTTATGGGAACGCCGGCATCCTGAGCCACCGTCGCAGCCACAGAGCACGCAACAGCCAACGCCCCCGCAGTCGCCGCCACCAACATCGCCACCACCGAATTCACCGCCACAACAGTCGTCGCCACGACGGCAGGAGTCACCGAAGGAGCTGGTTGACAGACCGGCGGGGCAGCAGCAGCCACAACAGGGTGAAGAGGGCACCCTTATGGGAACGCCGGCATCCTGAGCCACCGTCGCAGCCACAGAGCACGCAACAGCCAATGCCCCCACAGTCGCCGCCACCAAAATCGCCACCACCGAATTCACCGCCACAACAGTCGTCGCCACGACGGCAGGAGTCACCGAAGGAGCTGGTTGACAGACCGGCGGGGCAGCAGCAGCCACAACAGGGTGAAGAGGGCACCCTTATGGGAACGCCGGCATCCTGAGCCACCGTCGCAGCCACAGAGCACGCAACAGCCAATGCCCCCACAGTCGCCGCCACCAAAATCGCCACCACCGAATTCACCGCCACAACAGTCGTCGCCACGACGGCAGGAGTCACCGAAGGAGCTGGTTGACAGACCGGCGGGGCAGCAGCAGCCACAACAGGGTGAAGAGGGCACCCTTATGGGAACGCCGGCATCCTGAGCCACCGTCGCAGCCACAGAGCACGCAACAGCCAATGCCCCCACAGTCGCCGCCACCAAAATCGCCACCACCGAATTCACCGCCACAACAGTCGTCGCCACGACGGCAGGAGTCACCGAAGGAGCCGCCACAGGAACAGGCGGAGGCGCAGCAAGACCGGAAGGTATGGGAGGAGGAGCCGCGAAGCAACGCGCGCGATCCACGGCAGCACCGAAGGCTGGCAGAGGAGACGGCGTCGGAGGCACGGGAGCAGGTGAAGGTGAAGACGGTCCTGGTTGACAGAACGGCGGGGCAGCAGCAGCCACAACAGGGTGAAGAGGGCACCCTTATGGGAACGCCGGCATCCTGAGCCACCGTCGCAGCCACAGAGCACGCAACAGCCAATGCCCCCACAGTCGCCGCCACCAAAATCGCCACCACCGAATTCACCGCCACAACAGTCGTCGCCACGACGGCAGGAGTCACCGAAGGAGCTGGTTGACAGACCGGCGGGGCAGCAGCAGCCACAACAGGGTGAAGAGGGCACCCTTATGGGAACGCCGGCATCCTGAGCCACCGTCGCAGCCACAGAGCACGCAACAGCCAATGCCCCCACAGTCGCCGCCACCAAAATCGCCACCACCGAATTCACCGCCACAACAGTCGTCGCCACGACGGCAGGAGTCACCGAAGGAGCTGGTTGACAGACCGGCGGGGCAGCAGCAGCCACAACAGGGTGAAGAGGGCACCCTTATGGGAACGCCGGCATCCTGAGCCACCGTCGCAGCCACAGAGCACGCAACAGCCAATGCCCCCACAGTCGCCGCCACCAAAATCGCCACCACCGAATTCACCGCCACAACAGTCGTCGCCACGACGGCAGGAGTCACCGAAGGAGCCGCCACAGGAACAGGCGGAGGCGCAGCAAGACCGGAAGGTATGGGAGGAGGAGCCGCGAAGCAACGCGCGCGATCCACGGCAGCACCGAAGGCTGGCAGAGGAGACGGCGTCGGAGGCACGGGAGCAGGTGAAGGTGAAGACGGTCCTGGTTGACAGAACGGCGGGGCAGCAGCAGCCACAACAGGGTGAAGAGGGCACCCTTATGGGAACGCCGGCATCCTGAGCCACCGTCGCAGCCACAGAGCACGCAACAGCCAATGCCCCCACAGTCGCCGCCACCAAAATCGCCACCACCGAATTCACCGCCACAACAGTCGTCGCCACGACGGCAGGAGTCACCGAAGGAGCTGGTTGACAGACCGGCGGGGCAGCAGCAGCCACAACAGGGTGAAGAGGCACCCTTATGGGAACGCCGGCATCCTGAGCCACCGTCGCAGCCACAGAGCACGCAACAGCCAATTTGGCTTGCAACATGTTGCTGGCAACATTTGGCTTGCAACATGTTGCTGGCAACATTTGGCTTGCAACATGTTGCTGGCAACATTTGGCTTGCAACATGTATCTGGAAACATTTACTTGCAACATGTTGCTGGCAACATTTGGCTTGCAACATGTTGCTGGCAACATTTGGCTTGCAACATGTTGCTGGCAACATTTACTTGCAACATGTTGCTGGCAACATTTGGCTTGCAACATGTTGCTGGCAACATTTACTTGCAACATGTTGCTGGCAACATTTGGCTTGCAACATGTTGCTGGCAACATTTACTTGCAACATGTTGCTGGCAAGACGGGCCTGGTTGACAGACCGGCGGGGCAGCAGCAGCCACAACAGGGTGAAGAGGCACCACCGAATTCACCGCCACAACAGTCGTCGCCACGACGGCAGGAGTCACCGAAGGAGCCGCCACAGGAACAGGCGGAGGCGCAGCAAGACCGGAAGGTATGGGAGGAGGAGCCGCGAAGCAACGCGCGCGATCCACGGCAGCACCGAAGGCTGGCAGAGGAGACGGCGTCGGAGGCACGGGAGCAGGTGAAGGTGAAGACGGTCCTGGTTGACAGAACGGCGGGGCAGCAGCAGCCACAACAGGGTGAAGAGGCACCCTTATGGGAACGCCGGCATCCTGAGCCACCGTCGCAGCCACAGAGCACGCAACAGCCAATGCCCATGCCAATTTACTTGCAACATGTTGCTGGCAACATTTGGCTTGCAACATGTTGCTGGCAACATTTACTTGCAACATGTTGCTGGCAACATTTGGCTAGTTGTGGCAACATTCTCAACAGTTGCTGGCAACATTTGGCCGCAACATGTTGCTGGCAACATTTGGCTTGCAACATGTTGCTGGCAACATTTACTTGCAACATGTTGCCAGCAACATTTGGCTTGCAACATGTTGCTGGAAACATTTGGCTTGCAACATGTTGCTGGCAACATTTGGCTGGCAACATTTGGCTTATAACATGTTCCTGGCAACATTTGACTTGCAACATGTTGCTGGCAACATTTGACTTGCAACATGTTGCTGACAACATTTGGCTTGCAGCATGTTGCTGGCAACATTTACTTGCAACATGTTGCTGGCAACATTTACTTGCAACATGTTGCTGGCAACATTTACTTGCACATGCTGGCACTTTACTTGCAACATGTTGCTGGAACATTTGGCTTGCAACATGTTGCTGGCAACATTTGGCTACTTGCTGGCAACATTTGGCTTCTAACATGTTCCTGGCAACATTTGGCTTGCAACATGTTGCTGGCAACATTTGGCTTGCAACATGTTGCTGGCAACATTTACTTGCAACATGTTGCTGGCAACATTTGGCTCGCAACATGTTGCTGGCAACATTTACTTGCAACATGTTGCCAGCAACATTTGGCTTGCAACATGTTGCTGGAAACATTTGGCTTGCAACATGATGCTGGCAACATTTACTTGCAACATGTTGCTGGCAAAATTTACTTGCAACATGTTGCTGACAACATTTACTTGCAACATGTTGCTGGCAACATTTACTTGCAACATGTTGCTGGAAACATTTGGCTTGTAACATGTTGCTGGCAACATTTGGCTGGCAACATTTGGCTTATAACATGTTCCTGGCAACATTTGGCTTGCAACATGTTGCTGGCAACATTTGGCTTGCAACATGTATCTGGAAACATTTACTTGCAACATGTTGCTGGCAAGACGGGCCTGGTTGCAACATGTTGCTGGCAACATTTGCCAGCAACATGTTGCTGGCAACATTATTGGAACCAGGTATGCTGAGCCACCGTTGCAGCTTGCAACAGTTGCTGCCAACAGTTGGCCACAAAATCACACGCCGCACAGGCACAGGTCTGGGAACATTTACTTGCAACATGTTGCTGGCAACGGAGCCCGAGGCTGGCGGCGTGGGGCACGAGCAGTGAAGGTGGCGGACGGGCCTGGTTGACAGAACGGCAGGGCAGCAGCCACAACAGGGTGAAGAGGCACCCTTATGGGAACGCCGGCATCCTGAGCCACCGTCGCAGCCACAGAGCACGCAACAGCCAATGCCCCCACAGTCGCCGCCACCAAAATCGCCACCACCGAATTCACCGCCACAACAGTCGTCGCCACGACGGCAGGAGTCACCGAAGGAGCCGCCACAGGAACAGGCGGACGCGCAGCAAGACCGGAAGGTATGGGAGGAGGAGCCGCGAAGCAACGCGCGCGATCCACGGCAGCACCGAAGGCTGGCAGAGGAGACGGCGTCGGAGGCACGGGAGCAGGTGAAGGTGAAGACGGTCCTGGTTGACAGAACGGCGGGGCAGCAGCAGCCACAACAGGGTGAAGAGGCACCCTTATGGGAACGCCGGCATCCTGAGCCACCGTCGCAGCCACAGAGCACGCAACAGCCAACGCCCCCGCAGTCGCCGCCACCGAATTCACCGCCACAACAGTCGTTGCCACGACGGCAGGAGTCACCGAAGGAGCCGCCACAGGAACAGGCACAGCAGCCCCAGTGGGGTGGTCCGGAGAACGCGGTATGCGGGCCATTTGTGTCGCAAAGCGTTCACACGGCAGTGAGGAGTGGCATGGTATGGCACCACCAAACGATACACATTACGTGGGCGTCGGGAACCGCACCGTCGGATATAGCCACTATAACGTAATCTGCCAGTAAATATCCCTGTTTCACTCTAACTCTGAAGTTTCTTATCGGATCAGGACATGCCACGCCTCCTAGCCATCTGTACAACGTCCTGATTGTGTCAATGCCTTCTGGAGAATGTGCAGGATCTTTTGCAATCAATTTGCCTACGAAGCCCACGAAGGGAACGAGGAGGAGGCTTAAAGGTGAAGACGGTCCTGGTTGACAGACCGGCGGGGCAGCAGCAGCCACAAAAGGCTGAAAGGCACCCTTATGGGAACGCCGGCATCCTGAGCCACCGTCGCAGCCACAGAGCACGCAACAGCCAATGCCCCCGCAGTCGCCGCCACCAAAATCGCCACCACCGAATTCACCGCCACAACAGTCGTCGCCACGACGGCAGGAGTCACCGAAGGAGCTGGTTGACAGACCGGCGGGGCAGCAGCAGCCACAACAGGGTGAAGAGGCACCCTTATGGGAACGCCGGCATCCTGAGCCACCGTCGCAGCCACAGAGCACGCAACAGCCAATGCCCCCACAGTCGCCGCCACCAAAATCGCCACCACCGAATTCACCGCCACAACAGTCGTCGCCACGACGGCAGGAGTCACCGAAGGAGCCGCCACAGGAACAGGCACAGCAGCCCCAGTGGGGTGGTCCGGAGAACGCGGTATGCGGGCAATTTGTGTCGCAAAGCGTTCACACGGCAGTGAGGAGTGGCATGGTATGGCCCCACCAAACGATACACATCACGTGGGCGTCGGGAACCGCACTGTCGGATAGAGCCACTATAACGTAATCTGCCAGTAAATATCCCTGTTTCACTCTAACTCTGAAGTTTCTTATCGGATCAGCACATGCCACGCCTCCTAGCCATCTGTACAACGTCCTGATTGTGTCAATGCCTTCTGGAGAATGTGCAGGATCTTTTGCAATCAATTTGCCTACGAAGCCCACGAAGGGAACGAGGAGGAGGCTTTGCCTCCTCCGAGGTTCTTAAAGGTGAAGACGGGCCTGGTTGACAGACCGGCGGGGCAGCAGCAGCCACAACAGGGTGAAGAGGCACCCTTATGGGAACGCCGGCATCCTGAGCCACCGTCGCAGCCACAGAGCACGCAACAGCCAATGCCCCCACAGTCGCCGCCACCAAAATCGCCACCACCGAATTCACCGCCACAACAGTCGTCGCCACGACGGCAGGAGTCACCGAAGGAGCCGCCACAGGAACAGGCACAGCAGCCCCAGTGGGGTGGTCCGGAGAACGCGGTATGCGGGCAATTTGTGTCGCAAAGCGTTCACACGGCAGTGAGGAGTGCCATGGTATGGCACCACCAACCGATACACATCACGTGGGCGTCGGGAACCGCACCGTCGGATATAGCCACTATAACGTAATCTGCCAGTAAATATCCCTGTTTCACGCTAACTCTGTAGTTTCTTATCGGATCAGGACATGCCACGCCTCCTAGCCATCTGTACAACGTCCTGATTGTGTCAATGCCTTCTGGAGAATGTGCATTGTTCGAATTTCAATAATATCAGTCTTTATAAAAAACATTTTTACAAACAAGTTTCAAAGTCACCCACTCAGACAAAAAATGCATATTTTTGCTTAATAATACAATTTTTACAACTTTTAAAGGTCGCCCAAATCAGAAAATAAATGCTTATCTAGCTTATATTTGCTTATATTGTTCGAATTCCAATAATATTAGTCTTTATTTCAGACATTTTTACAACAACTTTCTAAAGTCACATAAAACAGACAAGAATTGCCTATTTCGATTATTTTTGCTTATATTGTTCGAATTACAATAGTATCAGTCGTTATTTAAGACATTTTTACAACAACTTTCTAAAGTCTCCGAAAGCAGACAAGCATTGCCTATTTAAATTATTTTTGCTTATATTGTTCGTATTTCAATAGTATCAGTCTTTATTTCAGACATTTTTACAACAACTTTCTAAAGTCACCTAAAACAGACAAGAATTGCCTATTTCGATTATTTTTGCTTATATTGTTCGAATTTCAATAATATCAGTCTTTATTTTAGACACACAAATTAAATTTTTACAACAACTTTCTAAAGTCACCTAAAACAGACAAGAATTGCCTATTTCGATTATTTTTGCTTATATTGGTTTCAATAATATCAGTCTTTATAAAAAATTTTTACAACTCTAAGTTTCAAAAACAACCACTTGCCTATGCATTATTTTTGCTTATATTGTTCGAATTCCAATAATATTAGTCTTTATTTCAGACATTTATACAACAACTTTCTAAAGTTACCTAAAACAACAAGAATTGCCTATTTAAATTATTTTTGCTTATATTGTTCGTATTTCAATAGTATCAATCTTTATTTCAGACATTTTTACAACAACTTTCTAAAGTCACCTAAAACAGACAAGAATTGCCTATTTCGATTATTTTTGCTTATATTGTTCGAATTACAATAGTATCAGTCGTTATTTAAGACATTTTTACAACAACTTTCTAAAGTCTCCGAAAGCAGACAAGCATTGCCTATTTAGATTATTTTTGCTTATATTGTTCGAATTTCAATAGTATCAGCCTTTATTTCAGACATTTTTACAACAACTTTCTAAAGTCACCTAAAACAGACAAGAATTGCCTATTTCGATTATTTTTGCTTATATTGTTCGAATTTCAATAGTATCAGTCGTTATTTAAGACATTTTTACAACAACTTTCTAAAGTCACCTAAAACAGACAAGAATTGCCTATTTCGATTATTTTTGCTTATATTGTTCGAATTTCAATAATATCAGTCTTTATAAAAAACATTTTTACAAGCAAGTTTCAAAGTCACCCACTCAGACAAAAATGCATATTTTTGCTTAATAATACAATTTTTACAACTTTTAAATGTCGCCCAAATCAGAAAATAAATGCTTATCTAGCTTATATTTGCTTATATTGTTCGAATTCCAATAATATTAGTCTTTATTTCAGACATTTATACAACAACTTTCTAAAGTCTCCCAAAGCAGACAAGCATAGCTCATTTCGATTACTTTTGCTTATATTGTTCGAATTCCAATAATATTAGTCTTTATTTCAGACATTTTTACAACAACTTTCTAAAGTCACCTAAAACAGACAAGAATTGCCTATTTCGATTATTTTTGCTTATATTGTTCGAATTTCAATAGTATCAGTCTTTATTTCAGACATTTTTACAACAACTTTCTAAAGTCACCTAAAACAGACAAGAATTGCCTATTTCGATTATTTTTGCTTATATTGTTCGAATTTCAATAATATCAGTCTTTATTTCAAACATTTTTACAAGCAAGTTTCAAAGTCACCCAAACAGACAAAAATGCCATCATTTTTTGCTTAATAATACAATTTTTACAACTTTTAAATGTCGCCCAAATCAGAAAATAAATGCTTATCTAGCTTATATTTGCTTATATTGTTCGAATTCCAATAATATTAGTCTTTATTTCAGACATTTATACAACAACTTTCTAAAGTCTCCCAAAGCAGACAAGCATTGCCTATTTCGATTATTTTTGCTTATATTGTTCGAATTTCAATAATATCAGTCTTTATTTCAGACATTTTTACAACAACTTTCTAAAGTCACCTAAAACAGACAAGAATTGCCTATTTCGATTATTTTTGCTTATATTGTTCGAATTTCAATAGTATCAGTCTTTATTTCAGACATTTTTACAACAACTTTCTAAAGTCACCTAAAACAGACAAGAATTGCCTATTTCGATTATTTTTGCTTATATTGTTCGAATTCCAATAATATCAGTCTTTATTTCAGACATTTTTACAACAACTTTCTAAAGTCACCTAAAACAGACAAGAATTGCCTATTTCGATTATTTTTGCTTATATTGTTCGAATTCCAATAATATCAGTCTTTATTTCAGACATTTTTACAACAACTTTCTAAAGTCACCTAAAACAGACAAGAATTGCGCTTTTCGATTTTTTGCTTATATGTTCGCATCGATTATTTTTGCTTATTTGTTTGATTTCAATAGTATCATTTTACTTTTTACAATAACTTTCTAAAGTCACCTAAAACAGACAAGAATTGCCTATTTCGATTATTTTTGCTTATATTGTTCGAATTTCAATAATATCAGTCTTTATAAAAAACATTTTTACAAACAAGTTTCAAAGTCACCCACTCAGACAAAAATGCATATTTTTGCTTAATAATACAATTTTTACAACTTTTAAAGGTCGCCCAAATCAGAAAATAAATGCTTATCTAGCTTATATTTGCTTATATTGTTCGAATTACAATAGTATCAGTCTTTATTTAAGACATTTTTTTTTTAAAGTCTCCCAAAGCAGACAAGCATAGCTCATTTCGATTACTTTTGCGTATATTGTTCGAATTTCAATAGTACCAGTCTTTATTTCAGACATTTTTACAACAACTTTCTAAAGTCACCTAAAACAGACAAGAATTGCCTATTTCGATTATTTTTGCTTATATTGTTTGAATTTCAATAGTATCAGTCTTTATTTCAGACATTTTTACAATAACTTTCTAAAGTCACCTAAAACAGACAAGAATTGCCTATTTCGATTACTTTTGCTTATTTTGTTCGAATTTCAATAGTACCAGCCTTAAAAAAAACATTTTTACAAACAAGTTTCAAAGTCACCCACTCAGACAAAAAATGCATATTTTTGCTTAATAATACAATTTTTACAACTTTTAAAGGTCGCCCAAATCAGAAAATAAATGCTTATCTAGCTTATATTTGCTTATATTGTTCGAATTACAATAGTATCAGTCTTTATTTAAGACATTTTTACAACAACTTTCTAAAGTCTCCCAAAGCAGACACGCATAGCTCATTTCGATTACTTTTGCTTATATTGTTCGAATTCCAATAATATTAGTCTTTATTTCAGACATTTTTACAACAACTTTCTAAAGTCACCTAAAACAGACAAGAATTGCCTATTTCGATTATTTTTGCGTATATTGTTCGAATTTCAATAGTACCAGTCTTTATTTCAGACATTTTTACAACAACTTTCTAAAGTCACCTAAAACAAAAAGAATTGCCTATTTCGATTATTTTTGCTTATATTGTTCGAATTTCAATAATATCTGTCTTTATTTCAGACATTTTTACAACAACTTTCTAAAGTCACCTAAAACAGACAAGAATTGACTATTTCGATTACTTTTGCTTATTTTGTTCGAATTTCAATAGTACCAGCCTTTTAAAAAACATTTTTACAAACAAGTTTCAAAGTCACCTAAAACAGACAAGAATTGCCTATTTCGATTATTTTTGCTTATATTGTTTGAATTTCAATAGTATCAGTCTTTATTTAAGACATTTTTACAACAACTTTCTAAAGTCTCCCAAAGCAGACAAGCATAGCTCATTTCGATTACTTTTGCTTATATTGTTCGAATTCCAATAATATTAGTCTTTATTTCAGACATTTTTACAACAACTTTCTAAAGTCACCTAAAACAGACAAGAATTGCCTATTTCGATTATTTTTGCTTATATTGTTCGAATTTCAATAATATCTGTCTTTATTTCAGACATTTTTACAACAACTTTCTAAAGTCACCTAAAACAGACAAGAATTGCCTATTTCGATTATTTTTGCTTATATTGTTCGAATTTCAATAATATCAGTCTTTATTTCAGACATTTTTACAACAACTTTCTAAAGTCACCTAAAACAGACAAGAATTGCCTATTTCGATTACTTTTGCTTATATTGTTCGAATTTCAATAGTATCAGTCTTTATTTAAGACATTTTTACAACAACTTTCTAAAGTCACCTAAAACAGACAAGAATTGCCTATTTCGATTATTTTTGCTTATATTGTTCGAATTTCAATAATATCAGTCTTTATTAGAACATTTTTACAACAAGTTTCTAAAGTCACCCAAAACAGACAAGAATTGCCTATCTCGATTATTTTTGCTTATATTGTTCGAATTTCAATAGTATCAGTCTTTATTTCAGACATTTTTACAACAACTTTCTAAAGTCACCCAAAGCAGACAAGCATTGCCTATTTCGATTATTTTTGCTTATATTGTTCGAATTTCAATAATATCAGTCTTTATTTCAGACATTTTTACAACAACTTTCTAAAGTCACCTAAAACAGACAAGAATTGCCTATTTCGATTATTTTTGCTTATATTGTTCGAATTTCAATAGTATCAGTCTTTATTTCAGACATTTTTACAACAACTTTCTAAAGTCACCTAAAACAGACAAGAATTGCCTATTTCGATTATTTTTGCTTATATTGTTCGAATTTCAATAGTATCAGTCTTTATTTCAGACATTTTTACAACAACTTTCTAAAGTCACCTAAAACAGACAAGAATTGCCTATTTCGATTACTTTTGCTTATATTGTTCGAATTTCAATAGTATCAGTCTTTATTTCAGACATTTTTACAACAACTTTCTAAAGTCACCTAAAACAGACAAGAATTGCCTATTTCGATTATTTTTGCTTATATTGTTCGAATTTCAATAATATCAGTCTTTATTTCAGACATTTTTACAACAACTTTCTAAAGTCACCTAAAACAGACAAGAATTGCCTATTTCGATTATTTTTGCTTATATTGTTCGAATTTCAATAGTATCAGTCTTTATTTCAGACATTTTTACAACAACTTTCTAAAGTCACCTAAAACAGACAAGAATTGCCTATTTCGATTATTTTTGCTTATATTGTTCGAATTTCAATAGTATCAGTCTTTATTTAGAACATTTTTACAACAACTTTCTAAAGTCACCTAAAACAGACAAGAATTGCCTATTTCGATTATTTTTGCTTATATTGTTCGAATTTCAATAATATCAGTCTTTATTTCAGACATTTTTACAACAACTTTCTAAAGTCACCTAAAACAGACAAGAATTGCCTATTTCGATTATTTTTGCTTATATTGTTCGAATTTCAATAATATCAGTCTTTATAAAAAACATTTTTACAAACAAGTTTCAAAGTCACCCACTCAGACAAAAATGCATATTTTTGCTTAATAATACAATTTTACAACTTTTAAAGGTCGCCCAAATCAGAAAATAAATGCTTATCTAGCTTATATTTGCTTATATTGTTCGAATTACAATAGTATCAGTCTTTATTTCAGACATTTTTACAACAACTTTCTAAAGTCACCTAAAACAGACAAGAATTGCCTATTTCGATTATTTTTGCTTATATTGTTCGAATTTCAATAGTATCAGTCTTTATTTCAGACATTTTTACAACAACTTTCTAAAGTCACCTAAAACAGACAAGAATTGCCTATTTCGATTATTTTTGCTTATATTGTTCGAATTTCAATAGTATCAGTCTTTATTTCAGACATTTTTACAACAACTTTCTAAAGTCACCTAAAACAGACAAGAATTGCCTATTTCGATTATTTTTGCTTATATTGTTCGTATTTCAATAGTATCAGTCTTTATTTCAGACATTTTTACAATAACTTTCTAAAGTCACCTAAAACAGACAAGAATTGCCTATTTCGATTACTTTTGCTTATTTTGTTCGAATTTCAATAGTACCAGCCTTTAAAAAAACATTTTTACAAACAAGTTTCAAAGTCACCCACTCAGACAAAAAATGCATATTTTTGCTTAATAATACAATTTTTACAACTTTTAAAGGTCGCCCAAATCAGAAAATAAATGCTTATCTAGCTTATATTTGCTTATATTGTTCGAATTCCAATAGTATCAGTCTTTATTTCAGACATTTTTACAACAACTCCTTCTAAAGTCACCCAAAACAGACAAGAATTGCCCATTTCGATTATTTTTGCTTATATTGTTCGAATTTCCAATAGTACCAGTCTTTATTTCAGACATTTTTACAACAACTTTCTAAAGTCACCTAAAACAGACAAGAATTGCCTATTTCGATTATTTTTGCTTATATTGTTTGAATTTCAATAGTATCAGTCTTTATTTCAGACATTTTTACAATAACTTTCTAAAGTCACCTAAAACAGACAAGAATTGCCTATTTCGATTACTTTTGCTTATTTTGTTCGAATTTCAATAGTACCAGCCTTTAAAAAAACATTTTTACAAACAAGTTTCAAAGTCACCCACTCAGACAAAAAATGCATATTTTTGCTTAATAATACAATTTTTACAACTTTTAAAGGTCGCCCAAATCAGAAAATAAATGCTTATCTAGCTTATATTTGCTTATATTGTTCGAATTACAATAGTATCAGTCTTTATTTAAGACATTTTTACAACAACTTTCTAAAGTCTCCCAAAGCAGACAAGCATAGCTCATTTCGATTACTTTTGCTTATATTGTTCGAATTCCAATAATATTAGTCTTTATTTCAGACATTTTTACAACAACTTTCTAAAGTCACCTAAAACAGACAAGAATTGCCTATTTCGATTATTTTTGCGTATATTGTTCGAATTTCAATAGTACCAGTCTTTATTTCAGACATTTTTACAACAACTTTCTAAAGTCACCTAAAACAGACAAGAATTGCCTATTTCGATTATTTTTGCTTATATTGTTCGAATTTCAATAATATCTGTCTTTATTTCAGACATTTTTACAACAACTTTCTAAAGTCACCTAAAACAGACAAGAATTGACTATTTCGATTACTTTTGCTTATTTTGTTCGAATTTCAATAGTACCAGCCTTTATAAAAACATTTTTACAAACAAGTTTCAAAGTCACCTAAAACAGACAAGAATTGCCTATTTCGATTATTTTTGCTTATATTGTTCGAATTTCAATAGTATCAGTCTTTATTTAAGACATTTTTACAACAACTTTCTAAAGTCACCCAAAACAGACAAGCATAGCTCATTTCGATTACTTTTGCTTATATTGTTCGAATTCCAATAATATTAGTCTTTATTTCAGACATTTTTACAACAACTTTCTAAAGTCACCTAAAACAGACAAGAATTGCCTATTTCGATTATTTTTGCTTATATTGTTCGAATTTCAATAATATCAGTCTTTATTTCAGACATTTTTATACACAACTTTCTAAAGTTACCTAAAACAGACAAGAATTGCCTATTTCGATTATTTTTGCTTATATTGTTCGAATTTCAATAATATCAGTCTTTATTTCAGACATTTTTACAACAACTTTCTAAAGTCACCTAAAACAGACAAGAATTGCCTATTTCGATTACTTTTGCTTATTTTGTTCGAATTTCAATAGTATCAGCCTTTATATAAAACATTTTTACAAACAAGTTTCAAAGTCACCCACTCAGACAAAAAATGCATATTTTTGCTTAATAATCAATTTTTACAACTTTTAAAGGTCGCCCAAATCAGAAAATAAATGCTTATCTAGCTTATATTTGCTTATATTGTTCGAATTCCAATAGTATCAGTCTTTATTTCAGACATTTTTACAACAACTTTCTAAAGTCACCTAAAACAGACAAGAATTGCCTCATTTCGATTATTTTTGCTTATATTGTTCGAATTTCAATAATATCAGTCTTTATTTCAGACATTTTTACAACAACTTTCTAAAGTCACCTAAAACAGACAAGAATTGCCTATTTCGATTATTTTTGCTTATATTGTTCGAATTTCAATAGTATCAGTCTTTATTTCAGACATTTTTACAACAACTTTCTAAAGTCACCTAAAACAGACAAGAATTGCCTATTTCGATTATTTTTGCTTATATTGTTCGAATTTCAATAGTATCAGTCTTTATTTCAGACATTTTTACAACAACTTTCTAAAGTCACCTAAAACAGACAAGAATTGCCTATTTCGATTATTTTTGCTTATATTGTTCGAATTTCAATAATATCAGTCTTTATTACAAACATTTTTACAAGCAAGTTTCAAAGTCACCCACACAGACAAAAATGCATATTTTTGCTTTATAATACAATTTTTACAACTTTCAAAGGTCGCCCAAATCAGAAAATAAATGCTTATCTAGCTTATATTTGCTTATATTGTTAGAATTTCAATAGTATCAGTCTTTATTTCAGACATTTTTACAATAACTTTCTAAAGTCACCTAAAACAGACAAGAATTGCCTATTTCGATTACTTTTGCTTATTTTGTTCGAATTTCAATAGTATCAGCCTTTAAAAAAACATTTTTACAAACAAGTTTCAAAGTCACCCACTCAGACAAAAAGATGCATATTTTGCTTAATAATACAATTTTTACAACTTTCAAAGGTCGCCCAAATCAGAAAATAAATGCTTATCTAGCTTATATTTGCTTATATTGTTAGAATTTCAATAGTATCAGTCTTTATTTAAGACATTTTTACAACAACTTTCTAAAGTCTCCCAAAACAGACAAGCATAGCCCATTTCGATTACTTTTGCTTATATTGTTCGAATTCCAATAATATTAGTCTTTATTTCAGACATTTTTACAACAACTTTCTAAAGTCACCTAAAACAGACAAGAATTGCCTATTTCGATTATATTTGCTTATATTGTTCGAATTTCAATAGTATCAGTCTTTATTTCAGACATTTTTACAACAACTTTCTAAAGTCACCTAAAACAGAAAAGAATTGCCTATTTCGATTATTTTTGCTTATATTGTTCGAATTTCAATAATATCAGTCTTTATAAAAAACATTTTTACAACAATTTTCTAAAGTCACCTAAAACAGACAAGAATTGCCTATTTCGATTATTTTTGCTTATATTGTTCGAATTTCAATAGTATCAGTCTTTATTTCAGACATTTTTACAACAACTTTCTAAAGTCACCTAAAACAGACAAGAATTGCCTATTTCGATTATTTTTGCTTATATTGTTCGAATTTCAATAGTATCAGTCTTTATTTCAGACATTTTTACAACAACTTTCTAAAGTCACCTAAAACAGACAAGAATTGCCTATTTCGATTACTTTTGCTTATATTGTTCGAATTTCAATAGTATCAGTCTTTATTTCAGACATTTTTACAATAACTTTCTAAAGTCACCTAAAACAGACAAGAATTGCCTATTTATTATTTTTGCTTATTTTGTTCGAATTTCAATAATATCAGCCTTTATAAAAAACATTTTTACAAACAAGTTTCAAAGTCACCCACTCAGACAAAAATGCATATTTTTGCTTAATAATACAATTTTTACAACTTTTAAAGGTCGCCCAAATCAGAAAATAAATGCTTATCTAGCTTATATTTGCTTATATTGTTCGAATTCCAATAGTATCAGTCTTTATTTCAGACATTTTTACAACAACTTTCTAAAGTCACCCAAAGCAGACAAGAATTGCCCATTTCGATTACTTTTGCTTATATTGTTCGAATTCCAATAGTACCAGTCTTTATTTTAGACATTTTTACAACAACTTTCTAAAGTCACCTAAAACAGACAAGAATTGCCTATTTCGATTATTTTTGCTTATATTGTTTGAATTTCAATAGTATCAGTCTTTATTTCAGACATTTTTACAATAACTTTCTAAAGTCACCTAAAACAGACAAGAATTGCCTATTTCGATTACTTTTGCTTATTTTGTTCGAATTTCAATAGTACCAGCCTTTAAAAAAACATTTTTACAAACAAGTTTCAAAGTCACCCACTCACAAAAAATGCATATTTTTGCTTAATAATACAATTTTTACAACTTTTAAAGGTCGCCCAAATCAGAAAATAAATGCTTATCTAGCTTATATTTGCTTATATTGTTCGAATTACAATAGTATCAGTCTTTATTTAAGACATTTTTACAACAACTTTCTAAAGTCTCCCAAAGCAGACAAGCATAGCTCATTTCGATTACTTTTGCTTATATTGTTCGAATTCCAATAATATTAGTCTTTATTTCAGACATTTTTACAACAACTTTCTAAAGTCACCTAAAACAGACAAGAATTGCCTATTTCGATTATTTTTGCGTATATTGTTCGAATTTCAATAGTACCAGTCTTTATTTCAGACATTTATACAACAACTTTCTAAAGTTACCTAAAACAAAAAGAATTGCATATTTCGATTATTTTTGCTTATATTGTTCGAATTTCAATAATATCTGTCTTTATTTCAGACATTTTTACAACAACTTTCTAAAGTCACCTAAAACAGACAAGAATTGACTATTTCGATTACTTTTGCTTATTTTGTTCGAATTTCAATAGTACCAGCCTTTTAAAAAACATTTTTACAAACAAGTTTCAAAGTCACCTAAAACAGACAAGAATTGCCTATTTCGATTATTTTTGCTTATATTGTTTGAATTTCAATAGTATCAGTCTTTATTTAAGACATTTTTACAACAACTTTCTAAAGTCTCCCAAAGCAGACAAGCATAGCTCATTTCGATTACTTTTGCTTATATTGTTCGAATTCCAATAATATTAGTCTTTATTTCAGACATTTATACAACAACTTTCTAAAGTTACCTAAAACAAAAAGAATTGCCTATTTCGATTATTTTTGCTTATATTGTTCGAATTTCAATAATATCAGTCTTTATTTCAGACATTTATACAACAACTTTCTAAAGTTACCTAAAACAGACAAGAATTGCCTATTTCGATTATTTTTGCTTATATTGTTCGAATTTCAATAGTATCAGTCGTTATTTAAGACATTTTTACAACAACTTTCTAAAGTCACCTAAAACAGACAAGAATTGCCTATTTCGATTACTTTTTGCTTATATTGTTCGAATTTCAATAGTATCCCTGTCTTTATTTCAGACATTTTTACAACAACTTTCTAAAGTCACCTAAAACAGACAAGAATTGCCTATTTCGATTATTTTTGCTTATATTGTTCGAATTTCAATAGTATCAGTCTTTATTTCAGACATTTTTACAACAACTTTCTAAAGTCACCCAAAACAAACAAGCATTGCTCATTTCTCTATTACTTTTGCTTATATTGTTCGAATTCCAATAATATCAGTCTTTATTTCAGACATTTTTACAACAACTTTCTAAAGTCACCTAAAACAGACAAGAATTGCCTATTTCGATTATTTTTGCTTATATTGTTCGAATTTCAATAGTACCAGCCTTTTTTACATTTTTACAAACAAGTTTCTAAAGTCACCTAAAACAGACAAGAATTGCCTATTTCGATTATTTTTGCTTATATTGTTCGAATTTCAATAGTATCAGTCTTTATTTCAGACATTTTTACAACAACTTTCTAAAGTCACCTAAAACAGACAAGAATTGCCTATTTCGATTATTTTTGCTTATATTGTTCGAATTTCAATAATATCAGTCTTTATTTCAGACATTTTTACAACAACTTTCTAAAGTCACCTAAAACAGACAAGAATTGCCTATTTCGATTATTTTTGCTTATATTGTTCGAATTTCAATAATATCAGTCTTTATTTCAGACATTTTTACAACAACTTTCTAAAGTCACCTAAAACAGACAAGAATTGCCTATTTCGATTATTTTTGCTTATATTGTTCGAATTTCAATAATATCAGTCTTTATTTAAGACATTTTTACAACAAGTTTCTAAAGTCACCACTCAGACAAAAATTTCGATTTTTTTGCTTGTTCGATTCAATAGTACAGTTTTTTTCAGACATTTTTACAACAACTTTCTAAAGGTCACCCAAAACAGAAAAGAATTGCCTATTTAGATTATTTTTGCTTATATTGTTCGAATTTCAATAATATCAGTCTTTATTTCAGACATTTTTACAATAACTTTCTAAAGTCACCTAAAACAGACAAGAATTGCCTATTTCGATTACTTTTGCTTATTTTGTTCGAATTTCAATAGTATCAGCCTTTATAAAAAACATTTTTACAAACAAGTTTCAAAGTCACCCACTCAGACAAAAATGCATATTTTTGCTTAATAATACAATTTTTACAACTTTTAAAGGTCGCCCAAATCAGAAAATAAATGCTTATCTAGCTTATATTTGCTTATATTGTTCGAATTACAATAGTATCAGTCTTTATTTAAGACATTTTTACAACAACTTTCTAAAGTCTCCCAAAGCAGACAAGCATAGCTCATTTCGATTACTTTTGCTTATATTGTTCGAATTCCAATAATATTAGTCTTTATTTCAGACATTTTTACAACAACTTTCTAAAGTCACCTAAAACAGACAAGAATTGCCTATTTCGATTATTTTTGCGTATATTGTTCGAATTTCAATAGTACCAGTCTTTATTTCAGACATTTTTACAACAACTTTCTAAAGTCACCTAAAACAAACAAGAATTGCCTATTTCGATTATTTTTGCTTATATTGTTCGAATTTCAATAATATCAGTCTTTATTTCAGACATTTTTACAACAACTTTCTAAAGTCACCTAAAACAGACAAGAATTGACTATTTCGATTACTTTTGCTTATTTTGTTCGAATTTCAATAGTACCAGCCTTTAAAAAAACATTTTTACAAACAAGTTTCAAAGTCACCCACTCAGACAAAAAATGCATATTTTTGCTTAATAATACAATTTTTACAACTTTTAAAGGTCGCCCAAATCAGAAAATAAATGCTTATCTAGCTTATATTTGCTTATATTGTTCGAATTACAATAGTATCAGTCTTTATTTAAGACATTTTTACAACAACTTTCTAAAGTCTCCCAAAGCAGACAAGCATAGCTCATTTCGATTACTTTTGCTTATATTGTTCGAATTCCAATAATATTAGTCTTTATTTCAGACATTTTTACAACAACTTTCTAAAGTCACCTAAAACAGACAAGAATTGACTATTTCGATTACTTTTGCTTATTTTGTTCGAATTTCAATAGTACCAGCCTTTTAAAAAACATTTTTACAAACAAGTTTCAAAGTCACCTAAAACAGACAAGAATTGCCTATTTCGATTATTTTTGCTTATATTGTTTGAATTTCAATAGTATCAGTCTTTATTTCAGACATTTTTACAATAACTTTCTAAAGTCCCCTAAAACAGACAAGAATTGCCTATTTCGATTATTTTTGCTTATATTGTTCGAATTTCAATAATATCAGTCTTTATTTCAGAACATTTTTACAAGCAACTTTCTAAAGTCACCCAAACAGACAAAAATTGCCTATTTATTATTTTGCTTATATTGTTCGAATTCCAATAATATTCTTTATTCAGACATTTTACAAGGTCTCCCTAAAGTCAGAAAAGAATTGCCTATCTCGATTATTTTTGCTTATATTGTTCGAATTCCAATAATATCAGTCTTTATTTCAGACATTTTTACAACAACTTTCTAAAGTCACCTAAAACAGACAAGAATTGCCTATTTCGATTATTTTTGCTTATATTGTTCGAATTTCAATAATATCAGTCTTTATAAAAAACATTTTTACAAACAAGTTTCAAAGTCACCCACTCAGACAAAAAATGCATATTTTTGCTTAATAATACAATTTTTACAACTTTTAAAGGTCGCCCAAATCAGAAAATAAATGCTTATCTAGCTTATATTTGCTTATATTGTTCGAATTCCAATAATATTAGTCTTTGTTTCAGACATTTTTACAACAACTTTCTAAAGTCACCTAAAACAGACAAGAATTGCCTATTTCGATTATTTTTGCTTATATTGTTCGAATTTCAATAGTATCAGTCTTTATTTCAGACATTTTTACAACAACTTTCTAAAGTCACCTAAAACAGACAAGAATTGCCTATTTCGATTATTTTTGCTTATATTGTTCGAATTTCAATAATATCAGTCTTTATTTCAGACATTTTTACAACAACTTTCTAAAGTCACCTAAAACAGACAAGAATTGCCTATTTCGATTATTTTTGCTTATATTGTTCGAATTTCAATAGTATCAGTCTTTATTTCAGACATTTTTACAATAACTTTCTAAAGTCACCTAAAACAGACAAGAATTGCCTATTTCGATTATTTTTGCTTATATTGTTCGAATTTCAATAATATCAGTCTTTATAAAAAACATTTTTACAAACAAGTTTCAAAGTCACCCACTCAGACAAAAATGCATATTTTTGCTTAATAATACAATTTTTACAACTTTTAAAGGTCGCCCAAATCAGAAAATAAATGCTTATCTAGCTTATATTTGCTTATATTGTTCGAATTCCAATAATATCAGTCTTTATTTCAGACATTTTTACAACAACTTTCTAAAGTCTCCCAAAGCAGACAAGCATAGCTCTATTTCGATTACTTTTGCTTATATTGTTCGAATTCTAATAATATTAGTCTTTATTTCAGACATTTTTACAACAACTTTCTAAAGTCACCTAAAACAGACAAGAATTGCCTATTTCGATTATTTTTGCGTATATTGTTCGAATTTCAATAGTACCAGTATTTATTTCAGACATTTTTACAACAACTTTCTAAAGTCACCTAAAACAGACAAGAATTGCCTATTTCGATTATTTTTGCTTATATTGTTTGAATTTCAATAGTATCAGTCTTTATTTCAGACATTTTTACAATAACTTTCTAAAGTCACCTAAAACAGACAAGAATTGCCTATTTGCTTTTGTATTTTGTTCGAATTTCAATAGTATCATTGCTATTTTCACTTTTAGGCCCAATAAATATGCTATCTGCCTTTTTTTGCTTATATTGTTCGAATTACAATAGTATCAGTCTTTATTTAAGACATTTTTACAACAACTTTCTAAAGTCTCCCAAAGCAGACAAGCATAGCTCATTTCGATTACTTTTGCTTATATTGTTCGAATTCCAATAATATTAGTCTTTATTTCAGACATTTATACAACAACTTTCTAAAGTTACCTAAAACAAAAAGAATTGCCTATTTCGATTATTTTTGCTTATATTGTTCGAATTTCAATAATATCTGTCTTTATTTCAGACATTTTTACAACAACTTTCTAAAGTCACCTAAAACAGACAAGAATTGACTATTTCGATTACTTTTGCTTATTTTGTTCGAATTTCAATAGTACCAGCCTTTATTAAAAACATTTTTACAAACAAGTTTCTAAGTCACCTAAAACAGACAAGAATTGCCTATTTCGATTATTTTTGCTTATATTGTTCGAATTACAATAGTATCAGTCTTTATTTAAGACATTTTTACAACAACTTTCTAAAGTCTCCCAAAGCAGACAAGAATTGCCTATTTCGATTATTTTTGCTTATATTGTTCGTATTTCAATAATATCAGTCTTTATTTCAGACATTTTTACAACAACTTTCTAAAGTCACCTAAAACAGACAAGAATTGCCCATTTCGATTACTTTTGCTTATATTGTTCGATTTCCAATAATATTAGTCTTTATTTCAGACATTTTTACAACAACTTTCTAAAGTCACCTAAAACAGACAAGAATTGCCTATTTCGATTATTTTTGCTTATATTGTTCGAATTTCAATAGTATCAGTCTTTATTTCAGACATTTTTACAACTTTCTAAAGTCACCTAAAACAGACAAGAATTGCCTATTTCGATTATTTTTGCTTATATTTTTTGAATTTCAATAGTATCAGTCTTTTTTTCAGACATTTTTACAATAACTTTCTAAAGTCACCTAAAACAGACAAGAATTGCCTCTTTCGATTATTTTTGCTTATATTGTTCGAATTTCAATAATATCAGTCTTTATAAAAAACATTTTTACAAACAAGTTTCAAAGTCACCCACTCAGACAAAAATGCATATTTTTGCTTAATAATACAATTTTTACAACTTTTAAAGGTCGCCCAAATCAGAAAATAAATGCTTATCTAGCTTATATTTGCTTATATTGTTCGAATTACAATAATATCAGTCTTTATTTAAGACATTTTTACAACAACTTTCTAAAGTCTCCCAAAGCAGACAAGCATAGCTCATTTCGATTACTTTTGCTTATATTGTTCGAATTCCAATAATATTAGTCTTTATTTCAGACATTTTTACAACAACTTTCTAAAGTCACCTAAAACAGACAAGAATTGCCTATTTCGATTATTTTTGCTTATATTGTTCGAATTTCAATAGTATCAGTCTTTATTTCAGACATTTTTACAACAACTTTCTAAAGTCACCTAAAACAGACAAGAATTGCCTATTTCGATTATTTTTGCTTATATTGTTCGAATTTCAATAGTATCAGTCTTTATTTCAGACATTTTTACAACAACTTTCTAAAGTCACCTAAAACAGACAAGAATTGCCTATTTCGATTACTTTTGCTTATTTTGTTCGAATTTCAATAGTACCAGTCTTTATACTATATTTTTACAAAGTTCAAGTCGATTATTTAAGACATTTTTACAACAACTTTCTAAAGTCTCCCAAAGCAGACAAGCATAGCTCATTTCGATTATTTTTGCTTATATTGTTCGAATTCCAATAATATTAGTCTTTATTTCAGACATTTTTACAACAACTTTCTAAAGTCACCTGAAACAGACAAGAATTGCCTATTTCGATTATTTTTGCTTATATTGTTCGAATTTCAATAGTATCAGTCTTTATTTCAGACATTTTTACAACAACTTTCTAAAGTCACCTAAAACAGAAAGGAATTGCCTATTTCGATTATTTTTGCTTATATTGTTCGAATTTCAATAATATCAGTCTTTATTTCAGACATTTTTACAACAACTTTCTAAAGTCACCTAAAACAGACAAGAATTGCCTATTTCGATTACTTTTGCTTATATTGTTCGAATTTCAATAGTATCAGTCTTTATTTCAGACATTTTTACAACAACTTTCTAAAGTCACCTAAAACAGACAAGAATTGCCTATTTCGATTATTTTTGCTTATATTGTTCGAATTACAATAGTATCAGTCTTTATTTAAGACATTTTTACAACAACTTTCTAAAGTCTCCTAAAGCAGACAAGAATTGCCTATTTCGATTATTTTTGCTTATATTGTTCGAATTACAATAGTATCAGTCTTTATTTAAGACATTTTTACAACAACTTTCTAAAGTCACCTAAAACAGACAAGAATTGACTATTTCGATTACTTTTGCTTATTTTGTTCGAATTTCAATAGTACCAGCCTTTAAAAAACATTTTTACAAACAAGTTTCAAAGTCACCCACTCAGACAAAAAATGCTTATTTTTGCTTAATAATACAATTTTTACAACTTTTTAAAGGTCGCCCCAAATCAGAAAATAAATGCTTATCTAGCTTATATTTGCTTATATTGTTCGAATTACAATAGTATCAGTCTTTATTTAAGACATTTTTACAACAACTTTCTAAAGTCTCCCAAAGCAGACAAGCATAGCTCATTTCGATTACTTTTGCTTATATTGTTCGAATTTCAATAGTATCAGTCTTTATTTCAGACATTTTTACAACAACTTTCTAAAGTCACCTAAAACAGACAAGAATTGCCTATTTCGATTATTTTTGCTTATATTGTTCGAATTTCAATAGTATCAGTCTTTATTTCAGACATTTTTACAACAACTTTCTAAAGTCACCTAAAACAGACAAGAATTGCCTATTTCGATTATATTTGCTTATATTGTTCGAATTTCAATAGTATCAGCCTTTATAAAAAACATTTTTACAAACAAGTTTCAAAGTCACCCACTCAGACAAAAATGCATATTTTTGCTTAATAATACAATTTTTACAACTTTTAAAGGTCGCCCAAATCAGAAAATAAATGCTTATCTAGCTTATATTTGCTTATATTGTTCGAATTTCAATAGTATCAGTCTTTATTTAAGACATTTTTACAACAACTTTCTAAAGTCTCCCAAAGCAGACAAGCATAGCCTCATTTCGATTACTTTTGCTTATATTGTTCGAATTCCAATAATATCAGTCTTTATTTCAGACATTTTTACAACAACTTTCTAAAGTCACCTAAAACAGACAAGAATTGCCTATTTCGATTATTTTTGCTTATATTGTTCGAATTTCAATAATATCAGTCTTTATTTCAGACATTTTTACAACAACTTTCTAAAGTTACCTAAAACAAAAAAGAATTGCCTATTTCGATTATTTTTGCTTATATTGTTCGAATTTCAATAATATCAGTCTTTATTTCAGACATTTTTACAACAACTTTCTAAAGTCACCTAAAACAGACAAGAATTGACTATTTCGATTACTTTTGCTTATTTTGTTCGAATTTCAATAGTACCAGCCTTTTAAAAAACATTTTTACAAACAAGTTTCAAAGTCACCTAAAACAGACAAGAATTGCCTATTTCGATTATTTTTGCTTATATTGTTCGAATTTCAATAGTATCAGTCTTTATTTAAGACATTTTTACAACAACTTTCTAAAGTCACCCAAAGCAGACAAGAATTGCTCATTTCGATTATTTTTGCTTATATTGTTCGAATTCCAATAATATCAGTCTTTATTTCAGACATTTTTACAACAACTTTCTAAAGTCACCTAAAACAGACAAGAATTGCCTATTTCGATTATTTTTGCTTATATTGTTCGAATTTCAATAATATCAGTCTTTATTTCAGACATTTTTACAACAACTTTCTAAAGTCACCTAAAACAAACAAGAATTGCCTATTTCGATTATTTTTGCTTATATTGTTCGAATTTCAATAATATCAGTCTTTATTTCAGACATTTTTACAACAACTTTCTAAAGTCACCTAAAACAGACAAGAATTGCCTATTTCGATTATTTTTGCTTATATTGTTCGAATTTCAATAATATCAGTCTTTATAAAAAACATTTTTACAAGCAAGTTTCAAAGTCACCCACTCAGACAAAAATTGCATTTTGCTTAATAATACAATTTTTACAACTTTTAAAGGTCCGCCCAACAGAAAATTGCTTATCAGCTTATTTTTGCTTATATTGTTCGAATTCAATAATATCAGTCTTTATTTCAGACATTTTTACAACAACTTTCTAAAGTCACCTAAAACAGACAAGAATTGCCTATTTCGATTATTTTTGCTTATATTGTTCGAATTTCAATAGTATCAGCCTTTAAAAAAACATTTTTACAAACAAGTTTCAAAGTCACCCACTCAGACAAAAATGCATTTTTTGCTTAATTATACAATTTTTACAACTTTTAAAGGTCGCCCAAATCAGAAAATAATGCTTATCTAGCTTATATTTGCTTATATTGTTCGAATTTCAATAGTATCAGTCTTTATTTAAGACATTTTTACAACAACTTTCTAAAGTCTCCCAAAACAGACAAGCATTGCCTATTTCGATTACTTTTTGCTTATATTGTTCGAATTCCAATAATATTAGTCTTTATTTCAGACATTTTTACAACAACTTTCTAAAGTCACCTAAAACAGACAAGAATTGCCTATTTCGATTATTTTTGCGTATATTGTTCGAATTTCAATAGTACCAGTCTTTATTTCAGACATTTTTACAACAACTTTCTAAAGTCACCTAAAACAGACAAGAATTGCCTATTTCGATTATTTTTGCTTATATTGTTCGAATTTCAATAATATCAGTCTTTATTTCAGACATTTTTACAACAACTTTCTAAAGTCACCTAAAACAGACAAGAATTGACTATTTCGATTACTTTTGCTTATTTTGTTCGAATTTCAATAGTACCAGCCTTTTAAAAAACATTTTTACAAACAAGTTTCAAAGTCACCCACTCAGACAAAAAATGCATATTTTTGCTTAATAATACAATTTTTACAACTTTTAAAGGTCGCCCAAATCAGAAAATAAATGCTTATCTAGCTTATATTTGCTTATATTGTTCGAATTACAATAGTATCAGTCTTTATTTAAGACATTTTTACAACAACTTTCTAAAGTCTCCCAAAGCAGACAAGCATAGCTTAATTCTATTACTTTTGTTTATTTCGATTATTTTTGCTTATATTGTTCGAATTACAATAGTACCAGTCTTTATTTCAGACATTTTTACAACAACTTTCTAAAGTCACCTGAAACAGACAAGAATTGCCATTTCGATTATTTTTGCTTATATTGTTCGAATTTCAATAGTATCAGTCTTTATTTCAGACATTTTTACAACAACTTTCTAAAGTCACCTAAAACAGACAAGAATTGACTATTTCGATCACTTTTGCTTATATTGTTCGAATTTCAATAGTATCAGTCTTTATTTCAGACATTTTTACAACAACTTTCTAAAGTCACCTAAAACAGACAAGAATTGCCTATTTCGATTACTTTTGCTTTTTTTTTTTTTTTAAAGTACCGGCCTTTAAAAAACATTTTTACAAACAAGTTTCAAAGTCACCCACTCAGACAAAAATGCATATTTTTGCTTAATAATACAATTTTTACAACTTTTAAAGGTCGCCCAAATCAGAAAATAAATGCTTATCTAGCTTATATTTGCTTATATTGTTCGAATTCCAATAGTATCAGTCTTTATTTAAGACATTTTTACAACAACTTTCTAAAGTCTCCCAAAGCAGACAAGCATAGCTCATTTCGATTACTTTTTGCTTATATTGTTCGAATTCCAATAATATCAGTCTTTATTTCAGACATTTTTACAACAACTTTCTAAAGTCACCTAAAACAGAAAGAATTGCCTATTTCGATTATTTTTGCTTATATTGTTCGAATTTCAATAATATCAGTCTTTATTTCAGACATTTTTACAACAACTTTCTAAAGTCACCTAAAACAGACAAGAATTGCCTATTTCGATTACTTTTGCTTATTTTGTTCGAATTTCAATAGTACCAGTCTTTAAAAAAATTTCAGACATTTTTACAACAACTTTCTAAAGTCACCTAAAACAGACAAGAATTGCCTATTTCGATTATTTTTGCTTATATTGTTCGAATTTCAATAGTATCAGTCTTTATTTCAGACATTTTTACAACAACTTTCTAAAGTCACCTAAAACAGACAAGAATTGCCTATTTCGATTATTTTTGCTTATATTGTTCGAATTTCAATAATATCAGTCTTTATTTAAAACATTTTTACAAACAAGTTTCTAAAGTCACCCAACACAAGCATATTTTGCTTAATAATACAATTTTTACCTTTAAAGGTCGCCCAAATCAGAAAATAAATGCTTATCTAGCTTATATTTGCTTATATTGTTCGAATTCCAATAATATCAGTCTTTATTTCAGACATTTTTACAACAACTTTCTTAAGTCACCTAAAACAGACAAGAATTGCCTATTTCGATTACTTTTGCTTATATTGTTCGAATTTCAATAATATCAGTCTTTATATAAAACATTTTTACAAACAAGTTTCAAAGTCACCCACACAGACAAAAAATGCATATTTTTGCTTATATGCAATTTTTACAACTTTTAAGGTCGCCCAAATCGAAAAATGCTTATCTAGCTTATATTTGCTTATATTGTTCGAATTCCAATAATATTAGTCTTTATTTCAGACATTTTTACAACAACTTTCTAAAGTCACCTAAAACAGACAAGAATTGCCTATTTCGATTATTTTTGCTTATATTGTTCGAATTTCAATAGTATCAGTCTTTATTTCAGACATTTTTACAACAACTTTCTAAAGTCACCTAAAACAGACAAGAATTGCCTATTTCGATTATTTTTGCTTATATTGTTCGAATTTCAATAGTATCAGTCTTTATTTAAGACATTTTTACAACAACTTTCTAAAGTCACCTAAAACAGACAAGAATTGCCTATTTCGATTATATTTGCTTATATTGTTCGAATTTCAATAGTATCAGTCTTTATTTCAGACATTTTTACAACAACTTTCTAAAGTCACCTAAAACAGGCAAGAGTTGCCTATTTCGATTATTTTTGCTTATATTGTTCGAATTTCAATAATATCAGTCTTTATTAAAACATTTTTACAAACAAGTTTCAAAGTCACCCACTCAGACAAAAATTGCATATTTTTGCTTAAATAATACAATTTTTACAACTTTTAAAGGTCGCCCAAATCAGAAAATAAATGCTTATCTAGCTTATATTTGCTTATATTGTTCGAATTCCAATAGTATCAGTCTTTATTTCAGACATTTTTACAACAACTTTCTAAAGTCACCTAAAACAGACAAGAATTGCCTATTTCGATTACTTTTTGCTTATATTGTTCGAATTTCAATAATATCAGTCTTTATTTCAGACATTTTTACAACAACTTTCTAAAGTCACCTAAAACAGACAAGAATTGCCTATTTCGATTATTTTTGCTTATATTGTTCGAATTTCAATAGTACCAGTCTTTATTTCAGACATTTTTACAACAACTTTCTAAAGTCACCTAAAACAGGCAAGAGTTGCCTATTTCGATTATTTTTGCTTATATTGTTCGAATTTCAATAATATCAGTCTTTATTTCAGACATTTTTACAACAACTTTCTAAAGTCACCTAAAACAGACAAGAATTGCCTATTTCGATTATTTTTGCTTATTTTGTTCGAATTTCAATAGTAGCCCTTAGTTCTCAATAGTATCAGTCTTTATTTCAGACATTTTTACAACAACTTTCTAAAGTCACCAAAACAGACAAGAATTGCTCATTTCGATTATTTTTGCTTATATTGTTCGAATTCCAATAATATTAGTCTTTATTTCAGACATTTTTACAACAACTTTCTAAAGTCACCTAAAACAAAAAGAATTGCCTATTTCGATTATTTTTGCTTATATTGTTCGAATTTCAATAATATCAGTCTTTATTTCAGACATTTTTACAACAACTTTCTAAAGTCACCTAAAACAGACAAGAATTGCCTATTTCGATTATTTTTGCTTATATTGTTCGAATTTCAATAATACCAGTCTTTATTTCAAACATTTTTACAAACAAGTTTCTAAAGTCACCTAAAACAGACAAGAATTGCCTATTTCGATTATTTTTGCTTATATTGTTCGAATTTCAATAGTATCAGTCTTTATTTAAGACATTTTTACAACAACTTTCTAAAGTCACCCAAAACAGACAAGATTGCCTATTTCGATTATTTTTGCTTATATTGTTCGAATTTCAATAGTATCAGTCTTTATTTAGACATTTTTACAACAACTTTCTAAAGTCACCCAAAACAGACAAGAATTGCCTATTTCGATTATTTTTGCTTATATTGTTCGAATTCCAATAATATCAGTCTTTATTTCAGACATTTTTACAACAACTTTCTAAAGTCACCTAAAACAGACAAGAATTGCCTATTTCGATTATTTTTGCTTATATTGTTCGAATTTCAATAGTATCAGTCTTTATTTCAGACATTTTTACAACAACTTTCTAAAGTCACCTAAAACAGACAAGAATTGCCTATTTCGATTATTTTTGCTTATATTGTTCGAATTTCAATAGTATCAGTCTTTATTTCAGACATTTTTACAACAACTTTCTAAAGTCACCTAAAACAGACAAGAATTGCCTATTTCGATTATTTTTGCTAATAGTGTTCGAATTTCAATAATATCAGTCTTTATAAAAAACAAGTTTCAAAGTCACCCACTCAGACAAAAAATGCATATTTTTGCTTAATAATACAATTTTTACAACTTTTAAAGGTCGCCCAAATCAGAAAATAAATGCTTATCTAGCTTATATTTGCTTATATTGTTCGAATTCCAATAATATTAGTCTTTATTTCAGACATTTTTACAACAACTTTCTAAAGTCTCCCAAAGCAGACAAGCATAGCTCATTTCGATTACTTTTGCTTATATTGTTCGAATTCCAATAATATTAGTCTTTATTTCAGACATTTTTACAACAACTTTCTAAAGTCACCTAAAACAGACAAGAATTGCCTATTTCGATTATTTTTGCTTATATTGTTCGAATTTCAATAGTACCAGTCTTTATTTCAGACATTTTTACAACAACTTTCTAAAGTCACCTAAAACAGACAAGAATTGCCTATTTCGATTATTTTTGCTTATATTGTTCGAATTTCAATAGTATCAGTCTTTATTTCAGACATTTTTACAACAACTTTCTAAAGTCACCTAAAACAGACAAGAATTGCCTATTTCGATTACTTTTGCTTATATTGTTCGAATTTCAATAGTACCAGCCTTTATAAAACATTTTTACAAACAAGTTTCAAAGTCACCCACTGTCGATAATTTGTTTTTTAATAATACCATTTTTACAACTTTTAACTTAAAGTCGCCCAAATCAGAAAATAAATGCTTATTTAGATTATTTTTGCTTATATTGTTCGAATTCCAATAGTATTAGTCTTTATTTCAGACATTTTTACAACAACTTTCTAAAGTCACCCAAAACAGACAAGAATTGCCCATTTCGATTACTTTTGCTTATATTGTTCGAATTCCAATAATATCAGTCTTTATTTCAGACATTTTTACAACAACTTTCTAAAGTCACCTAAAACAGACAAGAATTGCCTATTTCGATTATTTTTGCTTATATTGTTCGAATTTCAATAGTATCAGTCTTTATTTCAGACATTTTTACAACAACTTTCTAAAGTCACCTAAAACAAACAAGAATTGCCTATTTCGATTATTTTTGCTTATATTGTTCGAATTTCAATAATATCTGTCTTTATTTCAGACATTTTTACAACAACTTTCTAAAGTCACCTAAAACAGACAAGAATTGCCTATTTCGATTACTTTTGCTTATATTGTTCGAATTTCAATAGTACCAGCCTTTATAAAAAACATTTTTACAAACAAGTTTCAAAGTCACCCACTCAGACAAAAATGCATATTTTGCTTAATAATACAATTTTACCTTTTAAAGGTCGCCCAAACAGAAAATAAATGCTTATCTAGCTTATATTTGCTTATATTGTTCGAATTCCAATAGTATTAGTCTTTATTTAGACATTTTTACAACAACTTTCTAAAGTCTCCCAAAACAGACAAGAATAGCCATTTCGATTACTTTTGCTTATATTGTTCGAATTCCAATAATATTAGTCTTTATTTCAGACATTTTTACAACAACTTTCTAAAGTCACCTAAAACAAAAAAGAATTGCCTATTTCGATTATTTTTGCTTATATTGTTCGAATTTCAATAATATCAGTCTTTATTTCAGACATTTTTACAACAACTTTCTAAAGTCACCTAAAACAGACAAGAATTGCCTATTTCGATTATTTTTGCTTATTTTGTTCGAATTTCAATAGTATCAGTCTTTATTAAAAACATTTTTACAAACAACTTTCTAAAGTCACCTAAAACAGACAAGAATTGCCTATTTCGATTATTTTTGCTTATATTGTTCGAATTTCAATAGTATCAGTCTTTATTTAAGACATTTTTACAACAACTTTCTAAAGTCACCCAAAACAGACAAGAATTGCCTATTTCGATTATTTTTGCTTATATTGTTCGAATTTCAATAATATCAGTCTTTATTTCAGACATTTTTACAACAACTTTCTAAAGTCACCTAAAACAGACAAGAATTGACTATTTCGATTACTTTTGCTTATTTTGTTCGAATTTCAATAGTACCAGCCTTTTAAAAAACATTTTTACAAACAAGTTTCAAAGTCACCCACTCAGACAAAAAAGCATATTTTGCTTATATACAATTTTTACAACTTTTAAGGTCGCCCGTCAAAATAAATGCTTATCTAGCTTATATTTGCTTATATTGTTCGAATTCCAATAGTATCAGTCTTTATTTCAGACATTTTTACAACAACTTTCTAAAGTCTCCCAAAGCAGACAAGAATAGCCCATTTCGATTACTTTTGCTTATATTGTTCGAATTCCAATAATATTAGTCTTTATTTCAGACATTTTTACAACAACTTTCTAAAGTCACCTAAAACAAACAAGAATTGCCTATTTCGATTATTTTTGCTTATATTGTTCGAATTTCAATAATATCAGTCTTTATTTCAGACATTTTTACAACAACTTTCTAAAGTCACCTAAAACAGACAAGAATTGCCTATTTCGATTATTTTTGCTTATTTTGTTCGAATTTCAATAGTACCAGCCTTTTTAAAACATTTTTACAAACAAGTTTCAAAGTCACCCAAAACCCAGAATTGCCTATTTCGATTATTTTTGCTTATATTGTTCGAATTTCAATAATATCAGTCTTTATTTCAGACATTTTTACAACAACTTTCTAAAGTCACCTAAAACAGACAAGAATTGACTATTTCGATTACTTTTGCTTATTTTGTTCGAATTTCAATAGTACCAGCCTTTTAAAAAACATTTTTACAAACAAGTTTCAAGTCACCCACTCAGACAAAAAATGCATTTTTTGCTTAATAATACAATTTTTACAACTTTTAAAGGTCGCCCAAATCAGAAAATAAATGCTTATCTAGCTTATATTTGCTTATATTGTTCGAATTACAATAGTATCAGTCTTTATTAAAGACATTTTTACAACAACTTTCTAAAGTCTCCCAAAGCAGACAAGCATAGCTCATTTCGATTACTTTTGCTTATATTGTTCGAATTCCAATAATATTAGTCTTTATTTCAGACATTTTTACAACAACTTTCTAAAGTTACCTAAAACAAAAAAGAATTGCCTATTTCGATTATTTTTGCTTATATTGTTCGAATTTCAATAATATCAGTCTTTATTTCAGACATTTTTACAACAACTTTCTAAAGTCACCTAAAACAGACAAGAATTGACTATTTCGATTACTTTTGCTTATTTTGTTCGAATTTCAATAGTACCAGCCTTTTAAAAACATTTTTACAAACAAGTTTCAAAGTCACCTAAAACAAAAAGAATTGCATATTTCGATTATTTTTGCTTATATTATTCGAATTTCAATCATATCTGTCTTTATTTCAGACATTTTTACAACAACTTTCTAAAGTCACCTAAAACAGACAAGAATTGACTATTTCGATTACTTTTGCTTATTTTGTTCGAATTTCAATAGTACCAGCCTTTTAAAAAACATTTTTACAAACAAGTTTCAAAGTCACCCACTCAGACAAAAAATGCATATTTTTGCTTAATAATACAATTTTTCAACTTTTAAAGGTCGCCCAAATCAGAAAATAAATGCTTATCTAGCTTATATTTGCTTATATTGTTCGAATTACAATAGTATCAGTCTTTATTAAAGACATTTTTACAACAACTTTCTAAAGTCTCCCAAAGCAGACAAGCATAGCTCATTTCGATTACTTTTGCTTATATTGTTCGAATTCCAATAATATTAGTCTTTATTTCAGACATTTATACAACAACTTTCTAAAGTTACCTAAAACAAAAAGAATTGCCTATTTCGATTATTTTTGCTTATATTGTTCGAATTTCAATAATATCTGTCTTTATTTCAGACATTTTTACAACAACTTTCTAAAGTCACCTAAAACAGACAAGAATTGACTATTTCGATTACTTTTGCTTATTTTGTTCGAATTTCAATAGTACCAGCCTTTTAAAAACATTTTTACAAACAAGTTTCTAAGTCACCTAAAACAGACAAGAATAGCCTATTTCGAGTATTTTTGCTTATATTGTTCGAATTACAATAGTATCAGTCGTTATTTAAGACATTTTTACAACAACTTTCTAAAGTCTCCGAAAGCAGACAAGCATTGCCTATTTAAATTATTTTTGCTTATATTGTTCGAATTTCAATAGTATCAGTCTTTATTTCAGACATTTTTACAATAACTTTCTAAAGTCACCTAAAACAGACAAGAATTGCCTATTTCGATTATTTTTGCTTATATTGTTCGAATTTCAATAATATCAGTCTTTATAAAAACATTTTTACAAGCAAGTTTCAAAGTCACCCACTCAGACAAAAAATGCATATTTTTGCTTAATAATTCAGACATTTTTACAACCTTTTAACGGTCGCCCAAATCAGAAAATAATTGCTTATTTAGCTCATATTTGCTTATATTGTTCGAATTCCAATAGTATCAGTCTTTATTTCAGACATTTTTACAACAACTTTCTAAAGTCACCTAAAACAGACAAGAATTGCCTATTTCGATTATTTTTGCTTATATTGTTCGAATTTCAATAATATCAGTCTTTATTTCAGACATTTTTACAACAACTTTCTAAAGTCACCCAAAACAGACAAGAATTGCCTATTTCGATTATATTTCCTTATATTGTTCGAATTTCAATAATATCAGTCTTTATAAAAAACATTTTTACAAACAAGTTTCAAAGTCACCCACTCAGACAAAAATGCATATTTTTGCTTAATAATGCAATTTTTACAACTTTTAAGGTCGCCCAAATCAGAAAATAAATGCTTATCTAGCTTATATTTGCTTATATTGTTCGAATTCCAATAATATTAGTCTTTATTTCAGACATTTTTACAACAACTTTCTAAAGTCACCTAAAACAGACAAGAATTGCCTATTTCGATTATTTTTGCTTATATTGTTCGAATTTCAATAATATCAGTCTTTATTTCAGACATTTTTACAACAACTTTCTAAAGTCACCTAAAACAGACAAGAATTGACCTATTTCGATTATTTTTGCTTATATTGTTCGAATTTCAATAGTATCAGTCTTTATAAAAAAACATTTTTACAAACAATTTTCAAAGTCAACAACTAATTCTTTTTTGCTTAATTCAATTTCACCAACTTTCAAAGTCAGAAAATTGCTTGCCTATTTCGATTATTTTTGCTTATATTGTTCGAATTCCAATAATATTAGTCTTTATTTCAGACATTTTTACAACAACTTTCTAAAGTCACCTAAAACAGACAAGAATTGCCTATTTCGATTATTTTTGCTAATATTGTTCGAATTTCAATAATATCAGTCTTTATTAGAACATTTTTACAAACAAGTTTCAAAGTCACCCACTCAGACAAAAAATGCATATTTTTGCTTAATTTTTATCAATTTTACAACAACTTTTAAAGGTCGCCCAAATCAGAAAATAATTGCTTATTTAGCTCATATTTGCTTATATTGTTCGAATTTCAATAGTATCAGTCTTTATTTAAGACATTTTTACAACAACTTTCTAAAGTCACCCAAAACAGACAAGCATTGCCTATTTCGATTATTTTTGCTTATATTGTTCGAATTTCAATAGTATCAGTCTTTATTTCAGACATTTTTACAACAACTTTCTAAAGTCACCTAAAACAGACAAGAATTGCCTATTTCGATTATTTTTGCTTATATTGTTCGAATTTCAATAATATCAGTCTTTATTAAAACATTTTTACAAGCAAGTTTCTAAAGTCACCCATCAAACAAAAAATGCATATTTTTGCTTAATAATACAATTTTTACAACTTTTAAAGGTCGCCCAAATCAGAAAATAAATGCTTATCTAGCTTATTTTTGCTTATATTGTTCGAATTCCAATAATATTAGTCTTTATTTCAGACATTTTTACAATAACTTTCTAAAGTCACCTAAAACAGACAAGAATTGCCTATTTCGATTACTTTTGCTTATTTTGTTCGAATTTCAATAGTACCAGCCTTTAAAAAAACATTTTTACAAACAAGTTTCAAAGTCACCCACCAGACAAAAATTGCATTTTTTGCTTAATAATACAATTTTTACAACTTTTAAAGGTCGCCCAAATCAGAAAATAAATGCTTATCTAGCTTATATTTATATTGTTCGAATTACAATAGTATCAGTCTTTATTTAAGACATTTTTACAACAACTTTCTAAAGTCTCCCAAAGCAGACAAGCATAGCTCATTTCGATTACTTTTGCTTATATTGTTCGAATTCCAATAATATTAGTCTTTATTTCAGACATTTTTACAACAACTTTCTAAAGTCACCTAAAACAGACAAGAATTGCCTATTTCGATTATTTTTGCTTATATTGTTCGAATTTCAATAGTACCAGTCTTTATAAAAAACATTTTTACAAACAAGTTTCAAAGTCACCCACACAGACAAAAATGCTTATTTTTGCTGATATACAATTTTTACAACTTTTAAAGGTCTCCCAAACCAGAAAAGAATTGCCTATCTAGATTTTATTTGCTTATATTGTTCGAATTCCAATAATATCAGTCTTTATTTCAGACATTTTTACAACAACTTTCTAAAGTCACCTAAAACAGACAAGAATTGCCTATTTCGATTATTTTTGCTAATATTGTTCGAATTTCAATAATAATATCAGTCTTTATAAAAAAAACATTTTTACAAACAAGTTTCAAAGTCACCCACCCAGACAAATGCTTTTTGCCTAATTTATTTACAACTTTTAAAGGTCGCCCAAACAGAAAATAGTAGCTTATTTAGCTTATATTTGCTTATATTGTTCGAATTACAATAGTATCAGTCTTTATTTAAGACATTTTTACAACAACTTTCTAAAGTCACCTAAAACAGACAAGAATTGCCTATTTAAATTATTTTTGCTTATATTGTTCGAATTTCAATAGTATCAGTCTTTATTTCAGACATTTTTACAATAACTTTCTAAAGTCACCTAAAACAGACAAGAATTGCCTATTTCGATTATTTTTGCTTATATTGTTCGAATTTCAATAATATCAGTCTTTATAAAAAACATTTTTACAAGCAAGTTTCAAAGTCACCCACTCAGACAAAAATGCATATTTTTGCTTAATAATACAATTTTTACAAATTTTAAATGTCGCCCAAATCAGAAAATAAATGCTTATCTAGCTTATATTTGCTTATATTGTTCGAATTCCAATAATATTAGTCTTTATTTCAGACATTTATACAACAACTTTCTAAAGTCTCCCAAAGCAGACAAGCATAGCTCATTTCGATTACTTTTGCTTATATTGTTCGAATTCCAATAATATTAGTCTTTATTTCAGACATTTTTACAACAACTTTCTAAAGTCACCTAAAACAGACAAGAATTGCCTATTTCGATTATTTTTGCGTATATTGTTCGAATTTCAATAGTACCAGTCTTTATTTCATACATTTTTACAACAACTTTCTAAAGTCACCTAAAACAGACAAGAATTGCCTATTTCGATTATTTTTGCTTATATTGTTTGAATTTCAATAGTATCAGTCTTTATTTCAGACATTTTTACAACAACTTTCTAAAGTCACCTAAAACAGACAAGAATTGACTATTTCGATTACTTTTGCTTATTTTGTTCGAATTTCAATAGTACCAGCCTTTTGCTTATATTGTTCGAATTACAATAGTATCAGTCTTTATTTAAGACATTTTTACAACAACTTTCTAAAGTCTCCCAAAGCAGACAAGCATAGCTCATTTCGATTACTTTTGCTTATATTGTTCGAATTCCAATAATATTAGTCTTTATTTCAGACATTTATACAACAACTTTCTAAAGTTACCTAAAACAAAAAGAATTGCCTATTTCGATTATTTTTGCTTATATTGTTCGAATTTCAATAATATCTGTCTTTATTTCAGACATTTTTACAACAACTTTCTAAAGTCACCTAAAACAGACAAGAATTGACTATTTCGATTACTTTTGCTTATTTTGTTCGAATTTCAATAGTACCAGCCTTTTAAAAACATTTTTACAAACAAGTTTCAAAGTCACCTAAAACAAAAAGAATTGCATATTTCGATTATTTTTGCTTATATTATTCGAATTTCAATAATATCTGTCTTTATTTCAGACATTTTTACAACAACTTTCTAAAGTCACCTAAAACAGACAAGAATTGACTATTTCGATTACTTTTGCTTATTTTGTTCGAATTTCAATAGTACCAGCCTTTTAAAAAACATTTTTACAAACAAGTTTCAAAGTCACCCACTCAGACAAAAAATGCATATTTTTGCTTAATAATACAATTTTTACAACTTTTAAAGGTCGCCCAAATCAGAAAATAAATGCTTATCTAGCTTATATTTGCTTATATTGTTCGAATTACAATAGTATCAGTCTTTATTTAAGACATTTTTACAACAACTTTCTAAAGTCTCCCAAACAGACAAGCATAGCTCATTTCGATTACTTTTGCTTATATTGTTCGAATTCCAATAATATTAGTCTTTATTTCAGACATTTATACAACAACTTTCTAAAGTTACCTAAAACAAAAAGAATTGCCTATTTCGATTATTTTTGCTTATATTGTTCGAATTTCAATAATATCTGTCTTTATTTCAGACATTTTTACAACAACTTTCTAAAGTCACCTAAAACAGACAAGAATTGACTATTTCGATTACTTTTGCTTATTTTGTTCGAATTTCAATAGTACCAGCCTTTTAAAAAACATTTTTACAAACAAGTTTCTTAGTCACCTAAAACAGACAAGAATAGCCTATTTCGAGTATTTTTGCTTATATTGTTCGAATTACAATAGTATCAGTCGTTATTTAAGACATTTTTACAACAACTTTCTAAAGACCCCTAAAACAGACAAGAATTGCCTCTTTCGATTATTTTTGCTTATATTGTTCGAATTTCAATAGTATCAGTCTTTATTTAAGACATTTTTACAACAACTTTCTAAAGTCACCTAAAACAGACAAGAATTGCCTATTTCGATTACTTTTTGCTTATTTTGTTCGAATTTCAATAGTACCAGCCTTTATAAAAACATTTTTACAAACAAGTTTCAAAGTCACCCACCAGACAAAAATTGCATTTTTTGCTTAATAATACAATTTTTACAACTTTTAAGGTCGCCCAAATCAGAAAATAAATGCTTATCTAGCTTATATTTGCTTATATTGTTCGAATTACAATAGTATCAGTCTTTATTAAAGACATTTTTACAACAACTTTCTAAAGTCTCCCAAAGCAGACAAGCATAGCTCATTTCGATTACTTTTGCTTATATTGTTCGAATTCCAATAATATTAGTCTTTATTTCAGACATTTATACAACAACTTTCTAAAGTTACCTAAAACAAAAAGAATTGCCTATTTCGATTATTTTTGCTTATATTGTTCGAATTTCAATAATATCAGTCTTTATTTCAGACATTTTTACAACAACTTTCTAAAGTCACCTAAAACAGACAAGAATTGACTATTTCGATTACTTTTGCTTATTTTGTTCGAATTTCAATAGTACCAGCCTTTTTTAGACATTTTTACAAACAAGTTTCAAAGTCACCTAAAACAAAAAGAATTGCATATTTCGATTATTTTTGCTTATATTATTCGAATTTCAATCATATCTGTCTTTATTTCAGACATTTTTACAACAACTTTCTAAAGTCACCTAAAACAGACAAGAATTGACTATTTCGATTACTTTTGCTTATTTTGTTCGAATTTCAATAGTACCAGCCTTTTAAAAACATTTTTACAAACAAGTTCACCCACTCAGACAAAAATGCATATTTTTGCTTAATAATACAATTTTTACAACTTTTAAAGGTCGCCCAAATCAGAAAATAAATGCTTATCTAGCTTATATTTGCTTATATTGTTCGAATTACAATAGTATCAGTCTTTATTAAAGACATTTTTACAACAACTTTCTAAAGTCTCCCAAAGCAGACAAGCATAGCTCATTTCGATTACTTTTGCTTATATTGTTCGAATTCCAATAATATTAGTCTTTATTTCAGACATTTTTACAACAACTTTCTAAAGTCACCTAAAACAAAAAGAATTGCCTATTTCGATTATTTTTGCTTATATTGTTCGAATTTCAATAATATCAGTCTTTATTTCAGACATTTTTACAACAACTTTCTAAAGTCACCTAAAACAGACAAGAATTGACTATTTCGATTACTTTTGCTTATTTTGTTCGAATTTCAATAGTACCAGCCTTTATAAAAGACATTTTTACAAACAAGTTTCAAAGTCACCTAAAACAAAAAAGATTGCCTATTTCGATTATTTTTGCTTATATTGTTCGAATTTCAATCATATCTGTCTTTATTTCAGACATTTTTACAACAACTTTCTAAAGTCACCTAAAACAGACAAGAATTGACTATTTCGATTACTTTTGCTTATTTTGTTCGAATTTCAATAGTACCAGCCTTTTAAAAAACATTTTTACAAACAAGTCACCCACTCAGACAAAAAATGCATATTTTTGCTTAATAATACAATTTTTACAACTTTTAAAGGTCGCCCAAATCAGAAAATAAATGCTTATCTAGCTTATATTTGCTTATATTGTTCGAATTACAATAGTATCAGTCTTTATTTAAGACATTTTTACAACAACTTTCTAAAGTCTCCCAAAGCAGACAAGCATAGCTCATTTCGATTACTTTTGCTTATATTGTTCGAATTCCAATAATATTAGTCTTTATTTCAGACATTTATACAACAACTTTCTAAAGTTACCTAAAACAAAAAGAATTGCCTATTTCGATTATTTTTGCTTATATTGTTCGAATTTCAATAATATCTGTCTTTATTTCAGACATTTTTACAACAACTTTCTAAAGTCACCTAAAACAGACAAGAATGACTATTTCGATTACTTTTGCTTATTTTGTTCGAATTTCAATAGTACCAGCCTTTTAAAAAACATTTTTACAAACAAGTTTCTTAGTCACCTAAAACAGACAAGAATAGCCTATTTCGAGTATTTTTGCTTATATTGTTCGAATTACAATAGTATCAGTCGTTATTTAAGACATTTTTACAACAACTTTCTAAAGTCTCCGAAAGCAGACAAGCATTGCCTATTTAAATTATTTTTGCTTATATTGTTCGTATTTCAATAGTATCAGTCTTTATTTCAGACATTTTTACAATAACTTTCTAAAGTCACCTAAAACAGACAAGAATTGCCTATTTCGATTATTTTTGCTTATATTGTTCGAATTTCAATTATATCAGTCTTTATAAAAAACATTTTTACAGGCAAGTTTCAAAGTCACCCACTCAGACAAAAAATGCATATTTATGCCTTAATAATTATATTTTTACAACTTTTAACGGTCGCCCAAATCAGAAAATAGTAGCTTATTTAGCTCATATTTGCTTATATTGTTCGAATTTCCATACTATCGTCTTTATTTCAGACATTTTTACAACAACTTTCTAAAGTCACCTAAAACAGACAAGAATTGCCTATTTCGATTATATTTGCTTATATTGTTCGTATTTCAATAATATCAGTCTTTATTTCAGACATTTTTACAACAACTTTCTAAAGTCTCCCAAAGAAGACAAGCATTGCTTATTTCGATTATATTTCCTTATATTGTTCGAAATTCAATAATATCAGTCTTTATAAAAAACATTTTTACAAACAAGTTTCAAAGTCACCCACTCAGACAAAAATGCATATTTTTGCTTAATAATACAATTTTTACAACTTTTAAAGGTCGCCCAAATCAGAAAATAAATGCTTATCTAGCTTATATTAATTGTTCGAATTCCAATATTAGTCTTTATTTCAGACATTTTTACAACCTTTCTAAAGTTGCCTAAAACAAAAAGAATTGCCTATTTCGATTATTTTTGCTTATATTGTTCGAATTTCAATAATATCAGTCTTTATTTCAGACATTTTTACAACAACTTTCTAAAGTCACCTAAAACAGACAAGAATTGACTATTTCGATTACTTGTGCTTATATTTTTCGAATTTCAATAGTACCAGTCTTTATAAAAAAACATTTTTACAAACAAGTTTCAAAGTCACCCACTCAGACAAAAAATGCATATTTTTGCTTAATAATACAATTTTTACAACTTTTAAAGGTCTCCCCAAACAGAAAATAAATGCTTATCTAGCTTTTATTTGCTTATATTGTTCAAATTTCAATAATATCTGTCTTTATTTCAGACATTTTTACAACAACTTTCTAAAGTCACCTAAAACAGACAAGAATTGCCTATTTCGATTATTTTTGCTAATAGTGTTCGAATTTCAATAATATCAGTCTTTATAAAAAACATTTTTACAAACAAGTTTCAAAGTCACCCACTCAGACAAAAAATGCATATTTATGCCTTAATAATTATATTTTTACAACTTTTAACGGTCGCCCAAATCAGAAAATAGTAGCTTATTTAGCTCATATTTGCTTATATTGTTCGAATTACAATAGTATCAGTCGTTATTTAAGACATTTTTACAACAACTTTCTAAAGTCGCCGAAAGCAGACAAGCATTGCCTATTTAAATTATTTTTGCTTATATTGTTCGTATTTCAATAGTATCAGTCTTTATTTCAGACATTTTTACAATAACTTTCTAAAGTCACCTAAAACAGACAAGAATTGCCTATTTCGATTATTTTTGCTTATATTGTTCGAATTTCAATAATATCAGTCTTTATAAAAACATTTCAAAGTCACCCACTCAGACAAAAATGCTATTTTTGCTTAATGTTATATACTTTAAGGCTTTTTCAATGTCCCCAAAACAGAAAAGAATTGCCTATTTAGCTTATATTTGCTTATATTGTTCGAATTCCAATAATATTAGTCTTTATTTCAGACATTTTTACAATAACTTTCTAAAGTCACCTAAAACAGACAAGAATTGCCTATTTCGATTACTTTTGCTTATTTTGTTCGAATTTCAATAGTACCAGCCTTTAAAAAAACATTTTTACAAACAAGTTTCAAAGTCACCCACTCAGACAAAAAATGCATATTTTTGCTTAATAATACAATTTTTACAACTTTTAAAGGTCGCCCAAATCAGAAAATAAATGCTTATCTAGCTTATATTTGCTTATATTGTTCGAATTACAATAGTATCAGTCTTTATTAAAGACATTTTTACAACAACTTTCTAAAGTCTCCCAAAGCAGACAAGCATAGCTCATTTCGATTACTTTTGCTTATATTGTTCGAATTCCAATAATATTAGTCTTTATTTCAGACATTTATACAACAACTTTCTAAAGTTACCTAAAACAAAAAGAATTGCCTATTTCGATTATTTTTGCTTATATTGTTCGAATTTCAATAATATCTGTCTTTATTTCAGACATTTTTACAACAACTTTCTAAAGTCACCTAAAACAGACAAGAATTGACTATTTCGATTACTTTTGCTTATTTTGTTCGAATTTCAATAGTACCAGCCTTTTAAAAAACATTTTTACAAACAAGTTTCTTAGTCACCTAAAACAGACAAGAATAGCCTATTTCGAGTATTTTTGCTTATATTGTTCGAATTACAATAGTATCAGTCGTTATTTAAGACATTTTTACAACAACTTTCTAAAGTCTCCGAAAGCAGACAAGCATTGCCTATTTAAATTATTTTTGCTTATATTGTTCGTATTTCAATAGTATCAGTCTTTATTTCAGACATTTTTACAATAACTTTCTAAAGTCACCTAAAACAGACAAGAATTGCCTATTTCGATTATTTTTGCTTATATTGTTCGAATTTCAATTATATCAGTCTTTATAAAAAACATTTTTACAGGCAAGTTTCAAAGTCACCCACTCAGACAAAAATGCATATTTTCTAATAATACAATTTTTACAACTTTTAAAGGTCGCCCAAATCAGAAAATAAATGATTATCTAGCTTATATTTGCTTATATTGTTCGAATTCCAATAATATTAGTCTTTATTTCAGACATTTATACAACAACTTTCTAAAGTCGCCTAAAACAAAAAGAATTGCCTATTTCGATTATTTTTGCTTATATTGTTCGAATTTCAATAATATCAGTCTTTATTTCAGACATTTTTACAACAACTTTCTAAAGTCACCTAAAACAGACAAGAATTGACTATTTCGATTACTTTTGCTTATATTTTTCGAATTTCAATAGTATCAGTCTTTATAAAAAACATTTTTACAAACAAGTTTCAAAGTCACCCACACAGACAAAAAATGCATATTTTTGCCTTAATAATTTTACAACTTTTAGGCCCCAAATCACCAAAAATAGATGCTTATTTAGCTCATATTTGCTTATATTGTTCGAATTTCCATACTATCGTCTTTATTTCAGACATTTTTACAACAACTTTCTAAAGTCACCTAAAACAGACAAGAATTGCCTATTTCGATTATATTTGCTTATATTGTTCGAATTTCAATAATATCAGTCTTTATTTCAGACATTTTTACAACAACTTTCTAAAGTCACCTAAAACAGACAAGAATTGCCTATTTCGATTATATTTCCTTATATTGTTCGAATTTCAATAATATCAGTCTTTATAAAAACATTTTAACAAACAAGTTTCAAAGTCACCCACTCAGACAAAAATTGCCTATTTTTTGCTTAATAATCAATTTTTACAACTTTTAAAGGTCGCCCAAACCAGAAAATAAATGCTTATCTAGTTTGTATTTGCTTATATTGTTCGAATTCTAATAATATTAGTCTTTATTTCAGACATTTTTACAACAACTTTCTAAAGTCACCTAAAACAGACAAGAATTGCCTATTTCGATTATTTTTGCTAATAGTGTTCGAATTTCAATAATAATATCAGTCTTTATAAAAAACATTTTTACAAACAAGTTTCAAAGTCACCCACCGACAAAAAATGCATATTTATGCCTAATAATTATATTTTTACAACTTTTTAAACGCGTCACCCAAATCAGAAAATAGTAGCTTATTTAGCTCATATTTGCTTATATTGTTCGAATTTCCATACTATCGTCTTTATTTCAGACATTTTTACAACAACTTTCTAAAGTCACCTAAAACAGACAAGAATTGCCTATTTCGATTATATTTGCTTATATTGTTCGAATTTCAATAATATCAGTCTTTATTTCAGACATTTTTACAACAACTTTCTAAAGTCTCCCAAAGAAGACAAGCATTGCTTATTTCGATTATATTTCCTTATATTGTTCGAAATTCAATAATATCAGTCTTTATAAAAAACATTTTAACAAACAAGTTTCAAAGTCACCCACTCAGACAAAAAATGCATATTTTTGCTTAATAATACAATTTTTACAACTTTTAAAGGTCGCCCAAATCAGAAAATAAATGCTTATCTAGTTTGTATTTGCTTATATTGTTCGAATTCTAATAATATTAGTCTTTATTTCAGACATTTTTACAACAACTTTCTAAAGTCACCTAAAACAGACAAGAATTGCCTATTTCGATTATTTTTGCTTATATTGTTCGTATTTCAATAGTATCAGTCTTTATTTCAGACATTTTTACAACAACTTTCTAAAGTCACCTGAAACAGACAAGAATTGCCTATTTCGATTATTTTTGCTTATATTGTTCAAATTTCAATAATATCTGTCTTTATTTCATACATTTTTACAACAACTTTCTAAAGTCTCCCAAAGAAAACAAGAATTGTCTATTTCGATTATGTTTGCTTATATTGTTTGAATTTCAATAGTATCAGTCTTTATTTCAGACATTTTTGCAATAACTTTCTAAAGTCACCTAAAACAGACAAGAATTGACTATTTCGATTACTTTTGCTTATTTTGTTCGAATTTCAATAGTACCAGCCTTTTGCTTCATTGTTCGATCAATAGTATCAGTCTTTATTTGCATTTTTACAACAACTTTCTAAAGTCTCCCAAAGCAGACAAGCAATTGCTTTTCTCTTGCTTATATTGTTCGAATTCCAATAATATTAGTCTTTATTTCAGACAACAACTTTCTAAAGTTACCTAAAACAAAAAGAATTGCCTATTTCGATTATTTTTGCTTATATTGTTCAAATTTCAATAATATCTGTCTTTATTTCATACATTTTTACAACAACTTTCTAAAGTCACCTAAAACAGACAAGAATTGCCTATTTCGATTATTTTTGCTAATAGTGTTCGAATTTCAATAGTACCAGCCTTTTAAAAACATTTTTACAAACAAGTTTCAAAGTCACCCAACACAAAAAGAATTGCCTTTCGATTTTTGCAATTCGTCACCTAAAACAGACAAGAATAGCCTATTTCGAGTATTTTTGCTTATATTGTTCGAATTACAATAGTATCAGTCGTTATTTAAGACATTTTGACAACAACTTTCTAAAGTCTCCGAAAGCAGACAAGCATTGCCTATTTAAATTATTTTTGCTTATATTGTTCGTATTTCAATAGTATCAGTCTTTATTTCAGACATTTTTACAATAACTTTCTAAAGTCACCTAAAACAGACAAGAATTGCCTATTTCGATTATTTTTGCTTATATTGTTCGAATTTCAATAATATCAGTCTTTATAAAAAACATTTTTACAGGCAAGTTTCAAAGTCACCCACTCAGACAAAAATGCATATTTTTGCTTAATAATACAATTTTTACAACTTTTAAATGTCGCCCAAATCAGAAAATAAATGCTTATCTAGCTTATATTTGCTTATATTGTTCGAATTCCAATAATATTAGTCTTTATTTCAGACATTTTTACAACAACTTTCTAAAGTCGCCTAAAACAACAAGAATTGCCTATTTCGATTATTTTTGCTTATATTGTTCGAATTTCAATAATATCAGTCTTTATTTCAGACATTTTTACAACAACTTTCTAAAGTCACCTAAAACAGACAAGAATTGACTATTTCGATTACTTTTGCTTATATTTTTCGAATTTCAATAGTACCAGTCTTTATAAAAAAACATTTTTACAAACAAGTTTCAAAGTCACCCACTCAGACAAAAAATGCATATTTTTGCTTAATAATACAATTTTTACAACTTTTAAAGGTCTCCCAAACCAGAAAATAAATGTTTATCTAGTTTTTATTTGCTTATATTGTTCGAATTCTAATAATATTAGTCTTTATTTCAGACATTTTTACAACAACTTTCTAAAGTCACCTAAAACAGACAAGAATTGCCTATTTCGATTATTTTTGCTAATAGTGTTCGAATTTCAATAATAATATCAGTCTTTATTTCAGACATTTTTACAACAACTTTCTAAAGTCTCCCAAAGAAGACAAGCATTGCTTATTTCGATTATATTTCCTTATATTGTTCGAAATTCAATAATATCAGTCTTTATAAAAACATTTTTACAAACAAGTTTCAAAGTCACCCACCAGACAAAAAATGCATATTTTTGCTTATATGTTATATTTTTACAACTTTTAACGGTCGCCCAAATCAGAAAATAGTAGCTTATTTAGCTCATATTTGCTTATATTGTTCGAATTTCCATACTATCGTCTTTATTTCAGACATTTTTACAACAACTTTCTAAAGTCACCTAAAACAGACAAGAATTGCCTATTTCGATTATATTTGCTTATATTGTTCGAATTTCAATAATATCAGTCTTTATTTCAGACATTTTTACAACAACTTTCTAAAGTCTCCCAAAGAAGACAAGCATTGCTTATTTCGATTATATTTCCTTATATTGTTCGAAATTCAATAATATCAGTCTTTATAAAAAACATTTTAACAAACAAGTTTCAAAGTCACCCACCAGACAAAAATTGCATTTTGCTTATAATTTTACAACTTTTAAAGGTCGCCCAAATCAGAAATAAATGCTTATCTAGTTTGTATTTGCTTATATTGTTCGAATTCTAATAATATTAGTCTTTATTTCAGACATTTTTACAACAACTTTCTAAAGTCACCTAAAACAGACAAGAATTGCCTATTTCGATTATTTTTGCTTATATTGTTCGTATTTCAATAGTATCAGTCTTTATTTCAGACATTTTTACAACAACTTTCTAAAGTCACCTGAAACAGACAAGAATTGCCTATTTGGTCTCCCAAAGAAGACAAGCATAGCTCATTTCGATTATTTTTGCTTATATTGTTCGATTTCCAATAATATTAGTCTTTATTTCATACATTTTTACAACAACTTTCTAAAGTCACCTAAAACAGACAAGAATAGCCTATTTCGATTAGTTTTGCTTATATTGTTCGTATTTCAATAGTATCAGTCTTTATTTCAGACATTTTTACAACAACTTTCTAAAGACACCTAAAACAGACAATAATTGCCTATTTCAATTATTTTTGCTTATATTGTTCGTATTTCAATAGTATCAGTCTTTATTTCAGACATTATACAACAACTTTCTAAAGTCTCCCAAAGAAAACAAGAATTGTCTATTTCGATTATTTTTGCTCATATTGTTCGAATTTCAATAATATCAGTCTTTATAAAAAACATTTTTACAAACAAGTTTCAAAGTCACCCACCAGACAAAAATGCATATTTTGCCTTAATAATTCAATTTTTACAACTTTTAAAGGTCGCCCAAATCAGAAAATAGTAGCTTATTTAGCTCATATTTGCATATATTGTTCGAATTTCCATACTATCAGTCTTTATTTCAGACATTTTACAACAACTTTCTAAAGTCTCCCAAAGAAAACAAGAATTGTCTATTTCGATTATTTTTGCTTATATTGTTCGAATTTCAATAATATCAGTCTTTATAAAAAACATGTTTACAAACAAGTTTCAAAGTCACCCACTTAACAATTTTTACAACTTTTAAAGGTCGCCCAAATCAGAAAATAAATGCTTATCTAGCTTATATTTGCTTATATTGTTCGAACTACAATAATATTAGTCTTTATTTCAGACATTTATACAACAACTTTCTAAAGTTACCTAAAACAAAACGAATTGCCTATTTCGATTATTTTTGCTTATATTGTTTGAATTTCAATAGTATCAGTCTTTATTTCAGACATTTTTACAATAACTTTCTAAAGTCACCTAAAACAGACAAGAATTGCCTATTTCGATTATTTTTGCTTATTTTGTTCGAATTTCAATAGTACCAGCCTTTTAAAAAACATTTTTACAAACAAGTTTCAAAGTCACCTAAAACAGACAAGAATTGCCTATTTCGATTATTTTTGCTTATATTGTTTGAATTTCAATAGTATCAGTCTTTATTTCAGACATTTTTACAATAACTTTCTAAAGTCACCTAAAACAGACAAGAATTGCCTATTTCTATTATTTTTGCTTATATTGTTCAAATTACAATAGTATCAGTCGTTATTTAAGACATTTTTAAAACAACTTTCTGAAGTCTCCGAAAGCAGACAAGCATTGCCTATTTAAATTATTTTTGCTTATATTGTTCGTATTTCAATAGTATCAATCTTTATTTCAGACATTTTTACAACAACTTTCTAAAGTCACCTAAAACAGACAAGAATTGCCTATTTCGATTATTTTTGCTTATATTGTTCGAATTACAATAGTATCAGTCGTTATTTAAGACATTTTTAAAACAACTTTCTAAAGTCACCTAAAACAGACAAGAATTGCCTATTTCGATTATTTTTGCTTATATTGTTCGAATTACAATAGTATCAGTCGTTATTTAAGACATTTTTAAAACAACTTTCTAAAGTCTCCGAAAGCAGACAAGCATTGCCTATTTAAATTATTTTTGCTTATATTGTTCGTATTTCAATAGTATCAGTCTTTATTTCAGACATTTTTACAATAACTTTCTAAAGTCACCTAAAACAGACAAGAATTGCCTATTTCGATTATTTTTGCTTATATTGTTTGAATTTCAATAATATCAGTCTTTATAAAAAACATTTTTACAAGCAAGTTTCAAAGTCACCCACTCAGACAAAAATGCATATTTTTGCTTAATAATACAATTTTTACAACTTTTAAATGTCGCCCAAATCAGAAAATAAATGCTTATCTAGCTTATATTTCCTTATATTGTTCGAATTCCAATAATATTAGTCTTTATTTCAGACATTTTTACAACAACTTTCTAAAGTCACCAAAACAGACAAGCATTGCCATTTCGATTACTTTTGCTTATATTGTTCGAATTCCAATAATATCAGTCTTTATTTCAGACATTTTTACAACAACTTTCTAAAGTCACCTAAAACAGACAAGAATTGCCTATTTCGATTATTTTTGCTTATATTGTTCGAATTTCAATAGTACCAGTCTTTATTTCATACATTTTTACAACAACTTTCTAAAGTCACCTAAAACAGACAAGAATTGCCTATTTCGATTATTTTTGCTTATATTGTTTGAATTTCAATAGTATCAGTCTTTATTTCAGACATTTTTACAATAACTCTCTAAAGTCACCTAAAACAGACAAGAATTGCCTATTTCGATTACTTTTGCTTATTTTGTTCGAATTTCAATAGTACCAGCCTTTAAAAAAACATTTTTACAAACAAGTTTCAAAGTCACCCACTCAGACAAAAAATGCATATTTTTGCTTAATAATACAATTTTTACAACTTTTAAAGGTCGCCCAAATCAGAAAATAAATGCTTATCTAGCTTATATTTGCTTATATTGTTCGAATTACAATAGTATCAGTCTTTATTTAAGACATTTTTTTTTTAAAGTCTCCCAAAGCAGACAAGCATAGCTCATTTCGATTACTTTTGCGTATATTGTTCGAATTTCAATACAGTCTTTATTTCAGACATTTTTACAATAACTTTCTAAAGTCACCTAAAACAGACAAGAATTGCCTATTTCGATTATTTTTGCTTATATTGTTTGAATTTCAATAGTATCAGTCTTTATTTCAGACATTTTTACAATAACTTTCTAAAGTCACCTAAAACAGACAAGAATTGCCTATTTCGATTATTTTTGCGTATATTGTTCGAATTTCAATAGTACCAGTCTTTATTTCATACATTTTTACAACAACTTTCTAAAGTCACCTAAAACAGACAAGAATTGCCTATTTCGATTATTTTTGCTTATATTGTTCGAATTACAATAGTATCAGTCGTTATTTAAGACATTTTTACAATAACTTTCTAAAGTCACCTAAAACAGACAAGAATTGCCTATTTCGATTATTTTTGCTTATATTGTTCGAATTTCAATAATATCAGTCTTTATAAAAAACATTTTTACAAGCAAGTTTCAAAGTCACCCACTCAGACAAAAATGCATATTTTTGCTTAATAATACAATTTTTACAACTTTTAAATGTCGCCCAAATCAGAAAATAAATGCTTATCTAGCTTATATTTGCTTATATTGTTCGAATTACAATAGTATCAGTCTTTATTAAAGACATTTTTACAACAACTTCTTAAAGTCTCCCAAAGCGGACAAGCATTGCCTATTTAAATTATTGTTGCTTATATTGTTCGTATTTCAATAGTATCAGTCTTTATTTCAGACATTTTTACAACAACTTTCTAAAGTCACCTAAAACAGACAAGAATTGCCTATTTCGATTATTGTTGCTTATATTGTTCGAATTACAATAGTATCAGTCGTTATTTAAGACATTTTTACAACAACTTTCTAAAGTCTCCGAAAGCAGACAAGCATTGCCTATTTAAATTATTTTTGCTTATATTGTTCGTATTTCAATAGTATCAGTCTTTATTTCAGACATTTTTACAAAAACTTTCTAAAGTCACCTAAAACAGACAAGAATTGCCTATTTCTATTATTTTTGCGTATATTGTTCGAATTTCAATAGTACCAGTCTTTATTTCACAACAACTTTCTAAGTTACCTAACAAAAAGAATTGCATTTTCGATTATTTTTGCTTATATTGTTCGAATTTCAATAATATCTGTCTTTATTTCAGACATTTTTACAACAACTTTCTAAAGTCACCTAAAACAGACAAGAATTGACTATTTCGATTACTTTTGCTTATTTTGTTCGAATTTCAATAGTACCAGCCTTTAAAAAAACATTTTTACAAACAAGTTTCAAAGTCACCCACTCAGACAAAAATGCATATTTTTGCTTAATAATACAATTTTTACAACTTTTAAAGGTCGCCCAAATCAGAAAATAAATGCTTATCTAGCTTATATTTGCTTATATTGTTCGAATTACAATAGTATCTGTCTTTAATGAAGACATTTTTACAACAACTTTCTAAAGTCTCCCAAAGCTTTGCCTATTTAAATTATTTTTGCTTATATTGTTCGTATTTCAATAGTATCAATCTTTATTTCATACATTTTTACAACAACTTTCTAAAGTCACCTAAAACAGACAAGAATTGCCTATTTCGATTATTTTTGCTTATATTGTTTGAATTTCAATAGTATCAGTCTTTATTTCAGACATTTTTACAATAACTTTCTAAAGTCACCTAAAACAGACAATATATTGTTCGAATTACAATAGTATCAGTCGTTATTTAAGACATTTTTACAATAACTTTCTAAAGTCACCTAAAACAGACAAGAATTGCCTATTTCGATTATTTTTGCTTATATTGTTCGAATTTCAATAATATCAGTCTTTATAAAAAACATTTTTACAAGCAAGTTTCAAAGTCACCCACTCAGACAAAAATGCATATTTTTGCTTAATAATACAATTTTTACAACTTTTAAATGTCGCCCAAATCAGAAAATAAATGCTTATCTAGCTTATATTTGCTTATATTGTTCGAATTACAGTAGTATCAGTCTTTATTAAAGACATTTTTACAACTTTCTAAAGTCTCCCAAAGCGGACAAGCATTGCCTATTTAAATTATTGTTGCTTATATTGTTCGTATTTCAATAGTATCAGTCTTTATTTCAGACATTTTTACAACAACTTTCTAAAGTCACCTAAAACAGACAAGAATTGCCTATTTCGATTATTGTTGCTTATATTGTTCGAATTACAATAGTATCAGTCGTTATTTAGACATTTTTACAACAACTTTCTAAAGTCTCCGAAAAGCAGACAAGCATTGCCTATTTAAATTATTTTTGCTTAATTGTTCGTATTTCAATAGTATCAGTCTTTATTTCAGACATTTTTACAAAAACTTTCTAAAGTCACCTAAAACAGACAAGAATTGCCTATTTCGATTATTTTTGCGTATATTGTTCGAATTTCAATAGTACCAGTCTTTATTTCAGACATTTATACAACAACTTTCTAAAGTTACCTAAAACAAAAAGAATTGCATATTTCGATTATTTTTGCTTATATTGTTCGAATTTCAATAATATCTGTCTTTATTTCAGACATTTTTACAACAACTTTCTAAAGTCACCTAAAACAGACAAGAATTGACTATTTCGATTACTTTTGCTTATTTTGTTCGAATTTCAATAGTACCAGCCTTTTAAAAACATTTTTACAAACAAGTTTCAAAGTCACCTAACACAAAAAGAATTGCATATTTCGATTCGAATTTCTTAGTCACCTAAAACAGACAAGAATAGCCTATTTCGAGTATTTTTGCTTATATTGTTCGAATTACAATAGTATCAGTCGTTATTTAAGACATTTTGACAACAACTTTCTAAAGTCTCCCAAAACAGACAAGAATTGCCTATTTCAATTATTTTTGCTTATATTGTTCGAATTTCAATAGTATCAGTCTTTATTTCAGACATTTTTACAATAACTTTCTAAAGTCACCTAAAACAGACAAGAATTGCCTATTTCGATTATTTTTGCTTATATTGTTCGAATTTCAATAATATCAGTCTTTATAAAAAACATTTTTACAGGCAAGTTTCAAAGTCACCCACCCAGACAAAAATGCATATTTTTGCTTAATAATACAATTTTTACAACTTTTAAATGTCGCCCAAATCAGAAAATAAATGCTTATCTAGCTTATATTTGCTTATATTGTTCGAATTCCAATAATATTAGTCTTTATTTCAGACATTTATACAACAACTTTCTAAAGTTGCCTAAAACAAAAAGAATTGCCTATTTCGATTATTTTTGCTTATATTGTTCGAATTTCAATAATATCAGTCTTTATTTCAGACATTTTTACAACAACTTTCTAAAGTCACCTAAAACAGACAAGAATTGACTATTTCGATTACTTTTGCTTATATTGTTCGAATTTCAATAGTACCAGTCTTTATAAAAACATTTTTACAAACAAGTTTCAAAGTCACCCACTCAGACAAAAAATGCATATTTTTGCTTAATAATACAATTTTTACAACTTTTAAAGGTCCCCCAAACCAGAAAATAAATGCTTATCTAGTTTTTATTTGCTTATATTGTTCGAATTCTAATAATATTAGTCTTTATTTCAGACATTTTTACAACAACTTTCTAAAGTCACCTAAAACAGACAAGAATTGCCTATTTCGATTATTTTTGCTTATATTGTTCGAATTACAATAGTATCAGTCGTTATTTAAGACATTTTTACAAACAAGTTTCAAAGTCACCTAACACAAAAAGAATTGCCTATTTCGATTCGATTTTTGCTTATTGTCACCGAATTCAAGAATATTAGCTATTTAGACATTTTTGCTTATTTGTTCGAATTACAATGGGTTAGACATTTCAACAACTTTCTAAAGTCTCCCAAAGCAGACAAGCATTGCCTATTTAAATTATTTTTGCTTATATTGTTCGTATTTCAATAGTATCAGTCTTTATTTCAGACATTTTTACAATAACTTTCTAAAGTCACCTAAAACAGACAAGAATTGCCTATTTCGATTATTTTTGCTTATATTGTTCGAATTTCAATAATATCAGTCTTTATAAAAAACATTTTTACAAGCAAGTTTCAAAGTCACCCACTCAGACAAAAATGATATTTTGCTAATAATACAATTTTTACAACTTTTAAATTCGCCCAAATCAGAAAATAAATGCTTATCTAGCTTATATTTGCTTATATTGTTCGAATTCCAATAATATCAGTCTTTATTTCAGACATTTATACAACAACTTTCTAAAGTTACCTAAAACAAAAAGAATTGCCTATTTCGATTATTTTTGCTTATATTGTTCGAATTTCAATAATATCAGTCTTTATTTCAGACATTTTTACAACAACTTTCTAAAGTCACCTAAAACAGACAAGAATTGACTATTTCGATTACTTTTGCTTATATTGTTCGAATTTCAATAGTACCAGTCTTTAAAAAAACATTTTTACAAACAAGTTTCAAAGTCACCCACTCAGACAAAAAATGCATATTTTTGCTTAATAATACAATTTTTACAACTTTTAAAGGTCGCCCAAACCAGAAAATAAATGCTTATCTAGCTTTTATTTGCTTATATTGTTCGAATTCCAATAATATCAGTCTTTATTTCAGACATTTTTACAACAACTTTCTAAAGTCACCTAAAACAGACAAGAATTGCCTATTTCGATTATTTTTGCTTATTTTGTTCGAATTTCAATAGTATCAGCCTTTTTAAAACATTTTTACAAACAAGTTTCAAAGTCACCTAACACAAAAAAATTGCATATTTGATTCTTAGTCACCAAAACAGACAAGAATAGCCTATTTCGAGTATTTTTGCTTATATTGTTCGAATTACAATAGTATCAGTCGTTATTTAAGACATTTTTACAACAACTTTCTAAAGTCTCCGAAAGCAGACAAGCATTGCCTATTTAAATTATTTTTGCTTATATTGTTCGTATTTCAATAGTATCAGTCTTTATTTCAGACATTTTTACAATAACTTTCTAAAGTCACCTAAAACAGACAAGAATTGCCTATTTCGATTATTTTTGCTTATATTGTTCGAATTTCAATAATATCAGTCTTTATAAAAAACATTTTTACAAGCAAGTTTCAAAGTCACCCACTCAGACAAAAATGCATATTTTTGCTTAATAATACAATTTTTACAACTTTTAAATGTCGCCCAAATCAGAAAATAAATGCTTATCTAGCTTATATTTGCTTATATTGTTCGAATTCCAATAATATTAGTCTTTATTTCAGACATTTATACAACAACTTTCTAAAGTTACCTAAAACAAAAAGAATTGCCTATTTCGATTATTTTTGCTTATATTGTTCGAATTTCAATAATATCTGTCTTTATTTCAGACATTTTTACAACAACTTTCTAAAGTCACCTAAAACAGACAAGAATTGACTATTTCGATTACTTTTGCTTATATTTTTCGAATTTCAATAGTACCAGTCTTTATAAAAAAACAATTTTATAAACAAGTTTCAAAGTCACCCACTCAGACAAAAAATGCATATTTTTGCTTAATAATACAATTTTTACAACTTTTAAAGGTCCTCCAAACCAGAAAATAAATGCTTATCTAGTTTTTATTTGCTTATATTGTTCGAATTCTAATAATATTAGTCTTTATTTCAGACATTTTTACAACAACTTTCTAAAGTCACCTAAAACAGACAAGAATTGCCTATTTCGATTATTTTTGCTTATATTGTTCGAATTTCAATAATATCAGTCTTTATTTCAGACATTTTTACAACAACTTTCTAAAGTCTCCCAAAGAAGACAAGCATTGCTTATTTCGATTATATTTCCTTATATTGTTCGAAATTCAATAATATCAGTCTTTATAAAAAACATTTTTACAAACAAGTTTCAAAGTCACCCACTCAGACAAAAAATGCATATTTTTGCTTAATAATAATTTTTACAACTTTTAAGGTCGCCCAAATCAGAAAATAAATGCTTATCTAGCTCATATTTGCTTATATTGTTCGAATTTCCAATAATATCAGTCTTTATTTCAGACATTTTTACAACAACTTTCTAAAGTCACCTAAAACAGACAAGAATTGCCTATTTCGATTATATTTGCTTATATTGTTCGAATTTCAATAATATCAGTCTTTATTTCAGACATTTTTACAACAACTTTCTAAAGTCACCCAAAGACAGACAAGAATTGCCTATTTCGATTATTTTTGCTTATATTGTTCGAATTTCAATAATATCAGTCTTTATTAAAAACATTTTTACAAACAAGTTTCAAAGTCACCCAATCAGACAAGAAATGCATATTTTTGCTTAATAATTTTTACAACTTTTAGGTCGCCCAACAGAAATGCTTACTAGTTGTATTTGCTTATATTGTTCGAATTCCAATAATATTAGTCTTTATTTCAGACATTTTTACAACAACTTTCTAAAGTCACCTAAAACAGACAAGAATTGCCTATTTCGATTATTTTTGCTTATATTGTTCGAATTTCAATAGTATCAGTCTTTATTTCAGACATTTTTACAACAACTTTCTAAAGTCACCTAAAACAGACAAGAATTGCCTATTTCGATTATTTTTGCTTATATTGTTCGAATTCAATAATATCAGTCTTTAATAGACATTTTTACAACAACTTCAAAGTCACCTAACATTTCGATTATTTTTTTATTTTTGCTTATATTGTTCGAATTTCAATAATATCAGTCTTTATTTCATACATTTTTACAACAACTTTCTAAAGTCACCTAAAACAGACAAGAATAGCCTATTTCGATTATTTTTGCTTATATTGTTCGTATTTCAATAGTATCAGTCTTTATTTCAGACATTTTTAAAACAACTTTCTAAAGTCACCTAAAACAGACAATAATTGCCTATTTCAATTATTGTTGCTTATATTGTTCGTATTTCAATAGTATCAGTCTTTATTTCAGACATTTTACAACAACTTTCTAAAGTCTCCCAAAGAAAACAAGAATTGTCTATTTCGATTATTTTTGCTTATATTGTTCGAATTTCAATAATATCAGTCTTTATAAAAAACATTTTTACAAACAAGTTTCAAAGTCACCCACTCAGACAAAAAATGCATATTTTTGCCTTAATAATTATATTTTTACAACTTTTAAAGGTCGCCCAAATCAGAAAATAGTAGCTTATTTAGCTCATATTTGCATATATTGTTCGAATTTCCATACTATCAGTCTTTATTTCAGACATTTTACAACAACTTTCTAAAGTCTCCCAAAGAAAACAAGAATTGTCTATTTCGATTATTTTTGCTTATATTGTTCGAATTTCAATAATATCAGTCTTTATAAAAAACATGTTTACAAACAAGTTTCAAAGTCACCCACTCAGACAAAAAATGCATATTTTTGCTTAATAATACAATTTTTACAACTTTTAAAGGTCGCCCAAATCAGAAAATAAATGCTTATCTAGCTTATATTTGCTTATATTGTTCGAACTACAATAATATTAGTCTTTATTTCAGACATTTTTACAACAACTTTCTAAAGTCACCTAAAACAACAACGAATTGCCTATTTCGATTATTTTTGCTTATATTGTTCGAATTTCAATAGTATCAGTCTTTATTTCAGACATTTTTACAATAACTTTCTAAAGTCACCTAAAACAGACAAGAATTGCCTATTTCGATTATTTTTGCTTATATTTGTTCGAATTTCAATAGTACCAGCCTTTTAAAAAACATTTTTACAAACAAGTTTCTAAAGTCACCTAAAACAGACAAGAATTGCCTATTTCGATTATTTTTGCTTATATTGTTTGAATTTCAATAGTATCAGTCTTTATTTCAGACATTTTTACAATAACTTTCTAAAGTCACCTAAAACAGACAAGAATTGCCTATTTCGATTATTTTTGCTTATATTGTTCGAATTTCAATAGTATCAGTCTTTATTTAAGACATTTTTACAAACAACTTTCTAAAGTCTCCTAAAACAGACAAGCATTGCCTATTTCGATTATTTTTGCTTATATTGTTCGTATTTCAATAGTATCAATCTTTATTTCAGACATTTTTACAACAACTTTCTAAAGTCACCTAAAACAGACAAGAATTGCCTATTTCGATTATTTTTGCTTATATTGTTCGAATTTCAATAGTATCAGTCTTTATTTCAGACATTTTTACAACAACTTTCTAAAGTCACCTAAAACAGACAAGAATTGCCTATTTCGATTATTTTTGCTTATATTGTTCGAATTTCAATAGTATCAGTCGTTATTTAAGACATTTTTACAACAACTTTCTAAAGTCCCTAAACAGACAAGCATTGCCTATTTAAATTATTTTTGCTTATATTGTTCGTATTTCAATAGTATCAGTCTTTATTTCAGACATTTTTACAATAACTTTCTAAAGTCACCTAAAACAGACAAGAATTGCCTATTTCGATTATTTTTGCTTATATTGTTTGAATTTCAATAATATCAGTCTTTATAAAAAACATTTTTACAAGCAAGTTTCAAAGTCACCCACTCAGACAAAAATGCATATTTTTGCTTAATAATACAATTTTTACAACTTTTAAATGTCGCCCAAATCAGAAAATAAATGCTTATCTAGCTTATATTTCCTTATATTGTTCGAATTCCAATAATATTAGTCTTTATTTCAGACATTTTTACAACAACTTTCTAAAGTCACCCAAAACAGACAAGCATTGCTCATTTCGATTATTTTTGCTTATATTGTTCGAATTCCAATAATATCAGTCTTTATTTCAGACATTTTTACAACAACTTTCTAAAGTCACCTAAAACAGACAAGAATTGCCTATTTCGATTATTTTTGCTTATATTGTTCGAATTTCAATAGTACCAGTCTTTATTTCAGACATTTTTACAACAACTTTCTAAAGTCACCTAAAACAGACAAGAATTGCCTATTTCGATTATTTTTGCTTATATTGTTTGAATTTCAATAGTATCAGTCTTTATTTCAGACATTTTTACAATAACTTTCTAAAGTCACCTAAAACAGACAAGAATTGCCTATTTCGATTACTTTTGCTTATTTTGTTCGAATTTCAATAGTACCAGCCTTTAAAAAACATTTTTACAAACAAGTTTCAAAGTCACCCACTCAGACAAAAAATGCATATTTTTGCTTAATAATACAATTTTTACAACTTTTAAAGGTCGCCCAAATCAGAAAATAAATGCTTATCTAGCTTATATTTGCTTATATTGTTCGAATTACAATAGTATCAGTCTTTATTTAAGACATTTTTTTTTTTAAAGTCTCCCAAAGCAGACAAGCATAGCTCATTTCGATTACTTTTGCGTATATTGTTCGAATTTCAATAGTACCAGTCTTTATTTCAGACATTTTTACAATAACTTTCTAAAGTCACCTAAAACAAACAAGAATTGCCTATTTCGATTATTTTTGCTTATATTGTTTGAATTTCAATAGTATCAGTCTTTATTTCAGACATTTTTACAATAACTTTCTAAAGTCACCTAAAACAGACAAGAATTGCCTATTTCGATTATTTTTGCTTATATTGTTCGAATTTCAATAGTACCAGTCTTTATTTCAGACATTTTTACAACAACTTTCTAAAGTCACCTAAAACAGACAAGAATTGCCTATTTCGATTATTTTTGCTTATATTGTTCGAATTTCAATAGTATCAGTCTTTATTTCAGACATTTTTACAATAACTTTCTAAAGTCACCTAAAACAGACAAGAATTGCCTATTTCGATTATTTTTGCTTATATTGTTCGAATTTCAATAATATCAGTCTTTATAAAAACATTTTTACAAGCAAGTTTCAAAGTCACCCACTCAGACAAAAATGCATATTTTTGCTTAATAATACAATTTTTACAACTTTTTAAAGGTCGCCCAAATCAGAAAATAAATGCTTATCTAGCTTATATTTGCTTATATTGTTCGAATTTCAATAATATCAGTCTTTATTTCAGACATTTTTACAACAACTTTCTAAAGTCGCCTTAAGCAGACAAGCATTGCCTATTTCGATTATTTTTGCTTATATTGTTCGAATTTCAATAATATCAGTCTTTATTTCTTTATTTCAGACATTTTTACAACAACTTTCTAAAGTCACCTAAAACAGACAAGAATTGCCTATTTCGATTATTTTTGCTTATATTGTTCGAATTTCAATAGTAACAGTCTTTATTTAGACATTTTTACAACAACTTTCTAAAGTCTCCCAAACAGACAAGCATTGCCTATTTCGATTATTTTTGCTTATATTGTTCGAATTTCAATAGTATCAGTCTTTATTTCAGACATTTTTACAAAAACTTTCTAAAGTCACCTAAAACAGACAAGAATTGCCTATTTCTATTATTTTTGCGTATATTGTTCGAATTTCAATAGTACCAGTCTTTATTTCAGACATTTTTACAACAACTTTCTAAAGTCACCTAAAACAGACAAGAATTGCCTATTTCGATTATTTTTGCTTATATTGTTCGAATTTCAATAATATCAGTCTTTATTTCAGACATTTTTACAACAACTTTCTAAAGTCACCTAAAACAGACAAGAATTGCCTATTTCGATTACTTTTGCTTATATTGTTCGAATTTCAATAGTACCAGCCTTTAAAAAAACATTTTTACAAACAAGTTTCAAAGTCCCCACTCAGACAAAAAATGCATATTTTTGCTTAATAATACAATTTTTACAACTTTTAAAGGTCGCCCAAATCAGAAAATAAATGCTTATCTAGCTTATATTTGCTTATATTGTTCGAATTCCAATAGTATCAGTCTTTATTTCAGACATTTTTACAACAACTTTCTAAAGTCCCCAAACATGATTGCCTATTTCAATTATTTTTGCTTATATTGTTCGTATTTCAATAGTATCAGTCTTTATTTCAGACATTTTTACAACAACTTTCTAAAGTCACCTAAAACAGACAAGAATTGCCTATTTCGATTATTTTTGCTTATATTGTTTGAATTTCAATAGTATCAGTCTTTATTTCAGACATTTTTACAACAACTTTCTAAAGTCACCTAAAACAGACAAGATGCCCTTTCGATTATGCTTATATTGTTCGAATTTCAATAGTATCAGTCTTTATTTAAGACATTTTTACAATAACTTTCTAAAGTCACCTAAAACAGACAAGAATTGCCTATTTCGATTATTTTTGCTTATATTGTTCGAATTTCAATAATATCAGTCTTTATAAAAACATTTTTACAAGCAAGTTTCAAAGTCACCCACCAGACAAAAATGCATTTTTGCTTAATAATACAATTTTTACAACTTTTAAATGTCGCCCAAATCAAAAAAAATGCTTATCTAGCTTATATTTGCTTATATTGTTCGAATTCCAATAGTATCAGTCTTTATTTAAGACATTTTTACAACAACTTTCTAAAGTCACCTAAAACAGACAAGCATTGCCTATTTCGATTATTTTTGCTTATATTGTTCGAATTTCAATAATATCAGTCTTTATTTCTTTATTTCAGACATTTTTACAACAACTTTCTAAAGTCACCTAAAACAGACAAGAATTGCCTATTTCGATTATTTTTGCTTATATTGTTCGAATTTCAATAGTATCAGTCTTTATTTCAGACATTTTTACAACAACTTTCTAAAGTCACCTAAAGCAGACAAGAATTGCCTATTTCGATCATTTTTGCTTATATTGTTCGTATTTCAATAGTATCAGTCTTTATTTCAGACATTTTTACAAAAACTTTCTAAAGTCACCTAAAACAGACAAGAATTGCCTATTTCGATTATTTTTGCTTATATTGTTCGTATTTCAATAGTACCAGTCTTTATTTCAGACATTTTTACAACAACTTTCTAAAGTCACCTAAAACAGGCAAGAGTTGCCTATTTCGATTATTTTTGCTTATATTGTTCGAATTTCAATAATATCAGTCTTTATTTCAGACATTTTTACAACAACTTTCTAAAGTCACCTAAAACAGACAAGAATTGCCTATTTCGATTACTTTTTGCTTATTTTGTTCGAATTTCAATAGTACCAGCCTTTAAAAAAACATTTTTACAAACAAGTTTCAAAGTCACCCACTCAGACAAAAAATGCATATTTGTTGCTTAATAATCAATTCTTACAACTTTTTAAGGTCGCCCAAATCAGAAAATAAATGCCTATCTAGCTTATATTTGCTTATATTGTTCGAATTTCAATAGTATCAGTCTTTATTTCAGACATTTTTACAACAACTTTCTAAAGTCACCCAAAACAGACAGTTGCCTATTTCGATTATTTTTGCTTATATTGTTCGTATTTCAATAGTATCAATCTTTATTTCAGACATTTTTACAACAACTTTCTAAAGTCACCTAAAACAGACAAGAATTGCCTATTTCGATTATTTTTGCTTATATTGTTCGAATTTCAATAGTATCAGTCTTTATTTAAGACATTTTTACAACAACTTTCTAAAGTCACCTAAAACAGACAAGAATTGCCTATTTAAATTATTTTTGCTTATATTGTTCGAATTTCAATAGTATCAGTCTTTATTTCAGACATTTTTACAATAACTTTCTAAAGTCACCTAAAACAGACAAGAATTGCCTATTTCGATTATTTTTGCTTATATTGTTTGAATTTCAATAATATCAGTCTTTATAAAAACATTTTTACAAGCAAGTTTCAAAGTCACCCACTCAGACAAAAATGCATATTTTGCTTAATAATACAATTTTTACAACTTTTAAAGGTCGCCCAAATCAGAAAATAAATGCTTATCTAGCTTATATTTGCTTATATTGTTCGAATTCCAATAATATTAGTCTTTATTTCAGACATTTTTACAACAACTTTCTAAAGTCACCCAAAACAGACAAGCATTGCTCATTTCGATTACTTTTGCTTATATTGTTCGAATTCCAATAATATCAGTCTTTATTTCAGACATTTTTACAACAACTTTCTAAAGTCACCTAAAACAGACAAGAATTGCCTATTTCGATTATTTTTGCGTATATTGTTCGAATTTCAATAGTATCAGTCTTTATTTCAGACATTTTTACAATAACTTTCTAAAGTCACCTAAAACAGACAAGAATTGCCTATTTCGATTATTTTTGCTTATATTGTTCGAATTTCAATAGTACCAGCCTTTAAAAAAACATTTTTACAAACAAGTTTCAAAGTCACCCACTCAGACAAAAATGCATATTTTTGCTTAATAATACAATTTTTACAACTTTTAAAGGTCGCCCAAATCAGAAAATAAATGCCTATCTAGCTTATATTTGCTTATATTGTTCGAATTTCAATAGTATCAGTCTTTATTTCAGACATTTTTACAACAACTTTCTAAAGTCACCTAAAACAGACAAGAATTGCCTATTTCGATTATTTTTGCTTATATTGTTCGAATTTCAATAGTATCAGTCTTTATTTCAGACATTTTTACAACAACTTTCTAAAGTCACCTAAAACAGACAAGAATTGCCTATTTCGATTATTTTTGCTTATATTGTTCGAATTTCAATAGTATCAGTCTTTATTTCAGACATTTTTACAACAACTTTCTAAAGTCACCTAAAACAGACAAGAATTGCCTATTTCGATTATTTTTGCTTATATTGTTCGAATTTCAATAGTATCAGTCTTTATTTCAGACATTTTTACAATAACTTTCTAAAGTCACCTAAAACAGACAAGAATTGCCTATTTCGATTACTTTTGCTTATTTTGTTCGAATTTCAATAGTACCAGCCTTTAAAAAAACATTTTTACAAACAAGTTTCAAAGTCACCCACTCAGACAAAAAATGCATATTTTTGCTTAATAATACAATTTTTACAACTTTTAAAGGTCGCCCAAATCAGAAAATAAATGCTTATCTAGCTTATATTTGCTTATATTGTTCGAATTACAATAGTATCAGTCTTTATTTAAGACATTTTTTTTTTTAAAGTCTCCCAAAGCAGACAAGCATAGCTCATTTCGATTACTTTTGCGTATATTGTTCGAATTCCAATAGTACCAGTCTTTATTTCAGACATTTTTACAACAACTTTCTAAAGTCACCTAAAACAGACAAGAATTGCCTATTTCGATTATTTTTGCTTATATTGTTTGAATTTCAATAGTATCAGTCTTTATTTCAGACATTTTTACAATAACTTTCTAAAGTCACCTAAAACAGACAAGAATTGCCTATTTCGATTATTTTTGCTTATATTGTTCGAATTTCAATAGTACCAGTCTTTATTTCAGACATTTTTACAACAACTTTCTAAAGTCACCTAAAACAGACAAGAATTGCCTATTTCGATTATTTTTGCTTATATTGTTCGAATTTCAATAGTATCAGTCTTTATTTCAGACATTTTTACAATAACTTTCTAAAGTCACCTAAAACAGACAAGAATTGCCTATTTCGATTATTTTTGCTTATATTGTTCGAATTTCAATAATATCAGTCTTTATAAAAAACATTTTTACAAACAAGTTTCAAAGTCACCCACTCGAAAAATGCATATTTTTGCTTAATAATACAATTTTTACAACTTTTAAAGGTCGCCCAAATCAGAAAATAAATGCTTATCTAGCTTATATTTGCTTATATTGTTCGAATTACAATAGTATCAGTCTTTATTTAAGACATTTTTACAACAACTTTCTAAAGTCACCCAAAACAGACAAGCATTGCCTATTTCGATTATTTTTGCTTATATTGTTCGAATTTCAATAGTATCAGTCTTTATTTCAGACATTTTTACAACAACTTTCTAAAGTCACCTAAAACAGACAAGAATTGCCTATTTCGATTATTTTTGCTTATATTGTTCGAATTTCAATAGTATCAGTCTTTATTTAAGACATTTTTACAACAACTTTCTAAAGTCACCTAAACAGACAAGCATTGCCTATTTAAATTATTTTTGCTTATATTGTTCGTATTTCAATAGTATCAGTCTTTATTTCAGACATTTTTACAAAAACTTTCTAAAGTCACCTAAAACAGACAAGAATTGCCTATTTCGATTATTTTTGCTTATATTGTTCGAATTTCAATAGTACCAGTCTTTATTTCATACATTTTTACAACAACTTTCTAAAGTCACCTAAAACAGACAAGAATTGCCTATTTCGATTATTTTTGCTTATATTGTTCGAATTTCAATAGTATCAGTCTTTATTTAAGACATTTTTACAATAACTTTCTAAAGTCACCTAAAACAGACAAGAATTGCCTATTTCGATTATTTTTGCTTATATTGTTCGAATTTCAATAATATCAGTCTTTATAAAAAACATTTTTACAAGCAAGTTTCAAAGTCACCCACTCAGACAAAAATGCATATTTTTGCTTAATAATACAATTTTTACAACTTTTAAAGGTCGCCCAAATCAGAAAATAAATGCTTATCTAGCTTATATTTGCTTATATTGTTCGAATTACAATAGTATCAGTCTTTATTTAAGACATTTTTACAACAACTTTCTAAAGTCTCCCAAAGCGGACAAGCATTGCCTATTTAAATTATTGTTGCTTATATTGTTCGTATTTCAATAGTATCAGTCTTTATTTCAGACATTTTTACAACAACTTTCTAAAGTCACCTAAAACAGACAAGAATTGCCTATTTCGATTATTTTTGCTTATATTGTTCGAATTACAATAGTATCAGTCGTTATTTAAGACATTTTTACAACAACTTTCTAAAGTCTCCCAAAGCAGACAAGCATTGCCTATTTAAATTATTTTTGCTTATATTGTTCGTATTTCAATAGTATCAGTCTTTATTTCAGACATTTTTACAAAAACTTTCTAAAGTCACCTAAAACAGACAAGAATTGCCTATTTCGATTATTTTTGCGTATATTGTTCGAATTTCAATAGTACCAGTCTTTATTTCAGACATTTATACAACAACTTTCTAAAGTTACCTAAAACAAAAAGAATTGCCTATTTCGATTATTTTTGCTTATATTGTTCGAATTTCAATAATATCTGTCTTTATTTCAGACATTTTTACAACAACTTTCTAAAGTCACCTAAAACAGACAAGAATTGACTATTTCGATTACTTTTGCTTATTTTGTTCGAATTTCAATAGTACCAGCCTTTAAAAAAACATTTTTACAAACAAGTTTCAAAGTCACCCACTCAGACAAAAAATGCATATTTTTGCTTAATAATACAATTTTTACAACTTTTAAATGTCGCCCAAATCAGAAAATAAATGCTTATCTAGCTTATATTTGCTTATATTGTTCGAATTACAATAGTATCAGTCTTTATTAAAGACATTTTTACAACAACTTTCTAAAGTCTCCCAAAGCGGACAAGCATTGCCTATTTAAATTATTGTTGCTTATATTGTTCGTATTTCAATAGTATCAGTCTTTATTTCAGACATTTTTACAACAACATTCTAAAGTCACCTAAAACAGACAAGAATTGCCTATTTCGATTATTTTTGCGTATATTGTTCGAATTTCAATAGTACCAGTCTTTATTTCAGACATTTATACAACAACTTTCTAAAGTTACCTAAAACAAAAAGAATTGCCTATTTCGATTATTTTTGCTTATATTGTTCGAATTTCAATAATATCAGTCTTTATAAAAAACATTTTTACAAGCAAGTTTCAAAGTCACCCACTCAGACAAAAATGCATATTTTTGCTTAATAATACAATTTTTACAACTTTTAAATGTCGCCCAAATCAGAAAATAAATGCTTATCTAGCTTATATTTGCTTATATTGTTCGAATTACAATAGTATCAGTCTTTATTAAAGACATTTTTACAACAACTTTCTAAAGTCTCCCAAAGCGGACAAGCATTGCCTATTTAAATTATTGTTGCTTATATTGTTCGTATTTCAATAGTATCAGTCTTTATTTCAGACATTTTTACAACAACTTTCTAAAGTCACCTAAAACAGACAAGAATTGCCTATTTCGATTATTTTTGCTTATATTGTTCGAATTACAATAGTATCAGTCTTTATTTAAGACATTTTTACAACAACTTTCTAAAGTCTCCCAAAAGCAGACAAGCATTGCCTATTTATTATTTTTGCTTATATTGTTCGTATTTCAATAGTATCAGTCTTTATTTCAGACATTTTTACAAAAACTTTCTAAAGTCACCTAAAACAGACAAGAATTGCCTATTTCGATTATTTTTGCGTATATTGTTCGAATTTCAATAGTACCAGTCTTTATTTCAGACATTTATACAACAACTTTCTAAAGTTACCTAAAACAAAAAGAATTGCATATTTCGATTATTTTTGCTTATATTGTTCGAATTTCAATAATATCTGTCTTTATTTCAGACATTTTTACAACAACTTTCTAAAGTCACCTAAAACAGACAAGAATTGACTATTTCGATTACTTTTGCTTATTTTGTTCGAATTTCAATAGTACCAGCCTTTAAAAAAACATTTTTACAAACAAGTTTCAAAGTCACCCACTCAGACAAAAAATGCATATTTTTGCTTAATAATACAATTTTTACAACTTTTAAAGGTCGCCCAAATCAGAAAATAAATGCTTATCTAGCTTATATTTGCTTATATTGTTCGAATTACAATAGTATCTGTCTTTAATTAAGACATTTTTACAACAACTTTCTAAAGTCTCCCAAAACTTTGCCTATTTAAATTATTTTTGCTTATATTGTTCGTATTTCAATAGTATCAATCTTTATTTCAGACATTTTTACAACAACTTTCTAAAGTCACCTAAAACAGACAAGAATTGCCTATTTCGATTATTTTTGCTTATATTGTTCGAATTACAATAGTATCAGTCGTTATTTAAGACATTTTTACAACAACTTTCTAAAGTCTCCGAAAGCAGACAAGCATTGCCTATTTAAATTATTTTTGCTTATATTGTTCGTATTTCAATAGTATCAGTCTTTATTTCAGACATTTTTACAATAACTTTCTAAAGTCACCTAAAACAGACAAGAATTGCCTATTTCGATTATTTTTGCTTATATTGTTTGAATTTCAATAATATCAGTCTTTATAAAAAACATTTTTACAAGCAAGTTTCAAAGTCACCCACTCAGACAAAAATGCATATTTTGCTTAATAATACAATTTTTACAACTTTTAAATGTCGCCCAAATCAGAAAATAAATGCTTATCTAGCTTATATTTGCTTATATTGTTCGAATTCCAATAATATTAGTCTTTATTTCAGACATTTATACAACAAGTTTCTAAAGTATCCCAAAGCAGACAAGCATAGCTCATTTCGATTACTTTTGCTTATATTGTTCGAATTCCAATAATATTAGTCTTTATTTCAGACATTTTTACAACAACTTTCTAAAGTCACCTAAAACAGACAAGAATTGCCTATTTCGATTATTTTTGCGTATATTGTTCGAATTTCAATAGTACCAGTCTTTATTTCATACATTTTTACAACAACTTTCTAAAGTCACCTAAAACAGACAAGAATTGCCTATTTCGATTATTTTTGCTTATATTGTTTGAATTTCAATAGTATCAGTCTTTATTTCAGACATTTTTACAATAACTTTCTAAAGTCACCTAAAACAGACAAGAATTGCCTATTTCGATTACTTTTGCTTATTTTGTTCGAATTTCAATAGTACCAGCCTTTAAAAAAACATTTTTACAAACAAGTTTCAAAGTCACCCACTCAGACAAAAAATGCATATTTTTGCTTAATAATACAATTTTTACAACTTTTAAAGGTCGCCCAAATCAGAAAATAAATGCTTATCTAGCTTATATTTGCTTATATTGTTCGAATTACAATAGTATCAGTCTTTATTTAAGACATTTTTACAACAACTTTCTAAAGTCACCTAAAACAGACAAGAATTGCCTATTTCGATTATTTTTGCTTATATTGTTCGAATTTCAATAGTATCAGTCTTTATTTAAGACATTTTTACAACAACTTTCTAAAGTCACCAAAACAGACAAGATTGCCTATTTAAATTATTTTTGCTTATATTGTTCGTATTTCAATAGTATCAGTCTTTATTTCAGACATTTTTACAATAACTTTCTAAAGTCACCTAAAACAGACAAGAATTGCCTATTTCGATTATTTTTGCTTATATTGTTTGAATTTCAATAATATCAGTCTTTATAAAAAACATTTTTACAAGCAAGTTTCAAAGTCACCCACTCAGACAAAAATGCATTTTTTGCTTAATCAATACAACTTTTAACTTTACCCAAATCAGAAAATAAATGCTTATCTAGCTTATATTTGCTTATATTGTTCGAATTCCAATAATATTAGTCTTTATTTCAGACATTTATACAACAAGTTTCTAAAGTCACCCAAAACAGACAAGCATAGCCCATTTCGATTACTTTTGCTTATATTGTTCGAATTCCAATAATATTAGTCTTTATTTCAGACATTTTTACAACAACTTTCTAAAGTCACCTAAAACACAAGAATTGCCTATTTCGATAATTTTTGCGTATATTGTTCGAATTTCAATAGTACCAGTCTTTATTTCATACATTTTTACAACAACTTTCTAAAGTCACCTAAAACAGACAAGAATTGCCTATTTCGATTATTTTTGCTTATATTGTTTGAATTTCAATAGTATCAGTCTTTATTTCAGACATTTTTACAATAACTTTCTAAAGTCACCTAAAACAGACAAGAATTGCCTATTTCGATTACTTTTGCTTATTTTGTTCGAATTTCAATAGTACCAGCCTTTAAAAAAACATTTTTACAAACAAGTTTCAAAGTCACCCACTCAGACAAAAAATGCATTTTTGCTTAATAATACAATTTTTCAACTTTTAAAGGTCGCCCAAATCAGAAAATAAATGCTTATCTAGCTTTTATTTGCTTATATTGTTCGAATTACAATAGTATCAGTCTTTATTTAAGACATTTTTACAACAACTTTCTAAAGTCACCTAAAACAGACAAGAATTGCCTATTTCGATTATTTTTGCTTATATTGTTCGAATTACAATAGTAACAGTCGTTATTTAAGACATTTTTACAACAACTTTCTAAAGTCTCCGAAAGCAGACAAGCATTGCCTATTTAAATTATTTTTGCTTATATTGTTCGTATTTCAATAGTATCAGTCTTTATTTCAGACATTTTTACAATAACTTTCTAAAGTCACCTAAAACAGACAAGAATTGCCTATTTCGATTATTTTTGCTTATATTGTTTGAATTTCAATAATATCAGTCTTTATAAAAAACATTTTTACAAGCAAGTTTCAAAGTCACCCACTCAGACAAAAATGCATATTTTTGCTTAATAATAGTTTTTACAACTTTTAAATGTCGCCCAAATCAGAAAATAAATGCTTATCTAGCTTATATTTGCTTATATTGTTCGAATTCCAATAATATTAGTCTTTATTTCAGACATTTATACAACAAGTTTCTAAAGTATCCCAAAGCAGACAAGCATAGCTCATTTCGATTACTTTTGCTTATATTGTTCGAATTCCAATAATATTAGTCTTTATTTCAGACATTCAACCTTCTAAACTTTCTAAAGTCACGAACAATATAAGCAAATATGAGCTAAATAAGCTACTATTTTCTGATTTGGGCGACCTTTAAAAGTTGTAAAAATTTAATTATTAACAATATAAGCAAAAGTAATCGAAATGAGTTATGCTTGTCTGCTTTGGGAGACTTTAGAAAGTTGTTGTAAAAAATGTCTGAAATAAAGACTGGTACTATTGAAATTCGAACAATATAAGCAAAAGTAATCGAAATAGTCAATTCTTGTCTGTTTAGGTGACTTTAGAAAGTTGTTGTAAAAATGTCTGAAATAAAGACAGATATTGTTGAAATTTGAACAATATAAGCAAAAATAATCGAAATAGGCAATTCTTGTCTGTTTTAGGTGACTTTAGAAATTTGTAAAAATGTCTGAAATAAAGACTAATATTATTGGAATTCGAACAATATAAGCAAATATGAGCTAAATAAGCTACTATTTTCTGATTTGGGCGACCTTTAAAAGTTGTAAAAATTTAATTATTAAGGCAAAAATATGCATTTTTTGTCTGAGTGGGTGACTTTGAAACTTGTTTGTAAAAATGTTTTTTATAAAGACTGATATTATTGAAATTCGGTCAATATTAGCAAAAATAATCGAAATAGACAATTCTTGTTTTATTTGGGAGACTTTAGAAAGTTGTTGTAAAATGTCTGAAATAAAGACTGATAGTATGGAAATTCTAACAATATATGCAAATATGAGCTAAATAAGCTACTATTTTCTGATTTGGGCGACCTTTAAAAGTTGTAAAAATTTAATTATTAACAATATAAGCAAAAGTAATCGAAATGAGTTATGCTTGTCTGCTTTGGGAGACTTTAGAAAGTTGTTGTAAAAAATGTCTGAAATAAAGACTGGTACTATTGAAATTCGAACAATATAAGCAAAAGTAATCGAAATAGTCAAATCTTGTCTGTTTAGGGTGACTTTAGAAAGTTGTTGTAAAAATGTCTGAAATAAAGACAGATATTGTTGAAATTTGAACAATATAAGCAAAAATAATCGAAATAGGCAATTCTTGTCCGAAATTTAAAAAGTTGTTGTATAAATGTCTGAAATAAAGACTGATAGTATTGAAATTCGAACAATATAATCAAATATGAGCTAGATAAGCAACTATTTTCTGATTTGGGCGACCTTTAAAAGTTGTAAAAATTTAATTTTAAGGCAAAAATATGCATATTTTGTCTGAGTGGGTGACTTTGAAACTTGTTTGTAAAAATGTTTTTTATAAAGACTGATATTATTGAATTTCGAACAATATAAGCAAATATAATCGAAATAGGCAATTCTTGTCTGTTTCAGGTGACTTTAGAAATTTGTAAAAATGTCTGAAATAAAGACTGATACTATTGAAATACGAACAATATAAGCAAAAATAATCGAAATAGGCAATTCTTGTCTGTTTTAGGTGACTTTAGAAATTTGTAAAAATGTCTGAAATAAAGACTAATATTATTGGAATTCGAACAATATAAGCAAATATGAGCTAAATAAGCTACTATTTTCTGATTTGGGCGACCTTTAAAAGTTGTAAAAATTTAATTATTAAGGCAAAAATATGCATTTTTTGTCTGATGGGTGACTTTGAAACTTGTTTGTAAAAATGTTTTTTATAAAGACTGATATTATTGAAATTCGGTCAATATTAGCAAAAATAATCGAAATAGACAATTCTTGTTTTATTTGGGAGACTTTAGAAAGTTGTTGTAAAATGTCTGAAATAAAGACTGATAGTATGGAAATTCGAACAATATATGCAAATATGAGCTAAATAAGCTACTATTTTTTGATTTGGGCGACCTTTAAAAGTTGAAAAAATTTAATTATTAACAATATAAGCAAAAGTAATCGAAATGAGTTGCTTGTCTGCTTTGGGAGACTTTAGAAAGTTGTTGTAAAAAATGTCTGAAATAAAGACTGGTACTATTGAAATTCGAACAATATAAGCAAAAGTAATCGAAATAGTCAATTCTTGTCTGTTTAGGTGACTTTAGAAAGTTGTTGTAAAAATGTCTGAAATAAAGACAGATATTGTTGAAATTTGAACAATATAAGCAAAAATAATCGAAATAGGAAATTCTTGTCTGAAATTTAGAAAGTTGTTGTATAAATGTCTGAAATAAAGACTGATAGTATTGAAATTCGAACAATATAAGCAAATATGAGCTAGATAAGCAACTATTTTCTGATTTGGGCGACCTTTAAAAGTTGTAAAAATTTAATTATTAACAATATAAGCAAAAGTAATCGAAATGAGTTATGCTTGTCTGCTTTGGGAGACTTTAGAAAGTTGTTGTAAAAAATGTCTGAAATAAAGACTGGTACTATTGAAATTCGAACAATATAAGCAAAAGTAATCGAAATAGTCAATTCTTGTCTGTTTAGGTGACTTTAGAAAGTTGTTGTAAAAATGTCTGAAATAAAGACAGATATTGTTGAAATTTGAACAATATAAGCAAAAATAATCGAAATAGGCAATTCTTGTCTGAAATTTAAAAAGTTGTTGTATAAATGTCTGAAATAAAGACTGATAGTATTGAAATTCGAACAATATAAGCAAATATGAGCTAGATAAGCAACTATTTTCTGATTTGGGCGACCTTTAAAAGTTGTAAAAATTTAATTTTAAGGCAAAAATATGCATATTTTGTCTGAGTGGGTGACTTTGAAACTTGTTTGTAAAAATGTTTTTTATAAAGACTGATATTATTGAATTTCGAACAATATAAGCAAATATAATCGAAATAGGCAATTCTTGTCTGTTTCAGGTGACTTTAGAAATTTGTAAAAATGTCTGAATAGACATACTATTGTCGACATGCTACGAATAGGCCGTCTGTTTTAGGTGACTTTAGAAATTTGTAAAAATGTCTGAAATAAAGACTAATATTATTGGAATTCGAACAATATAAGCAAATATGAGCTAAATAAGCTACTATTTTCTGATTTGGGCGACCTTTAAAAGTTGTAAAAATTTAATTATTAAGGCAAAAATATGCATTTTTTGTCTGAGTGGGTGACTTTGAAACTTGTTTGTAAAAATGTTTTTTATAAAGACTGATATTATTGAAATTCGGTCAATATTAGCAAAAATAATCGAAATAGACAATTTTTGTTTTATTTGGGAGACTTTAGAAAGTTGTTGTAAAATGTCTGAAATAAAGACTGATAGTATGGAAATTCGAACAATATAAGCAAATATGAGCTAAATAAGCAACTATTTTCTGATTTGGGCAACTTTAGTTGAAAAAATTTAATTATTAACAATATGCAAAAGTAATCGAATGTGGGGGGGCTTTGAAGTTGTTGTAAAATGTCTAATAAAGACTGGTACTATTGAAATTCGAACAATATAAGCAAAAGTAATCGAAATAGTCAATTCTTGTCTGTTTAGGTGACTTTAGAAAGTTGTTGTAAAAATGTCTGAAATAAAGACTGATATTATTGAAATTTGAACAATATAAGCAAAAATAATCGAAATAGGCAATTCTTGTCTGTTGGGACTTTAGAAAGTTGTTGTATAAATGTCTGAAATAAAGACTGATAGTATTGAAATTCGAACAATATAGCAATGGTGCTTGTGGGGTGCTGGGGCTTTGAGTTTGTGTGCGATTTGTCACTTGCAAATATAATCGAAATAGGCAATTCTTGTCTGTTTCAGGTGACTTTAGAAATTTGTTAAAATGTCTGAAATAAAGACTGATACTATTGAAATACGAACAATATAAGCAAATATAATCGAAATAGGCAATTCTTGTCTGTTTTAGGTGACTTTAGAAAGTTGTTGTAAAAATGTCTGAACTAAAGACTAATATTATTGGAATTCGAACAATATAAGCAAATATAATCGAAATAGGCAATTCTGGTCTGTTTCATGTGACTTTAGAAAGTTGTTGTAAAAATGTCTGAAATAAAGACTAATATTATTGGAATTCGAACAATATTAGCAAATATAAGCAGATAAGCATTTATTTTCTGATTTGGGCGACCTTTAAAAGTTGTAAAAATTTAATTTTAAGGCAAAATTATGCATTTTTTGTCTGAGTGGGTGACTTTGAAACTTGTTTGTAAAAATGTTTTTTATAAAGACTGATATTATTGAATTTCGAACAATATAAGCAAATATAATCGAAATAGGCAATTCTTGTCTGTTTCAGGTGACTTTAGAAATTTGTAAAAATGTCTGAAATAAAGACTAATATTATTGGAATTCGAACAATATAAGCAAATATAATCGAAATAGGCAATTCTTGTCTGTTTCAGGTGACTTTAGAAAGTTGTTGTAAAAATGTCTGAAATAAAGACTGATACTATTGAAATACGAACAATATAAGCAAAAATAATCGAAATAGGCAATTCTTGTCTGTTTTAGGTGACTTTAGAAAGTTGATGTAAAAATGTCTGAAATAAAGACTAATATTATTGAAATTCGAACAATATAAGCAAAAGTAATCGAAATAGTCAATTCTTGTCTGTTTAGGTGACTTTAGAAAGTTGTTGTAAAAATGTCTGAAATAAAGACAGATATTATTGAAATTTGAACAATATAAGCAAAAATAATCGAAATAGGCAATTCTTGTCTGTTTTAGGTGACTTTAGAAAGTTGTTGTATAAATGTCTGAAATAAAGACAGATAGTATTGAAATTCGAACAATATAAGCAAATATGAGCTAAATAAGCTACTATTTTCTGATTTGGGCGACCTTTAAAAGTTGTAAAAATTTAATTATTAAGGCAAAAATATGCATTTTTTGTCTGAGTGGGTGACTTTGAAACTTGTTTGTAAAAATGTTTTTCATAAAGACTGATATTATTGAAATTCGGTCAATATTAGCAAAAATAATCGAAATAGACAATTCTTGTTTTATTTGGGAGACTTTAGAAAGTTGTTGTAAAATGTCTGAAATAAAGACTGATAGTATGGAAATTCGAACAATATATGCAAATATGAGCTAAATAAGCTAATATTTTCTGATTTGGGCGACCTTTAAAAGTTGTAAAAATTTAATTATTAACAATATAAGCAAAAGTAATCGAAATGAGTTATGCTTGTCTGCTTTGGGAGACTTTAGAAAGTTGTTGTAAAAAATGTCTGAAATAAAGACTGGTACTATTGAAATTCGAACAATATAAGCAAAAGTAATCGAAATAGTCAATTCTTGTCTGTTTAGGTGACTTTAGAAAGTTGTTGTAAAAATGTCTGAAATAAAGACAGATATTGTTGAAATTTGAACAATATAAGCAAAAATAATCGAAATAGGCAATTCTTGTCTGTTTTAGGTGACTTTAGAAAGTTGTTGTATAAATGTCTGAAATAAAGACTGATAGTATTGAAATTCGAACAATATAAGCAAATATGAGCTAAATAAGCTACTATTTTCTGATTTGGGCGACCTTTAAAAGTTGTAAAAATTTAATTATTAAGGCAAAAATATGCATTTTTTGTCTGAGTGGGTGACTTTTAAACTTGTTTGTAAAAATGTTTTTTATAAAGACTGATATTATTGAAATTCGAAAAATATAAGCAAATATAATCGAAATAGGCAATTCTTGTCTGTTTCAGGTGACTTTAGAAAGTTGTAAAAATGTCTGAAATAAAGACTAATATTATTGGAATTCGAACAATATAATCAAATATAATCGAAATAGGCAATTCTTGTCTGTTTCAGGTGACTTTAGAAAGTTGTTGTAAAAATGTCTGAAATAAAGACTAATATTATTGGAATTCGAACAATATAAGCAAATAAAAGCTAGATAAGCATTTATTTTCTGATTTGGGCGACCTTTAAAAGTTGTAAAAATTGTATTATTAAGCAAAAATATGGATTTTTTGTCTGAGTGGGTGACTTTGAAACTTGTTTGTAAAAATGTTTTTTATAAGGACTGATATTATTGAATTTCGAACAATATAAGCAAATATAATCGCTTGTCTTCTTTGGGAGACTTTATAAAGTTGTTGTAAAAATGTCTGAAATAAAGACTGAGATTATTGAAATTCGAACAATATAAGCAAATATAATCGAAATAGGCAATTCTTGTCTGTTTTAGGTGACTTTAGAAAGTTGTTGTACACATGTTTGAAATAAAGACTGATACTATTGAAATACGAACAATATAAGCAAAACTAATCGAAATAGGCTATTCTTGTCTGTTTTAGGTGACTTTAGAAAGTTGTTGTAAAAATGTATGAAATAAAGACTAATATTATTGGAAATCGAACAATATAAGCAAAAATAATCGAAATGAGCTATGATTGTCTGCTTTGGGAGACTTTAGAAAGACTTTAGAAAGTCTATTATTGAAATTTGAACAATATAAGCAAAAGTAATCGAAATGTCAATCTTGTCTGTTTAGGTGACTTTAGAAAGTTGTGTCTTTTGGTCGCGTCTATCGATAGGCAATTCTTGTCTGGCTTTAGGTTGTTGTGCTGTGTTTTTTGGTTCGCTCATAAGCTAGATAAGCATTTATTTTCTGATTTGGGCGACCTTTAAAAGTTGTAAAAATTGTATTATTAAGCAAAAATATGCATTTTTTGTCTGAGTGGGTGACTTTGAAACTTGTTTGTAAAAATGTTTTTTATAAAGACTGATATTATTGAATTTCGAACAATATAAGGAAATATAATCGAAATAAGCAATGCTTGTCTTCTTTGGGAGACTTTAGAAAGTTGTTGTAAAAATGTGTGAAATAAAGACTGATATTATTGAAATTCGAACAATATAAGCAAATATAATCGAAATAGGCAATTCTTGTCTGTTTTAGGTGACTTTAGAAAGTTGTTGTAAAAATGTCTGAAATAAAGACTGATAGTATGGAAATTCGAACAATATAAGCAAATATGAGCTAAATAAGCTACTATTTTCTGATTTGGGCGACCTTTAAAAGTTGTAAAAATTTAATTATTAAGGCAAACATATGCATTTTTGTCTAAGTGGGTGACTTTGAAACTTGTTTGTAAAAATGTTTTTTTATAAAGACTGATATTATTGAAATTCGAACAATATTAGCAAAAATAATCTAAATAGACAATTCTTGTTTTCTTTGGGAGACTTTAGAAAGTTGTTGTAAAATGTCTGAAATAAAGACTGATACTATTGAAATACGAACAATATAAGCAAAAATAATCGAAATAGGCAATTCTTGTCTGTTTTAGGTGACTTTATAAAGTTGTTGTAAAAATGTCTAAAATAAAGACTAATATTATTATAATTCGAACAATATAAGCAAATAAAAGCTAGATAAGCATTTATTTTCTGATTTGGGCGACCTTTAAAAGTTGTAAAAATTGTATTATTAAGCAGAAATATGCATTTTTTGTCTGAGTGGGTGACTTTGAAACTTGTTTGTAAAAATGTTTTTATAAAGACTGATATTATTGAATTTCGAACAATATAAGCAAATATAATCGAAATAAGCAATGATTGTCTTCTTTGGGAGACTTTGAAAAGTTATAAAAATGTCTGAAATAAAGACTGAGATTATTGAAATTCGAACAATATAAGCAAATATAATCGAAATAGGCAATTCTTGTCTGTTTTAGGTGACTTTAGAAAGTTGTTGTAAAAATGTCTGAAATAAAGACTGATAGTATGGAAATTTGAACAATATAAGCAAATATGAGCTAAATAAGCTAATATTTTCTGATTTGGGCGACCTTTAAAAGTTGTAAAAATAATTATTAAGGCAAAAATATGCATTTTTTGTCTGAGTGGGTGACTTTGAAACTTGTTTGTAAAAATGTTTTTTTTATAAAGACTGATATTATTGAAATTCGAACAATATTAGCAAAAATAATCGAAATAGACAATTCTTGTTTTCTTTGGACTTTAGAAAGTTGTTGTAAAATGTCTGAAATAAAGACTGATACTATTGAAATACGAACAATATAAGCAAAAATAATCGAAATAGGCAATGCTTGTCTTATTTGGGAGACTTTAGAAAGTTGTTGTAAAAATGTGTGAAATAAAGACTGATATTATTGAAATTCGAACAATATAAGCAAATATAATCGAAATAGGCAATTCTTGTCTGTTTTAGGTGACTTTAGAAAGTTGTTGTAAAAATGTCTGAAATAAAGACTGATAGTATGGAAATTCGAACAATATAAGCAAATATGAGCTAAATAAGCTACTATTTTCTGATTTGGGCGACCTTTAAAAGTTGTAAAAATTTAATTATTAAGGCAAAAATATGCATTTTTGTCTAAGTGGGTGACTTTGAAACTTGTTTGTAAAAATGTTTTTTATAAAGACTGATATTATTGAAATTCGAACAATATTAGCAAAAATAATCTAAATAGACAATTCTTGTTTTCTTTGGGAGACTTTAGAAAGTTGTTGTAAAATGTCTGAAATAAAGACTGATACTATTGAAATACGAACAATATAAGCAAAAATAATCGAAATAGGCAATTCTTGTCTGTTTCAGGTGACTTTAGAAAGTTGTTGTAAAAATGTCTGAAATAAAGACTAATATTATTGGAATTCGAACAATATAAGCAAATAAAAGCTAGATAAGCATTTATTTTCTGATTTGGGCGACCTTTAAAAGTTGTAAAAATTGTATTATTAAGCAAAAATATGGATTTTTTGTCTGAGTGGGTGACTTTGAAACTTGTTTGTAAAAATGTTTTTTATAAAGACTGATATTATTGAATTTCGAACAATATAAGCAAATATAATCGCTTGTCTTCTTTGGGAGACTTTAGAAAGTTGTTGTAAAAATGTCTGAAATAAAGACTGAGATTATTGAAATTCGAACAATATAAGCAAATATAATCGAAATAGGCAATTCTTGTCTGTTTTAGGTGACTTTAGAAAGTTGTTGTAAAAATGTATGAAATAAAGACTAATATTATTGGAAATCGAACAATATAAGCAAAAATAATCGAAATGAGCTATGATTGTCTGCTTTGGGAGACTTTAGAAAGACTTTAGAAAGTCTATTATTGAAATTTGAACAATATAAGCAAAAGTAATCGAAATAGTCAATTCTTGTCTGTTTTAGGTGACTTTAAAAGCTAGCTAGATAAGCATTTATTTTCTGATTTGGGCGACCTTTAAAAGTTGTAAAAATTGTATTATTAAGCAAAAATATGCATTTTTGTCTGAGTGGGTGACTTTGAAACTTGTTTGTAAAAATGTTTTTATAAAGACTGATATTATTGAATTTCGAACAATATAAGGAAATATAATCGAAATAAGCAATGCTTGTCTTCTTTGGGAGACTTTAGAAAGTTGTTGTAAAAATGTGTGAAATAAAGACTGATATTATTGAAATTCGAACAATATAAGCAAATATAATCGAAATAGGCAATTCTTGTCTGTTTTAGGTGACTTTAGAAAGTTGTTGTAAAAATGTCTGAAATAAAGACTGATAGTATGGAAATTCGAACAATATAAGCAAATATGAGCTAAATAAGCTACTATTTTCTGATTTGGGCGACCTTTAAAAGTTGTAAAAATTTAATTATTAAGGCAAACATATGCATTTTTGTCTAAGTGGGTGACTTTGAAACTTGTTTGTAAAAATGTTTTTTTATAAAGACTGATATTATTGAAATTCGAACAATATTAGCAAAAATAATCGAAATAGACAATTCTTGTTTTCTTTGGGAGACTTTAGAAAGTTGTTGTAAAATGTCTGAAATAAAGACTGATACTATTGAAATACGAACAATATAAGCAAAAATAATCGAAATAGGCAATGCTTGTCTTATTTGGGAGACTTTAGAAAGTTGTTGTAAAAATGTGTGAAATAAAGACTGATATTATTGAAATTCGAACAATATAAGCAAATATAATCGAAATAGGCAATTCTTGTCTGTTTTAGGTGACTTTAGAAAGTTGTTGTAAAAATGTCTGAAATAAAGACTGATAGTATGGAAATTCGAACAATATAAGCAAATATAATCGCTTGTCTTCTTTGGGAGACTTTAGTAGTTGTAAAAATGTCTGAAATAAAGACTGAGATTATTGAAATTCGAACAATATAAGCAAATATAATCGAAATAGGCAATTCTTGTCTGTTTTAGGTGACTTTAGAAAGTAGTTGTAAACATGTTTGAAATAAAGACTGATACTATTGAAATACGAACAATATAAGCAAAACTAATCGAAATAGGCTATTCTTGTCTGTTTTAGGTGACTTTAGAAAGTTGTTGTAAAAATGTATGAAATAAAGACTAATATTATTGGAAATCGAACAATATAAGCAAAAATAATCGAAATGAGCTATGATTGTCTGCTTTGGGAGACTTTAGAAAGACTTTAGAAAGTCTATTATTGAAATTTGAACAATATAAGCAAAAGTAATCGAAATAGTCAATTCTTGTCTGTTTTAGGTGACTTTAAAAGCTAGCTAGATAAGCATTTATTTTCTGATTTGGGCGACCTTTAAAAGTTGTAAAAATTGTATTATTAAGCAAAAATATGCATTTTTGTCTGAGTGGGTGACTTTGAAACTTGTTTGTAAAAATGTTTTTATAAAGACTGATATTATTGAATTTCGAACAATATAAGGAAATATAATCGAAATAAGCAATGCTTGTCTTCTTTGGGAGACTTTAGAAAGTTGTTGTAAAAATGTGTGAAATAAAGACTGATATTATTGAAATTCGAACAATATAAGCAAATATAATCGAAATAGGCAATTCTTGTCTGTTTTAGGTGACTTTAGAAAGTTGTTGTAAACATGTCTGAAATAAAGACTGATAGTATGGAAATTCGAACAATATAAGCAAATATGAGCTAAATAAGCTACTATTTTCTGATTTGGGCGACCTTTAAAAGTTGTAAAAATTTAATTATTAAGGCAAACATATGCATTTTTGTCTAAGTGGGTGACTTTGAAACTTGTTTGTAAAAATGTTTTTTATAAAGACTGATATTATTGAAATTCGAAAAATATTAGCAAAAATAATCTAAATAGACAATTCTTGTTTTCTTTGGGAGACTTTAGAAAGTTGTTGTAAAATGTCTGAAATAAAGACTGATACTATTGAAATACGAACAATATAAGCAAAAATAATCGAAATAGGCAATTCTTGTCTGTTTTAGGTGACTTTATAAAGTTGTTGTAAAAATGTCTAAAATAAAGACTAATATTATTAGAATTCGAACAATATAAGCAAATAAAAGCTAGATAAGCATTTATTTTCTGATTTGGGCGACCTTTAAAAGTTGTAAAAATTGTATTATTAAGCAGAAATATGCATTTTTTGTCTGAGTGGGTGACTTTGAAACTTGTTTGTAAAAATGTTTTTATAAAGACTGATATTATTGAATTTCGAACAATATAAGCAAATATAATCGAAATAAGCAATGATTGTCTTCTTTGGGAGACTTTGAAAAGTTGTAAAAATGTCTGAAATAAAGACTAAGATTATTGAAATTCGAACAATATAAGCAAATATAATCGAAATAGGCAATTCTTGTCTGTTTTAGGTGACTTTAGAAAGTTGTTGTAAAAATGTCTGAAATAAAGACTGATAGTATGGAAATTTGAACAATATAAGCAAATATGAGCTAAATAAGCTAATATTTTCTGATTTGTGCGACCTTTAAAAGTTGTAAAAATAATTATTAAGGCAAAAATATGCATTTTTTGTCTGAGTGGGTGACTTTGAAACTTGTTTGTAAAAATGTTTTTCATAAAGACTGATATTATTGAAATTCGGTCAATATTAGCAAAAATAATCGAAATAGACAATTCTTGTTTTATTTGGGAGACTTTAGAAAGTTGTTGTAAAATGTCTGAAATAAAGACTGATAGTATGGAAATTCGAACAATATATGCAAATATGAGCTAAATAAGCTACTATTTTCTGATTTGGGCGACCTTTAAAAGTTGTAAAAATTTAATTATTAACAATATAAGCAAAAGTAATCGAAATGAGTTATGCTTGTCTGCTTTGGGAGACTTTAGAAAGTTGTTGTAAAAAATGTCTGAAATAAAGACTGGTACTATTGAAATACGAACAATATAAGCAAAAATAATCGAAACAGGCAATGCTTGTCTTATTTGGGAGACTTTAGAAAGTTGTTGTAAAAATGTGTGAAATAAAGACTGATATTATTGAAATTCGAACAATATTAGCAAAAATAATCGAAATAGACAATTCTTGTTTTCTTTGGGAGACTTTAGAAAGTTGTTGTAAAATGTCTGAAATAAAGACTGATACTATTGAAATACGAACAATATAAGCAAAAATAATCGAAATAGGCAATGCTTGTCTTATTTGGGAGACTTTAGAAAGTTGTTGTAAAAATGTGTGAAATAAAGACTGATATTATTGAAATTCGAACAATATAAGCAAATATAATCGAAATAGGCAATTCTTGTCTGTTTTAGGTGACTTTAGAAAGTTGTTGTAAAAATGTCTGAAATAAAGACTGATAGTATGGAAATTCGAACAATATAAGCAAATAAAAGCTAGATAAGCATTTATTTTCTGATTTGGGCGACCTTTAAAAGTTGTAAAAATTTAATTATTAAGGCAAAAATATGCATTTTTGTCTAAGTGGGTGACTTTGAAACTTGTTTGTAAAAATGTTTTTTTATAAAGACTGATATTATTGAAATTCGAACAATATTAGCAAAAATAATCTAAATAGACAATTCTTGTTTTCTTTGGGAGACTTTAGAAAGTTGTTGTAAAATGTCTGAAATAAAGACTGATACTATTGAAATACGAACAATATAAGCAAACATAATCGAAATAGGCAATTCTTGTCTGTTTCAGGGGACTTTAGAAAGTTGTTGTAAAAATGTCTGAAATAAAGACTGATAGTATGGAAATTCGAACAATATAAGCAAATAAAAGCTAGATAAGCATTTATTTTCTGATTTGGGCGACCTTTAAAAGTTGTAAAAATTGTATTATTAAGCAGAAATATGCATTTTTTGTCTGAGTGGGTGACTTTGAAACTTGTTTGTAAAAATGTTTTTATAAAGACTGATATTATTGAATTTCGAACAATATAAGCAAATATAATCGAAATAAGCAATGATTGTCTTCTTTGGGAGACTTTGAAAAGTTGTAAAAATGTCTGAAATAAAGACTGAGATTATTGAAATTCGAACAATATAAGCAAATATAATCGAAATAGGCAATTCTTGTCTGTTTTAGGTGACTTTAGAAAGTTGTTGTAAAAATGTCTGAAATAAAGACTGATAGTATGGAAATTCGAACAATATAAGCAAATATGAGCTAAATAAGCTACTATTTTCTGATTTGGGCGACCTTTAAAAGTTGTAAAAATTTAATTATTAAGGCAAACATATGCATTTTTGTCTAAGTGGGTGACTTTGAAACTTGTTTGTAAAAATGTTTTTTTATAAAGACTGATATTATTGAAATTCGAACAATATTAGCAAAAATAATCTAAATAGACAATTCTTGTTTTCTTTGGGAGACTTTAGAAAGTTGTTGTAAAATGTCTGAAATAAAGACTGATACTATTGAAATACGAACAATATAAGCAAAAATAATCGAAATAGGCAATGCTTGTCTTATTTGGGAGACTTTAGAAAGTTGTTGTAAAAATGTGTGAAATAAAGACTGATATTATTGAAATTCGAACAATATAAGCAAATATAATCGAAATAGGCAATTCTTGTCTGTTTTAGGTGACTTTAGAAAGTTGTTGTAAAAATGTCTGAAATAAAGACTGATAGTATGGAAATTTGAACAATATAAGCAAATATGAGCTAAATAAGCTAATATTTTCTGATTTGTGCGACCTTTAAAAGTTGTAAAAATAATTATTAAGGCAAAAATATGCATTTTTTGTCTGAGTGGGTGACTTTGAAACTTGTTTGTAAAAATGTTTTTTTTATAAAGACTGATATTATTGAAATTCGAACAATATTAGCAAAAATAATCGAAATAGACAATTCTTGTTTTCTTTGGGAGACTTTAGAAAGTTGTTGTAAAATGTCTGAAATAAAGACTGATACTATTGAAATACGAACAATATAAGCAAAAATAATCGAAATAGGCAATGCTTGTCTTATTTGGGAGACTTTAGAAAGTTGTTGTAAAAATGTGTGAAATAAAGACTGATATTATTGAAATTCGAACAATATAAGCAAATATAATCGAAATAGGCAATTCTTGTCTGTTTTAGGTGACTTTAGAAAGTTGTTGTAAAAATGTCTGAAATAAAGACTGATAGTATGGAAATTCGAACAATATAAGCAAATATGAGCTAGATAAGCTACTATTTTCTGATTTGGGCGACCTTTAAAAGTTGTAAAAATTTAATTATTAAGGCAAAAATATGCATTTTTGTCTAAGTGGGTGACTTTGAAACTTGTTTGTAAAAATGTTTTTTTATAAAGACTGATATTATTGAAATTCGAACAATATTAGCAAAAATAATCTAAATAGACAATTCTTGTTTTCTTTGGTAGACTTTAGAAAGTTGTTGTAAAATGTCTGAAATAAAGACTGATACTATTGAAATACGAACAATATAAGCAAATAAAAGCTAGATAAGCATTTATTTTCTGATTTGGGCGACCTTTAAAAGTTGTAAAAATTGTATTATTAAGCAGAAATATGCATTTTTTGTCTGAGTGGGTGACTTTGAAACTTGTTTGTAAAAATGTTTTTATAAAGACTGATATTATTGAATTTCGAACAATATAAGCAAATATAATCGAAATAAGCAATGATTGTCTTCTTTGGGAGACTTTAGAAAAGTTGTAAAAATGTCTGAAATAAAGACTGAGATTATTGAAATTCGAACAATATAAGCAAATATAATTGGAATTGGAATTCGAACAATATAAGCAAAAATAATTTAAATAGGCAATGCTTTGGGAGACTTTAGAAAGTTGTTGTAAATATGTCTTAATTAAAGACTGATACTATTGTAATTCGAACAATATAAGCAAATATAAGCTAGATAAGCTACTATTTTCTGATTTGGGCGACCTTTAAAAGTTGTAAAAATTGTATTATTAAGCAAAAATATGCATTTTTGTCTGAGTGGGTGACTTTGAAACTTGTTTGTAAAAATGTTTTTTAAAAGGCTGGTACTATTGAAATTCGAACAAAATAAGCAAAAGTAATAGAAATAGTCAATTCTTGTCTGTTTTAGGTGACTTTAAAAGCTAGCTAGATAAGCATTTATTTTCTGATTTGGGCGACCTTTAAAAGTTGTAAAAATTGTATTATTAAGCAAAAATATGCATTTTTGTCTGAGTGGGTGACTTTGAAATGTTTTTATAAAGACTGATAGTATTGAATTTCGAACAATATAAGGAAATATAATCGAAATAAGCAATGCTTGTCTTCTTTGGGAGACTTTAGAAAGTTGTTGTAAAAATGTGTGAAATAAAGACTGATATTATTGAAATTCGAACAATATAAGCAAATATAATCGAAATAGGCAATTCTTGTCTGTTTTAGGTGACTTTAGAAGTTGTTGTAAAAATGTCTGAAATAAAGACTGATAGTATGGAAATTCGAACAATATAAGCAAATATGAGCTAAATAAGCTACTATTTTCTGATTTGGGCGACCTTTAAAAGTTGTAAAAATTTAATTATTAAGGCAAACATATGCATTTTTGTCTAAGTGGGTGACTTTGAAACTTGTTTGTAAAAATGTTTTTTTATAAAGACTGATATTATTGAAATTCGAACAATATTAGCAAAAATAATCTAAATAGACAATTCTTGTTTTCTTTGGGAGACTTTAGAAAGTTGTTGTAAAATGTCTGAAATAAAGACTGATACTATTGAAATACGAACAATATAAGCAAAAATAATCGAAATAGGCAAGTCTTGTCTGTTTTAGGTGACTTTATAAAGTTGTTGTAAAAATGTCTAAAATAAAGACTAATATTATTAGAATTCGAACAATATAAGCAAATAAAAGCTAGATAAGCATTTATTTTCTGATTTGGGCGACCTTTAAAAGTTGTAAAAATTGTATTATTAAGCAGAAATATGCATTTTTTGTCTGAGTGGGTGACTTTGAAACTTGTTTGTAAAAATGTTTTTATAAAGACTGATATTATTGAATTTCGAACAATATAAGCAAATATAATCGAAATAAGCAATGATTGTCTTCTTTGGGAGACTTTGAAAAGTTGTAAAAATGTCTGAAATAAAGACTGAGATTATTGAAATTCGAACAATATAAGCAAATATAATCGAAATAGGCAATTCTTGTCTGTTTTAGGTGACTTTAGAAAGTTGTTGTAAAAATGTCTGAAATAAAGACTGATAGTATGGAAATTTGAACAATATAAGCAAATATGAGCTAAATAAGCTAATATTTTCTGATTTGGGCGACCTTTAAAAGTTGTAAAAATAATTATTAAGGCAAAAATATGCATTTTTTGTCTGAGTGGGTGACTTTGAAACTTGTTTGTAAAAATGTTTTTTTTATAAAGACTGATATTATTGAAATTCGAACAATATTAGCAAAAATAATCGAAATAGACAATTCTTGTTTTCTTTGGGAGACTTTAGAAAGTTGTTGTAAAATGTCTGAAATAAAGACTGATACTATTGAAATACGAACAATATAAGCAAAAATAATCGAAATAGGCAATGCTTGTCTTATTTGGGAGACTTTAGAAAGTTGTTGTAAAAATGTGTGAAATTAAGGCAATTCTTGTCTGTTTTAGGTGACTTTAGAAAGTTGTTGTAAAAATGTCTGAAATAAAGACTGATAGTATGGAAATTCGAACAATATAAGCAAATATGAGCTAGATAAGCTACTATTTTCTGATTTGGGCGACCTTTAAAAGTTGTAAAAATTTAATTATTAAGGCAAAAATATGCATTTTTGTCTAAGTGGGTGACTTTGAAACTTGTTTGTAAAAATGTTTTTTTATAAAGACTGATATTATTGAAATTCGAACAATATTAGCAAAAATAATCTAAATAGACAATTCTTGTTTTCTTTGGGAGACTTTAGAAAGTTGTTGTAAAATGTCTGAAATAAAGACTGATACTATTGAAATACGAACAATATAAGCAAAAATAATCGAAATAGGCAATTCTTGTCTGTTTTAGGTGACTTTAGAAAGTTGTTGTAAAAATGTCTAAAATAAAGACTAATATTATTAGAATTCGAACAATATAAGCAAATAAAAGCTAGATAAGCATTTATTTTCTGATTTGGGCGACCTATAAAAGTTGTAAAAATTGTATTATTAAGCAGAAATATGCATTTTTTGTCTGAGTGGGTGACTTTGAAACTTGTTTGTAAAAATGTTTTTATAAAGACTGATATTATTGAATTTCGAACAATATAAGCAAATATAATCGAAATAAGCAATGATTGTCTTCTTTGGGAGACTTTGAAAAGTTGTAAAAATGTCTGAAATAAAGACTGAGATTATTGAAATTCGAACAATATAAGCAAATATAATTGGAATTGGAATTCGAACAATATAAGCAAAAATAATTTAAATAGGCAATGCTTTGGGAGACTTTAGAAAGTTGTTGTAAAAATGTCTTAATTAAAGACTGATACTATTGTAATTCGAACAATATAAGCAAATATAAGCTAGATAAGCATTTATTTTCTGATTTGGGCGACCTTTAAAAGTTGTAAAAATTGTATTATTAAGCAAAAATATGCATTTTTGTCTGAGTGGGTGACTTTGAAACTTGTTTGTAAAAATGTTTTTTAAAAGGCTGGTACTATTGAAATTCGAACAAAATAAGCAAAAGTAATAGAAATAGTCAATTCTTGTCTGTTTTAGGTGACTTTAGAAAGTTGTTGTAAAAATGTCTGAAATAAAGACAGATATTATTGAAATTCGAACAATATAAGCAAAAGTAATCGAAATGAGCTATGCTTGTCTGCTTTGGGAGACTTTAGAAAGTTGTTGTATAAATGTCTGAAATAAAGACTAATATTATTGGAATTCGAACAATATAAGCAAATATAAGCTAGATAAGCATTTATTTTCTGATTTGGGCGACATTTAAAAGTTGTAAAAATTGTATTATTAAGCAAAAATATGCATTTTTGTCTGAGTGGGTGACTTTACAACTTGCTTGTAAAAATGTTTTTTATAAAGACTGATATTAGTGATCGAAATAGTCAATTCTTGTCTGTTTTAGGTGACTTTAGAAAGTTGTTGTAAAAATGTCTGAAATAAAGACTGATACTATTGAAATACGAACAATATAAGCAAAAGTGATCGAAATAGTCAATTCTTGTCTGTTTTAGGTGACTTTAGAAAGTTGTTGTAAAAATGTCTGAAATAAAGACTGATACTATTGAAATTCGAACAATATAAGCTGTAACGAACCATGGATCCCATGGTTCGTCACAAGCAGATGACGCAGCCAACGCTACTCCCAGGTGAAGCGATCAACACCCAGCAAAAATGCAAACTCAGCACTCGCCAAAAGACAGGAGACCAGCAGAAGGGGCTTAAGCAATAAGTAGCTAAAATAATATATAATAAATATTCCTAACAATATATATTCCCGAAGTGCCAACGAAATTCCTTTCCCACGGTACCGGTGCATATCGATCACCTCACCGGGGACATTGGACACCTATTGGGAGGCGATTGCTTAGGTAACTCTCGATTACCGAGCAAAACCCCCCACATGCGCAAGCCAGTCAGCAGTCTCCGACTTTCCTTACCGGGAATATTGGACACTGACTGCAGGGCTAATGATTAGGTAACCTTCTGTTACCGATCAGCCCGTCTGCACGCGCAGACTATAATTCGGCAATATATATTTATGTAAGAACCCTTCCCACATTCTGGAGTAGAAATAAGATATCTGTAAGACATTCATGGGAAAATCGAAGGCCGGCCGATCTATAAAAGGCACTGCCTTGCATGAAGAAAAGAGGAGTCCACCAGCCATCGTGGGAGTCAGTCAATCAGCCATCGCGAGGCAGTCAAATCACCATCCGCGTCGTAGTACAAGTAAACCTAACATAACCGGGTAGAATAATCATACGGAAGAATAAAGAAAACTATTAAAATTAAAAGAACCAAAAAGTGTTGTGATTTCTATTTCAGTTTCTGGCAAAGTTCCTGGTTTCCCGATAAAGTCCTCGTGAATTATAAATATCTTGTAATTCAGGACCCTGGACAGGCTGATGCATACCTCAGCCTGAAATAGGACATTACAAGTGGCGCCCGAGCAGGGACTTTAAAGGATTTTTCGTGGAAACTTCAAGAAAACCGAAATCAGGGACTTCGTGGATTAAAGACCCACTGCCATCAAAAAGGAAATTGAATCGATAACAAGTCCGCGCACTTACATAATCCGGGCGCGAAAACAAACGCGAAAGTATACGCAGTGCCGATCCTAAAAGTGCCGTTTAACAGTGACTCAGTGCCAAAAATCAACAGAAATCAACATGGAACATCACGACGACGAACAACCAGAGGAGGTATACCCTGCGGGACACTTTACCAATCCAGGGGTCAGCACCGGTTGGATCCACAAGCTCCGTCGGGACGAACTAGAAGTCCTCGCCGAAGAATTCGGATTCGGCAGCGAAGGAACGGTCGATGAACGCCGAAGGAAATTTGCCGCTCTAGTCGCCGGGCCACTCGCGCAAGAAGCCTGGGTCCGCCTAGGAGAGTTCGAGAGGCACTATGCCAAGCCAGCTTCACGCTCTCGTTCCAAGTCACCACTGCCCATTACTCCTGGACCATCCGACACTCGCCAAATGGATCCTAAGACCGGATTACGAGTCCCCGCAGCCACCGAATACCGCACTCCTGCTGCCCCGTTTCCAAGGCCCCTAGCTACAGAGACCCACCCAGCACCCGTGCCAAGGATCTTGCCAGCGATCGACCGACCCATGGAAGGGCACCACTACAACCACGCTGCACCAATGGCGGAACGCATCCGAAAGTGGGGAATCCAGTTTGACGGCCAAGATGACCCTCTATCATTCATCGAACTGCTCGAAGAACGCGCGCTCTCGTATGGGGTGGACACCAACCATCTGCCGCGGGCCATGGCCGAACTTCTCACAGACCGTGCCAGTCGTTGGTTCCGCACCAGCCGCCTACAAAGTTCCTCATGGGAAAATTTCCGCCAGGAATTCTTAACGTTCTTCTTGCCACCACGGTATTTTGAACAATTGGAAGACCGGATCCGAGCCCGAAAGCAATTGGCTGGGGAACTGTTCAAAGATTTCCTCATCGAGATACGTCTACTTATGCACCACGCTGGGTACGACGCAACCAAGGAGCTAACCAGGATCTACGACAACGCCCTCCCAGCCTACCAGATGTACGTGCGCCGCCACGAACTGCAGGACTTGTCACAGCTAACACTGCTGGCCACAGAGTTTGAGAGTATTCAAGAGCGGACCATCCCGAGCACTCTCGCACCACCACGACACACGCCCAGATACGCACGGCCTACGACAGATCAGAGGAGCGACGATTCCAATCGGACACCATTCCGGAAGCCTCATTGGAACTCGGCAGACTCACCAAGAAGACAGCCATCCAACCCAGTGAGTACGACAAAGCCCGAGGTAGCACATCGCATGATTACGACCCCCATCGCCAACCCACGCGCAGCCTGTCGCCGGTGTGGTGAAGCAGGGCATGCGGCATATGAATGCCAAAATCCCTCGATCCTGTTCTGTTGGGAATGTGGCAAGCGCGGCACCCGGACCATCGATTGCTGTCGCCAGAACACGTCGGGAAACGACTCGCGTCCTCGACTGACACGGGATCAGCCGGGAACGACGTCTGCCCCGACCCACGAATAAAAACCCCGCTACACATGAACGAGAACCGGATAGTGGCAATGGTAACCATAGGAGGACAGGCAACGGAAGCCACCGTCGACACAGGGGCATCCCGAAGCTTTATCAGTGCAAACCTCGCCCGACAACTAGACAACAACACCAACCTCCAAGATGCATGCGTCCGCATACGCCTGGCCGACGGCTCGGTCAGAGAGATCACCCAGATTCTACTGGCGCACATCAGACTGGATCAAAGAGAAGTTCAAATACCCCTTCTGGTCCTACCAAACATGTTGGATCAAGTTATCGTCGGCATGGACTTCCTATGCGCCATTGAAACAACGATCCAGTGCGGTACCACACTTCTACAATTACGAGATCAGTGCCACACACCACATATCCACACCGTTCCGACCAACAGAGTACAAGGCCACGAACCCCGACACCAGAAACTGAAGCCAACGGCGGCCGTCATACGTCCGCAACCTATCCCAACAATTTCGGCACCCAGCCACGCCAACATGACACCCATACAAACCTCAGCGAACACACGACCACGACCTACCCCAATGAACAAAACGACCCAGATCGCCACGAAGAACACGACACCCAGCCCAGCCCCAGCAGAGGCAAAGCGCCGGCCCACGAACATGAAGCCGAAACCAACAACACGAAACAACAATCAAGCAAACGGGAAAACGAGTCCCACGGTCACTACGGAGCAACCGCGTCCTAGGCCAACCACAGGGGACACATACCCCAAAGAAACTACGAGAATCTCACCCACGAGACAAGCACTAACGCACTGGAACCCGGCGCTCGACACAGGAAGCCCAGGTCCAAGTCCAGCAACAGAGCATGTAAGTACCCTCTCCTCCCAGGAGAAAGTGAACATAGAAACACCCTCAGAGACGACAATCAGCCCTGAACCAAGACAACAAAATCGACACCGACAACGGCAGCAACAGATCAACAGCCCAGCAACAAGGGAAACAGCCACGCTGACCCCACCCTGGTCGGGGCCCATAATTGAACTGATATCCACAGAGCCCCTCAACGCGGGCCCGGAAACCAGTACGATGGCCCCACGATACACCGACCGCAGCCCTGTCGTACCCACGGCCGACGCCACACCGATCCTCGCCCACACAATGGAGTACCTTCCGCGTACTGACATGATTTTTAGCGTCATGCACCGAGCCATGCCTAGAGCCATGTCCGAGATCTTCGTCGCCCATACAAGTCGTTGTTGTGATACCAGAGGCGTCATCGCGACTCACCTGTTCACGTACCTGTCTGGCTGTAGTATAACACGAGTACTACACCCGGCGTGCCAAAACATCATACCCATGGTCGACACCACACCCATCGTCGCCCACATAAGCGACTACCAACGGAGGATCGAAACGCACAGCTCCTTCGACACAACCCTCTTACCCGAAGACCCCAGCCAGCCATTTGACTCCGAAGCCGCCGACCCAACCGAACATGAGCCCGAACCAGTCCCGGAGCCGTGGCCGCCGGACTTGGCCCCGCAGACCCAAGCATCCGTCGCCCAAACAAGCCATTGGTCCAACAAAAGAGACATCGTCGAGACCAGCCAGTTCATGCACCAGTCTGGACACAATACCACCCAAGTGTTCCGCCAGAGCTACAAAACAACTCTACCCACGTCCAACGCCTCCCCGATCATCGCCCACATAAGCGATTACCACCGGAGCATCGATCCGTCAAGCACATTTGACAAACCCATCCTTCCGAAAAACCCGAATCAAACCTTTGACCCCGGAGCCACCGAGCCCACCGAAGACGACCCAGAACTACCGACGGATCCTTGGCCACCCGACATAGCACCGCAGATTCGAGAATGCCTGGACAAATAACTACCAAAGAAAACTGCCGAGAAAACCATCGTTATATGGGAAATTCGACCCACCAAGCACCAACTACACCAACTACAAAGCACCCAGAACAGCAGAAAGGCCACGATCACAACAGTAGTAGAAAATATAACGTTACCGACGCCACGCTAAAGTGACGAGATTAACAGCGACGAATCCGGAGACTCGGCACAAGCCAAAGGACAGGATAACCCGGAAAAAAGGCGAACCTCAGCACCCGCCAAGCGACGCCACAAATCTCTCCATCACCCACCCGGAAGAAAGGGGGGGTGTAACGAACCATGGATCCCATGGTTCGTCACAAGCAGATGACGCAGCCAACGCTACTCCCAGGTGAAGCGATCAACACCCAGCAAAAATGCAAGCTCAGCACACGCCAAAAGACAGGAGACCAGCAGAAGGGGTTTACGCAATAAGAACCTAAAATAATATTAAATAAATAAATATTCCTAACAATATATATTCCCGAAGTGCCAACGAAATTCCTTTCCCACGGTACTGGTGCACACCGATCACCTTACCTGGGACATTGGGAGGCGAGTGCTTAGGTAACCATCGATTATTGGATATTGGACACTGACTGCAGGGAATGATTTGGTAACCATCTGGTACCGATCAGTCCGTCTGCACGCGCAGGCTATACTTCGGCCAGAGAGATTTATGTAAGAACCCTTCCCACGGTCTGGAGTAGAAATAAGATATCTATAAGACATTCATCGAAGGCCGGCCGATCTATAAAAGGCACTGCCTTGCATGAAGAAGGAGGCAGTCCACCAGCCATCGTGGGGAGTCAGTCAATCAGCCATCGCGAGAGGCAGTCAAAATCACCATCCGCGTCGTAGTACAAGTAAAACCTAACATAACCGGGTAGAATAATCATACGGAAGAATACGGAAGAATAAAGAAAAACTATTAAAATTAAAAGAACCAAAAAGTGTTGGGATTTCTATTTCAGTTTTCTGGCAAAGTTCCTGGTTTCCCGATAAAGTCCTCGTGAATTATAAATATCTTGTAATTCAGGACCCTGGACAGGCTGATGCATACCTCAGCCTGAAATAGGACATTACAATATCAGTTTAGTTATTGTCTCCCGTCAGCGTGGATGCGCTGACCCTTCGCCGTTTGTGACGAGTGGCGTCGCTTGGCGGGTGCTGAGGTTCGCCTTTTTCCTGTCCTTTGGCTTGTGCCGAGTCTCCGGATTCGTCGCTTTTAATCTCGTCACTTTAGCGTGGCGACGGTAACGTTATATTTTCTACTGCTGCTGTGATCGTGGCCTTTCTGCTGTTCTGGGTGCTTTGTAGTTGGTGTCTGCTTGGTGGGTCGATTATCCCATATGACCATGGTTTTCTCGGCGGTTTTCTTCGGTCGTTCTTTGTCCAGGCATGCTTGAATCGGCGGTGCTATGTCGGGTGGCCAAGGATCCGTCGGTAGTTCTCGGTCGTCTTCGGTGGGTTCGGTGGCTCCGGGCTCAATCGTTTGATTCGGGTTTTTCGGTAGGATGGGTCTGTCGAATGTAAATGCTTGGATCTGCGGGGCCAAGTCCGGCGGCCACGGCTCCGAGACTGGTTCGGGCTCATGTTCGGTCGGATCGGCGGTTTCGGAGTCAAATGGCTGGCTGGGGTCTTCGGGTAAGAGGGTTTTATCGAAGGCGCTGGGCGGTTCGATCCTCCGTTGGTAGTCGCTTATGTGGGCGACGATGGGTGTGGTGTCGACCATGGGTATGATGTTTTGGTACGCCGGGTGTAGTACTCGTGTTATACTACAGCCAGACTGGTACGTGAACAGGTGAGTCGCGATGACCCCTCTGGTATCGCAGCAACGACTTGTGTGGGCGACGAAGATCTCGGACAAGGCTCTAGGCATGGCTCGCTGCATGGCGCTAAGAATCATGTCAGTACGCGGAAGGTACTCCATTGTGTTGGCGAGGATCGGTGTGGCGTCGGCCGTGGGTCGGACAGGACGGCTGTCTGGGCATCGTGGGGGCATCGTGCTGGTTTCCGGGCCCTCGTTGAGGGGCTCTGTGGAGATCAGTTCGATTATGGGCCCCGTCCAGCGTGGGGTTAGCATGGCTGTTTCCCGTGTGGCTGGGCTGTCGGATGGTGGTGGCCGTTGTCCTTTTTCGCTGCTGGCGGTCGGTTTTGAGGGTGTCCGTGCGTTCCCTGCTTCCGATGCGGTTTCTCTGCGTGCTTGCTCTGTTGCTTGTCTTGGACCTTGGCTTCCTGTGTCGAGCGCCGGGTTCAAGTGTGTTTGTCTCGTGTGTGAGATCCTCGTGGTTTGTTTGGGGTGTGTGTCCCCTGTGGTTGGCCTAGGACGCGGTTGCTCCGTAGTGACCGTGGGATTCGTTTTCCCGATTGCTTGGTTGCGGTTGGCTTGTGTTGGCCTCGGATTCGTGTTCTCCGTTGTGGGCCGGCGTTTCGTTTTCGTTGTCATTGGTTTGGGTGTCGAGTGCTGCGTTGCATTATTGGGTGTCGTGAGCGTTGGGGTAGGTTGGGTACGTGGTGGCGTTGTGGTTGGCGTACGTTTCTGGCTTCTGGGCGCGGTGTCTGGTATGTGATTGGTCGGATCTTCGGGTGCGGTTGGTGTGGCCGACTGATTGCTTAGTTGCAGTTGTGTGCTGCCGCATTTGATCGTGGCTTCGATGGAGCATAGGAAATCCATGCCGACAATGACTTGCTCCAACATGTTAGGCAAAACTAGGAGCGGTGTTTGTACCTCTCGTTGGTCCAGCTTGATGGGTTCCGGTAGAACTTGGGTGATCTCTCGGCCAGGCGTATGCGGGTGCTGGCATCTTGCAAGTTGGTGCGGTTGTCTAGTTGTCGGGCGAGGTGGGTGTTGATAAAGCTTTTGGAGGCCCCGGTGTCTATGGTAGCCTCCGTTACGTGTCCTCCTATGGTTACCGTTGCCACTATCCGACCGTGGTTGACATGCAGCAAGTTTTTTAGTTGCGGTTCGGGGGAGGCGTCGTTCCCGGCTGCTCCCGTGTCAGTTGGGGACGCATGTCGTTTTCCGACGTGTTTTGGCGGCAGCAATTTACGGTCCGTGGTCCGCGTTTGCCACATTCCCAGCAGAATAGGATGGAGGGATTATGGCAGTCGTATGCCGCATGCCCCGCTTCACCACACCGGCGACAGGCTGCGCGTGGGTTGGTGATGGGGGTCGTGATCATGTTATGGGCTACGTCGGGATTCGCCGTACTGTTTGGATGAGCTAGTGGTCTCCCTGGTGTGTCTGTCGATTCCCAATGGGGACTCAGATATGGCGGCTGGTGCGAGTCGCAATTCCTCTGCTCTGTGGCCGGCCTTGCGTATCTTGGAGTGTTCCGCGGGGGTGCGAAAGTGGTCGGGATAGTCCGCTCTTGGATGCTCTCGAACTCGGTGGCCAACATTGTGATCTGTGCTAAGCTTTGTAGTTCGTGTCGCCGCACGTACATCTGGTATGCTGGCAGGGCGTTATCGTAGATCCTGTTCAGTTCCTTGGCAGCGTCGTACCTGCCGTGGTGCATGAGTAGACGTTTCTCGATGAGGTAATCCTTGAACAATTCTCCTACCGCTTGCTTGCGGGCTCGGATCTGGTCTTTCAATTGTTTAAAATACCGTGGCGGCAAGAAGAAAGTCAAGAATTCTTGGCGGAAATATGCCCATGAGCTGCCTTGTAGTTGGCTGGTGCGGTACCAGCGACTGGCCCGATCGGTGAGAAGCTCTGTCATGGCCCGAGGTAGCTGATTTGTGTCCACCCCATATGAGAGAGCACGTTCCTCGAGTAGTTCCAGAAATGTAAGTGGGTCGTCCTGTCCGTCGAACCTGATTCCCCATTTCCGAATCTGTTCCGCGATGTGGGCGGTGTGGCTGTGGTGGCGTCCATCTATGGAAGAGTCCATGGCTGGCACGATCCTTTGTGTGGGCGAGCGGCTGGTCTCCGTAACTGGAGGTCTGGGCAGATCGGCTGGCGTTACAATGCGTGGTGGGCAGGGTGTGCTGTATTCGGCCGCTGTGGGGACTTGTAACCCGGCTTTTGGGTCGGTTTTCCGCTGGTCAGACGGCCCAGATGTGGTGGGCATGGGCGACCTGGAGCGTCCTGCTGGTTTGGCGTATTGCCGTTCAAGGTCTCCTAGTCGAACCCAGGCGTCCTGCGAGAGTGTTCCGGCGACTAATGCGGCGAATCTCTTTCGTCGTTCCTCGACTGTTCCTTCGTTGCCAAATCCGAATTCCTCGGCCAGGGTTTCCAGCTCGTCCCGCCGGAGTTTGTAGATCCAGCCGGTGGTGACTCCTGGATTGGTATGGTGTCCCTCCGGATAAAATTCGTCGGGTTGACCGGCTCCGTGGGCTTCCATGGTGTGTTTCTGCGGTTAGTAGCACTGACTTACGTTTTGTTTATGGTACTTCTGTACTGTAGCACTTTTGCTTGCGACCGGATTTTGCGAGGGTGCCGGTTTTGTGCTGGACGGGTATTGATCCTTGCTAGCCTAGTCTCTTTCAGTGGCCGTGGGTTTTTACTCCATAAAGCTCCGTATTAAGGTGTTAGTCTCCTTAAAGTCACCAAAAAGTCCCTGCTCGGGCGCCACTTGTGAGGATCCTATTTCAGGCTGAGGTAAGCATCAGTCTGTCCAGGGTCCGCTACAAGACAATTTGTAGTTGGTAGGTGACTTCAGGTGTCGGGCTGGCTCGTAAAAGAATGTAGTAAGCAGCGAGAAATGATGAGGCGACGGTTTTGATGGATTGGAGAAATCGTAGTTGGTTGTTTTTGTTGGTGTTCTTTGCTTTGTTCTTTTATTATTTAATTCTTGTTTGTTTACAATGACTTAACTCGCGGATCTAGTTACTTGGTCTTGGAGCCGGTGGACTGGGTTGTGCAGTGTCTTGTGTTTGGGCTGAGGGACTGCCTAGTGCAGTGTCTTGGGTGTGTGACTGAAGGACTGCGTAGTACAGTGTCTTGGGTGTGTGACTGAGGGACTGCCTTGTGCAGTGTCTTGGGTGTGTGACTGAGGGACTGCGTAGTACAGTGTCTTGGGTGTGTGACTGAGGGACTGCCTTGTGCAGTGTCTTGTGTTTGGGCTGATGTACTGCCTACTCTTTCAGCCGATCTTGGCCCTTTTATGAAGCTGGCGATCGCACCTGAGACCCGGAAATAATTGATTCTTGCTGACTTAAGGTTATTGGGTAATAATAATTGTAGGGTGTGGTAATTAGGTCGAAGCTTGGTGCTTCGTTGACAATTGCTTAGGGGGTCAGTGTGTTTTGCTGATGCTGCATCCCGGAAGGTGCAGTTGGGAATTGGGTATTTGGTTTTCAAAAGAAATGAGTTTTTGCTAACTCTGCATTACGGAAGTTGAGTGGTAAGTCGATAATTTTATGCTAGCTTGACTTATTGTGAAATAACGCCAATGATATCTCTTATTGCGAAATTGTGTCGGCTTGGCTTATTGCGACATTGTAGGCTTCTGATTTCACAATTGTCTCAAGAGGTGGGGTGTTGTTGATCGCGAGTTCTTAATTAATTGTGAACCGTGGCTAGAGCCATGGTTCGTTAGCTCGGTGTATATCAGTTTAGTTATTGTCTCCCGTCAGCGTGGATGCGCTGACCCTTCGCCGTTTGTGACGAGCCATGGCTAGAACCATGGTTCGTTACACAGTCCAGAAGCTTACGCCGCCGACCACACTGAAGGAACTTCGTCGCTGCATAGGAATTTCCTCCTGGTACCGGAGGTTCGTCCCGAACTTCGCCACGGTGGTCCAACCAATGACCAAACTGTTAAAGAAGACCCAAAAATGGGAATGAACAGAGGAGCAGCAACAGGCATTTGATAACCTCAAAGAAAAGTTGACACAGGCGCCAATCTTGGCGTGTCCCGATTTCAAGGAACGTTTTGTATTACAAACAGACGCCAGTGACTACGGCCTCGGAGCTGTGTTGACGCAGCAGATCGCCGGAGAAGAGCGTGTCATAGCCTACGCTAGCCGCCGCCTCCTCCAGGCAGAGGAAAACTACTCTGCCACAGAGAAGGAATGTCTGGCCATCGTCTGGGCCATCAGGAAGATGCGCTGCTACCTCGAAGGCTACCATTTTGACGTCATTACCGACCACCTCGCGTTGAAATGGCTCAACACGATCGACAACCCGACTGGACGCCTCGCACGCTGGGCACTGGAACTCCAACAGTTCCGGTTTGACATCCACTACCGACGTGGAAGCCAAAACGTGGTAGCAGATGCACTGTCTCGGCAACCGGTGGAAACACTCCAACGAACAGCGGAAGACCGACCCACCTGTCCGTGGATACAACGGTTACTCAGGCGAATACAGACGCAGCCAGAAAAGCACGCAGAGTTCCTCATCGAGAACGGGCAAATTTATAAGCAAACAGGGAGACGATCAGCTGACGAGGACCCCATCCAATGGAAGCTCTGCGTCTCTAAGGATCAGCGGCGACGAGTACTAGAGGAATGTCACGATCACCCAACGGCAGGACATCTAGGAATCCGCAAAACCGCAATGCGGGTGACCCAGCGCTATTACTGGCCCGGACTCTATCGGGATGTCGCCCGATACGTGCAACAATGCACAAGTTGCCAGAGATTTAAGGTGAGCCAGATAAAGCCTGCAGGACAGATGCACACCCGCCAAGCCCAAGGACCCCTGGACATACTTTGCGCGGACTTCGTGGGCCCACTTCCCCGATCCAAACATGGCAACACCATGCTATTAGTCTTCATGGACTCCAACAGTAAATGAGTGGAGCTGGTACCGCCGCGCAAAGCCACAACGGCACTGCTGGAGAAGGCATTCCTAGAACGCATCCTGAGCCACTTCGGGACGCCCCGAAAGTTTGTATGCGACAATGGTACCCAGTTTACGAGCCGCTCCTTCAGTAACTTTTGAAAATGGCCGGGATGGAATTACAACACACTGCCCCGTATACCCCCCAGCAGAATCCAACCGAAAGGGCCAACAGGACGATCAAGACAATGATCGCTCAATACGTGGAACAGGACCAACGAACCTGGGATGAACTCCTGCCAGAACTAAGTCTGGCCGTGAATATCAGCACCTCAGACACGACGGGTTTCAGCCCCGCCTTTCTGATGCATGGACGAGAGCCACGCCTACCCGGAGCACTGTACGACGAGGTGACGCTGGGGCCAAGCCAGACCAGCGAGGACCCACAGGACATGGCATCCAGACTCAGCGAAATCTTCCGAGTGGTACGAGAGAACACCCAGCGTGCTTCTCAAGAGCAAAGCCGAAATTATAATCTTCGGAGACGTGAGTGGCGACCCATGATCGGGACACTGGTCATGCTACGCCAACACCAGCTATCTAAGGCTTCCGACAACTTCGCTGCAAAAGTGGCTCCAAAGTTCAAGGGACCATATCGGGTCATAAAGCTTATATCCCCGACCATAGTACGGCTACAACAACACCCTGGACGGCAGCGGCGAACCGCCGGGCTGGCGGATCTCAAAATATTCCACGACCACAAGGACGACAGCAGTGACCAACATGAAGACATCGCAGACGAAGAAGACCAGAACAAAGCAGCCACCTCCCACGCGAGTTCATGAGGGCCACTTAGGGCAGTGCGCTGCCCTAACGTCCTTGCTCCGAAAGGAGGGACCTCGGCAATGCCACAGTAAGCTACGTATAACTCCCCTTATGGGACTAATCATAAGTCATAGAACCAAATGTAAATCGCACCTATAGGCAGGTCAGGGCATATAGACAAAATGGCTAGGCAGATTTTAACCCATAAAGGTTTTTTCCTTAGCAAAACAGCAATGAGTAACACGGGCGCGGACGACGCCCAGCCTTCGGGAGAAGACGGCAGTCAGCCCCAGGCCACAGCGCCCAACGCATCAATCCATACCGCAACAACGCCCGGCTCACCACGGGCCAACAGTGGGGTAGCGGTCACCGGTCTCTCACCGGTCCAGGCAGCACCACCCCACGCCTTCACCGGGGAACACAGCACCCAGAATGCCGATCTCGGAGGCATGCGATCGCACGTGGCCGTGCACCCGCTACAGGAGCTCGCCGCAGGCCCATCCACCTCACGGGTGGCTCTACGGCGGCTCGCCATCGCCGGCGACGCAACTGTGGCCGCCATCCAGGGAAGACGACCCCACGAAAACATCGGGGAACTCCAGCTCCTACGACGGGAGAACGCAGGCCTCCGAAGCGAGCTGCAGCGTCTGCGACAGTGGGAGCAGGAGCGACGACCCCCTACGGGTGCGCTGAAAAGCGAGCCACGGTACCACCAAAGATGGAAGACCCCCCCACCACCAGTAGCGGTACAAAAACGCCTCGACTCCTGGCCTCCTCCGCCAGGCACAGCCCTGAGGACAGTCCGTAAAAAAAGGGACCCAGAACCGGACAGCAGCACCGATAGCGAGGCAGAGGTCTTGCGGGATGGACGCTTCGGAAAGGCCCGGCTCTCCATGGCAACGCGACACCCAGCCACCGAAAGCAGACACCAGCCGCGACTAAGGGAAGCTTGCCCCCTCAGCTGGCAGTGGACATGGTCACGGCCCCGGACGGAGCCAGCGACGGCCCCCAGCGCCACCAGGGAAACAAAGGCCTGGATAGAGGCCGCCAAGGCGTTCCAAGCCGGCCGAAAGGCGAAGGTAAAGAGCGAGGAGACGGAGCCGAGCGAAGAGACGGAGCCGAGAGAGTCCGAAACTCTGGCCGACAGCGGGAAAGGGTCGGGAACCACAAGCGAGACCGAAAGTATGGTCCCCAGCCCATTTCCCAGTCGGGGTGATGACGACAGTACGGAGGAATACCCATGGACGGAGTCGGGCATTGACGACGGGCGAGATACTTCACCATCTGACCCACGGGCAGACACTCCGCCTCCCGAACCACGACCAGCCTCGCCGCCACCAGAACTGCGGGCAGACACTCCGCCTCCAGACCCACGGGCGACCAGTGGTAGCAATGCCCAGTAAGAGCAAGAAGAAGACGACCTCTCAATCGGGTTATCCGAGCTACAGAACCTGTTCCGGGAGCTGCCAGCGCTGGACGATATACAGGAGGAGCGGGATTGGGTGGAGGCACCGGCTGGGTGGCGTGTGGAGACGCCCGGTCGACGGATCCCGGCCACCCTGAGGGAAAGTGCGAACCGGCGGGCGCTAATAATAGGACCCCGGACCCGTGAAATTGAGATCCACGACGGACAGACCTTCCGCCTGTCGGTAAACCGGGGAGGGGAGATCTTCATCTCGGTACGTCCCCCGAAGTAGGAAGGGAGTGTGAAGGTACCCTTCCCAACCACCACCACCTACCTCAATCCATCACCGGTCTCAGCTCCCCACCTAACTCACCCACACGTCATCTTGTAAAATTATTTATATATTTTTTTTCATTATTTTTAGTTCTAAGCCATCCATATCAACTAGCCAATATTTTCATTATTTTTAGTTCTAAGCCATCCATTTCAACTAGCCAATATTTTCATTATTTTTAGTTCTAAGCCGTCCATATTAAATAGCCATACAAGTTTAAATATAGCTCCTGTTCAGTCGCATATTTATGCAGTAATTAATATTACATAATATACACTTATCGAATAAGTCAGGTCGACCCATGTAACGGGAGACATAATAACAAACGACAAGGCATTGTAGCTGAGTCAACAATAACCGCTTCTGCAGCAATTTCTGCCAACGATGCGATCGCTCGTCAGAGGGCAAAAACACTGGTGCAATTGCTGACTATCACAATTGCCCAATAACACAATATCATATTAAATCCAAATTAATTCAATATTAATTCCAATTCCCTTTTACCATATTCTAACTAGACTCAGCACTTTCTGTACCTTTTGTTACCTATAAATAGAAATTAAGTTTGTTGAATAAAATCAGTATCAGAAACAGTACCATCACTGCCTGTTCACTCATTCTCTACAACTGCAATCAACAGAGGCTGTCGCCGTGTCTTCAGACCCTCATTTGCTCGACGTAGGAATCCCTCTCCGCAGTCCAACTGGTTCAAGTTCTAGTTGCGACGACAAATTTGTAGACGGTTTATGTACCGTATGCATACCAAAACACACACACAAACACATATTAACATTTGGTGACCCCGACCCCAAGTAAGAGGCGAAATGGAGGAACACGCTGTCACCACGGAGACTTACAGCAAATTGCCTTCACTATGTCGCCGACAAAAGGCCATAGTAGCGTCCATAAAACGCATTCTGAGACAATTCTCAGAGGCGGGAGGACGTACATCAAGTGATTTGATAAAATCACTATGGATTCAAGCACAAGAAGTCCATTTTACTATTCACGAAGAATACGATAACCCAGAGGAAGGAGGATACAACATGGAAGCCTACCTGACCCTGGAAAAAGAGGTTCAAAGTGCATTGGCAAAACCAGCCACATCAAACAATAATGACGTGCAGCTTCCACGCATTAACATTCCCAAGTTTGATGGGGACATACTGAAATGGTCCCAGTTCTATGACCTGTTTTCATGTATGATACATGAAACAAACATGCCCACAGTTCGGAAGATGTGGTATCTGAAAACAACTGTAACTGGAGAGGCAGAAAGATTGATCCGACATATCGATCTAAAGGAAGAAAACTATTTGAGCGCCTGGGAAATTCTGATTGATACATACAACAATCCCAGAGACGTCGCTAGCACGGTATTAAACCGCTTCCTAAATTATAACACAGTTAATGACGACTCCAAGTCATTAAAAGAGTTGTACGTTACAACTATCGAATCCCTGGCATCACTAAAGGGATTGGGCATCAATATATCCACATGGGATCCAATATTGATTGCCGTCATCAAAAATAAGCTAGATGTCACTAACAGAGCCTTGTACGAGCAATCATTGGGAAGCTCAAAGGAAATACAGGCCTTGGACACAATGCTTCAGTTCCTAGAACAAAGAGTTCGAGTTCTAGGAACAGGCAAAAAGACACAAATGTCAAGGAAAGAGCCAAAAGGCACAACATGTGCAACAGTAAATACTGGAAAATCGAAGACGCCTCTCTGCTCATTCTGCAAGAAGGCAAGCCATTGGCTCTACGGATGCGATGAGTTTCGCTCCAAATCACCATCAGAACGACTAAATTGGGTACAAAAGCAGAAATTGTGTGTCAACTGTTTTAAAACAAGCCACAAAACAAATGCATGCCCAGGTCGGACATGTTTCAACTGCGACAAAAAACACAATACACTGCTGCACTTGGACATACCATCGGGCGTAAGTACAGAACCAAGAGCACCGACGGTTGGCGCAGCAAGTAACAATAATTACAACCTGTTAGCTACAGCAAAAGTAGCAGTAGAAGCAAACAATGGACAGAGAGCCAATTTCAGAGCCTTGCTGGATTCAGGATCACAGATCAACCTGATCTCTGAACGAATGGCATCAATGTTGTCAGTAAAACTTAATGATACAACATTACGCATCGAAGGAATTGGAGGTCAGTCAAAGACCAGCAGAGCACGAGTAAATGTTCTAATAAAATCACTTCACGGCGGATTTACGCAAAGAATTGAAGCATTCGTACTACCTCAGATAATTGCTGATCAACCAGCGCAGGCACTCGATGAAATGAACTTGAACATACCAAACAATTGCCCATTGGCAGATCCGGATTTCTATAAACCGGGAAAGGTCGACATGCTCATCGGAGCAGAACACTATTATTCGCTACTACTCCAGACCAAAAACAGCCAAAGTCAGGAGGTCCGTTGCTGCAAAATACAAAATTGGGATGGATTGTGGCAGGAAAAATCAGGTCTGGACACAACTCCGCATCCATTTGTGCAATTGGACTCAACGAGCTAATGGAAAAATTCTGGACTCTGGACAATTTAGAGACGGAAGAAAAACCACGCATGCCAATCGAAGCACATTGCGAAGCTCACTTTATAGAGAACTTACAAACAGCATCGGATGGCAGGTTGATAGTAAAACTCCCTTTTTCCGAACACTCTTCAGCCCTGGGGGGGTCTTTGGAAACTGCAACGAAACGATTCCTGGCATTAGAGCGACGGATTTCACCAGACACCTGGAAAGGCTATGTGGAATTTATGAATGAATATGAAGGACTTGGACACATGAAGATGGTCCCAGCAACTCAAGTGCCGGAGAGACACTACTTCATACCACACCACTGTGTACTCAAACCTGAGAGCACCAGCACAAAGTTACGGGTCGTGTTTGATGCATCATGCAAATCAACAAGTGGAAAGTCTCTAAACAACATTCTCATGCCGGACCCACAGTTCAGAGTGAACTTATGTCCATTCTACTACGTTTTCGTATACATAGTACGTATTCACAGCGGACATCGAGAAAATGTACCGACAAGTGTGGATAAATCCAGAGGATCAGTTTCATCAGATGATAGTCTGGAGAAACAATCCATCTGAAGATATCAGGTACTATCGCTTAAAAACAGTCACATATGGGACCACATCTGCTCCATTCCTGGCAACGAAATGTCTGGATCATTTGGCAACTCGGAACCAACACAGATTACCTATTGGATCTGCTGCATTGAAGAACAATTTCTATGTGGACGACTGTCTTACTGGAGCGGATACCATTCAGGAAGCGATACAAGTTCAACAAGAACTTAATAAAATATTGCTACCGTTCGGCCTTAAACTTCGCAAATGGTGCTCCAACAACGACCAGCTCTTCAAGGAATCCCTAAAGAGGACATTGTCAACGACGTCAAACTAGGTGAAACATTAGAGCAATACAGCGTGAAAACGCTGGGTCTCATTTGGATGCCAAAACAAGACCAACTGCGAGGACGAACCATAAAAAGCCAAACAACACGCATCACCAAAAGGGTCGTGTGCTCAGAATTGGCCCAAATCTTTGACCCACTGGGTCTCTTTGCCCCGGTGATAGTCAAGGCAAAAATATTTATGCAACAGCTGTGGGAGATTAAACTCGATTGGGACGATGAACTGCCATTACAACTCCAAAACGAATGGAAGGAGTACCGGGAGGACCTACAATCATTAAACTCAATGAGATTTCCCGGCACGTATATGATGGAAAAGTGCCAGTCACCCAGGATCTACATACCTTTGTAGACGCATCGGAACGAGCCTATGGCGCGGCAGTGTACGTACGAGCCACCTACAAAAACAATCAGGTCTCTGTACGACTATTATGCTCAAAATCTCGAGTAGCACCCACCGCCAAACAATCCCTACCACGTCTAGAACTGTGCGCTGCAGTTTTAGGTGCCGAACTCACCAATCGAGTTAGAAAGGATCTCCATATGAATCTTGACACAGTATCAGGAATCTTCTGGACTGATTCCACCGTTGTACTGTCCTGGATTAACGCATCGGCATCCACATACCACACATTCGTGGCAAATCGAATCGCCAAAATCCAGGCATTGACGAACCAATTACAATGGCGTCATGTTTCATCAGCCAATAACGCAGCAGATGTCCTTTCAAGAGGAATCTTAGCAAGCAAGCTAAGGGATCATAGTCTATGGCTATACGGACCATTATTCTTGCACGGATCAGAAGATAAATGGACAAAACCACCCATCATTGAGCCCAGCAATCTCGAGAGAAAGTCTAAGCATGTCAGCTTGCCAATCGCATCTAGCTCTCTCGGAGAAGAGTTATACACATGCAGACATAGCAACTCGTTCAACAAACTACAACGTATTGTAGCGTACATGTTTCGCTTCTGCTACAAAACTAATAGAGCACCTACAACGACACTTTGCGCAGGAGAACTAAGGCGTGCTCGCACTATGATCCTACGAACGATTCAACAAGTTGAGTTCACAGCGGATTTAAAACAATTAAAACGCTATAAAACAGTGGATAAAAAGAGTTCGATCATTTCGTTATCTCCCTTACTAGGAGATGATGAGCTCATCCGAGTTGGCGGAAGACTCGAAGAAGCTCAAATTCCGTTCAACGCAAAACATCCAATCCTGCTACCGTACAACGACCCAATTGTCAAAATGATTATGCGTGAGCTTCATGAGGAAAATCTGCATTGCGGTGCCCAAGCATTAAGGGCAATTGCAAGACAACAATATTGGATTATCAACGACAAGACGATGGCTAGAAGCATCATACATAGCTGTATTAGATCCACCAGAGCCAGACCAAAGCTGATGCACCAGATCATGGGCAATCTTCCAGCACAAAGAGTCACGCAAGCACGCCCATTCCTTAATGCAGGCGTTGACTACTGTGGACCAATTATGATCCACCATAAAATCCGAGGAAAACGGCCAGATAAGGCATACATTGCCGTATTCTGCTGCTTCTCCACAAAGGCTGTACATCTGGAGTTAGTAAGTGACTTAACCACAGATGCATTCTTGGCAGCACTCCGGCGATTCCTTAGCAGACGCGGGAAGTGTCAGACTATTCATTGCGACAACGCAACAAATTTCGTCGGCGCAAATAACAAGCTAAAGGAATTGAAAGAAGCAATATTTAGCGAAAAGGCACATGCTCTGATCACAAATCATTGCAACAAAAAACAAGTGGATTTTAAATTCATTCCTCCTCGGGCCCCATCGTTTGGCGGCCTCTGGGAAGCTGCGGTAAAATCAGCGAAAAGGCTGTTAGTTACAACCACAGAAACAGCATCCTTGACGTTTGAGGAGCTGAACACAGTCATAATCGAAATTGAAGCAATTCTGAACTCCCGACCCATAACTCCAATGTCAAATGATCCAACGGATACAAGTGCGCTTACTCCAGGGCATTTCCTGATCGGTGAACCTCTGACCGCAGCACCTGACGTCAACACCGATCGTCAAGAGAAAACTCTGGTTAAGCGCTGGGAATTGGTTTCACGCTTAAAGCATGCATTTTGGAAACAATGGTCTACGGAATACCTCCACGAACTACAAACTCGCCATAAATGGAAAACCACCGCTCCAAACGTGACCGAAGGATTATTAGTTTTGGTGAAGGAAGACAACCTTCCAGTAATGAAATGGCCAATGGGTCGCATCATCAAAACTTATCCTGGGCAAGACAACCATGTACGAGTGGTTGATGTCAAAACATCGTCCGGCGTATACAAACGCCCCATCAGTCGTCTCGCCCCATTATTCTCAGAGGAGGTAGCAACAAAACGCTCCAAAAATGCTATTCAAGACATTGCGGAAATAAAGGAGCCACCAACACAGCGAAAAAGGTTATCATTACCTACACTAACATCCACATTGGTAGTGTTACTTCTCATGCTGCCATTAGCATGTTCACAATCAATAAATGTGACGCAATTTGCAAACAAGCCCGGAATATTCTATGAGAAACTTGGAACCTCAAGAATGACCACTTCCGAATGGACCATGATTGTATACTACGACTTGGATCCATATTGGAAGGATATGCAAGTCATGTCAGCCGGAATGTCCGAACTAAGACACATGTGCCCTGAACTAAAAAATGTTCCAGCGTGCAACTCCATATTTCAACACTTTCAACATTTGTACAAAGAACTACTGTTAATGTGTGATTTGTGTGTGTGTTTTGGTATGCATACGGTACATAAACCGTCTACAAATTTGTCGTCGCAACTAGAACTTGAACCAGTTGGACTGCGGAGAGGGATTCCTACGTCGAGCAAATGAGGGTCTGAAGACACGGCGACAGCCTCTGTTGATTGCAGTTGTAGAGAATGAGTGAACAGGCAGTGATGGTACTGTTTCTGATACTGATCTTATTCAACAAACTTAATTTCTATTTATAGGTAACAAAAGGTACAGAAAGTGCTGAGTCTGATTAGAATATGGTAAAAGGGAATTGGAATTAATATTGAATTAATTTGGATTTAATATGATATTGTGTTATTGGGCAATTGTGATAGTCAGCAATTGCACCAGTGTTTTTGCCCTCTGACGAGCGATCGCATCGTTGGCAGAAATTGCTGCAGAAGCGGTTATTGTTGACTCAGCTACAATGCCTTGTCGTTTGTTATTATGTCTCCCGTTACATGGGTCGACCTGACTTATTCGATAAGTGTATATTATGTAATATTAATTACTGCATAAATATGCGACTGAACATTCTCCCGGCCGTTGAACTGGTGTTCAACCATCGCCCAAGTCGACTGAAAAGCGGCGTGGAATGGGGATCGGCGGTGATGATCCGCGTGGCTCTGCTTGGTTGATTGTTGACGGCCTTGGGTTCCATGATTGATACTTCTTCCGGAGAATGAACGCAATAATCAATAGCATTGATATTGCTAGGGCAGCATAAGTAGCGATTTGATGATGCTGCACTGTGTTGAGATGGTGTGGCAGGCTTTGTTGATTGATTGCCACTAATTGCAGGCGTAAATCTTCCAATTCTTGAAGATAGTCTGATGTCTGGTTCTCCAATTGTGCAGTTGCTGGCGAAGGGGTGTCGTTGGTAAGCGTATGTCCCCAAATCGAGTGTAGGTTGATTTGACTTCACTGATTGTTGTGCTGAAGGTACTGATGCTTATTTCTGTATTGCGAGCAGTGCATCCAGGTGACAGTGAGAGCAAGCCAGTTCCTTCTAGTTGTATGGTTGATGGAGACCCGTTGCAAACTGCCTGAAGTCTCATTGTAGAGTGTGTTGCAAAAATCCATTTATTTGCTTGCTGAGTTTTGGACCACACCATGTCCGCCTTCGTGTGGGTCACTTCACATAAAGGTGCTGTTTTATTGTTAAACAGCTGAAACTCACAGCGATTGTCGACATTGAAGACTGTTTGATGATCAAAGCAGATGTATTCTGCGTTGAGTAGTTTAAAGCAGCGTCGAAATTCTTCTGGAGTAAATCCCATGAATTGATCTCGGTGAGTGTTTACAGTGATTATGGTTGTTTTGAGATTGAACAAGCTCCAACTTGTTGAGTCCCAGACCGGAATCGGCATGATACTGAAAACTTCGAGCTGAAATGTTGAAACTAACGGTAGTGTCACCTTGAAAATGACGTGTGTGGTAGTCAGTGTTCCTTCAGCGCGCATTAGCCTGTATAATTGTATCACATTTTGTGTTGTGACAGGCAACATTTGATCAGCTGGCAAGTGATCCCGGATTTGGTCTAGTTGCTCTCTTAATTGCTCAGGAGATACTAGCGTTGGGCTTATTGTCCGATGGTGAATGCCGATTAATACATCAGATATGTCAGACTGCATACGTTGAAGACTCGTTGTCAGCAGAGTTAGTTGTGCTGTGAGCCCTAGGTATGACTGAATTAGATGATCGCCATGATATGTTCCTCTTTCTCTGCTGATGGTTGCCACTTGTTGTTCCAATACCTTTAGGCGGTTGTCCATGGCTGACTTATCCTTCCTGATCACGTTCATTGTGGAGTCGACAATTGACGTTTGATTTCGTAGTAGATGTAGCAGAAAGTCTTCGTTGGTTTGTACCTTTTCGATTACTTTAGCCATTTTCTCAGCATGTAGAGTCAAGTACACCGAATAGCTGGTGTGCCACGTTTCCTACTATATCCAGCGGTGATCTGCGTTGTCGAGAGGCCTTCATTAGCATATTTCCTGTTTGTAGTTCTTTGTACAAATGTTGAAAGTGTTGAAATATGGAGTTGCACGCTGGAACATTTTTTAGTTCAGGGCACATGTGTCTTAGTTCGGACATTCCGGCTGACATGACTTGCATATCCTTCCAATATGGATCCAAGTCGTAGTATACAATCATGGTCCATTCGGAAGTGGTCATTCTTGAGGTTCCAAGTTTCTCATAGATATTCCGGGCTTGTTTGCAAATTGCGTCACATTTATTGATTGTGAACATGCTAATGGCAGCTGAGAAGTAACACTACCAATGTGGATGTTAGTGTAGGTAATGATAACCTTTTTCGCTGTGTTGGTGGCTCCTTTATTTCCGCAATGTCTTGAATAGCATTTTTGGAGCGTTTTGTTGCTACCTCCTCCTGAGAATAATGGGGGGAGACGACTGATGGGGCGTTTGTATACGCCGGACGATGTTTGACATCAACCACTCGTACATGGTTGTCTTGCCCAGGATAAGTTTTGATGATGCGACCCCATTGGCCATTTCATTACTGGAAGGTTGTCTTCCTTCACCAAAACTAATAATCCTTCGGTCACGTTTGGAGCGGTGGTTTTCCAATTATGGCGAGTTTGTAGTTCGTGGAGGTATTCCGTAGACCATTGTTTCCAAAATGCATGCTTTAAGCGTGAAACCAATTCCCAGCGCTTAACCAGAGTTTTCTCTTGACGATCGGTGTTGACGTCAGGTGCTGCGGTCAGAGGTTCACCGATCAGGAAATGCCCTGGAGTAAGCGCACTTGTATCCGTTGGATCATTTGACATTGGAGTTATGGGTCGGGAGTTCAGAATTGCTTCAATTTCGATTATGACTGTGTTCAGCTCCTCAAACGTCAAGGATGCTGTTTCTGTGGTTGTAACTAACAGCCTTTTCGCTGATTTTACCCCCAGCTTCCCAGAGGCCGCCAAACGATGGGGCCCGAGGAGGAATGAATTTAAAATCCACTTGTTTTTTGTTGCAATGATTTGTGATCAGAGCATGTGCCTTTTCACTAAATATTGCTTCTTTCAATTCCTTTAGCTTGTTATTTGCGCCGACGAAATTTGTTGCGTTGTCGCAATGAATAGTCTGACACTTCCCGCGTCTGCTAAGGAATCGCCGGAGTGCTGCCAAGAATGCATCTGTGGTTAAGTCACTTACTAACTCCAGATGTACAGCCTTTGTGGAGAAGCAGCAGAATACGGCAATGTATGCCTTATCTGGCCGTTTTCCTCGGATTTTATGGTGGATCATAATTGGTCCACAGTAGTCAACGCCTGCATTAAGGAATGGGCGTGCTTGCGTGACTCTTTGTGCTGGAAGATTGCCCATGATCTGGTGCATCAGCTTTGGTCTGGCTCTGGTGCATCTAATACAGCTATGTATGATGCTTCTAGCCATCGTCTTGTCGTTGATAATCCAATATTGTTGTCTTGCAATTGCCCTTAATGCTTGGGCACCGCAATGCAGATTTTCCTCATGAAGCTCACGCATAATCATTTTGACAATTGGGTCGTTGTACGGTAGCAGGATTGGATGTTTTGCGTTGAACGGAATTTGAGCTTCTTCGAGTCTTCCGCCAACTCGGATGAGCTCATCATCTCCTAGTAAGGGAGATAACGAAATGATCGAACTCTTTTTATCCACTGTTTTATAGCGTTTTAATTGTTTTAAATCCGCTGTGAACTCAACTTGTTGAATCGTTCGTAGGATCATAGTGCGAGCACGCCTTAGTTCTCCTGCGCAAAGTGTCGTTGTAGGTGCTCTATTAGTTTTGTAGCAGAAGCGAAACATGTACGCTACAATACGTTGTAGTTTGTTGAACGAGTTGCTATGTCTGCATGTGTATAACTCTTCTCCGAGAGAGCTAGATGCGATTGGCAAGCTGACATGCTTAGACTTTCTCTCGAGATTGCTGGGCTCAATGATGGGTGGTTTTGTCCATTTATCTTCTGATCCGTGCAAGAATAATGGTCCGTATAGCCATAGACTATGATCCCTTAGCTTGCTTGCTAAGATTCCTCTTGAAAGGACATCTGCTGCGTTATTGGCTGATGAAACATGACGCCATTGTAATTGGTTCGTCAATGCCTGGATTTTGGCGATTCGATTTGCCACGAATGTGTGGTATGTGGACGCCGATGCGTTAATCCAGGACAGTACAACGGTGGAATCAGTCCAGAAGATTCCTGATACTGTGTCAAGATTCATATGGAGATCCTTTCTAACTCGATTGGTGAGTTCGGCACCTAAAACTGCAGCGCACAGTTCTAGACGTGGTAGGGATTGTTTGGCGGTGGGTGCTACTCGAGATTTTGAGCATAATAGTCGTACAGAGACCTGATTGTTTTTGTAGGTGGCTCGTACGTACACTGCCGCGCCATAGGCTCGTTCCGATGCGTCTACAAAGGTATGTAGATCCTGGGTGACTGGCACTTTTCCATCATATACGTGCCGGGAATCTCCATTGAGTTTAATGATTGTAGGTCCTCCCGGTACTCCTTCCATTCGTTTTGGAGTTGTAATGGCAGTTCATCGTCCCAATCCAGTTTAATCTCCCACAGCTGTTGCATAAATATTTTTTCCTTGACTATCACCGGGCAAAGAGACCCAGTGGGTCAAAGATTTGGGCCAATTCTGAGCACACGACCCTTTTGGTGATGCGTGTTGTTTGGCTTTTTGTGGTTCGTCCTCGCAGTTGGTCTTGTTTTGGCATCCAAATAAGACCCAGCGTTTTCACGCTGTATTGCTCTAATGTTTCACCTAGTTTGACGTCGTTGACAATGTCCTCTTTAGGGATTCCTTGCAAGGCTGGTCGTTGTTGGAGCACCATTTGCGAAGTTTAAGGCCGAACGGTAGCAATATTTTGTAAGTTCTTGTTGAACTTGTATCGCTTCCTGAATGGTATCCGCTCCAGTAAGACAGTCGTCCACATAGAAATCGTTCTTCAATGCAGCAGATCCAATAGGTAATCTGTGTTGGCTCCGAGTTGCCAAATGATCCAGACATTTCGTTGCCAGGAATGGAGCAGATGTGGTCCCATATGTGACTGTTTTTAAGCGATAGTACCTGATATCTTCAGATGGATTGTTTCTCCAGACTATCATCTGATGAAACTGATCCTCTGGATTTATCCACACTTGTCGGTACATTTTCTCGATGTCCGCTGTGAATACGTACTTATGTATACGAAAACGTAGTAGAATGGACATAAGTTCACTCTGAACTGTGGGTCCGGCATGCAGAATGTCGTTTAGAGACTTTCCACTTGTTGATTTGCATGATGCATCAAACACGACCCGTAACTTTGTGCTGGTGCTCTCAGGTTTGAGTACACAGTGGTGTGGTATGAAGTAGTGTCTCTCCGGCACTTGAGTTGCTGGGACCATCTTCATGTGTCCAAGTCCTTCATATTCATTCATAAATTCCACATAGCCTTTCCAGGTGTCTGGTGAAATCCGTCGCTCTAATGCCAGGAATCGTTTCGTTGCAGTTTCCAAAGACCCCCCCAGGGCTGAAGAGTGTTCGGAAAAAGGGAGTTTTACTATCAACCTGCCATCCGATGCTGTTTGTAAGTTCTCTATAAAGTGAGCTTCGCAATGTGCTTCGATTGGCGTGCGTGGTTTTTCTTCCGTCTCTAAATTGTCCAGAGTCCAGAATTTTTCCATTAGCTCGTTGAGTCCAATTGCACAAATGGATGCGGAGTTGTGTCCAGACCTGATTTTTCCTGCCACAATCCATCCCAATTTTGTATTTTGCAGCAACGGACCTCCTGACTTTGGCTGTTTTTGGTCTGGGAGTAGTAGCGAATAATAGTGTTCTGCTCCGATGAGCATGTCGACCTTTCCCGGTTTATAGAAATCCGGATCTGCCAATGGGCAATTGTTTGGTATGTTCAAGTTCATTTCATCGAGTGCCTGCGCTGGTTGATCAGCAATTATCTGAGGTAGTACGAATGCTTCAATTCTTTTGCGTAAATCCGCCGTGAAGTGATTTTATTAGAACATTTACTCGTGCTCTGCTGGTCTTTGACTGACCTCCAATTCCTTCGATGCGTTATGTTGTATCATTAAGTTTTACTGACAACATTGATGCCATTCGTTCAGAGATCAGGTTGATCTGTGATCCTGAATCCAGCAAGGCTCTGAAATTGGCTCTCTGTCCATTGTTTGCTTCTACTGCTACTTTTGCTGTAGCTAACAGGTTGTAATTATTGTTACTTGCTGCGCCAACCGTCGGTGCTCTTGGTTCTGTACTTACGCCCGATGGTATGTCCAAGTGCAGCAGTGTATTGTGTTTTTTGTCGCAGTTGAAACATGTCCGACCTGGGCATGCATTTGTTTTGTGGCTTGTTTTAAAACAGTTGACACACAATTTCTGCTTTTGTACCCAATTTAGTCGTTCTGATGGTGATTTGGAGCGAAACTCATCGCATCCGTAGAGCCAATGGCTTGCCTTCTTGCAGAATGAGCAGAGAGGCGTCTTCGATTTTCCAGTACTTACTGTTGCACATGTTGTGCCTTTTGGCTCTTTCCTTGACATTTGTGTCTTTTTGCCTGTTCCTAGAACTCGAACTCTTTGTTCTAAGAACTGAAGCATTGTGTCCAAGGGCCTGTATTTCCTTTGAGCTTCCCAATGATTGCTCGTACAAGGCTCTGTTAGTGACATCTAGCTTATTTTTGATGACGGCAATCAATATTGGATCCCATGTGGATATATTGATGCCCAATCCTTTTAGTGATGCCAGGGATTCAATAGTTGTAACGTACAACTCTTTTAATGACTTGGAGTCGTCATTAACTGTGTTATAATTTAGGAAGCGGTTTAATACCGTGCTAGCAACGTCTCTGGGATTGTTGTATGTATCAATCAGAATTTCCCAGGCGCTCAAATAGTTTTCTTCCCTTAGATCGATATGTCGGATCAATCTTTCTGCCTTCCAGTTACAGTTGTTTTCAGATACCACATCTTCCGAACTGTGGGCATGTTTGTTTCATGTATCATACATGAAAACAGGTCATAGAACTGGGACCACTTCAGTATGTCCCCATCAAACTTGGGAATGTTAATGCGTGGAAGCTGCACGTCATTATTGTTTGATGTGGCTGGTTTGCCAATGCACTTTGAACCTCTTTTTCCAGGGTCAGGTAGGCTTCCATGTTGTATCCTCCTTCCTATGGGTTATCGTATTCTTCGTGAATAGTAAAATGGACTTCTTGTGCTTGAATCCATAGTGATTTTATCAAATCACTTGATGTACGTCCTCCCCGCCTCTGAGAATTCTCTCAGAATGCGTTTTATGGACGCTACTATGGCCTTTTGTCGGCGACATAGTGAAGGCAATTTGCTGTAAGTCTCCGTGGTGACAGCGTGTTCCTCCATTTCGCCTCTTACTTGGGGTAGGGTCACCAAATGTTAATGTGTGATTTGTGTGTGTGTTTTGGTATGCATACGGTACATAAACCGTCTACAAATTTGTCGTCGCAACTAGAACTTGAACCAGTTGGACTGCAAAGGGATTCCTACGTTGAGCAAATGAGGTCTGAAAACACGGCGACAGCCTCTGTTGATTGAGTTGTAGAGAATGAGTGAACAGGCAGTGATGGTACTGTTTCTGATACTGATCTTATTCAACAAACTTAATTTCTATTTATAGGTAACAAAAGGTACAGAAAGTGCTGAGTCTAGTTAGAATATGGTAAAAGGGAATTGGAATTAATATTGAATTAATTTGGATTTAATATGATATTGTGTTATTGGGCAATTGTGATAGTCACAATTGCACCAGTGTTTTTACCCTCTGACGAGCGATCGCATCGTTGGCAGAAATTGCCTACAGAAGCGGTTATTGTTGACTCAGCTACAATGCCTTGTCGTTTGTTATTATGTCTCCCGTTACATGGGTCGACCTGACTTATTCGATAAGTGTATATATGTAATATTAATTACTGCATAAATATGCGACTGAACAACTACAAACAGGAAATATGCTAATGAAGGCCTCTCGACAACGCAGATCACCGCTGGATATAGTAGGAAACGTGGCACACCAGCTATTCGGTGTACTTGACTCTACATATGCTGAGAAAATGGCTAAAGTAATCGAAAAGGTACAAACCAACGAAGACTTTCTGCTACATCTACTACGAAATCAAACGTCAATTGTCGACTCCACAATGAACGTGATCAGGAAGGATAAGTCAGCCATGGACAACCGCCTAAAGGTATTGGAACAACAAGTGGCAACCATCAGCAGAGAAAGAGGAACATATCATGGCGATCATCTAATTCAGTCATACCTAGGGCTCACAGCACAACTAACTCTGCTGACAACGAGTCTTCAACGTATGCAGTCTGACATATCTGATGTATTAATCGGCATTCACCATCGGACAATAAGCCCAACGCTAGTATCTCCTGAGCAATTAAGAGAGCAACTAGACCAAATCCGGGATCACTTGCCAGCTTGATCAAATGTTGCCTGTCACAACACAAAATGTGATACAATTATACAGGCTAATGCGCGCTGAAGGAACACTGACTACCACACACGTCATTTTCAAGGTGACACTACCGTTAGTTTCAACATTTCAGCTCGAAGTTTTCAGTATCATGCCGATTCCGGTCTGGGACTCAACAAGTTGGAGCTTGTTCAATCTCAAAACAACCATAATCACTGTAAACACTCACCGAGATCAATTCATGGGATTTACTCCAGAAGAATTTCGACGCTGCTTTAAACTACTCAACGCAGAATACATCTGCTTTGATCATCAAACAGTCTTCAATGTCGACAATCGCTGTGAGTTTCAGCTGTTTAACAATAAAACAGCACCTTTATGTGAAGTGACCCACACGAAGGCGGACATGGTGTGGTCCAAAACTCAGCAAGCAAATAAATGGATTTTTCAACACACTCTACAATGAGACTTCAGGCAGTTTGCAACGGGTCTCCATCAACCATACAACTAGAAGGAACTGGCTTGCTCTCACTGTCACCTGGATGCACTGCTCGCAATACAGAAATAAGCATCAGTACCTTCAGCACAACAATCAGTGAAGTCAAATCAACCTACACTCGATTTGGGGACATACGCTACCAACAACACCCCCTTCGCCAGCAACTGCACAATTGGAGAACCAGACATCAGACTATCTTCAAGAATTGGAAGATTTACGCCTGCAATTAGTGGCAATCAATCAACAAAGCCTGCCACACCATCTCAACACAGTGCAGCATCATCAAATCGCTACTTATGCTGCCCTAGCAATATCAATGCTATTGATTATTGCGTTCATTCTCCGGAAGAAGTATCAATCATGGAACCCAAGGCCGTCAACAATCAACCAAGCAGAGGCCACGCGGATCATCACCGCCGATCCCCATTCCACGCCGCTTTTCAGTCAACTTGGGCGATGGTTGAACACCAGTTCAACGGCCGGGAAATGTTCAGTCGCATATTTATGCAGTAATTAATATTACATAATATACACTTATCGAATAAGTCAGGTCGACCCATGTAACGGAAGACATAATAACAAACGACAAGGCATTGTAGCTGAGTCAACAATAACCGCTTCTGCAGCAATTTCTGCCAACAATCGATCGCTCGGAGGGCAAAAACACTGGTGCAATTGCTGACTATTTCGATTGCCCAATAACACAATATCATATTAAATCCAAATTAATTCAATATTAATTCCAATTTCCTTTTTACCATATTTTGACTGAGACTCAGCACTTTCTGTACCTTTTGTTACCTATAAATAGAAATTAAGTTTGTTGAATAAAATCAGTATCAGAAACAGTACCATCACTGCCTGTTCACTCATTCTATCAACTGCAATCAACAGAGGCTGTCGCCGTGTCTTCAGACCCTCATTTGCTCGACATAGGAATCCCTCTCGCAGTCCAACTGGTTCAAGTTCTAGTTGCGACGACAAATTTGTAGACGGTTTATGTACCGTATGCATCAAAACACACACACAAACACATATTAACAGCTCCTATCCTTTATTGAGGGACCAGAACCGGTGTCAGAACCAGTACATCGGAACCAGCATAGGAACCAGCACATCGGAACCCGCACATCGGAACCCGCACTTGGGAATCATCATCGGAACCAGCGTAGGAAACCAGCCAGAAAGAGATTAAGAGCAACGACAACGGCACAAAAGAGAGCCGAACCACCTGCCACCCACATCACCGAGCTTGGACCGATGCTCACGCCGTAGCGCAAGCTCACGCAACGATGAGTAGGGAGAAACGCGCAGACTCTCAGCCACAAGCGCGACCGAAGGAACTCCCACCCACCCACAGAGCCGAGCGAGGACCGCTGCCAACGCCAGCGACTCACCGACTCCCGTGAAGAATAGCGGAGAGATCCGAGAAGCCGAAGCGCCAGCAGAGGCTATACGCAGCAGGAAACCCAGATTTGGGAGCCAAGGAAGGCACGCCGCCAAACAGAGGATCGGGAGAGAAGTTTAAGCTCTAGAACTGGCCGGTCGCAAGCGGAAAAAAGTAAAGTGAAAGTGGAAGCAGAAGACGAGGGAGCGGAACAGGAGCCAACAGAAGTGGAACACCAGGAAGACAGGAGCGGAGCAGGAAGGAGAGGGGTAAGCTGGCCTCACGTAGATGAGAAGGAGAAGAGAGATAGGTGCGATCGTAAGGTAGGGACACACACACACACACACACTCACACAGACACTAAGCTAGTAGGCAGGAAATAAAGACAACTATTAAAACCTACACACATCTTTTTTATACATACATGGAAATTTGTAGCTTTGTAGTTTCCATTCCTCTGCCCCGCTACTCAAGCGTGGAGCCCTAGTCAACTACCTTCCCGTCCCCTCCCTCGCATGTTTGGGAAGCCAGCCAGTGGTGTCGTACGCGGATGCCCCGGCATCCACGAACTGGTCTTCCCTCTCCCTCTTGCCTAACCTCTTCCACCCCGATTGAGCATTTGTTGATTCCGTTCCTCAGCCCCGCTACCCAAGCTACCAAGCATGGAGCCGTAGTCCGTTACCTTCCCGTCCCCCTCCCCCATCCTCCTCGCCTACCATCCTTCCTCCCGGGACGCCAGCTAGTGAGACAGTACGCGGATGCCCCTGTCTTCACGAACCGGGCTCTTTCCCCTCTTTTCCTATCCTCCTACATACCCAGGGTCAGCCAGCACCTCGTGCCCTGCCCTGAAACCCCAAGCACAGCAAGGCGTGCCACTTCGACGGGGTCTACGTCCCACTGGGCATGCCCTGTGTCCTATCAACCAGACGGCCCGTGACCGTGGCCCATAACTCTGGGCCAACACAGCCCTACGTTTCGTCCCCCAACGGCACCTCGCACCGCCTATGTGCCTCCCCACCCGGTCTCTATGGTCTTCATTAAAAATCTGGCTGAAAACACTAACACATCATAATCATTATTGATTTAATTAACATAAAAACCTAACATTAGGGACCCCACTAAACATTATAAAGACGACGCTAAAAAGTATATCTAAAACTTAAATGTAAATGTAACATTGATGTTATGTTATAATGTAATGTTAACGTTAAGCGAGCATGGAGAAAAAAATGTAAAAGGCAAACTGTGAATGCTAAATGTTAAATGTTAACCCGCTGTAATGGGCTACAAGCGCAAGCTGCTGGATCAGCTGCTTAAGCTATGTTAGGAGAGGAAGTGGTAAGGAAAAAGATATTATGAGGCATTGAACGGCATAGGCCGGATATAGGGCATGAGAGGGCTAAAAATTCCAATAGGTACCTTTTAGTGGCAGTTATATGCCCACTTCATTCCTCTCCAACGTAGAAGCGCTTCAACGTCGGCTGTAACGAAATTAAAGCGAATACTTACCAAAGAAGCGTTACCTCGCTCTTCTCTTCCACCTACTCTCATCCGCACCGATGCAGCGTCTTAATCTCTCGCTTTCGCAATATACTTCCAAGCTACGCTGTGCTTAGCTTGGCGGGAGTTGTTCGTAACCGTGGATAAAGAAATGAAGAGAAATAGGTATAAGAGGGATAAAGGATTAGATGAAAAAAGGGAATAGCTGGATCGCTCTACAGCGTTGACTGACGCCTATACTCCTTCCCGCTTACTTTCCCCTCCCTTTAATGTGAATTATAAGATCGCTTGCGCGGAAGGCGCTGAACTAACTACGCTAAAGGGCCGTTACGGCGTTCGCCTGCTCTGTTGCGGCTGATGCTATTGTTGGTGCGTTCCCTCTGATGTTGGTGCACGGACGCTGTTGTTGGTGCCTTGCCACTGTTGCTGGTGCGCCGACGCTGTGTTGGCACGCTGACGCTGTTGTTGGCTGAGAGCTGCAGTTTTGGCTTCTGCTTGGGCGCGCTGACGCTGTTGTTGGCTGAAGCTGCAGTTTTGGCTTCTGCTGGGAAGCGCTATGCCTGATGATGAAATTAAGGGCTAGCGCAGGCCGTGCGTTCAAACCGCTATATGCCGTTGCTGGCGGCTTATCGCTACCTGATGAAGCTGGGCAAGCACGTCTGGCTGAACGCGCGGTTGTTTTGCTGGCGCTGCCGGTATGTTGATGGGATGTTTGATTTTTATATTTCGCCCTTTTGTTTGCTTTCACTGGATTAAATTTTGTTCGAGCGCGCACTTCTAAACTGTCTCAATACTCCTCGGAACTGCCCCTGCCTCATTCTCTCGTTCAAGCCGCAATCGGGAACTCCATTCAGACTCTCTCCGACCCGATCCACTTAGGGAAATTACCTCCCCTGTCCATACATTTCACTCAAAGGTCCGTAAGGGAAGTCCACCTTCAGTTTGGACAGCCCATCCCATTTCCTAAACATACTTTAGGCCGTCCAGACAAGCCACACTACATTCCTCACTAGAGTTGGTCCACGTACCATCCATTCTTTTGAGGTACCCCACAAGGGGGCTGTTTTTGAGAGGATGTTACGGAAGCCTTACGGCTTAAGGATACGCTCCGGCTCCTTTATTGAGGCGGGCACCCAGATCCTGGGCCTCGGTGTACTGGGCACATCGCTCATCTACGCAACGAGCTTCGCACCTGCGTAGACCTCTCCAACTTGCACTGCCACTGCTATGTACAGCTGTACGGAGCGCTCGTCTTCGCATGCTACGATCTTTGTATTTCCCTGGAACCTGGAACCTGGATCGGGGTGGCCCAGGGTCTTTCTCCAGCAGCTCGAAGCAGCATCGCCAATGCCGCTTCCACCCACTTCCACTGGTTCCTTGGAATCCTTCCATCTGCACTGCCTCTATCCAGGACACCAATAAGTGTAATTTCTTTGGCGATCTGTACAAAGGATATATTTGCCAGGACCCTAAGCTACCACGCAGGTCCTGGCGTCTCCTGAGATGTTGCCTTTTAGGCTGAAGAAAACCTCCCTTGGTGGCTTCATACTGAAGTCGGGGAGCACTGCCGTGGCCCACTCCACCTTCTTCAACCCAGTCGGCCGACGGGCTGGTCTCCGTACTTGCATTCTGGCGACAGATCTGTGACCTGCACTCCTTCTTCGGCGTACGTATATTTCCAGCTTGGGCGCTGGTCGACGGCAAACCGTCTCCCTCCAGCAGTTACCAGAAGGTCGGGCAGCAGCCCACCCCGGATACGGGATGGGACCCCATCGAGTTCGTACCGGTGCCTTCCACCGAGCAGGGTATGTCCGTGACGACTGGTAACTAGCCAGGCCTTTGGGCCACTTCCCTCCTGCTTGGGATTGTCCCTATTGGCTTTCTGGGGAAGTGCTAGTCTCATTTGTTTTTTTTTTTGCAATTAGTTGCTTGTTTTTCACATATTTCCACAAACTGCAAGAGGGAACGGTCAGCCCGGCATCGTTGGAAACGGGGGCTGCCAGTCCTAATTGACTGCCCCAGTTCGCGAGCTAGACTAGTTTTTGTACCGGACACCCCGGCGAGCTGACTTTTGGCACGGGTCAGAGTAACACTTTAAGTCCGGCCCGGTGTAGAGGTAAGGGTATGAGCTGAGATGTAGGTAGGTAATGTATCCGGATGGGAGTATGTGAGCTAATTAATGAGAGGCATCACCACAGGCACATCATCAGTGTTTTGCTCATCACGGAACACCCCCTAACTGTCCCAGACTCGTGCAATTCCCCAGTGCTCTCCTCAGAAGCCAGCTTAGTTGCTACTTCTTGGGATGCTCGCTTGTCCGCAGCTGACATGCCCGGTAGGATCCGTTCACTTCCCGCAATCTGCAAACCGTCAGGTGGCCTCGGCTCAGCGCCAGCCTCCGCCCAGAGCCCAATAGGTCATCAGATGGAGAAACCTGTATGCTTGCTATGAGCTTTCAAAGCAGCATTTCCCAATTGGTTCCAAATTGTCTTTTAATTGAGCAGTTTTCTCTCTTCATCTATGAGTGACCCCTTAAGTGGGTCTTTAACTGAACAACAACTACTTCTATTAAAAACTATGCGCCAGTATACCTTCATTTGGCTGCTATTAAAGGTTTGGTGCCGCCGCCACAGTAATGTGGCGGACACAAAACCAATTAAGCAGCCTCATTGTTCTGTTTCACCGAGTTGCGACGAGTGGCTCGCATGCTTAGTCTCATGTAACCGGAGATCGAACAGTAGTTGGTCCTCACCAGTAGTGTAGTGCGTAGGCCTGGCAAAGTTCGATTGTGTATGATAGCAAAAAATTTAGTGACCTCACAGTAAAAGATGCCGTCTCTCCATGCCACTTTATGGATAGAATTCTAGCAAGATTTCCAAAAGTCGAGTTCGTTACGAGTTTTGAATCTTAAAGACGCCTTTTGGCAAATGCCTCTGAAAAATAGATCCCACTGACGGAGCGACCTTTACTGTTCCTGGTACACCCTTTGCCAGTTTTCAATGATGCCATTTCGTTGAACCAATTCACTCAGTATGTGGGGGACCTTATCGATAAAATTATTCCAGCCCAACTTGCGCGATGAAGTTTTCGTTGCCTGGATGACCTCTTGATCGTGTCTAACACCTTTAAACGATCTGGAGGTCTTGCAGGATTATTAGCTAACCAATTAAAGATAGCCAATTTAACCAAAATGTATAGGCAACCATTTGCTGTATGAAGGATCAGGCTATTTGGTAATGGCACCAGTAGTACCGGTAGAAAAATCGCAGCTATCGCCGGTACCTCGCTCGATTTAACAAATTCGACGATTCCTTTGGCCTAACTGGATGGTATCATAAATTTATCCGGAACTACGCTGCGCTGGCGGCACCTTTAACGAATACCTTAAAGCAGAAGCATTAATTTTGTTTGAAGCAGAGAAGCCCAAACGTCATTGGCGTTGTTAAAAGATCGTATGAGTCCATTCTTACATTATAATGCAAATGACACTGGCGTAGGAGTAATTTTGATACAAAACACTATGGATAAGGATGAAGGTACCCTATTACTTTTATGTCCCGGAAGCTAAATAAATGTCAAAGAAGTTACACAGTTACAGAAAAGAGTTTTGGCAGCAGTTTTAGCAGTTAAGGAAGTTTCAGGCGTTATCGAAGGCCAAGAGTTTAGCATTATTACAGATTATGCTCGCGAAAATGGCTAATGACCCAAGCTGATCTCAGTTCCCGGTTAGCTGGATGGACCTTAAAGCTTCAAGGTTTGGGTTTTAAATTCGTCATCGAAAGGGTAGTCTAAACATAGTCCCAGATGCTCTTTCACGTACCGCGTCACAGAAGACTTATCGTCATTAGCATTGGCCAGTCATGTGGATCTTCAGTCAGAAGAGTTGAGGTCACTTTCAGATATGTATCCCTCGAAGCCAAAATTTTGAGAAAGCTGTTCCAGAAACTCTTGATCTGGAACTAGTAGATAATTGCGTCAGCGCTCCAGAGAACAAAGATAGCAGACAATATACTCTTGGAAGCTTCCAAGTAGCAAGAGGACTGGTCAGAAAAAATACTTAGAAGATGCTCACGAAGACCCACTAGCATCACACTGTGGCATCAATGAAACTTTCCACAGAAACTTAGACCGGTTTTAATATTGGCCCAATTTGGTAGCTGGTAGTGAAAGCTTTATGGAAACCAGAATCTATCTGTAAAACAGCAAATACTCCAACCGCAGCTCTACGACCTCCGCTAGGGAACGCTCATCAACCTGATAGAGTTTTCCAGAAACTTTATGTCGGATTTTCTTCAAACTTCCTGCCGGAACCATTGTGCTCATGTCGAAATATTTATCATTTTGGACCATTTGTCTAAGTTTCCTTTAATAAGGCAAGTAAAGAAATTTACGGCTGATATAGTAAGGCGATTGTCGCTTCGGACAATGGTATGCAGTCAGATGGGAATTTTAAGTCTTTATAAAAAAGTATCACATTGTACACACTTATACTGCGTTCTACAATCCGCAGGAACCGCCAAAATTGAAATGGCTATCAGCGAATATCGTAGCTTTTGCTAGCGCCACTAGTGTTCGTGATCGGCGGTGGAGCGTGGCAACGATTGGAAGTGAGAGTGTTGTAGCCACCTATTGATGTTAATTATTTGGCAATGGCAGAGGGGCACCTTCGCTGTTAACAGGTTCTGGTAGGGGAGACCAGCTCTGGCATGGTCTTTTCTATTCTGGTCTTCACCCGAGGAGGTTACGCCTCTGAAATGGCCATTTTCTCGATTGCGAGGCTGCGTGCCGAGGGCAAATCAAATTTTAGGCTCCATAGTTAAAAGAGATCGGAGAAAGTTATAAGTGGACAAAATTGTTTGAGCGGCAACGAGATTGCAATTTGAAATGATAAAGTGCCGATCGCCAATAAGTGGTAAGTCGGCCAGATTTTGTTTTCAAATTTTTTGGGCAACCTTTAGAGCAACCATTTTTTTTCTGTATGTGCCAATTGCAGAATTGGCACTTAGGTGCAAATTTTAAATTTGAATTGCCAAGTCCATCGCTGGCTCATTTGCAGCTGACCACCAAATAACCAATTGAGATCGACTCGCCAAACCAAACCCAGCGACAAATGCGCTGGCATGCATACATGTAAATCGGAAATCGCCCGCTCTCTAACATGCATTGACTAAGCTAAAATAAGACCTTTCCTTGCATTTTGGTGACAAAATCATCAACAGAGAAGCAGCAAAATATGAACCAAAATATTTCATTTAGAAAATACCTTTTCTTTTATCTTTTCATCAGGTTTCTTTTCGTCATCCTGAGTGATCAGTATTACTGGTAATGCAAAAGCAAGTGCACAAGAAAGAAATCCAAATTGAATTGAAAGGAAAACAAACGCACGGAGGAGCTGTATTTGCCATATACAAGGAGCCGCTAAAAATTCCATATGTGTAGTAAAATGGTTCAAAAAATTTTGCGCAGGCCTATTTGCCGTTGGCTTCTCTTTCCCCTTCTTGCTTGATTCTTGTGCTTTCTTTTGATTTTCTTTGGTTGTTACAGCAATTATAGCCGAGTCATCACATCGCATCGATAAAAGCGCTTTTGGAGATGGATGTCACGTAAGTAAGGAACCACCATAATTATTTTGTCCTAGAATGCATGCATAAAAGTAAAAGTGAGAAAGATTCGGGAGAATCCAATTACAAATGAAACGGAACAGTAACTGTACTTCCAGTTTTAAAGTAATCATATAATTCTTAACACAAGTGCACAGTTTTAGTAGAACTGGAACGTAAAAAGTACAGTTTGACGGTCTCGATTGGAGACGGGTTTAATTCAAACAATTTTTATTCATTAATTTCCTTGTTTTTTTTTGATAATTCTTTCTTTGACTTTTACATATATTATATCTAAATTTGTAATCTTTATATTTTTACCTAGTTATATATCAAAACGTTTTTGTTATTTTCGAATAGCGGCCTGATTATCTTTTGCCATTTCTGGTTATATTATATGTGAAAATTTAGAATAGTTTTCTAATTAACGAAACCGAAAGACTGTGGGTGGCATAAAGATTTATTAAAAGCAGGGACAAAATAATATTAGGTGCGCTCGATAGAATTCAATTTCAACGATTATATTCTAAAAATTCATTACACTTCATTCTGCATAACTAACCTAGGTTGGCAAAGAGCGTGCGAATTCACCCTGAGCAAAAGAGCAAGCCTTTTATTGTCCCGCCTTGCCCTAACCTACTTGCACTAGACTTCAAAACAATTCAAAATAATCTTAACATAAAACGTAGACTACGAGCAACAACATGACAAAACACCCCGTTGAAGGCCTAGGCTTCAACCCATTGGTAGCGGCGCCAACTTGTGGATGGCCCGCCGAAAAATGCCACCATCGCTCCTCCTAAGGTGGGCGAGTCCTGACCATGCCGTCCTCCCCAGCATGAGTGGCAATCACCCTCCCGAGGCGCCCCGCCTGTGGAGGCATGTTGTCCTCGGCCACGAGCGATCTCCTCCTTGACGTAGGGCTCCACCTGCGTACCACTTGCCCCGAATTTGAAGTCCCAGGACATATTCCTTGGACCATCGCCGCCAGGACGCTTGCCCTGATCGACAAGGGCAGTCGCCATCGCCCGCGAGCCGCTGAGCGCCCCCTGGTCCGGAGTCCGCAGTGCTGGGGGGGCGATGGGAGGGCCGTTCCTGTTCAGCAGGTGCCCGGGCCTGCACCGCCTGCTGCGAGTCTTCGAGTGAGGGCTTCCAGCGGCCTGCAGTTGAGGGCGGCCTCGATCCCGACGAGGACTGTGGCGAGCTTCTCGGCCGTCGAGCGCGCGCTGTGCCGCGTGAGGTAGGCTCTTCGCAGACTTGACACCTGCCTCCCCAGAGTCCTCCCATGTTCCCCGCTCGAGGCGGTATGAACGCAAGTAGGGATGCTTTTCTGACGCAAATTCGCGAACTGCATCCCCGTCCTCGAGCGCCTTCTACAGAGCGCTGGAGTGGCGGCTCACTCCCGACGAAGATTCGTCCCGTTGCTGCGCAATGGACGATATGGAGATGTCCTCGGCACCAACGAACCTTTGGAAAGCCAATAAAAAAATAGTCAGTGGCCCAGTCGGATGCAAGTTCTAAGTGAACCGCTTTGGACGCAAAACAAAGCAAAAGCGCGATATAGGACTTGTATGGGGGCCTTCCTCGAATTTTCGATGTCGTCCAGACGGGTGGCCGGAAATCAACACCGCAAATTGAAAATGGGCCCAGAACACGGGGAACTTGGCCTGCGGGTAAATTTCCCATCAGTTGCGTCCGCCATCGAGGCTTGCGTTTGAGGCAGCGGATACACGATCGAACTGTTCTGAGCTACAAGCCTCCTGAGCGTTTACGATCCAAACACTCTGTTCGAAGGAATACTCACAAGTGCTCGTGGGCCGACATAAAAATTGGTATGGTGCAGATGACGAACGTAGCTCCGCACGAGTTGCGAAAGGCTTCGTCAAAAGCCAGTGGAAACTTGGCATCGTATGATATAGGGAGCTTTAACTAGTCGCCCCCCCCGACTCTCAACAACGAAAAAGTACAGGAAGTACCAGTGTCTTCATGGATAAAAAGGTTCAACCGCTGAAGAATAGGACCAACTCTAGATCCTCTACCGAACTTTATCGATTTCCTCACGATACTCGTGGATATGGGATAATTTCAACAATTTTGCGAAAAGCTTCATCATACTCGGTCGGTGAAACCGTTTTTTCGAAGGTTATGCTCGGGTTCTTACATTTTCTTATAAAGCAGAACATATAACAAAACACTCCAAGCAGCTTTAGGTGTGACAAGAATCCCTCAATGTCATCTACCAGATCCGAAATTTCCACAGCAGCGGTCAGTCCCGACCACGTTCTTCCTCTCTCTCCAGCTCAACATCTTCTGAAAGCTCGAAATGAGGGTTTTTCAAGCCAGTTTTCTTCTTCATTGCTTTCGAAAATGAAGGTCCTTCAAACCAGATTGACTGAACGAGTTCTTTGACATCACAACCTCTTGACACGGTGTCTGTAGGGTTCTGTTTCGCAGGAACATACCGCCACGTAGCTTCATCTGACCACTCCTGAATATCAGCCACCCTATCGGAAAAAAACGTCGACAACGAAGATGGATGCAACCGAATCCAGTGAAGAGTTACTTCTGAGTCTGACCAATAAACAGCTCGTTCGATAGGGACCTTTAATAGGGGCTTGATTCTGTGACAGAGATCCGCAAGAAGGTGAGCGGCACATAACTCAAGCGTGGAAGCGTTTCTGGTCTTGAGCGGCGCTACTTTGGACTTTGAAGTCAACAATGATATTTTTAAACCTTCTGCAGTTCTGCTACGGACATAGAGCGCACGCTCCATAAGCTCTCATGGAGGCGTCAGCGAAGGCATATATCTGGACCAGTAACATCGGATCGGAATACACAAACCGAGGTATGGAGATCTCTTCCAATTGAGACAGTGTATTTTTCAACATATTCCATGCTGTTTCCAAATGCATCGGAATCAACTCATTCCAATCTGCACTGTGCAGCCAAAGTTCCTGCAAAAGGATATTGCCCTTTATAACGAAGGACTTAACAATCCAAGGGGTCGAACAGCTTCAAATATCACCGACAGTATGCTCCGTTTTGTCGCTCGGAGACCCGTGACTTCATTGTCAATTTTAAACTGAAAGGCATCTTCCTTAGGCAACCATGAGATTCCTAACGCCTTAATGGATTCTGAATCCGAGATAGTTATAAGGCTTTGCTTCGCTCTCAGATACGGTGATCTCAGGTGAGTTCGAAAACCACTTCGCTAACTCAAACCCTGCGGTCTGAAGAACCTTAAAATACTTCAGACGTAATTGCCCTTAGCTCCTACTACGCATGCAGCACCAGTCAACATGTCGTAGACATAAAAGTCAGACCCGATAACGTGAGCAGCTTTAGGGAATGATAGCTTCACAGACTCACTCAACCTTTTTAAACACCGGATAGCCAAAAAAGGGGCTGGTCCAGTCCCGTACGTCACGGTGTTAAGCTTGTATAATCTCAAGGACTCAGATGGGTCTCTTCTCCACACTATCATCTGAAACTCCATATCCGCTTCATTCACCATCACTTCGGCAATACGTCCTTTTCACATCGGCAGTCAGGGCGAACCTGTGCAGACAGAAGCGGAGAAGTGTTGGGTGTAATTCCTCTTGAATGGTCGGTTCGACCATCAGAATGTGATTCAAGGCCACCTGAGAGGACGTCTTCGACAACGCATCGAACACGACGCGAAGCTTGGTGGACGTACTTTGGGGCCGAAGGACACACTGGTGTGGAATTTCGTGGTGTGGAGTGGAAGGAACCGTATGCTGTCAGTCAGTAACATATGACCTAAGGAGAGGGTACTCTTCCATGAATACCAAGTACATTTTTCTTCAACTCAGGTCACGAGACAATCTCTCTTCCAGCGACAAAAACCACCGTTTAGCAACCTCAAAGGAGTTGCCCAGACAGTTTGGATCTGATTTAAACGGCAGCCCTCCTTCAAACCAACCTGATGGCAATACCCTGAGTAGCGCTTCTGAAAAGTGATTTTCACATAACGTGTGTTCAACCGAAATAACTCTCTTTGGAGATGGCATTTCCTCCAGTGACCAGAATTTTTGCAAGGTACTATCAATGGAAACTAACAGCTCTTCACTAGAGCTCGAACTGTTTGCCGTTTGAGGGTCAGAAGTTTTAGAAACGTATTGTCCCAAAACAGGCCCCCAGGCAAGAAGGGTCTTCTGAAGAGTTGGATAGTCAGGACCTTGCTTGATTTGACCAACAGCTAATAACTCAGAGAATGATTCCAGCTCCAATCAGCATGTCTGCTCTTTCTGGCTTATAAAGGGGGAGGTTCGGGATGGATCAGTGGTAGTTCTCCAACCAATCCGTTACATTAACTGACTGGTCAGGATGATAACCTGAAATTGATTTCCGGATCCAAAATTCAAAGGAGAACTCACTACCATTTATGCGCAACTTCACCACAGTGTGTATTTATTGTTACTCTGAGACTTGGATTCACAATACCAGCAGGTAGTACACGACTCCTCTCTACGGATCTGTAAGCGGTGGGCGAGGCACTTTCCATGATGAAGTTTGTTTGGAGATCCAGAGTCAAGGGGGAAATAACACCCAGAATATGTTCACCGTTTTTTTGTTCTGACGCTTACGATCAACGATAGCCAGAATCACCCTGTCCAACGAAGTCGCATCCCGAGTGAAAGGTGGAAGGGTGATCCTGATTTAAAGGAGGAGACGAACTCTCTGGGGGTGGACAGCAACGCGAGACTACTATCGGTCACTATGTATCGATCCAACATTATATGGTGAGAGCGGCCACAAACCCGACATTTGACGACCTTGCATCTTACGAACAGTGTGACCCCTGTGGCAGACACCTAATACGTAAAGACGCAGGGACTTTGTAAACTCGAACCTTTGCATGACCAAGAGACGTGAAAATGGCGTGCAGTTGGCCACTACATGGTCTCCCAAATTGCAATAGTTGCATGTTTCGCTGAGCTCTACTGTTGGGGGGGAGAGAGGAGTGGAAAACAACAAGGAATCCAAGCTCCGATTGTGCGACTTGCTTGGCATGCCTGGCCCTTTCTTGCCTTGGCTTTGTCAACTCTTTCGCAGACAAATAACTGGTATCGACGATCTAAAACTTTCTCGAGAGTGGGTTCAGGGCAGCAACTTTTTCGGAGTCGAGCTATTCCTCCCACTTCTGTCTAGTCACTAGGATCGACTTCTCTTCAAAACGAGATGAATCAGCATTCATTCGAAATCTTCGTATCGTCTCCTTATCGATAATAATGAACCATAGGTTGATGACACTGTATGGTTGAGGCTTCTTGAGGGACGATGCCGGACTGCTGCTAGAGATTTCTGGCAGATTAAACAGTGCGGAAAATTCGATTCAAAATTACAGACGCTTATTACCGTATAGCTCACTTTAAGCTGTACATGGCCTTTGCATAATTGGCCTCAGTGACTAGGAACACTTTATTGTTCCTAATGCTCCGTTAGAGAGGCACGAAATTAAATGATTAAATTTTTCGATCACCGGTATACTCTCATCATTATGAACAAGAGTATCAGAAAGGCTGCAGTAAAATTCTGAGACTCAAATATTTACCACTAAATTTTGGTAGTGACAATTTCGGAAGTCGAGTACGAGTTGGAGCCATAGAAGCTGATACCAAATTCGCATTTCGCTTGTTAGCTTCAACTTTTTTCTTGGGTTACAATGGCAATTTCTTCCAGCTCGGCTCCAAATTCATCTTTGCTATCAATTTATTCTATTTGCTCCTGCAATAGGTTGGCCTTGTTAATAGCCGAATTCAAAAAATCGAGTCTGCATTGTAGCTCTGTCAATTGCAAGAAACACCCCCTCTCTTTTTACTTACCTTTTAAGTCATCGAGAACAGACTTATTTTCCTGTGCCTTTACTATTTATAATCTTACGACAAAAACCAATATTTTTAGTAGATGAATAAAGATGTTCAATCAAGAATTGAATCGAGAACGAAAATAACTGAATGTCGAGGCACGAGGTGTTTTAGTACGTTTGCAAGTGACAGCCAAAAACGATAGTCCTCACAGCTGTGATTAGCTGTATATTTTCCAAGTGAGAGCCGAAAGATAAATATACCCTTGGGGTAGCGTACTTTCCGACTGAGACACGAACAAATCCTAAGAATCATGGTAGCGCGGTCACTTGCGAAGTGACAAGTAAAGAGAATACCTCGAAAAACGGGGAGGATTTGGCGCTCCTTTGATCCCTCAAAAAACAGGGTACCGCGCGTCACTTGGCGCTCCCCCCCGTTTTGATCAAGCGGGGCACACGG